>NC_072790.1:217669896-218294896 GCF_028583425.1 Eublepharis macularius
TCCGAAAGGAAATAATTGGTCCTTTCTTTTATGATCTGTGGTCATCTTACATTTTCTTCCTTAAAATTATATGCTCTCTCTCTCTTTTCCTGTCTAGACGTTTTAAAATGTAAACTAATACGCAAACTGCTGTATAAAATTATGGAAGATTTGCTCTCAAAGCATGTTTCTGTACTATCAAGACACTGCTTCTGTTCTCACTACTTGAGTGTTGTATCCTCATATTCAAATAAACACACGAGTATTTGAAACTGCACTGAAACTGTATGTTTCTATTTGTCTGAGTGAAAAGGAGGTATCTGATGTCATGTTGTTGAGTTGATTTATGCTGTCACCATGAGGTGCTCTTTCCAGGTGATATTGCATGAAGACCATTTTTTCTGGAATTGGGATTTCCCACATTTTGGAGACCCTTAGTTTATAGTGATGCTCCGTGCTGTGTTTAATCTCTTAATGTTACTTATATCACATTTCTATATGCATAATGTGGTAACTTGAATATGAAGCCATGAACCATGCTTTTAGGATCTCTTTACATATGACACATGCCAAACACCTATCTATGGTTTCACTAAGGAAATGCTACATAAATGCTGGTGGAGTAGAAATATAGGAAGCTGCTATGCACAGCAGATGTACTCCAAGAAAGATGTACTCCAAGACAGTTACAAGAACTCAGCTACTTAAATTATTATTCCTTCCCCAAATTGCTGGTCTGTGGCAGAAGCTGAGAGATACTACCTAAGCAAAAGCTGACTAGAAAAATGGAACAGGATTGGGGAGTACAGGGACTTTGAGTTCCAAAGTGTCTATTTGGACTTTGGTATGAGAGATATCAATTTTGCACGCACATATACAATGAATTCTACATAGGTATAATCTCTGGGGAGCAGAACCATATTTCATTTTCTTTAGGAATTGAGGTTCCCTGTTTGTCTGACTTGAAATTTGACAATAAAGATGCAAAATATAAGTTACCCAGAGCAATCCAAAGTGAATGTTTGGCATAAATCCTTAGTGAATCTATATGATATTCAAGTCACATGAATTCTGATCCCAAGTTCATGGATTTCCTTTATTGAAATACTGTCCTTGAACCAGGGTCTGCTCAGCTAAACTTCCCAGTGACTGCATCTATAATGTATGTGTGTAGGCCTCTATCCACGTGTTACCTTGAATAAATGTAGGTCAGGCATGTTTAGATTTTTTTCTTCCACACTGCTTCTGTGTGTCCTCATTAGATTTTTATCTGTTGGGCAGCATTTAAGGGTATCAAGCCAAAGGTGGCAAGGCTGTCCTGAGATAGTTTGGTAAGGATGGACATGAGAAGGGAGGAAGAACTAGACAGAGCATACATAAGGACATAGAGTATGCACATTTGCTTTATTTGCCCTGAGTAAAGGGCCAAAAAGGGTAGATTCTTCATCATTACTTTTCTCCTGTGTATCCTTGAAGCATCTGGCCCCAAAGGAATATTGCACCTACCTTTAGAGAAGCTAAGCTAGTGCCTGTTTAAGGAATCAGCTCTGATCTCCTATAGAAAGGATCCAATCCTGTGACCAAATTGATGAGTAAAAGGAATTTGCACAGCTTTCACCTTGCTTTCACAGCTGATTAACACAAAGTTGAGAGATGTGGCATGTGGATGGATAGTTAGTTGCACAAATGGCAAATATCTAAGAAACTTTTCTGCCTTTTTAAAAAAAATAAGGTTCTTTCCTCTTTTTTTACAGTTATGAAAGTAGATAATTGCTGTAGGAAATATCCAGGCTTGGGGAAACTTGAAATTTCCTGCACATCTGTATTTAGTGGCATTTCACATGTCACAATATAAATTTTGCTAAAAGACTGTTCTAAACTGTTAGTTGCTTAACATCATCATGAGTCTCTGGAAAAGTCAATATTACGAAAAGCGGTAGGCAGTAGGAAAAGAGGAAGAACTAAAAGGAGATGGCTTGACTCAGCAAAAGAAGCCACATCCTCCAGTTTGCAGGATCTGAGCAAGTCTGTTAATGATAGTACGTTTTGGAGGTCTTTCCTTCATAGGGTTGCCATAGGTGATAGCACATAACACACAATATTTTAAGGATGTGTTTATTTAATAATCAATCACTTATTTCAGTGGGATCTTATTAATATGTAACTGGACCAATTCACTTAGTTGCTGATCCTGATGACCTTTACACATTGTACCATGTTTGCAATTCATGGCATCTTTTGTTTCCTGACTAATGGACTGTTAAGAACATTCAGAAACAAAAACAGCCCTACTGCATCAAATTAAAGGAAAATTAGGTGTAGCATCCTTTTACAAACGGGGCAGTTGGGAGTTTCTGAGAAGGCCACAAGGAAGAAGGAGTTTGTGCAGTTACACCATCAGGATCAGTCTGGAGTTTTTCCTTTCCAGCGTACAAGCCCAGGTCAGTGTTACAATGACTGGATAATAAACTAGTTGGATTGTAAAGTCTCTCTCTCTCTCTAGGCATTTTGTGTTGTATTAAACATTACACCAACCTCCCAATTTCTATGTTCCCCAGCCAGCAATTAATATTCAGAGGTACAGCATTTGTTGGTATTAGACATTTAAGTAGTTCATGGACAATATGACTATCAATGACTTTTTAGTCATGTTAGCTACAGAGAGCTTCCATGTTCAGAGGCAGTATATACCACATACAGAGAAGTAAGAGGTGATTGCATATTACTTAATGCCCAACATGTAATCTTGATGTCACTCAATTAGTCAAGAGATGTTGGCCTAAATGGACCTCTGGTCTCATTGTGCAAGGTTGATTTCAATTATGCTTAGTTCTGGACATTATTTAGGCTGACTTAGAAGTGTAATACATGTTGGAAAAAGAAACACACAGAACAGCCTAGTGGGGGAGTGTATATGTTAATTTTTTAGTATCTCTAAGGTCCATAAACTCTTCTATAAAGAAGTGGGAGGAGGGTAATGTTGATGATTTCACAACAAGGTGGTCCTATATATGAAGATGAGTAAATAGGCAACTTACCAATAGGGTCTTTTAGCATTTCCACTCATTCTACAGTAAGGAAGTCCTGGAGTATTTAAAGCTATCTACCTTCTCAAGACCTCGTCTGGGGGTTCTGTACCTCTATATGCCTGCTATTCCCCCATATTTAGCTGAAAATTAAATTTTAGATTAGCTGAAGTTTGAAAGGGTCCAACACAGATCATTGTAGAGTGTATCAATAGTATATCATGAAGTTTATTGATGAGAATATCACCATGAAGAAGCTAGTCATCTTTAGAGGTGACTATAGATTCTGAATTAACACAAACTGATATAAAGGATTTTTCATCTTGGATATACAGAAAAATCAGGTAAGGACAACAACAAAAAAAGGGGTGGGGACAATAACCCTGCAAACCAAGGATAACCAAGGACATTGCAACAAAAGAAAGAAAATATTTAAAATTATTGAATATAACTAAAATATGAATTAGAAACTCAAGCGTAAAAATTAATAAATCAATTAGAAATACAAAAGTTAGATTAAAAATATCCTCAATATGGTTCTACATATAAGTACTAAAACCTTGAATATATACATTATAACAGCATTTATATATACAGGTATAATAGTACATTTCATTGCCATACGTACAGAACCAAAATCCAGATGCATTTCATCCCAAAGGCCTTCCTCAGTGGTATAAAAATTTCACAAACAGCACCTCATCGTATTACATAAAACATACGTGATCACGCACACAATAAACCTGGAATGGGGAGGAAAAGGAGACAAAACTGTGTACTCATTAATACCTGGATACTTGGTTGAAAATCAATATAAAACAAATATATTAGAATAAAATTGCCCACACTGAGATGAAATTTAAGACAAAATGGACTCAATTCATTAGAATTCTGGTCCAGAACAGCATGAAATAAAGTCAGGGCAATGCAACTAAGTAGTTGTTATTTCTTTGCCCATAAATCTACACTAAACATAAAAATATAGCAAAATTAATCCCAATTTTTTTTTAATCCAGAAAAATCACCCTGCCTCATGTTTCAGCACCACTCACAGACAGCGCATGTGATCCTTGGGTGCGGAAGTGACCACATCCAGAACGGGGCAACCACCAGCACCCAAGTTTGATTAACACTTCTGTAATCTCTGGATTTCATTTCAGTTGATTCATCTTCATCCAATCTTTCAAGAATCCGTCACTGTCTCCGGATGTCTTTGAGGAGACTATAGAATTTGAATTCCCATCAAAGAACCATGACAATCTTTTGGCTTCTTCCTTCTGCCCTTTTATGTGTTCTCCTTGCTGCTCCAGGTAAGATATTTCAAAAGGGCTGGAAGGAAACACAAAGGCAAAAGAAGAGTCAAACAGCCAGTTTGGTGTAGTGGTTAAGAGCAGCAGGACTCTAATCTGGAGAACTGGTCTGATTACCCACTCCTCTGCTTGAAGCCAGCCGGGTGACCTTGGGCGGTATATAAATTGAATGTTGTTCTTATCAGTTCAAAGCTCTATATTGGCTTCTTCCCAATAGCTACCAAGCTTTGAATAATAAAACAGCAGCTTTTCATTTATCCTTGCTTGCACACAAAACTATGCTGAAAGATGCTTCCCCTCAAGACTATGCCCCCATGTTGTCTGTGAAGAGGGTGCGGGGAAGAAGGAAAATGGGAGTAATTGAGACCAGGTCCTGCCCATTCCCCAGGCACTAGGGGAGTGAATGATTCTGGGGCTGTCCCACCCCCAGGTAGCTTTTTAAAGGGCAGGCTGAAAGGCTGTTGGGGAGGAAACGTCAGACCTCTCCTGAGATCTGATCAGGGAGCAGAGTGGATGGAGGGAGAGGGTACTGGATCAAGAGAACCATTCTGCAGCAATTTCTAAGGCGTGCCTGCATCCCAGCTGAAAAAGAAGCTAGAGGGCAAGCCAGCTCTGGGCTCCGACCAACCATCTGGGGTGCCTGACATGTGGCCTGATATTAAACAAAGGTTTTTCTATTCTGTACTTTTCTCCAGGATTCTGTGCTGTAGACAACCCCGCTGACTGTACTTGGGGTGGGGGGTTGTGCATTACTGGAGAGTGCGCCTATCCTAAGAATATTATTGGAAAATGTGATGACATATACATTTGTTGCAGAAGGTGAGAGACAAAATTTCTCTTGCTACTACTGCAGAGATGTAAATATTTGTTAATCCCCATTTCAAGGCCCAAATATTATCCATCAATTATGTATACCAATAATATTGCCTAATGGTAGAGATAACACAATTATGTTAAAATAACATTTCCTTTTTTTAAAAAATGGCAAACACAGCAAGCAGTTCAGTACTGACAACTGGAACTGCAAAATGAATTCTTCAATGATCTGGTCATGCAGCATAAGCAGGTAATGTGCAAGTGTGGAGCTGCTCATCAGAAAGTTCAACAATAACTATCAAAGATATCCGATCAAGAGCTTCCTTCCTGTCTGACTAGAGAAGTCAAGCAAAGTAAGGTGGCCTAGTAACTGTGTATGTGTTGATGTTCATAGCAAGCTTAATCCCAAATTATACATTCTCTTTCTCTCATGAACACAAATTCTGAGAAGGGCATCTTATGCTCTAGTAGAAATCAAGTTAATAGCGGATGGGTGGGGAGCTATAAGTGCCAGAATTCCTATAGACAACCGAGACTCTGAAAATTATCAAATGTCTTCATTACAGACTGAAATTATGTGAATGAAGGACAAACTCATGGCTTTGACAAGCCTTCTTAGTTGCTGTTGTTTGTCTTCGTTCCTCCAAGTTTTCAATGTAATCATTTTTGCACCAAGTAAGTATAGTGAAGAGGAGGGAAAGTAGCAGCCAGGAGCGTAATTGATTGTGGCAGCCTGGTGCTACGCCATTATACGATAACAATATACAAAGGGGAGTTTAGTTCACCTTGTAATAGTTTAGGATTTCTGAAATTGGGATTTTTTAAAAATTAGACTTCCTCCACTCCCCTAATCTTAGAAGTTTCTGGCATTTATTGAATAGTTTGAAAATGCTAAATAGTTAGCAACCTTACTCTAACACAGTGCATAATTCTTCAATTTTGTAAACTCACAAAATGCCACTAATGCACATCTTTCAGTCATGCTTTATGATCAGTGAAGAATTTTGTGGCATCTAAAGGGTGCCTCCACCTGAAGATGGACAACAAAAGATATGAGTCTACTTCTGGGGGAAGCAATAGCTTCCTGAAGCTCCCATTTCTCGGGGAGAGACAACGCAGCTGTTTTATTTCAGCTGGAGAGCTAATTTCCAGCTGTTTATCACTCCTGGCAAAGAGTGATCATGAATGTTTAACCATTTGTGCTTCATATGGATGGTTCGGAAGGTTTTACTGCCTGGGCTACACCAGGGGAGTGACTGAATGTCGGAGTGCCAGAGGATGGAAAACATCACTGTTAGCTGCATTGGAGTGTAAGGAAGACCACTCCCCAGTATTTTTAATGCGTTGTGCCATCCTAAGCAGATGTTACACCTTTCTAAGTACAAAAAGTCCATAGGCTCAGAAGGGTGTTATTCCTCTTAACATGGAACTATTAGGCTTCAATTCTTTTCATAGATTCTTGGAATTAAACTCCATTGAATATAACTGGATTTACATCTAAGTAAACATACATATAATTCAACAGATAAGATCTTTACAGGCACTTAGCTATTTAGATTTTCCCTTCCATGCAACTACTGAAGCCAGGCCATCTCTCTCAGGGGGAAAAATGTTTACTAGCATATTACAGCACTAGATAATATTTTATACGTTAAAACTTACTAAACGGTTGCGGCAGGTAAGCAGCATGGAAGCTTGTGTTTCAGTCATATAACCAGGGCTCATTTGGAGCCGGAACGCACAGGAACGGCGTTCCGGTAGGTCTAAAAAGAGGTCACGTGGGTTTTGGCCCTGCCCACATAATTTCCTCCGAGTGCAGGCCGAGTGGTGCTGGGCTCCAAAGGAACAGTAAGCTGCTTGGATTCTTCTGCTCTGCTCTTTTACTTTCATTTGTGAGGTGGGGGCGGGGGGGAGAGACAGAATGCCGAGTGGTGCTGGGCTCCAAAGGCATGCAAGATGCTTGGATTCCTTCTGCCCTGCTCTTTTACTTTCATTTGTGACTGGGGGCGGGGGAGAGAGAGAGAAAATGAGTGCAAGCTGAGTGGTGCTGGGCTCCAAAGGAACACTAAGCTGCTTGGATTCCTTCTGCTCTGCTCTTTTACTTTCATTTGTGACCGGGGGGGGGGAGAAAATGAGTGAGTGCAAGCCGAGTGGTGCTGAGCTCCAAAGGAACACAAGCTGATTGGAATTCATGCTGCTTTATTTTCATTTGTGACTCGAGAGAGTGAGTGAGTGAGTGGGTGCAAGCAGGGTTGGCTCTCCAGAGGAGGGTAAGCTGCTTTGAGTTCATTCTGCTTTAAGAAAATACCTGGAGACTTTCGCAGAAAGGGGCCTGAGGGGCAGATGTTGCCTTCTGACACACTTCTGGTGATGTCAGGGTGTGTGGCATATGCTAATGAGTTATGCTAATGAGTTATGCTAATGAGTTCCTGTAGTTCTTTTTATAGGAAATGACCCCTGCATATAACACATGGAACCAGCCTAACTTCAGGGAAGCACATGCTATAAATGTAATTTTTAAAGGCTGGGCTGAACAATATTCTGATCTGTGACCAGCTTGAATCTTTGTTTGTGATTTGAACCTGATAATCTCTCATTCTCTCTCTGTAGTTCTTTATTCTAATCAGGCCATGAACTCCTATCTACAGTCATGATGGAGCATTTGCTTGCACCACCAAAGGAATCTCCCAAACAGAAATGGCTTCCGTGCATCACTCATCCCGTGCATCACTCATAATGCAGGGCTTGTACATGCATCACTCATCCCGTGCAACACTCATCCCGTGCATCACTCATTCCGTGCATCACTCATTCCATGCATCACGCATAATACAGGGCTTGTAAATGTGTGATTATTTGAAACTGAAAAAAAGTAAAAAGAACAACAAATCAGAATTGACTAAGGCTATTGTAAAAATACATTACAAAGAAACTCTCGTACTCAAATCAGCCACCCAAACTGGAAAATGAGTAAGAACCTCCTCATAAATTCAATCTTATCTTTGTACCAGTGTGATTGCCCCACCCTGTTTCCTGTATCCCTCCCTCTGTTTAGAGTTCCTAGTGTGTGAGTGCCCCAAATACCTTGAATTGAACAGTGAGCATGCTACAGACTGAGATTTCTGACCCTGCAACTCCAGAGTTAGTTGTTGATGGCACCTTCATTTAAAATGTTAATTGGCTTTGAGAACTTTTGTTACATTAAAGTAAGTCAGGGCCATATGTTCAGAATGGGAAAATGGTGATTTTCAGTGTGTAAAAATCGCATCTATCAAAAGGAATTTTAATGAATCCCCATGATCTGCTCAGAGGTGTATTGTTAGTAGACAAGGGCACAAACTGAAAAAAACCCAAACCATCTGATTTGGAGTTCATTATTATTCCATGAACCAGGAACCACGAACTTCCATGAACTTTTACCAGTTCACAAATCGGTTCATGGTTCGTAGTTAATGGAATTCAAACACCTGTGGGCTGAGGCCGACGTGGGGTCTGTCAAACGGACAGCTCTCGTTCTCCTCCTGCTTGGGTGGCAGGAGAACAGGGCTGTCAATTTCACTCACCCCCACACTGGGCTCAGCCCATGGGCTGATCCAGGCATGGGGTCTGTCAAACTGACAGCTCTCATTCTCCTGCCACTCGGGAGACAGGAGAACAGGGCTGTCAGCTTCACTCACCCTACACTGGCTTCAGCCCATCGGCTGAACCCAGCATGGGGTGATTGAAACTGACAGCCCTGTTCTCCTGCCACCCAGGGCAGAATGAGGGGCTGTCAGTTTGACAGACCTCGCACTGGCTTCAGCGGGGGGCTGACAGCTTCACTCATCCCACACAAGCTTCAGCCCATGGGCTGAAGCAGCTGTGGGTCTGTCGAACTGACAGCCCCCTTTCTCTTGCCGCCCAGGGCAGCTGGAAGGGGGGAGAGTTTGAAGGGAAGAAGGTTCCCTGCGCCATTTGCAAGTGGCACAGGGAACCCTTCAAACTCTCCCCCCATTCCTCCAGTCAGCTGGAAAGGGGGAGCTGACAGCTCCTGTTTTTCTGCTACCCTGGGTGCCCATTGGCTGAACCCAGCACAGGGTGAGTGAAGCTGATAAACCTTTTCTCCTGCCACCAGAGCAGCAGGAGAACTGCTGCCTGAGCGGCAGGAGAACTGCTGCCTGAGCGGCAGGAGAACAGGGCTGTCAGTTTCACACACAATCAGCGGTGCCAGCCTGTCTGGCTTTACAAACTGCTGACAACTTGCACAAACCATTTAAAAAAAGTTGTGGAGTTCGTGGAAAATGTGGTCACATATTGTGATTCGTGCACACCTCTAATGGTTATTTCCTTCTGGACTGGAGCAAATAAAGAAGTACAACCATGGGTTGTTATTTCAGGGTGAGCCCAAAAACCTGTCTGAGCATGGATTTCCACTGCACTACACTTGGACTGGACCATTGTATGGATTGGTGTTACAAGCTGGCTGTGAAAAAAAGGCTATGTTGCCTATCATCCTCCAAGATGCTAGGGACACAGTCAGCGCCTTCTCCCCACCTCTGTGTTCCTCTTACCATAGCCCTACAACGTAGGTTGATAGGAGATGGAGCAACTAGCCCAAGTTCACTAAGTGAACATTAGTTATGAATGGGGATTTGAATGCTGCATGTGTGCCTGGCTGAAATCCAATGGATACAGATTTTCCTGATCTGAATGTGCATGGGGGATCTTTCCACTCTAGGGCACCTTTCATGTCGCCAACTACCACACCAACATTTGGTTGTATGTGTGTCAGGCTGAAATCCAATTGCTGCAGATTTTACTGATGTGAACGTACATGGGGTGTATCTTTTCACTCTAGGGAACCTTTCATGTAGTCTGGTGGCCTGCATGTCTGCAGGCCAGTATTTAGCTATCTCATCTAGGATTTTGTAAATTACTATGCAATCCTACACAGAGTTGCACTTTTCTAATTTTATTGACTTCAAGAATCAGCCTAACTGAAAAGCCCTGCAAGATGTGATCAAAGATTCATACAGGGCAACATCCATTGTCCAACTGTGGTTCATTAGATAATCCCAGGATAACATTTATTAATTAATTCTTCATCCCCAGCATCTGGTATTCAGATATATACTGCCTTTGATCACAGGAGGCTCTTGGTAGCTTACATGGCTTAAAATCTTGGATGAACTAACTTTATAAATGTCTAGGACTCATCATAGCTGAATGGAAACTCCATGTTCAGTGGCAGTATATGTCTGAAAGTTAGTTCCTTTCATTGGCTATTTAAAAGTGAGACAGATTGTATCTATCTGGTGTCTTAAGTAATTAATGCTGATGAATTCATCAGGTGGCCTTGGGTAAACCACTCTTCTCAGCCTTAGCTCTCTACCTGTATTGTGGGGATAATAACATTGAATTTATTTACTGCTGTGGGTAGGCACTAATCTGACCAGAAGAGCAGAATACAAATGAACTGCTGCTGCTATTGTTGTTGCTATTATTATTCATAGTAGTAATAGTAGTAGGATGAGGATTCTGGACATAATGTGTTGGATCCAGCCAGCTTCTTTGTTCTGCCTTGGTGCACCCACCCTTCTTCTTCACTGTTTTCAAACAAAAAGGTGGAAAATCTGATCTGTATTGTTGCGTTGGGTAGAGCTCCAGTAACCATGAGTAGCATGAGGGTTTGTTTGTTTTTTGTGAAAGGGACTGCACCTCATCTGTCCATAACTGACCTCTTATTGTGTGCTGTCTGGTATCTGGACACTTGCTCTTCCTGAGTATGCCTGTCATTGGTGGGGACTTTGGATGGGCCTAGCATTATGACTGCTGAAAAAGTAGCTGTCATCTCCAATTCAATGCCTTGGGGAGCTTAAATCAGAATACACATTTAAGAAGAAACCCAAATGTTATAAAATTAACACTGAAGGAAGGATTGGGCTACAATTACGTCCTCAGTTTGTGATCTGAGCTACATTTACATCCTCAGTTTGTGACCTGGGCTACAATTACGTCCTCAGTTTGTTTCCACGTATTTTCCTTGCTTGTGTTAATCTGTTTCTCTCTCTCTAGTCATCAATACTGGGGTTAATTAAGCCTTGAACTTGTATCCACAATCACGTTGTAAAATGGATAGATGAAGCACTTCACTTCTCATCATATGGAATATCCCAAGGTGAAATTGATTCTTTGTGTCACTCACATAATGTTGGACTATATGCTCATTTTTAAATAAACCCATGATTATTTCAAAATGCGTTGCTCTAGTAGTATGTGTTGGGATATTTAGAATAACACAAGTTTATTTGATGGAATTGAGAAAATTAAACCCTAAGTTATATTCCAAGAAGGGAGGGACAAGTATACAGTGACTGAAAAGTTGGGAATAGGAAATTGAATCCTAGACTCAATTTCACCATTTGACTAAAATATCAAATGCCTTTTACAGATTATTACTGGATTTTCCTTTGGCAAGCTAAACTCCTTCAATTCAGTGAGGAATTTGCAATGTACATCTGACTGAAAGTCCAGTGGTAGACAAGGCATGACTTAACACTTTGTAATGCAGAGTTAAGCTCTCAAGGGAAAGGGACAAGGAAGAGCTTGCTCTTTTTTTCAGGGTAAATCAAGCGTCTGTACTGTTTCTCCTTATATAGGGAGCTCTTCCTAATGTCTCACATCTAGCTTTCCATGCATGGGTTCCCTACCTAGCTTTTCTAATCTCCTGGTAGCCCATCTCAGGAAAGTCTTGCCACCATAAGCTCTGTGTCTTTACGGTCCCTTCTACAGTAGAACAGCACTATCCAGTAAGTTTTTGGTTCTTGTACATTTGGAAAGAACGTTTTCTCTCTGAAACTTTTTTTAAAATAGTCTGATTATGCTTGTTTCTTTAATTATTGTTTTAAGGTTTTTTGTCTTCTTTTTGCAATGTTTTTTTCTGATCATGGTTGTTTCTTTCATTATTGCTTTATGTCTTGTTTTATGCCTTTGGCAGGGGGTGGGGGATTCCCCACTCCCACCCTCCACTCCCGCACCACTCACCTGGCCAGTGAGGGGGAAAGGAGTTGGAACAGGCCTCCTGGGCATGCTCCCAGAGCAGTGCGATGACATCACTTCCAGGGAGTGATGTCATTGTGCCATCCCAAGAGCATTCCCATGCTTTGCGGTAGGCTGATTTAGGCCCAATCGGTCCTCTGCAAAGCATGTGGGCTCCCAGGGTGGCATGATGATCACTCCAAAGAAGCGATGCCATAGACTTTCCTGGAAAAGCTGATTTGGCTGATAATCACACACACCTTGGTAACATTCACATTAGACTAATGTGATATGATATTTACCAGGCTTTGCTCAAAGAAAGTCCTGTCATGATATCCCTTCAAAATGTATCTTCCTTTCATTCACAAAATTAGTTAGATCATGTTGTTGGGTGTTGTTCTGTTGTCATCATTTTTCCAGGAGTAGAATCTTAGAATAGTACAATATTAAGCAATAGCATTAGATGTGCGGGTTTTTCCTTGAAGCAGTTTTGAAACGCTTTAGCAAATTCACAATATAACACATCTCTGAATGGTGCTGATTTAGTGGCCAGATAAGCAATGAAATTTTTCATTTCCTCATTCCCTGAAGCAATCTTAAAGAAGTTTCTTTTTAAATAATTAAAGTGAAGAGGTAAACACACCAATAGAGTAGCACACAGGGCACATTTAAAAGTAATAATGCATTGGGTAGCCTCTCTTAAAACATAGAGGAAACGAGCAAGAATGAGAATTCAACCAGAAAGCAGTTTGGCAGTCTGTCCATCTGACTGCAGATTGTGATGCCAGAACACAGAATAGAGGAAGATTCCAGTTTCTTCCTCTGTATTCCCCATCATAAGGCAATTTTGGATGTTTAAGTCCATGGGTAAAGGGTATGGTCTGAAAGCAGGAGATACTACCATCTTATTTAAGCTATGGAAATCTAGATAGTGCCCTTGGAATCTTATGTACACAATCTGGAATGCTGAAGAAAATATTGAATAGAAAAGTAACAGAGCAGTCTTCATAGTCCATTAATGAAGCAAGACAGTGTCTGCATCATTGCATTCCATCAAGATCAAAACTGTTTTGTTTAATTCTTGATTGTTCCAATTCTAAAAGACTTTAAGGTTTGCCAATTGAGAATTTTTTTTAAAGAATAATGTACCTGCAGCATTTTGTGTCCAGAGAAATGATTCATTAATTTTCTTCCTTGAAACTGTTAAAATATATTTGCTGACTATTACACATTGTACTCTGCTAAACCAATAGACTGCTAAGAACATTAAAAAGCAGGCCAATTGCATCTGATCAATTAACAGACATCAGGAAGTTCTCCAGTTCCATCAGATTTGTGGGGCGAATGATCCTAACAAGCATCCAGGATTGCCATTCCTCTGGTTTTGGTGAGGAATCCCCTGCTGCTAGTTAGCACTTCCTGCTGCCTCTCAGCTAGCTAGAGGGGGGAAATGGCAGAAAATGGGGTGGTGGTGGTAGTGCAGGGTACAGATACACTGATGTGACTCCCATGCACTCAGAAGTGAAGTCAGGGAGGCAGTTTTGCTCAAATACTAGAGCATCCCAGACATCCACTGGTGATGCACTGATGTCACTTCTGGGTGCATGGGGAGTGATGTCAACAATTTGCTAGTGATGTAATGATGTTTACAGTGAGCCCCCAACCTCCCATCATTGCCAGAGGGAATCTGGCAATCCTACGGGCACCCCACACTTGTGGAAGTTCTGACTGTCCAAACGTATAAATCTCACCAAGTAATTGCTGGTCCATGACAGGTGCTGACTGGAAAAATCCCTTCATTACCAAACTTGTCCACAGAGCAAACCAAATGAAGCATATATCATGCTATATGCACAGGGACCAGAATGTTCTTGGACAGCCCTAAGGTTGTCATTAGCATCCATGAAGTCCTTGTCTGCTACTATCAGGCTGATCTCAGCATGAATGTTGAAGTCCCCAAGGTGTTGGGTTGTATATCACCTCACAGAGGGAGTGCAGCAGTTAGGACTAAGAGTGTCGGCAAGCAAAACCTCCTATACCTGAACATTCAGCGAAGACCTGACCAACTATAAGGGGAAATACTCTTGGCAGGGTGTATTCTCTGACATCATTAACTGAGCCCGAGCATGTGCATCTTTTAAGAGTTTATTAAGCTCAAATGGAAGCAGATTTCAAGAGGATTTAATTTCCCATCAGATTCTTCCCTCCCACCCACAAGGGCCGATTTGCAACGACGCGCAAAACTCGCGCAAGGAAACGCGATTTTTTGCATTTTCCCCGTCGCGATCCGGAAGAGGACGGCATGAAGCACCTTAAGGTTAGTCATCTGGAATCGGCCAAGGTCCCAAGGTCACCAAAAGCTGTCCTTCTCCTTCTAGGTCTTCCAGCTTCAATATCTTCCTGGAAACGGAACCAACCTTAAATCTGTAACTGTATGGCAATTAGCAATAACAACTTGTTTTTCACTTTGCTGAAAGAATGGGTTGGGCCAACACACCAACAGAATCCCAATTCTCAACTCAAAATTGGGACTCTGGGTAACAAAGCATTTAGTGATTACTATAAAGGCCTAATAGAGTATGGCCACTCCCTCTCCTTGACAAGATTGGATCTTGGATGTGGGATGCTTTATTGTAAATTGATCTAGAATTCAACAGCAGCAGCTTTAGGCTAGATGGGCGATAAACAAGATTACCAGAGTCCTCTCAGCTGAAGGAGGGACTGGAGAGAGGCTATGGCCACAACTTGATGACTCCTTCTTCCCCTTGCATGGCCTTTCCTTCTCCAACCACCATTCTTGCTTCTGCCCACCAGTATCTCAATGGCAGCACTGTGTCTGCCTCATCCACCAACATACAATCACCCAGTCACATAACTAGTGGGTCACAGGGTGGATCTCAGGGAAATACAATTCACTCTGGAGGACTTGTCCATGGATGCAGAATGGAATGTTTCCTCCTGGGGTCCACTCCCAATCTTCTGGACATGAAGAACTGTAATTATATCATATTGTGACAAGAGGTGCCTGTGGTGCTGAGACCCACCAGGGCCGTGGGGCATGAGCCATAGGGGAAGAGCCAAAGGCCAAGATTCTACTTTTATCAGTACCTGTTAAACATGAAGTTGCTCTCAATTGATCTAATTGCTGTTTCTCAAGTGTGGTCTGTTCCCCACTCATCTAGCCTCTAGGAGATCATTCACACGAACCTTTAATTGAAGCATGAATTCACCCAGCATAAAGAAACAGATGTCAGGCCACCCCCAGATAACATTGCCATCATTTCTGAATTTTGTTTTGATTGATTCATCTTCTTCTAATATTCCTCCAGTCCATCACTGCTCCTGGAATCTGTTCCAGACTCCCAGTATCTTGCTTGCTTTTGTTGAACAGCTTTTGAAACATCAACAAAATAACCATGAAGGCCAATGGGCTTCTCTCATCTGTCCTTTTATGCATTCTCCTAGCTGCTGCAGGTAAGATGCTTAAAATGCAAAGGAGGGGGAAATGAGCAGGTAAAAGGGCTGAATGGGAAGACAAGGACATTAAAATGTAACTGCTGTTTAGTCTAGAACTTCACCTAGTTTCCAGTAGTCACTAGCCAGATGCTCATGGCAAGCTCATGGCAAGCCATGGGAACAGCACTAGGCAATAGCTGACTCCATATTTTCCCCCCAGTTACTGGTCTAATTAGTGTTTTCATTATCCTACTAAGTTTTGAACAAATTTAAAGACCATCCCACAAATACTGTTGTTCTGAATATACCATTTTATAATGTAGCAGTTCCATTTTCATATTGTGGGTAAATCACCATTTGATACCTATTTACCCAGAATTTTCCAGAGCCTCATTCAAATTCACCTAAACTAGTAATGACAAACACATATATTATAATATGATTCCATAAGATTGTGATCTTCATGAAAAAAGTATTTTCTATAATCTGTCCTGAATTTTCTGCTCATATATTTCATTTGGAAAGCTTAAGTTCTTGTGTGGTAAATGAAGGAAAAATATCTCTATTCCATTCTTAAAAGCATGCATCTTTATATCTCATGCCCCAAGAGATGGCCTCAGTGCTTATCATAAAAAGGAGCATCTTGGCTGCAATTTAGGGCTCTAAAAACCTAATAGAAGAATCAAAGTAGTTAAAAAATTAAGTTCAGGGGCACCCCAAAAATGTAGAGAGGAACAACTGTTCATGGCATCAGAAAGACATTCAGATTTCAATTCAAAATGGTGTCTGATGATGGCCACTTCTACTACGAGGGAGCAGATATGAAGAGAAGGGGAAATGGAAGCTGTGGAGAGGGGGTGAGGGTGGGATTGGGATCAGCAATAATATGGGAGCAATAAAATGGGAGGAGAAAAGGGAGTCATTTTGGGGAGTGAGAAAGGCATTTCCCCCCTCAGTTGGAACGAAGAGACAGACACAAAAGTTGGGAACTAAAGACTGCTTTAGTAAAATAATAACAACATATCATTAAACATGACAAGGGCCTAAACTAGCGGTACAGGTCAGGCCCTGGGGTCACTCCTGGGCCTCTACCCTGACCTATCTGGGCGAGTCATCCGCTGCCCCGGTTGCGAGCCATCATTGTATGACTGGGAGTCAGACCCAGCCTGGCCAGGCAAAGTGGTTCACCCCTTTAAAGCTCCCCCACCCAGCCGTAAAGCTGCAAGGGGAGACTGGCTTGTCCAGGGGTTCCCCACCAGTGCATCTGTCCTCACAACTGGGCTGTAAAGCAGCCAGCAGTTCCTGACAGACCCCAATTCCGCACCAATGAGGATATGCCAAGGGTGCTCACCAGCATGCTCATTTTCTCCTAACTTCTAACCTGCCACCACCAAGGCCAAGCCTCTGCTTAGGCTGAAGCACCCCTACAAATAAGCCCTTGCCTAAGCCCTTGTCCTCCAAGAATATGTTGTTCCCTTTGTAAAAAAGGTGTACTCCATCCCCTCGGCAGAGGTCTGCAAATTCAGCCCTAATTTGCGGATGGGGCAAATAATTTCCCAACCCCTCTAACATGCTTGTATGTGGACGGGGGCCTTAACATAAAAAGATGCAGCACACTCAGATAAACTATGAATTCTCTCACATAGTCTGCAAACATTCTAGATTCACTGTACAAACTGCAAACAAGGACTCTTTCCAAATCCCATCAGTAAAAATCTTTTGCTAGACTTTGGACCAGCAACATCTGGTCACTGTGTTCCAAAATGGATATTGCAGAGCTGGAAAAAGTGGAGAAAGGGGCAGCCCTTTGAACACCTTTCCTAAGAGAAAAGTCTAAAGAGTCTGGGACTTTGTAGTTTGGATAAAAGAGAGTAGAGGGAGAAGGCCTGATTGAAGTTTAGTGATAGACAAAGCTATTTTCCCTCTCCCATAGTTCCTGAACTAAGGGGCAGTCAGTGAAATTCACAGGCAATAGGTTCAGGACAAAATGAGTAATTAAACTATGAAATTCACTGCCAGTCAATGTAGTGATGGCCCAGGTGCAGACAGCTTTAAAGGGGGGGGGTAGATAAATTCATGGACGAGAGGTCCCTAAATGGCTACTAGCCATGGTGTGTAAAGGGAACCTCCATATACAGAAAGATTTGAGTCTAGTAGCACCTTAAAGGCTAACGAATTTCAGGACATAAGCTTTTGAGAGCCAACGCCTCTTTCATCAGATACAAGTAAGAAAGCTTATATGTTATATCCCAAAAATCTTGTTGGTCTTTATACTGCTACTTAACTCTAATCTGGATATTCTCTGCAAACCAGCATGGCAACCCACCATATCTAGCTCCATAAACAGAGGCAGTAAGCCTCTTAATTAGAGATTGGCATGAACAGCAATACGAACCAAAAAAAAGCCACGAACAGCCCAATCTGCTGTTTGCGAACAAGCTGTTCGTGAGGCCTCATTCTAAACAAACAGGTGGTCATTGCAAGCTTCGTTCGTTGCTGTTCGTCAAGCCAGACAGTCTGGCACCTGCAATCAATTCCCTTGGCAACATAGGCAGGGATTGTCCGAACTCTGTCTGAACTCCTGCTGTGGAAACCCCAGTCTAAGCCCAATTTAGCTTCCTTTCAAGTATGGAGCTCCAAATTTGTTACAACAAGGGAGCAAAGACCAGGGAGGAGGAGGGATCCCAGCTCTGGCTTAGTTTGCAGACAGTGGAGAGGGAGAGAGTTGCTGTTCGCATTTTGATAGTGCATTGAAGCTTGAATTTCCTTTGTGTGTGGTGGGATAGGGATCTACCCCTTCAAGTTCCAGGTCTGCTGCCAGGCTCTGGGCCAAACTATTATTTATTACTGGTACTTTTCCTGGTGCCTGCTCAGGTCAGGTTTCTGGGAGTGGTGCAGTAGGGATCTTGACTTAGATGATGGCTGGAGGAGAGCCTGCTAGCTCCCACAAACAGCCAACCCCGAACATGTTCGTAAACAGGGCCATGTTCATGGTTGTTCGTGAGTCCCTGTTCATGGATGGCAATGAACAACAAACATCATGTTTGGGTTTTTTTTTCCTGTTCATGCCCATCTCTACTGTTAATACCAGTAGTAAGAGGCAGAAACAGTTGGACAAGGCCTTATCCTCTATGCCTTGTTTGTTGGCCCTTCGCAACCGTTTACATGGATCACAGGTCTGATTCAGTATGGATCTTTTTATGTTCTAAAATATTCATCTGGCCATCCTCTGAAATCACCCAAGCTAAAATTGCATCCATCCCAAAGAATACACAAGAATCAGGTAGATGCACATAAGGATGCAAGTATGTATCCCTTTTGTTGAAAATTGCATCATGCATGCAGAGATGGAGAAATGGAAATGGTGAAGCTTCCCCTCATCACAGTATCTCTATGCTGGCAAACCCTGAAATTCCTCAAGTTGTTGCCTGGAGGCAACTTTGGACAGCACAGGACAGAGCTCTGCCTGAAGGTGGCAACCGGAGAGAGGCAATGTGGAATGCATGGGGAGTGGTGCTTAGTAGCAGGTCATTGGAAAATTAGCAGGGTCCGAAGTGGAAAAGATTAATGAGATCTCCACACTACTTGTGTTCTGACTATAAAGAAACATTTACTTTTCTCTGTCTTTCAACAGGGCTCGGTGATGTAACAAGCACTGCTTGGTGTCAGATATATTCAGGTCATTGCAATCCAGTATCTTCATGCTATCCACCTTACATTTACATTGGCAAATGCGACAATCATTGGTGGTGTTGCACAAAGTGAGACACACTTTCTCCTGATACCTGCCATAGAGATCAAATTGTTTCTAGTTACCTTTTTCCAATATGAAAGATGAACAATTTACTATAAACAGTTACCTTGGGTAGCGCTTTAGTGACTATGGGCAGAGTGCTTTTGCTTTGCAAAGGGAACTGCATCTCATGTCCCCATAACTGCCTACTTATTGTCTGGACTAGGGACACTTAATTTCAAATATGGAGAGAGATATGGAGAGAGTAACAGCCTGAGTATTCTTACTGGGAGGAAGCTTTGAGTATCATTAACATCATGTCAAAACCAGGGGGCAATGGAAACAAAGAAGGAGCTCTCAGGGTTTTGCTATTCTTCTTTGCTACCATTTCCCATTCTTCTTCCCAATTTGCCCCTTGACATGTTTGAGAAAAAGTGGTTAAGAAGGTGTGAAGGGAATTGACAAAATATAAGGCTATTTATGGTAAGTGGCTTGTACTGAGCCCTTATACAACAAGATACTTTTCTCAGGGGCCTCTGACACGTGGAAATGCCTTCCCGAATAGCCATTCTTCCTTACACATTTCCATAAAATACTGCTATTAATAACAAAAATATTTAATAGTTTCATAATAGTAAATGTGTTTATCTTGCAAATGACCAACTAAAAACTAGGGCCCTCAAAAGTTTGCAAACTCCTACAGCAGCTGACGTTTGTTCAGCAAATGATACCACATTATCATGGTTTGGATCAGCATCACAACAAGTACAACCAATGATTGTTGGCTAGAGAGGGTCTTTAAAAGGGGGTGCTTTAAAAGCTTGTGTGCATGTAACTCCCCCGCAAAAGGTGAAGCTAATATGTCTGTCCCAGGAAAAGCTTACAGCAAGCTTGCTTGCATGACACAATAATAAGTCCACCCAACCAAAGTCCAACCATTACAATGAAGTTCTGAGGGCCAAACTACAAGTGACGAATGACACAGGCTGGACACTTGTCAGCTTCCCTCAAGTTTTGATGGGAAATGTAGGCAGCTTGGTGGAATGTTGGACAAGTGACAGTTGAAAAATCCATTGGACAGCAGTCAGAGAGCCAAGCTGCAAGACCAGGATGCCTACATTTCCCTTCAAAACTTGAGGGAAGCTGACAAGTGTCCAACCTGTGTCATTCGTCACTTGTAGCTTGGCCCTGAATGGTAACCATTAAGGAAGTGTAAATGTCAGTAAGTGCTAGTTTGTGCCCATGTAGGGACAGTATTTCTAAAAGCATAACGTTGAATCCCAATGAATGGTACCATTCTAACTTTTAGAAACCAAAAGTTATAAAACTAACATGGAAGGATTTGGCACCAATTTTGTCCTCAATTTTAAGAAATGTGCTACATTTCTATATTTCTTGCTTATATTGTTCATCTCTGTCTCTCTTTCTGTAGACCAGCAATAGCTTAACCACACCTTGAACCACAATTGTGTTTTAAAATGCATTGATGAAGTTCTTCTTCACTTCACCTCCAAAGAATATCCTGTGCTGAAACTAGTTGGTCTTTAAGGTGCTGTTGGACTCGGATCTTGCTCTTCAACTGCAGACCAACACAGCTACCCACCTGAAACCACCCTGCTGAAACTGATTCCATGCATCGTTCTTTCTATGGGATTGTATGTTGTTCACCTTTAAATAAACGCATGATGATTTAAAAATGCATTACTCAAACGTGTGTGTCTAATTGTGTGGGTGGACAGTCATTCTTTGATGCCTGCTTCTGGAGTTGATGATATCGCAAATTTAACGAGAGGTGATGTTGCTTGTTGACTTTGCAGGATGGCAACTTTTTCTTAAAGCCGTTCTGTATCTGAGATAATATTTGGAGTTTAACACAAGCTGGACAACATCAGTATGTAATGATGTTCTGTGCTGTGGTATATCTTTTATAGTTATACATTATGCTGTGAATTGTTTGGGAGCTAGAGCATGGAACCAGAGAACTATGCACACCCAATAACCACAACCAGTTCCAGATTCTGATGAGAAGAGAGTGGCTTGAGTTTTGTCATTGGGAAAGACTGTTCCAGTTCCTTCCTTTTTGTGTCCACTGATGATGAGGGAGTTGAACTGAAGTGGTGTTTGCTTTTTATTTCTGCACTAGAAAAATACCCCAATTCTGCTGAAGGCTTGGAGGACTTAATCAGTTTCATCAGCTGATTGCTGAGAAAACTTATGAACTTTTTTGGGGGGGAGCTTTTTAATGGCACCAGGTTGCAAAGTTGCAACATTGCCATTTAATTTTTTAAAATTCAGGGGGAAAACTGGATTGGTTACTGTTCAACCAGTCATGCTGCAGGGGAATAAAGGGAAAGGCTACAGAGCCAGGGCCAGGCTTCACACCAAAGAAAGCATTCTGTACTTTCAAAAAAAACCCCAGTTTTGATTTTGCTGAAAAAAACCATTGCTAGCTGTTGTGCTATTGTCATAATTCTTTCAAGAGCAGAATTTTCAATAATGCAATATCTGATGATAGTCTCCGATGTATAGCTCCTTTGTTTGAGCAGTTTTGAAATGATTTTTCAACTCCACACCATAACACATCTCTGAATAGTGCTAATTTGCTCAAATTTAAAATACCAGCCAGATATTTTTCCTCCTCAATCCTTAGACCCATTTTAAACATGTTTCTGTATAAATACTTATTTTAGCTAAAGTCTTTGGGTAAACACACCAACAGAGATTCATATATGTGACCAACATCTGCTGGTGGTCCCCAGCCTCAGGGAGGCTTGTTTCGCCTCCACCAGGGCCAGGACCTTTTCAGCCCTGGCACCAACCTATTTGTAGAAACTCAGACCCGGCAGGTTTTACTATCTTTCTACTGAGCCTGTAAGACAGAGATGTTCCACCAGGCATATGGTAATTGAGGCAAGTGTCCCCCTCCCCTAATTGACCTCCCACCAGAGGGGAATATGACACCCCCCCCCCGGTCTGCTGAACATCAAACAGTTTGCCACCTGCCCCCATGGGTCTTTGTACGTAGAGGGATTGTGCAATAAGAACGCCGCAATGTTTTTACTGAAGTGTTTAATTACTATGCTGCCTGTTTTATTTCTACTGCGATCCACTCTGAGCCTGGTTTTCAGGGAGAGTGGAATGCAAATGTAATAAAATCAATAATGAATAACTTAAAAAATAATGAGTTGGGCAGCTTGCTTTGAAGCATAGTGGGAAGGGATAAGATTGATCCTGCAGTTGCTTTGCTGGTCTTGATGTTTGACTGCAAATTGTGAAGCTGGCTTACATTATGCACAAAAAATCCTGTCTCTTCCTCTGTATCCTCCATCTTTCTTCTTTCATAGGGTAATTCGGGAAGACTGAGTCTATGAGTCAAGGCATGATCTGAAAGCAGGAAGTACTGCAGTCATACCTAAGCTAAGCAAATCAAGACGCTACCCTTGGCTAAAGGAAACATGGGACAGAATCGGGATCACAATCTTTACACTCTAGTAAAGAAATAAGATCATGCCTGCATTATTGAACTCCAATAAAATTCCAGTTGTTTGGTTTTGTCCCTGAATGTTCCCATCTAAAAAACTTATCTTCTTTGCAAATTGTACTTGTTTTTAGAATAATGTGCTTGTGCCATTTTATATCCAAAGAAACCATTCATTCATTTCCTTTCCTGATACTCTCTTTTAAACATGTTTGATGATCATTACATATTGTTCCTTGCTTGCAATTTCCATGCTCTTCTTCCTCTTGATTAATAGGCTGTTAATATTTTAAAATATGCTACCGATTAGATCAGGAGGCCACTAGGTCTAAAACCCTGGATAGTGGTCAGTGGAGTTTCTGGGAAGGCTACAAGAAAGAAACAACTTTTATGTTCCTCAGCAACCGATACTCAGGTACACTGCCTTTGAAGACATTGAATTATCATAGGCACTAGATATTTATCATTAGGAATTTCAGCAAGGATAGAACTATCAAAAACTTTTGAGCCATTTTACTTATAGATTAACTGAAAAGTTTTTTAAAAAAATAATACTTGTAATCTGACTTGAGTTAGAATAAGTGACTATAAAAACCGTCATAATAAAGTAGCTGCAATGCTGCACTGGAATTTATGCAAAAAGTTCAAGCTACCATCACAAAATATTGGTGGGAAAATAAGCCCAGGAAAGTTGTTGAAAATGAGAATGTTAAGATCCTGTGGGATTTCAAAATCCAAACAGATAAGAAGTTAGAACATAATACTGCAGATATCACTGTGATTGTAAGTATGAAGGATTGATGTGACAGTCAAATAGAAGAAAAAGTGATTGAAAAGGTAACATATAATGTCCTTTTTTAGGTGTTGTGTGACCAGAATGGTACACAATATTCCAAGTGTGGTCTCACCACTGATTTATATATGGGCAGTATGATGCCAGCAGTTTATTCTCTATTCTTTGTCTAATTAAGGTCAGCTTAGAATTTGCCTTTTTTACAGCAGCCACACACTGGGTTGAGATTTTTATCAAGCTATGCATATCCACCCCAGGATCCCTTTCTTGGTTTGCTGCTGCCAGTTCAGATCCCATCAGTGTAGATGTGAACTTGGGATTTTTAGTCCCAATATGCATCGCTTCATACTTGCTCACATTGAATCTCAATTGCTCTTTTAATGCCCATTCTCCCACTTTGGAGCTGCTTGTGATTCACCCTAAGTAATTTGGTGTCATCTGCAAGCTTGGTCACCTTATTACTTACTCCTAAATCCAAGTCATTTATGATCAAATTGAAAAGCACTGGCCCCAGTCCAGACCCCTGAGGCACCCCAATGCTCACATCCCATTTTTTTGATAACTGACCATTTATTCCTGCTCCCTGCACCCTATTTTTTAGCCAATTTCCAATCCATAAGAGCACTTGCCCTGTTATTATGACTATGAAGTTTGCTCAGGAGTCTTTGAGGAGGGGTTTTGTCAAAATCTCTCCAGACGGGGGCACAGTGACCCTGCTCTCTATGCCCTTGCCTTGAGAGGTGAAAGGTGGCAACTACAGACAGGGCTTCTTCTGTGGTGGCACCTTCCCTTTGGAATACCCTCCTCCTTGAAGCTCGCCTGGCTCCCACTTTATTATCTTTTAGGCCCAGGTCAAAATGCTTCTTTTCACCCATGCTTTCAATTGGGGGTTTATCTTACTAGTTTTAAAACGGTCTTCTGCTATTTTATTGTAATTTTTAGGTGAGTTATGTCCAATAGCTTGCTTTTAATGGCTTGTTTTTATACATTCTTATAATTGTGAGCTGCCTTGAGCAGGCCTGTAAAAAGGCAGCATAGAACTTAATTTTTTTAAAAAAACAAATAAATAAATTTGACTTTGAACATGGAGGTTATGTTTGCCAATCAGTTTGGATCTGTAATGGAAACTTGCCATAGGCATTCAAATAATTTCATGCCAAAGTCAACAGATTGTTGTGGACCAGCCCAGCCCAGTAGAGCAAAGAGATGCAGAGGACTCTTCTGAGGAAGGGGCAGCTGGCGAACCTGACCCAAATCCATCACCAGTGGCAGAGGCACTGCAGCAGGAGGCAGTCTCTGAAGGATCAGACTGAGAGCTAAGCTACAAGAGACGAAGTTCACGAGTTTGTGCGAGTGAACGAAATGGCGTCTGTTCCTGCTTGCCCGTGTCCATTTTGCCCAAATTGAACACGTGTTCTGTGCCTCTGATCCATCACTAACCGTGTAGTTGTACTGGCGAGTGTCCGCAGTCATTATCATCGAGTCCCCTTTGCAGAGTGGTGTGTTTTTTTGCTTCCACTTCCCTCTTCCCTTTTTTGCAAATGTTTTTTTTCCTCAGCTCAGGTAGATGGCGCTCACAGCTACTGTTTATTAGGCTACTGGAGAACTGTCAATGTACCCTACCTCACAGTGCAAATGGTGACGTGGGATGAGGGAGTTTCCAAGATGAACCCCCCCCCCTAATTTCAGAGCTGCGATTTTCCACAAAGTATACTGCCCCCAAATGAGCATTATTTATTAAAATGTTATTCGGATTCATTCACAGATCCGCCGTTGCACCAGAAAACAACACAGATTGCGGGTGTGACAGGGAAGTGCAAGAGCAGCACATGTGTCGGAGGTGACCCCCTGCTACTCGTTTCCCCCCCTTTTCCCCTCCATCCCAGTAGCACCTCCCCCCCCCTCCACATCCCAGCTCTGGGTCAGTACAGGCAGGGCTCTCCGGTTTGGAGAGCCCGGAGGGGGGGTGTTGTATGGGTGGTGGCGGTGGTAAAGACCAAGTAGCACCTTTAGGACTCAGAATCTTTTCATTGCCTTAAGCGTTGGAGAACTGCAGGTCTCTTTGTGACCTCGGGATGCAGAAGAGGTGGAGAGAGAGGAGGGGAGGGGAGGCGCCGGGAGACGAGGATGGGGGGGGGAAGAGCAAAAGAAAGGAGTGCTGCGAAAACTGGAATAAGGAGCAGAGGATGGGAGCGAGGAGGGGAAAGCAGCGCAGGGGGTAGGCATGGGGGAGAGGGGCACTTGTAGTGGCAGAAAAGCCATGCAGCTGAGATGTTAAAGAGCCCAGTAGCAACTTTAAGACTAGGATTCTTTTTATTGCCTTCAGCATTTGAGAACCACAGGTCTCTTTATCAAATGCATCTGAGGAAGAGAGCTGTGGTTCTGCAAAGCTTACACTGCTATAAAGTAGGTTAGTCTAGGAAATCCATGCAGAGGAGAGCAGAGGTGAGCCGAGATCGTAGTTTGGGCTGGGATAACTTTGGTTATTCATGTTTTGATGTCCCCTCACAGATCCACAGTTGCAACAAAAAATAACAGATTGCGGGTGTGACAGGGAAGTGCAAGAGCAAATGTGTCGGAGGTGACCAACCTTCTACCCGTCCCCCCGTTTCCCCCCCATCCACCTCCTCCCTGCACAGCTGATATGAGTCAGGGGGGGCTGCAGAGCCAGCTGGGCAGGGAGGCTGATCTCCGGTTTGGAGAGCTGGGGGTGGGGTATAGGTGGTTGCGATGGTGAAGACACAGTAGCACCTTTCGGACTCAGAATCTCTTTAGTGCCTTAAGCGTTGGAGAACTGCAGGTCTCTTTGTCAGATGCATCTGACAAAGTTTTTAAGGTGCTACTGGACTCAGTCTTTACCCTTTTGCTACCACAGACTAACACGGCTACTTCTTCTGGATCTATAGCTGGATGCTTGATGAGCCCTCAGCTGGGCTCAGAGCCCTTCATGGCTGCTGAAATCTCCTCCAGGGCTGCCCGCCCTCCACCCCGCACCAGCAACTGAACCCCCCACCAGCAAATGTGACCTAGTGATTTTGTCAGCAGAATAACAGATGGAGTGACACTTCATGCAGGCAACCATTTATTCGAGTACACTGGGCAAAAGAGGCCAACCGATGCCAAAATTGCTGTTGCTCCGGGTTTCGTCCAAACAGAGGATTCTTTGCCCTGCTGGTGCCATCCCCACTCCACCTCCTGCCTTGGGCCCTGCACGCCCATTGCATTGTGGAAATATGCTCCCCCGCAACCCCGGGTTTTATTTTTGGTTGAGACCCCCCATTTTTTAAAGAAAAGAGTTAATTTAGAGAGTCCAATAGAAATATCATTTAAAAAGTAGATTGGTGTAACTCAATGAAAAAAATGAATTGAAAGAAATCCTGGGGGCCGTGGAGAGAGGGGCACTTCTAGTGCCAGAAAAGCGGGGCTGCTAGAAAAGCCTGGTGTTGCTGAACGCTTTTTAAGGTAGTACTGGACAACATGCTTTTTAAGGTGCTTCCGGACTCTTTGCTGCTGCTCCGGGCTTCGTCCAAACAGAAGTTTCTTAAACCCTGCTGGAGCCATCCTCCACCTACTAGCTCTGCATCAGTACAGGCTGAGCTCTCTGGTTTGGAGAGCTGGCGGGGGGGGGTGTTGTATAGGTGGCTGTGACGGTGAAGACCCAGTAGCACCTTTTGGACTCAGAATCTTTTCACTGCCTTCAGCGTTGGAGAACCGCAGGTCTCCCAGCCAGGTCCCAGCACATCGATCCCTCAGCTTCCCAGCCCTGGGCCAGCAGCAGAGAGCCAGGCACCAGCCAGCTCTCCCCCCTCATCGCCAGAGCCTTGAGAATGCCATCAGAGGAAGGCAAGAAGAGCCCTCCAAGCCAAAAGGCACAGTGCCAGGCTAGCAGCACAGCATCAACCCAGCATGAACAGTGATGATGAGTGTTTGCAGGAGTAGGACTGAGACAGCTGGCAGGTGCATGATGCAGCACAGGTAGCTGGGCAGCGTGAGGCTTAAAAGCAGCAGAGAAGGGAGTAGCTGTGTGGAAGCAATGTGTCTGCTTACTACTGACCTGGCTGATGTGTTTGGAATGGATCCGCTTGTCTCTAACCTTGGCATGTTATTGTAGACTTGACTCTGGAATACCTCCTTTGGACTAGAAGCTATGATTGTTGTCTAATCTGTGCCTGAAACTTGGGACCGTGATTTGTCTTGCTTTCACAACTAGGGACCTTCTGCTGCCTGCAGTCTGTGAGTCAGTAATCAGGAGGAGAGATGGGCACGATCCCAAAAAAATTAACGATCCAGCTGATTGTGGATCGGCACTGGTGATGATCCCGAATTAATGATCCACACCGATCATCTCCCGTTCCTGAACCGTGGATTGTGGATCGTGGATGCCAAAGCGGGGCATGCTGGTATTCCCAGCTATGTGGGAAGGTGGGTTGTGGCGGTGGCCAACTCTCTCAGTCTCTCTCTCTCTCTCCAAAGACTAGCAAGTAGCAAGCAAGAGCTCTGTCCCACTCCACTGCTTGCAGAAAGTGAAACCCAGCCTGGGAGCCCATGGCATGGGTCCCATTCAGCAACACAGGAGGTCTGTGTTTGGCTGTCAAAGCTGCCTATCAGGGTTTGCAGGGATGAGATTGGAGTGCCCATGGCTACAGAACACCCCCTTCCCCCTCCCTCCCCTGGGTGTCTTCTCCCAACTTGTGACTGCTTTGCTGCTCCATGGTTGGAAGGAAGCCCTGCTGATCAAGGAAAGCTGGGCTTCCATTCGGGTTTCCAGGGCAACAGAAGGAGGGCAAACACAGCTCAGGCATTCCCTTGGCTCCATTGCCAGGGGAATAGCTTGCTGGCGCCTGAGTGTCTGGATCCCCGATCCGAGCCCGATCGCCCTGATCCAGGCCCCTCCCGATCGCTGGATCGTTGGCCATGGATGATCACGATCCGCTGGCTCACGATCGCGCAATCGCCATTATCGTGGGATTTTTTCGATCGTAATGCGGATCATGCCCATCTCTAATCAGGAGGACACAGATCCAGTGAACAGCTCATGTCTGATGGTTGTTGTGGGTTTTCCGGGCTGTATTGCCGTGGTCTTGGCATTGTAGTTCCTGACGTTTCGCCAGCAGCTGTGGCTGGCATCTTCAGAGGTGTAGCACCAAAAGACAGAGATCTCTCGGGATCTGTCATAAATGCGGTTCGCCTGTGTGGTTTTGAAGATTCTTTTTGTTGTGAGAAAAGATGGAATGGTTCTTGTGTCCCTGCAGCGTAGGAGAAAGGTTAAAGAACAGAGTAGATGTGCTTTCTTGTTCTGAAGTGTTTCCAATCTCCGGGTCTGTTGGAATGTTTCCTCCCCATAGAGGTGTTCGATGTATTGTCGAAGGCTTTCACGGCCGGAGAACAATGGTTGTTGTGGGTTTTCCGGGCTGTATTGCCGTGGTCTTGGCATTGTAGTTCCTGACGTTTCGCCAGCAGCTGTGGCTGGCATCTTCAGAGGTGTAGCACCAAAAGACAGAGATCTCTCAGTGTCTGTGAAAGCCTTCAACAATACAGCTCATGTCTGGTTTGCAATGTGGAACAAGGTAAGTTTGACTGCTAATACAAAATTTGCATCATCAAGTAACACCTCTAGATTTTGGACATGGAGAAGAGCTCTTGAAGGTTCTAGACTTTGTGGCAACAGTTGAACCTCATCAATCTGAGCATCAGCCATGCAAGATGATTGGACTGGTAGTATAAAGTGCTGCTACACACTAGGTCACTGAGCACTAACATTGTTTATACTCTGACAAATGTGAAATGACTGTTACTAAGCAGAAAGTTTGTTGTTTGTACAATTGAATCCCCAGCCATTCCCCCTAAAAACAACACTATAAAAGCAAGGAGAAAGCTATTGGAATCACACTTGCCTACCAATTGGGTCACTGGACTGGATCCTTATAACAGGAGAAAAGATTTCTCAAAAAGACACCAGCTTCACTTCTCCCAAGGTGGGTGCACTCTTCCTTTGGGCCAGATGCTCTTAAGACACTGAGCAGGGATGGAATGTCCATGAAAATTCTTGTTGGTCCACTCTCCTGAAGGGCCACCTGTCCTAGAGCGCACCTGTATCCACATAAAGGCCCTCCCAGCTCCATTTCTTTTGCCTCTTAGGGTACCTCTTATCTTGACAGCTGCTCCCATAAGCTCTGCCTGAGCCTTGCTTTGCTTTCCTGATATTGTCCTTGAAATATGCTTGATGACCATTACACATTGTGCCTGGCTTGCAGTTCATATCCTCTTCTTCCTTTTAACTAACAGGATATTAAGCTTATTGAAAAAGCTACAAAACAGCCATATGGGAACCAATCAAGGAATCAATAAGTCTAGTAATATTACCAATAATGGACAGTAAGGAGTTTCTGTGAAGGCCACAAGAAAGATACAGCCAATCTTAATTTTTATGTTCTCCAGCTACTTATACTCAGATGTACCATTATTAATACTAGGCATTTACAAGCAGGGGGCCCCAAGGATATGCAGGGGGAACCTCATTTTCCTGTCCGCCACTATTTCCTCTTTATATTTCGTGAAAGCACTCAGGCCTTTAGTTTTTTTCCTGCTTCCTTCTCTCCTCATCCACCAGCAAAACTATCTTTATGTACCTTGTGCCCTCCCATCTTCAGTTTTCCCTCCTTTACTCCCCCTGGCAGCCTCTCCCCAGGGAAAGTCTGGCCAAGTTGTGCAGTACCAACCTGGTCACCATGCATGGCCAAATTGCTTGGTGCTGGCTGGGCTAGATCCAGTTGCATGGTGCAGAACTTGAGATGACTTGTGACTGAGGAATATCTTATTTTCCATGATATCTCTCTCCCCAAGCTATTTCTCTGCTCCTGGTATTCCCCATATCCTCAACATTCCATTTTTCCTTTTCTCATTCCTACCTACCCACCAACCTGTCCCCCATCTTCAGCTATATTTATTTGATTAATTAATACCCCACATTTCTCCCCAATTGAGACTCAAAACACCTTACATAATTATTCTCTTCTCCATCTATCCTCACACCAATGTTGTGAGGTAGGTTAGTCTGAGAGTGAGGATTTGAGTCTGGGACTCCCAGATACTAGTTGGAATCTCTAACCACTACACCATACTGACCTTTGTGGATCTTGGAAGCTAAGCAGGGTCAGTACTTTGATAAGAGACCACCAAGGAAGACTCTGCAGATGAAGGCACTGGCAAACCACTGCTACTTCTCACCTGCCTTGGCAGCCCCTTGCTGGGGTTGCCGTACACACACAATCCTAGTATAGTTCAATTGACCACTATTGGACAAAGGATGTTGGCCTGGTATGTAGAGACATCTAGGAGGGCTCATTTCAATGAAGCTTATCTCTAGGTATTATTGGGAGCAACATGGAACTGAACTACACATACAAGAAAAGCACATAGTTCCTTCTGCCAGTGTGTAATAATTTCCTCTGTGAATCTTTTTATTAAATTTTATGTAATGTGGCAATGGCCAAATGGGAATCCCATGCAAATTCTTCTCCAAAACCTGTAAACCCCAAGATTAAAATTTTAGACAGGGGAAGCATTACATGCTCTCTTCACTCTAGTGGGTACATGAGTCTCAATAGGAAGGAAGATATGCCACTGTATTTCTGATGTACAAATAAAACAGTTGAATGAAAGTAATATTTCAAAATGCACTCCAAAAGCAAACTTCATAACCATGAATGACTGGAAAATGGCACTGATATACAAACACCAGAAAGCTGTATTTGGCTACAGCAAATAATATAGTTTCAGGTAGGTAGCTGTGTTGGTCTGCTATAGAACAGCAGGATTTAAGACCAGGGACACTTTAGGGAAATGGGCTCTGATGAACTGCTGGTTCAAGAACCACGAACCGGCCTTGTTTGTGATGAACTTTGGTTCGTATTTCAGTTCGTGCCCATCTCTAGTCCTCAGTACAGGACATACTAAGTAATGAAGACACAAACTACAAACCACTGTGCGTTGCAAATACCCTTGAAAGAAAGGTTGCAACATGACAGTGAGCTTAATTTATGTTATCAGAATCCCCCACCATTACCCAGTATCCTAATACCTTTCTCTTGATCAGAGATGTTATGAAAGTGGTCCCAATTCCCTGTGGTGGCCATGTAATTTCCCCCTCATTTATTGTCTATTTTAACACAGGCGGCCGGGTGGGGGGTGAGCGGGTGGGCAGAAAGTCCCTTTCTCATAACATTATATAGTGTCCCCAAACAATATGCGTCAGAGCTCTTATCAGTCATGAGTCTAGGTGTGGCAATTGCCTACTCACAGCAGGAAACCTCCTGCTCCCATAGGTAACCAGTTCTCCTATAATGAGAAACTTCTCAGCAGCAAACTAATGCCCCAGCTGCTGTTTGCTAGTGCAGCAAGGAAAATTGCGGGGAGGGGGAGGGGAAGCAGCACCCTTTTGGCATTGTTAATCCAGAAGAAATGTGTGAGATTCAACAGAAGTCACAGATCATGCACTTGATTCTATAGTATAAGCATGAAATCATTCAAAATGGTGAAACTGCTGTCAAGTCCACCACAAATATTTCCATCATGTCTGAATTTTTTTTCAGTGATTCGCCCTCCTGTAGTCCTTTTCCAGTCCATCACAACTTCCAGATATTTGTTCTGAACTTCAACCATCTCACCTGCTTTGAATTACCAACATAATTATGAACACATTTTGGCCTCTCTCTTCTGTCTTTTTATGCATTTTCCTAGCTGCTCCAGGTAAGATGCTTGAACCACAAAAGGAGGTTATAATAAGTAGATAACAGGGTAGGAAGGAAACACAAGGACATTACAATAGTCCTATGGGATCAATCCAGAACTCCACATGTTCCACCATCTTTCCAATAGTCACCACTCAGATGTTCACGGCAAGCCACATGAATGGTGTCAAGATTAGAGATGGGCACGATCAGCATTACGATAGAAAAATACCCACGATAATGGCGTTCGCGCGATTGGGACCCAGCGGATCGGTGCTGTCCACGACGACCGATCCAGCGTTCGGGGGGGGGGGGCTTCATTGGGGCTTGATTCAGGCCATCAGGATCTGATCGGGGATGCAGACAATCAGGCGCAGTAATCTATTCCTGGGGCAATGGAGCCAGGGGAATGCCTGAGCTGTGTTTGCCCTCCTTCTGTTGCCCTGGAAACCCGAATGGAAGCCCAGCTTTCCTTGATCAGCAGGGCTTCCTTCCAACCACAGAGCAGCAACACACTCACCACCAGTTGGGAGAAGAGACCCAGGGGAGGGAGGGGGAAGGGGATGTTCCAAACGTTTTTTGCTTTTTTAAAAAATGGGGCTTTGTAGGAGGAATGGCTGTTTTTCTGTCTGTTTTTAACCTGCTTTTAAAACACTGTATTTTGTGGGAAAACCTCATTCACAGCTCTGTGTGTATGTTTAAAATATGCTTTTGGAAGACTGGCTGCTTGCTTTTAAAATTGGGTGGGGAAGAATGGAGGATTCTGTCCCTGCTTTTTTAAAAAAGCTGTTCCAATACACAAACTATACACAGGGAAAAAAACAACAGTCACCTGAAAAATTAGTAAGTACAAATGCAGTTCTTTTATAAATATTTTCACATAATTAAAGATGAAAAAACATTAAGATTGGTGTTCATTACACATAATAGAAGAAACAGCTCAGTCCACAGCGTTCTTAAAGGCAGAGTCAAGATAAATTCCAGTCCAAGTTCAAACCCCTGGAGTTCCAGTTCTCTAAGCAGAGGGACCGTTTGAGACAGGAAGTAGAATGGATTCACAGATTGGATTGTTTACACCCAAGGGGTTTGAACTTGGACTGGAATTTATCTTGTTTTTTGTAAACTGATTGTACGCCCTTGGGGCATGTTTGCAACAACTGTGTGTATTGAGTGATGGTACTGTAACTTTAACTGGCTATCCTTTTTGGAGCCAAACTGTCACTTTAAACTGTCTTGGCTGCTATGCATTTAAGGTTAAGTTGGGTGTGGTGGTTATACTGACCATTTTGACCATTTTGATGTGCACTGAATAAGAATGCACGAGAGATTGTTTGCAGTGATTCTTTGGTGAGTCATTGATTGCTCTGTTCATCAAGTGTATTTGTTCACAATGAAGAGATAGCAGTTATTTTTTATAAATATGTTTATTTGCAGAAAAGTGTTCCTATGGTGGAGAAACATCTGGCCCCTGAGGAAGTGGATAGAACACGAAACAAGCCGGCTTGTAGGGCAGGGGGACCGCTTTGGGGGACACTTTACATCTTCATAGTTCCACCAACCTGCAAAGAAAGAGAAAATACAATTCAAAAAGTACCATTTGAGGGTCACTATTCAACATACTTACCTTGACTGTTGATTTTTTCTGGTCAGTGGAGGACAGCTTGTGACACATTGTTTCCATTTCTGGACATAGAGGGTCAATTCCAGAAGTGGTTATTTGTCAGTATCTTCAGCGTCTAAGTGAAATTAACACAGAAATTAGAGACTCTACCTTTAAGAATGCTGTGGACTGAGCTGTTTCTTCTATTATGTGTAATGAGCACCAATCTTAATGTTTTTTCATCTTAAATTATGTGAAAATATTTATAAAAGAACTTCATTTGTACTTACTAATTTTTCAGGTGACTGTTGTTTTTTTCCCTGTGTATAGTTTGTGTATTGGAACGGTTATTACTGGGGAAAGCCTTTTGTGTTTTGTTTGTTTTAAAAGCATGTTGACGGGGTGTCTCTCTCTCTCTCTCTCTATTTGGAGAGGCAGGGACGGGTTAAAAACTCACCCCCCTCTGCTCTAAGTGTGTGTGTGAACATCCCCTCCCTGAGGGGAGGCGGCTCGTCACCGGGTTAAAAACTCCCCCCTGCTCTAAGTGTGTGTGTGTGTATGTGTGTGTGTGTGTGTGTGAGAGAGAGAGAGTGAGTGAGTGAGTGAGTGAGTGAGTGAGTGAGTGAGTGAGTGAGTGAGTGAGTGAGTGAGTGAGTGTCCCTTTCCTGAGGGGAGGTGGCCACCGCCACCACCCACCTTCCCACTCCCCAATCCGATCCACAGACCGGAAATGGGAGATGATCGGTGTGGATCAGTGATTTGGGGTCGTCGCCGGCGCGGATCCACGATCAGCTTGATCGGTAATTTTTTTTGGATCGTGCCCAACTCTAGTCAAGATACAGCTGATTCCATAGTTCCTCCTGAATTACTATTCTTATTACTGCTTTATGCCTTATGGACTTTTGTCATCCTATTATTATTTGAATAAACATAAAGACAAGATTTAGACCATCCCTCAAATTCTGTTGTACAAAATACACTACTTCAGAACTCTGATGTTCCATTTTAGTATTGTCATTTAATACCCAGTTGTAGACCTATCTGCACACTGTTTTTGAGATCCCCCTTTCAAATTCACCTAAACCAGTGACCATGGACTCATCTATTGTCACAAAATTCCACAGCTTGGTGATGTTCTGTGTAAAGAAGTATTTTCTTTCATATGCCCTTAATCTTCAACCCTTTCATTTAATTAGGAAAGTTCTTGAATTGTGAATTAAGGAAGGGAAAATATCTCTTAGCCATGTATCCTTGTACTTCATACCAAGGGATATGGCCTCTATCACAGTAAAAAAAAAATCTGCTCTATGGGGCCTTCCCTGGTAAGAGTTTAGGGCTCTGTAAACCTGCAGGAAAGCTCAGGCTTGCTGAGAAATCCAATTTGTTAAAAAATTATTTGGGGGGGAGACACCAAATCATTGAGAGGAATGCCTGTCTATGTACAGACATCAGGAAGAAATGGACTTCAGACATCAGTTGAAAATAGTGTCTGATGCTGGCTTAGTGGTTCTGGCCATCACTACCATAATAGGCATAGACGGGAGAGGGGAAATGGAGGCTACAGAGAGAAAAGAGGTGAGGCTGCACAGAGGGAGGGGGAATGAAGGCAGCAGTTAGATGAGAAGTGAAGAGATGGGAAATAGTGTCAGCAGGTGGAATGGGACTGGCATCCCTCCTCATGCATTTTTTGAAAATCTCCTATTTTAATATTCTAAAACTCAGCATATCATATTTAGTAAAATTTAACTTTTTTAAACTGAAAACAAAGCCCCATATTCTTGAACTTTTCACAAGGAAGGTGCTTCAAACCATCTCTGCATTCTTGGTGCACAGTCCTGGTGGACTGGAGGCTGTTGAAGGAGGAATGATGCAGGAAAATTTCTACTGTCACGCTCCTGTCCATCCCTCACTGGCCATGGCTCATATCTGCCTCTACCATAATAGTTAGAAGACCTTCCTTGGCCAAGTTCATTGACATCTGTCATAAAGCAGAAACTAACACGTTCCCTTAGAATGTAAGCAAAAAGAGGAAACATCAATCCATTTCTTGCTTGTTGAGCATGTCAAGTGGCCAGATCAATTATACATGAGGGTTCCTAATTCATGCTGATTAAGAGGAGGTATGGAGGTTGATTCAAAGGATTGTGTTACTGGAACAAAAAGGTTATTGGCAGCAAGAAGGTTCCATAGCATGTGGTAGATGCAATAGAGGATAGATCAGTAATTGTTTCTTTAACTTTAAGTGGGCATATTAGATACAGGCTGTGCAGAAGTATCTTTGGGTGCTCTGAGATTTTGGAATGAGAAAGGAACTTCAGTGGGGTTCTGTTTATCCCTCTGATGCTCTGCAATGAGTTATGACTTCAGGAATCCTTCAGTGATAGCTTGTTTTCCCTTGTCTGATTGAAGGCTGTACATTAATAGGTGCATGATATAGGACTGGTGCTTCTATGTGGATGGAGGCTTTAACATGTATGAGATGCAGCACACACTGATAAACCTTGAATTCTCTCACATTGTCTGCAGTCATCCCAGATGCATGATGAAGAGTGAACTCTGCCAGTAAAAGCCATTTGGTAATCTTGGACCATATGCATTCTTATATCTAATGACCAAGTGTCTGCAAACTTGGAAGAAAGCTCAGGCTTGCAGAATAAACAGGTTTTTTAAAAAAAAATCAGTAAAAAACCATTTGCTAGACTCAGATCCCAGTAAACACTAGACATGGGCATGAACAGAAAAAAAAATGAACATGGTGTTCGTTGTTCGTTGCCATCCAAGAACAACGAACAATGAACACTGATGAACATGATCCTGTCACGAACATGTTTGTTGTTCATGGGGGCCAGCAGGCTCTCCTCCAGCCATCAAGATCCCTACTGCACCACTCCCAGAAACCCTACCTGAGCAGGCAGCAGGAAATGTACCAATAATACATAATAGCTTGGCCCCAGAGCCTGGCAGCAGCCCTGGAACCTGACGGGGTAGATCCCTACTGCATGACTCCCAGAAACCCTACCTGAGCAGGCAGCAGGAAAGGTACCAATAATAAATAATAGCTTGGCCCCAGAGCCTGGCAGCAGCCCTGGAACCTGAAGGGGTAGATCCCTATCCCACCACACACAAAGAAAATTCAAGCTTCAATGCACTCACCCTGTCTCTCTAACAGCAGCTGTCTCTCCCTGAAAGCCAGAGTTGGGTGCCCCCTCCCCCCGCCCCGGTCTTTTCCTCTTGTAACAAATTTGGAGCTCCAGTCCACATTTGGAAGGAAGACCTGCCTATCAAGCTAAATTGGGCGTAGATTGGGGTTTCCAGGGCAACAGCAGGAGTTCAGACAGAGTTCAGACAATCCCTGCCTGAGTTGCCAAGGGAATTGATTGCAGGTGCCAGACTGTCTGGCTTGATGAAAAGCAACGAATGAGGCTTGAACGACCACCTGTTCATTTAGAATGGGGCCTTACGAACAGCTTGTTCGCGAACAGCAGATTGGGCTGTGGGGTTTTTTAGTTCGTATTGCTGTTCGTGCCCATCTCTGGTAAATACTCATCTGGCCATCCTCTACAGCCAGCCAAGCTAAAAAAGTATTCCCCCCATTCAAGAAATGGCTAGATGTACATGAGTATACAAGCACGTGGCCTTTTGTTGAATATTGCATCACAGATGCAGTGAAGGAGAAATGTAAGAGATGCAGCTTTCCAGATCACAGCATCTCTATGCTGGCAAAAGGTGGAGTTGGTAATTTTGTCTGTGAGGGCACAAGAGCCCTACCTAAAGAGACGGTGGCAATCAGAGAAAGGCCAAGTGGGATGTATGGAGAATGGTGCTTAGCAGCAGGTCCTTGGGAAGTTAGCAGAGTCCAAAGAGGAAAGGATGAATAAGATCTCAGCAGTTACTGTTTGCAGACTACAAACATTTTCTTCTCTTTCTTTTTCCAGGGATTTATTCCTGGGCTGTAACTAATGAGAAAGACTGTTACAAGTATTGGGGCTATTGTGTTCGAGATGGTTGTCCTTTATTTGTCTTTGCAATTGGAGACTGTAATGAAAGACTGGTTTGTTGCAGAGGGTGAGCAAAGCTTCCCTTGGTAACAGTGCTAGAAAGGAAACTGCTTCTTGCTACCTTTTTCCAACACAAAAGATGAAAAAATCTGATTATGTACACATACTGTTGTCTTGGATAGAGATCCAGTGAGCATAGGAAGAGTGCTTTTTTCTTGATGAAGGAAACTCTGTAATTCCCACTTTTTTGTGTGCAATCTTTTATCTGGACACTTGATAGAGAGGGAAAGAGTAGCCTCCCTGGGTATTGCTGAGAGCCAAGCTACAAGTGACGCCTTACACAGGTTGGACACTTGTCAGCTTACCTCAAGTTTTGATGGGAAATGTAGGCGTCCTGGTTTTACAGCTTGGCTCTCCATTACAGCTGCAAGACCAGGATGCCTACATTTCCCATCAAAACTTGAGGGAAGCTGACAAGTGTCCAACCTGTGTCAGGCGTCACTTGTAGCTTGGCTATGAGGAAGCTTTGGCTTGGTCCAGCTCCTCCATGACTGCTGCAGATGTGGCCATTAGCTTTCTTTTTTTTTGAAAAAATTTTTATTGGGTTAGAATCCGTTATTTTTACATTTACATTCAATTTTCCCCAAATTTTTCATTTCTAACCCCCTCCCTTTCCCCCCCTTTTGTTGACTTCCAACAGTTTTCCAACCCTTTGTCCCTTTTCCCCTACTTCTATTAAATTTCTCTATCTAAAACAAATACATATTCTCCATTATACTAAGCAGTACATCCTTAACTACTTTTCTTATTATATACCCAAACTGTAAGTCTTTGTTTCCATCTTAGATAAACAATTTATCCCTTTTTCCAATTTTAAATATTTCTATATTTCTATATCATAAACCTATATATCATAAACCATAAAAATCTTACACATTTAAATCAAACAATTTGACTTATTCTCTTTTTTTTTTATTGTGTATTTTTGTGCATTTCCTTCGAAACATCCTTATTCCCGTACATATATACCCATTGCCCAACCCCTCCCCATAAGTTCATATACAGTTTCTATATCTTCGGCAGAAGTCCCCTGCAAGAATCACTCTTCTATCCATCTTGTTTCTTCACATCCGGATAAGAGGAGTAAGTCTCTGAGTCCTCTCCTTCTTCTATTCCTCCTTGATTCTCCTTCCTCTTCCTCCTCACTTAATTCATCGCCGAAGATATTGTATCCTATATTGACTTATTCTCTATGTATTACTCATTCTATCTTTTTATGGTAATTCTATATAACTCTCGTCACCTAGTCAATCAATTTGACTCGTCTATACATTCAGTTTGGTGCATTATACAAATCTTATCAAAGAAAGAAAATATTGTTGGTTACTCAATCCGTATATTTAATCCTTATCCTTAATTATTTTCTATCAATATTCTATTTATTAACCAATATATATCTATATATATATCAATCTGTTAATCTAACTGCTTATAAATTCACATTTATCTCTTCCCCCCCCGGTAAAGTCACCCCCTTCTACATTTTATTATACTTCAGTAGTTCTCAAACTGCCACAGTTTTCCTCCCACCTCCCATTTCTTCTCCAGATATTGTTTCAGCTTCTCCCAATCTGTGTTAAACTGCCCTGAGTCCAGATTTCTCAGTTTTCTTGTCATCTTGTCCATTTCTGCCATATACAGCAATTTGTAGGTCCAATCTTCAATAGTTGGCACTTCTTGTACTTTCCATTTTTGCACATACAAAAGTCTAGCTGCTGCTGTCATATAAAATATCAACGTCCTATGATGGGCTGGAATTCCCTCCATTCCCAAGTTTAGTAGCAGGAGTTCTGGGTTCTTATTGATTTGAAATTGTAAAATTTCACTCATTTCTCTTATTATTTCCCCCCAGTACTGCCTGGCTACCTCACACGACCACCACATATGATAGAGGGAGCCCTCATGCTTCCTACATTTCCAGCATTTATTAGAAGTGTTCAAATTCCCTAGCGCAATCTTCTTTGGTGTCATGTACCAACGATAGATCATTTTGTAGATATTCTCTTTAATATTTGTACATGTCGTTGTCTTCATTGTAGTCTTCCACAAGTATTCCCATGCCTCCATTGTTATCTCTTTGTTAAAATTTATAGCCCATTTCACCATTTGTGTTTTAACTGTCTCATCCTCAGTATACCATTTCAACAGTACTTGGTATACCTTGGATATTCTTTTCTTGTCCTCTTTAAGAAGGGTCTGCTCTAGTTCCGAGTTCTTTATTCGTATACCTCCCTTTACAGAGTCCGAGTTATACAAATCTCTGATCTGTCTATACTGGAACCAATCGTAGTTCGGTGATAGTTCCTCTTGCGTCTTTATTCTAAGTTTAGATGCTTCTATTTTAGTTATTTCTTTATAAGTCAAACATTGTCTTTCGTTATCAACAGCTCTCGGGTCTATCACCTCATATGGAACCACCCACCAAGGAGTTCCTTCTTGTAGGTAAATTCTGTACTTCTTCCAGATTGTGTATAGACTTCTCCGTACAAAATGGTGCAGGAACATCGAGTTGACCTTTACTTTGTCATGCCATAGGTATGCATGCCATCCAAATATTTTTTTATATCCCTCTAGGGCTAATAGTTTCTTGTTCTTTAATATCATCCACTCTTTCAACCAAACTAGGCAGATTGCATCGTGGTAAAGTCTCAGGTTGGGCAGTTGCATTCCGCCTCTTTCCTTTGCATCTTGTAAAACTTTCATTTTCACTCGAGGCTTCTTGCCTGCCCATACAAAATCTGATATTTTCCTCTGCCATTTTTCAAATTGTTTAGAGTCTCTGATGATTGGTATTGTCTGTAGCAAAAACATCACTCTTGGTAACACATTCATTTTAACCGCTGCAATCCTACCCAACCATGACAGATTGAGCCTATTCCATTTACTCAAGTCTCTCTCAATCTGAATCCACAATTTTTCATAATTATTCTTGAACAAATCTATATTCTTTGCAGTCAGTTCAATTCCCAAATATTTCACCATGGCCATTAGCTTTCATGCAAAGCCTTGGATAGCTTAAATCATGGCATTCATATAAGAAGAAAAAAACAACTCCACTCAGCTTGTTTTCCTGGTTTGTAATCCTGGCAATTAGCCAAGAGGTAAACTTCTGTTTGTCACCATGTGCCTGATTACCATTTGCCTGTTTTGGCAGGCAATCTCCTGGCAGATGATCTTCCCATTTGCCCTTGCTCCTTTCCAGTGGGAAAAATGTGGAGTGGCCAGAAACGACATTGTGCAACTTGCTGCTCTTACTTCCAAGTGAAACTGTGGACAGGACGTCAGCAAATCTGGTTTTTTTCCACACTTTACTTTTTTGTCGGTTCAGTCTCCATACTGATTTCTGCACACTTTTTTTTGTCTTTAGTTTTCAGTCCCCCCCCCCCCCCCCGCATTTCCCTGGTTCTTTTGAGACCACTTTTGCCCTGATCTTTTTCTGGAAGCTGATTTTGAGTCGATTTGTTTCCCCTTGTGTGAAATGTTTTTTCCAGTTTTGTTTGTCCCACCTACTTTCACTCACCTTCAACCCACTTTTCAATCATTGGATGTTCATCATCATTGAACCACTTCTCCCCCTGCCTTATTTCCCCCCTCCTCATTTCTTTTCCATCTTTATATATATATATATATTGATATATCGACCTACCATTGTAATAATAGGTGTAGTAGGGTCTCTGAATTCTCAGCTTTCATTATTAAAAAAAATTTCTTCCATTGCAGAAATATGCCCTTTTCTTTATATCTCTGCAATGGAAGGAGCTAGAGAGACTTTAAAAAAAAGAGAGAGAGAGCTGGGAATTCAGAGAATCTGCTGCATCGATTATTACAATGGTAGGTCAATATAGTAATATGAAATTGACATTCTTTTTTTAAAATGCAAAAGCCTTGGTGGGCTTAGGGAAGGGTGGCCACTTGTGGTGCCAGAAAAAGCAGCATAGTTTGAAAAGCACATAGCCACTGCTGCTCCAGGGTCCATCTCAACAGAGGTCAGGTTGCCCCACTGGTGCCAGCTTCTACCTCCTGGCTCTGGGTCAGCCTGGGTGGGACTTTCTAGTTTGGACTGCAGTGGGGGCGGGGGGGGGGCTTTGGTATGAGTGGCAAAGCTGCTCCCTTTTAGGCTTTCTCAACAAAAGAATTCAGCCCATATATTAATATAGCGATATAAACATACACAAAAAATAAAGTGATATGTGTGTGCTGTGATACCACTGATGATGATGCCTTCCTCACTTAAAAATCCTGATTATGGGAAGACATTGCTTGCCTCTGAGTATCTACAGAGTGAAATTCTGAAATTTTGCAGAACCAGAATTAAGAAGGTTTAAGGTATATTACACCGAAAAGGAGAAATTCTTGTCACTGTAAAAATGCAGGAGTGGAGTATTTTAAAAGTCAATGCTTTAAAAGATTTGTTCACATGTAGCTCCCATACAACTGCTAAAGATACCATATCTTTTCCAGGAAACACTAGCAGCAAGTTGGGTTACATAAAACAATAGTAGCCAAGGTGATCAACCAACCAGTGCTTTGACAGTCCAATCATTAAAACAGGTTTCTGACAGGAGTTAGTGTAGCAGTCTAAATATGCTAGTTTATGCCCATCCATGAACAACATTTCCAAAAGCATAAGGTAGAAACATAAAGAATGGCACCAGCCTAACCTTTAGAAGCCAAATGTTATAAATTTAACATTGAATGAAGGACTGGGCAGTAATTTTGTCTTCAGTTTTATGAACTGTTGTCCATTGATTTTTTTATGTTAATATGTTCCTTCTCCCCCACCCCCAGCCCTGTTGTAGGTTAACAACGTCATGAATTCCTATTCACAACCATGCTGTAAAGTAGATGAATGAAGAACTTCCCTTCACCTACAGTGGAATGTCCTGAGTGGAAACTGATTGCACGCACGATTCATAATATGGGATTGTATGATGATCTTTAAATAAACACATGGTATTTGAAAATGCATTGCTGAGACATCTACATGTCTAATTGTGTGGGTAGATAATAATTATTGGATGCCAGATTCTTGAGTTGGTTTATGATATGGCAAATGATATTTCTTGTCGAGATAGCTGCTTTTTCAATGTATTTGAGATAATATCTGGGATTAAACACTCTCTCTAGAGTTAGCAGAGATGGGGAAATAAATCAGGGTAGTGGAAATACTAAGTACCCAGGAATGTTCAAGTGAACCAAATGGTGAACGTGTTCTCCATCTAACTTTCCATGCATTTTTTCATACAGTTGCACTTCAATTTGCTCTGCATGAATACATTCACGTGTTCGATATCAGTTTGTCCTCAGCTGCTAAAAGTATCCCAGTTTCCCTCACCTCCCTCTTCAATTCATTGAAATGCAGATCTTGACCCTTTCTCATGCATTAAAGAAATACAAATTGGCAAGTCAAAGGAGCCTACAGTACTTGTTCTTGCACACTCCGGACACACTCGCAGATGCAATCACACAAAGAGAGCTCCCATAAAAGTGGCATGCACAAGCACCAAACAAGAACAGCCTGCACATGAATTGAGAACTACACACAAAATCCTGCACTTGAGCATCCCCAGGAAATTTGCAACCTGTATTTCCACTTTCAGTTCTACTTGCACTTTGGACAGTTGACAACAACAGGATTGCAAAAATATTTATATACCTGTAGGTCTTCCAGCAGCTAAGAGACCTTCAGAACTAGGGCTGCCAGATTCCCTGGTGGGGGCAGGGGATCCCCCTCTCCCACCCTTTGCCCCCTGCCTCCACTCAGCTGGCCAGCAGAAGGGAAAGGCCCAGGGAACAGGCCCGGGAGACCAGGGCCAGCATGCAGTAGGTGCACCCCTGCCAGGCTCAATGTCACTTCTGAAAGTGATGTCATCATGCCCAGTGGTGGCACATGCTTTGCATGTGAGTGAGGAAGACAGCCACAATAAGTGCCAGGTTCTCCTCTCCCATCGGAAAGGTAAGAGGACCTGGCAACCCTATTCAGAGCACAAGAATTTATAAGCAGAGGAAGAAAGAAAAATGAACAATGTTATGTATGTTTATCAGTGTTTTGCCTTTTAGTTGGGGTTGTTTGGACTAGAGATGGGCACAATCTGCATTACGACAAAAAAACCCCACGATAATGGCGTTCACGCAATCGGGACCTGGTGGATCATTGTCTTCCACGGCAGGTCGGGAGGGAGCTGGACCGGGGCTGGATGGGGTGATCGTGATAGGATTGGGAAGCTAGACATTCAGGCGCCAACAATCTATTCCCCTGGCAAGGGAGGCAGGGGAATGCCTGAGCTCTGTTTGAAACTTGATAATATTTCTCCTAGCAAGGAAAAGCAAACAGTTGTGAGTGAAAAGGTAGCTTCCTGAGAAAAATATAAGCAAAGTGATGGAGAGGAAGGGGTTAAGACTTAAGAGAGAGAGAAAACAAAAGCTCCTGGCTTTGAGCACGGCTATCAGCAGAAGCTGTTTTGTGCTCCACTCCTGAGTTCATTCAGTGCATTGAAAGAGTTAACAACACTGAGAAGAGATCTCTCCTCCTGACTGAGTTCATTCAGTGCGTTTTGGAAGACTGGCTGCTTGCTTTTAAAATCGGGTGGGGAGGAATGGAGGTAGGATTCTATCCCCGCTTTTTTAAAAAAGCTGGCTGAAACTTGTTGACAGGGTGTCTCTCTCTCTATTTGGAGAGGCAGGGATGGGTTAAAAATTCCCCCCCCCTCTGCTCTAAGTGTGTGTGTTTGTGTGTGTGTGTGTGTGAGAGAGAGAGAGAGAGAGAGAGAGAGAGAAAATGTCCCCTCCCTGAGGGGAGGTGGCTTGTCGCCGGGTTAAAAACTCCCCCCCTCTGCTCTAAGTGTGTATGGGGGGGGCGCTCCTCCGCTTTGGCTTCCTCGATCCCAGATCCCAGATCGGAAACGGGACTTGATCGGAATGAATCGGAGATCTGGGGTCGTCACCAGTGCAGATCCACGATTAGCTTGATCGGTATTTCTTTTTGGATCGTGCCCATGTCTAGTTTGGACCTCTTCAGCCCCTGCAGTTTTGGGGAGTAGCTAGAGAGGGTGGAGTTCAGTGTTGGTATTTGCTGTGTTCTGTGACAATGAACTGAGTTATGGTTAATGCTTGTTGAATGAACAGTTCTTACTCCTACCAGATCTGGTAAGCTGAATAGGGGTGCCAATTCCTGGAGATTTGGAAGTGAAGCCTGGAGAGGGACATCAGCAGGATATGATGCCATAGAGTCAACCCACCAAAGAAGCTATTTTCTCTAGGAGAACTGATCTCCATAATCTGGAGATCAGTAATAATTCTGGGAGATCTTCAGGCCTCACCTGGAGGCTGGCAACACTAACAGTATATAACATGCTCTCCGCTCCCCCTAGATTATGAATGAACAAAATAAACTTCATATCAGTATTTACATTGCTCAGACTGCTCACACGCTGTCACTACTGCACAACAGAGGACAGTAGCATTTAATGATGCTCAGTGCTATGGAAAATCTCTTGGAAATATATCTTGCTTTGCATGATTTGGCAGCCAGAGAACTATATACACACAATAAGCACAACCACTTGAAGACTTCGAGGGTAAGAATGGGTGATTTGGGGTCTGTTATGGGAAAGAGGTCCAACTGTGATGGGCCTTTAAGCATATCAGCAAATAAAGAGAGCCAGGTTGGTGAAGTGGTTAAGAGGGGTAGGACTCTAATCTGGAGAACCAGGTTTGATTTCTCACTCCTCCACTTGAAGCCAGCTGGGCGACCTTGGGTCAGACACAGCTGTTTCAGAGCTCTCTCAGCCCCACCCACTTCAAAGGGTGATTGTTGTGGAGATAATGATAACATACTTCATGTTGTGATAACATACATGTTGTGGGGATAATGATAACATACTTCGTAAACTGCTCTGAGAGGGTGTTAAGTTGTCCTGAAGGGTGGTATAGAAATCAAATGCCGTTGTTGTTTTTGTTGTTATTATTTGCAGCATGGAAAGGGAATTGTGGCAGAAATCGCTGAATGTGTCTGCTTTACGCTGAACCAGATTGTTGTTCCATCCCACTTATTTTTGTTCTGACTGGCCATGACTCCCAAGGTCTCAGAGAACAGCAAAGGTCCCCCTTGACCCAAACTGCCACCGTATTGATTTCGCATGGAGCACTCATGAAAGTCCGAGGCACCAGGAAAGCCATCCTGGCTTGTTTGCCCTTCCTCTTGCAGGTCAAACCATTACCTCAAACATACTATATCAGGCAAGGTACAATTTTTCCAACTCATATGAATGTCACTCATTTGCGTACAAAGACCGATTGATGTCATGATTTTTATTTTTTTAAATGTAGTTCTCAGATTGAGTTCTCATTAGTAATCAAGGCTCTGAGCTTGACACTTCGCTTGAAATCTGTTTTTGATTCCAGCATTTTCTGCATGTACAACTTCAGCTGAATCAACTATGCATTGTAGGATCAAATTTTATAACTGCATAACACTTTTATTTCATTCCACAGATTGAAGGCAGAGGGTGTCCAGATTTTCCCCAATGCTTAAATTCATTCACAGGACAGATGATGACCTCTTCATTTACCACATGGGTGTCTTCAGTTTCAGAAATAGGTAGGCTTTCTCCACCATCCCAGAACTCTGATGTTGTCTGTCATTATTGGATCAGTCAGTGCGACTTTCTCCACGAGGCCTACACAGAAAAAAGATCACGATATAATATCCAACTACTAATATTCTTTTTCTTGGTATTGTCTTAAAAGTAAGCATTCAAGGTTTCATCAGTCTACTATCAAGCCGAGGTTTGATACACAAGGTAGTAAAATGTTGATGAAGGGATGGGGAGCTAACTAGATAGGTAGAGGGCTGATCACTTCTCACTTTAAATTCAGTGGAATAAATTAAAGGGCTTGCAACATAATGAAGACCTGACCCTCTTCCCAGAAACAGAATCAACAGCAATATACCAGCAATGTACCTCTGTGAAGGAAGGAGATGTTGATATCATAGTTAAATGCTTGCCAAAAATGTTGCCTCATTGTGCTGTTGCAGTGTAAGATACAAACTCAGTTTAGTATATTATTAGAACAATAACTAAAATAATATGGCAATCATAATCTCACTACTCGAATTGAGTTGCCAACCTGCAGGCGAGGCCTGGAATTCTCCTTTAACTGACCTTCAGACTACAGAGAGTAGCTTCCCTGAAGGAAATGACAGCTTCAGAGGGTGACCTCTATGACATCATATCCCTGATAAGCACCTCCCATTCCCCAGATTCTTTCCTCTCCAGGCATTATTCCAAAATCAAAGACAAAATGGAGAGAGTAACGGAATGAAACTGCAACACAACCAATGTAACCGTCACTTACTAACTACTGTAGCACTAAAGGATACTTGACACACGTTTATGCAAAATTACAAAATTTACTAATACATAAAGTGAATTCTAAATACTCAGTAAAACAAATTCTGTTTACACAAACATGTTGGAACATATATCACACCCTCACCTCTACAAAAAAGGAAGGGGGGGAAACATACAAGCCAATCCCCTGATGTTTGCAGAGCCAATACAGTTATAATAGGGCTAAAAAGCCTCTACACAAATTCATCCAAATGTCAGTATACAAAATACACATGTATGTTGCTAGAGTCACTGGTCAACAGATAATCAATTTCTAAGTTATAATCAACGTTTTCAAATTGTAACCGCTTTTTAGCCCTATTATAACTGTATTGGCTCTGCAAACATCAGGGGATTGGCTTGTATGTTTCCCCCCCCTTCCTTTTTTGTAGAGGTGAGGGTGTGATATATGTTCCAACATGTTTGTGTAAACAGAATTTGTTTTACTGAGTATTTAGAATTCACTTTATGTATTAGTAAATTTTGTAATTTTGCATAAAAGTGTGTCAAGTATCCTTTAGTGCTACAGTAGTTAGTAAGTGACGGTTACATTGGTTGTGTTACATTATTCCAAAATATGCATGAATTAACAAACTGTGAAATCCTAAACAAGATTGTATTGTCGAAGGCTTTCACGGCCGGAGAACGATGGTTGTTGGGGGTTTTCCGGGCTGTATTGCCGTGGTCTTGGCATTGTAGTTCCTGACGTTTCGCCAGCAGCTGTGGCTGGCATCTTCAGAGGTGTAGCACCAAAAGACAGAGATCTCTCAGTCTCTGAGAGATCTCTGTCTTTTGGTGCTACACCTCTGAAGATGCCAGCCACAGCTGCTGGCGAAACGTCAGGAACTACAATGCCAAGACCACGGCAATACAGCCCGGAAAACCCCCAACAACCATCTAAACAAGATTATTCAAGTCTAAGCCCATTAAAAGCAACTCTGCTTAATATTTCACAGTGAGCCAGATTAGACAGCCCTAGTCACATAAACATATGATGTAGCTGCCTTTAGAATATTATGTTTAGTTGCTGGTCTTCGAATTCAGAAAGATAAGTACAGGAAATGATATAGAGAAGGCTAATCAAAATGAACAAAGTGCTGACATACTATCCAGACACACACACACACCCCGCTCCAAATCCTGTTGGGGTTTTGTTTGTTTGTTTGGAAGCAATAAAGCTTGGTTGCTAGAGAAAAGTCAACAGGAAGGCCATTGTGTGGTACTTCAAGTACCAGTCTAGGATATCGGAAATCATGGGTAACATCCCCACAATTTAATGGAAGGTCACCAGGTGACTTGGGGCACCTCTCTCAGCCTTACCTACCTCAAACTCTTTTGTGTCCCCATTGAAAAAAAGCATTTCCATGTCTAAATAAATCAAGAAGGAAGTTGCTACTTTACTACTTTTAGTGTTGGAAAAGGAGTGCCAGATTTCAGCTAAGCAATTCTTATGCTGTCCAATTACATTTTTCCATATAAATAATTGAGTGTCATCAACTCATTCTGCTGAGAATAAATTCTACACTTGAAGATAATAACCGTGTTGTAAAAGTAAAACCTGGACCAATAGCCTCCCACTTAGAAGTGTGTGTCAAGTCTTTCAGTCCCATATGGATTCCTGCAGCCTAAGGCTCTCCCACTACCACTTCACATAATTTATTTGTTTACTTGAAATTTTGTATTTATTTATTATATTTACATTTATTTATTTTTTATGAAAGATCCTTTTCATTTAAAAATGCTCAAGAGAGACAGCAACTGGAGAGCCAGTTTGGTGCAGTGGTTGAGCGGTGAGACTCTAATCTGGAGAACTGCGTTTGATTCCCCACTCCTCTACTCGAAGCCAGGTGGGTGACCTTGGGTCAGTCACAGCTTCTAGGAGCTCTCTCAGCCCCACCCACCTCACAGGGTGTTTTGTTGTGGGGATAATAATAGCATACTTTGTAAACTGCTCTGAGTGGGCATTAAGTTGTCCTGTAGGATGGTATATAAATCAAATATTGTTTGTTGTTGTTGTTGTTAACCCTGCATCAAAATATGACTCAGAATTAGCAGTCACTACTGATTTTAAAAATTCAGTGTTCAAAATAACCTTCTATTTATCCTCCCTCCTCAACAGAGCTGTTTTCAGTTGCCATCTCAAAATAAGGGAGAGAATAGGTCAGGAGGGCATCTTTGACATTCAGTCTTGGTGTCATCACATAAAAGCTTCTGATTCTTCAGCATTCTGGTGGCAAAGTTACATGGAGCTACATCTCTGATTCTTATTTACCAGACAAGAATTGTAGGGAGGAGGTCTCAGTCAGATACTTAGGGACCATAGACTTCACCGTTATGTTGCCTTGCATATTATCTGTTGCTTTAAATATGTACTGTATACTACCTGTGCCTCATGTTGCCTAATGACAGTCCTAGTATTCATCATGTTCTGCTTCAGCATTTCATCAATGCTGTATTTACACTATTGCATTGTTTATGGAAATGTCCTTGACACTGCATGGAAACGTCCTTGATACTGATGATACTCATCTCATACTGTGTAATCCACATTGAGTCTCAGTGAGAAAGGTGGTCAATAAATAAATGAATGAATAAGTAAGTAAGTAAGTAAGTAAGTAAGTAAGTAAGTAAGTAAGTAAGTAAGTAAGTAAGTAAGTAAGTAAGTAAGTAAGTAAGTAAGTAAGTAAGAAAGTAAGTAAGAAAGTAAGTAAGAAAGTAAGTAAGAAAGTAAGTATGGGATTAGGCCCACAAGAATCTGAGTTCTAAACCACCTAAATTTTAACCTCTTTAATTCACCTGTTTTATGTTCATGGATTTAGGATTATCTCCCTAATCTTCTATGCTAAATCTATTTTCTAGTGGTATGATTCCAAAGTCCCATCACCCAGCCTCAACCATATTGATTTTTTTCCTTACCATTTACAGCAGTTCATTAATCCATTATGACATGTCCCTCCTGTAGGCTGTGAAGGCCATGGGCATGACTGAGGCTTACAGGAACCTCCATTCCGAACGCATTCTAACGTATCTGGTGGAGCTTGAGCATTTCCTGCCAAAAGAAAAGAAACAAAAAGAATTTTTTTTGAGGTTTCCATAGAAGGGGGACAGAAATGTATGGCATGGATTTTCACTCTGGGCCATGTCTGTCTGTCTCTCGATACCTGTTTCACTTTGCATTTGCCTCTTCTTTAAACATGTTTCCTTTAAAAGAGGTAATTAATTCTCATTTTCATTCATTCTCTCTCTCTCCCTAAGATCTGTAGAGTTAATTAATTAGTGTCCTTAATTTTAAAAATCTGCTTCCTTAATTAATCAATTTCCCCCTCAGCATTTGCCACATCATTCATGACTACACTGCTCTCAAGAAAGCAATGTGGAAAGTAGACATGCTAGGTATCAAATAAGCAAAACGCTAGCCTATAAAACTGTGTCCTTAAAAAAATCTTGGCTAGTGTAAACAAAGCAATATGAAATCCACTGTATTTCTGTTGTTTTAAATGGGCTAGCTAATGCTATGAAAATACACTCCTAACTAGCTATCATTTTATTACTATGCTAATTGAATCAGTTACATACAATTAAAAAGTAAGTATGTCTTTAAGCTGATGATAGCTGTACTGTATTTACTACTCCAAAATAAAGAGAACATGGCCCGGTACCATCTGACTCATGAAACAACTCTACCTGTGTGGGCATGGAAAATTTAGTCTCAGTTAATGCAGAAGAAAACCATAGTTTAATTGAATTTACTATGGTCCTAACTTGGCCCACATCACAAATTATGCTTAGTTAGGCTTGAACAAAGTAGGATCGGAAAGTGTGGCTTTAAGTTAATCAACAAAACACAATTAGTTCTCACTAGGTTGCCAGGTCCCTTCAGCCCACAGCAGGAGATTGGGACACTGGCTCTTACCTTCTCTCCTTCCCCTTGTCTTCATCTCTTTCTCTCATGCAGCACATGAGCATGCTCCTGGTTGGCGTGATGGCCCAGGAGCACTCCCGCAATGCCAAAAGGCTGAATTGCCCTCTGTACGGCCCAATTCAGCCCAAAACGGGCCTGTTGAGGGGCATGAAAGCATGCCACGCTGCCCAGGGGGGGCATGCCCCCAGGGACACCCCCTGGCAGTACAGCCCAGTACTGCCAGGGGTGCCCCTGGGGGCATGCCCCCCACTGGCCCAGAAAGTAGGGGCAGGGATGACAAGTGGGAACAGGGGATCCCCTACCCCAAGTGGGGGAATGGCAAGTCTAGTTCTAACTATAATTTTGCATAACGTATGAATGCAGACATCCTGGCCTAATCCTGTTGCAAAAGAAAGCCATAGTTTAATTGAATTTACCATGGTCCTAAGCTTACTTGGCCCACATCATAAATTATGATTAGTTAGGGTCCAACAAACTAGGATCTGAAACCGTGGCTTCAATCAACTAAACACAATTAGTCCTAACCATAATTTCACATCATATCTGAATGTGGACTTCCAGGCCTAATCCTGACTTGTTCCCCGGGGCTGCCCTCATACTCTCCCCAAATATGGAAATGCCATGCCCAAGCAAAGGCAATGAAACCAGCCTTTCCACAGCAAACTAGGATCTGAATGGTCTTTGCAAGCTGAATCCTGATTTCACAAACTAATCATAACTGACTCATTCATGAGGTCTTCCGAGCTTTAGTATGGCAATGGGAGAAATTAACTTGGGAAAGCTTTTAGAGAAGCAACAGCTTTTGCAGAAGGAAGTCAAAAGGAGAGCAAGAAGGAAGTGGAACCTTCCCACAAACAGGAGAACTGCCAGCCTCCTGCATAGAGAACAGACACAGCAGCAGCAAGAGCTCTGATCCGTTTCAGCTTCTGAACACATTTACCTTAGATGTATGTTCACTGAACATGATGGGCTTACTTGAAAGGAAACAGGCCTAGGATGAAGGATAACCAAAGGTTGGGGTTCTTGTCCTGTCCTTACATCTTATGCCAGCCCTCCATATAATTTCACTTTCTCTTACCTGGAAATGCTTGACAGAAGAATAAGAAGATGGCAAAAAGAAGACAGAGGAGCCTCATGATTGGTTGAAGCTTGGTGCAGTCCTGCTTTGCTGGACTGGAAGAAGAGCGTGTGAAACAGCAATGGAGAGTCTGTATTTATTAAGGTTTGCAGAAAATTGCATAATGAAATTTCATTAATGACTGACTTTTTGAAGGAAGCCCATGCCTCTTTCTCACTGTAGAATTCAGTAGGGTACCAACACTGCAACCCCCCTCCTGTAGACCCATGTCATACAACCATTACTGTTTAACTAGAAGGGTAACCAAATGACTCCATTCACTTTTTCCAGCCAAGTGTGGGCTGTTCTCCATAAAGGAACTGGGATTGGATGAAAAGGAAGGAGGGTCTGGATGAGGCAGGCCTTGATCCTGCTTGCTAAGCTGGCTCACCTTCTGGCTTATTGCTCAGTATGTTCCTCTGTTCTACCTTTGTCATGATGTCTGCCCGATGGAAATATTGACGAAATTGTCCCTGATTAACCAAGTATCAACTGTGGGGGCAGCAACTGGGTTACATGGAAAGGCCAGAAACATTAGTCATATATGGAGCAGAGTGGAAAGGATTTTCCTCTCAAAATGCCTCCTGGATTCCTCTGTGAATGTTGATGTCTATTACTTACCCCAGATGCTCTAGATAATCATCTGCTCCAGATTTTTATCCACCCTCCCCCACAGTCTTTAGCAAATTGACTTTATTTAATAGCTGGAATGGTACTAGCAGTTGCTAGATGCTGTTAAGAATTTACATACTGCTTTTGGATTTTTAAAATTTACATTACATTATAATACTTGCGAAAACATGTATTGGAATGGTAGAGCCACCAGCACCATTCAGGAGCTGCTTGAGGCCAACTATAGTGAGGATGGGAGATCCGCTACAGCCAAACATAATGAGTCCACCTGCCAAATTTGTGCACTATAAGATTTGCAGTATCTCTAATTATTGCAAAGGGTGTACTAGACAGAAAGAATGTCTTTGCCTCAGTTTTCAGAGATGAAATCTGGGGAGTGTTTGATTTCAGTCTCTTAGTCACTGTGCTACACCAGCAGAATAATCCCAGCAAATATTTATAACATGAAATATTCTTGATGTTTACCACTATTCACCAGCTTGCTTGAAATACGTAACTATGTTTGAAAGATGTATTTAGTATTGAATGAGTTCCCTTGGAAGGAGCATGGGCTGGAAGAAATGTTCTGAAATGAACACATTCAGGACATGCTTCATGAGCCAGTGGAAAAAAGAAGGGGGGGGACCTTATTACTATGCTCCTGTGTGCCTCTTCTGCAAGTCAGAATTTTAATGGTCTCTAACAGTGCAATCCTAAGGAGGGCAGGGGAAGTGAATAGGAACCAAACTACGCCTTGCGACAGCGGATCTGGCCCCTATGTGGGCGTAAATGGTCTTCCATCGGCAGTGCTACGAGGCGCACGGCCGCCTCCGGGCCACTGCCGCTGCAAGCGAGAGGCAGCCGGGTGGAGGTGGAGAAGCGGTGTGGAGCCCTGCGTCGGCACAGGAGGGGGCAGAGAGGAGGGCGGAGCTGGAGTTAGTTTGCTCCCTAAGCCCTTCCAGAAGCGGGAATGCCCACAGCGGCGCAAAAGAGCTACGCCACAAAAGAACAAGGTGTAGCCCATAGGCGCCCATTGAACGGTGAAAACTCGGCCCCCTCTCTGAGCACCCAGCCCCACCCCCGTGGCCCAAAGGAGCATAGGATGGGAACTATCATGGGGACCAATCAGCGTGCGCTCCTGGCGTGGACGAGCGCTCCTCCCCACACCCAATCACCCGCAAATGCACCCTATAAAATATCCGGCTAGCACCGCCCACACTCTTCAGGTAAGTGAGCACATGACGGGAAGCTCTGCCCGTTTGCTGTGTGCCGTGGCCACTTTGACCCCAAGGCAGGGAAGGCACTGGGTGCACTTTGGGGACTTTGTGAGAAAAGTGGGAGAACTGCACTTGCTGAAGGGAAGAAGGGCAAAGTCCAGAATGTGTGGCTAACTAACAACAGCCACTCCTGTTTCCTTGCACGTGTCCTCACTATGAAGTTCCAGCTCGGTAAGAAGTGAGGGAGCGCTGACATGTAAGGAGGAGATGGGGCGACGGCGAACCCGTCCCGCTGATTAGTGCTAACCGCCCCATCACCTGGACCCACCTGACCACTAGCCTCTTCAGGTGAGGCTCGGCAGGGGAGGGGGCGATGGTGGCCATCCCTGCCCGCCCCAGAGGCAGTTGCCAAGAAAACTACTCTTGACCAGGTGTTTGTAACTACCAGCTCGTTTCCTCCCTTAAAGGTAAAAGCACCCCAAGGCAGAGTGCATCCTCATCAGACGGTCTTGCATCAGCTGGTCACTGCTGCTGCCGCTCTCTACTATGTGTATCTTCTCAGCTGTTGGAGTGTGGGGTTTGCCTTGGCCGTGGACCGAGGCAAAGCCCACATGTGTGTCTTTCTCTTGCAGGCACGTCCCGAGCATGTCTGCTCCTCCCCGCCCTGCCCCCCCATTCCTCTGCGAGTGACATTCGGATCCAGCCCAGGAAGTAATATCTCACCGCAGTCTGCATCTCAGCCTCATCCCTGGGAGCAAGAAGGGGGGCTGTGCGAAATGCCTTGGTTCCCTTTCCAGCCTAGAAACAAGGGCGCTTTTTCCAGTTTAATAAAACGAGTTGAAAAACAACAAACTTTTGTGTTTGCATGCCTGCCTTTGTCCTTAGCCCCTCCCCCAACACCCCCATCACACATTTCCACTCGCACACCCCCTCAAATGTCTCAAGCAGACTCTGTTCAGCCTCCCCGCCCCCTTCCTCCCCCCAATGTAACGTCAGGCAGAGGGGTGGGAATTGAACCGTGGCCCATAAATATCTGCGGGGAGTGGGGAGGCACCGAGGGCTTTCATTCTCTGATAGGCTGAGCGGCTGGCATCTGATAAGCCAGGAAGACGGGGTGCAGGTGGAAAGCTGCTGCCAGGGGGTGGGGGTTGTGTTTGCGGAAGCAGAGATGGGCTTGGCATGGGGAGGGTCTCTCAGTTCACTCTGGGGGGGGGACATCTCCCCAGTACTGGGACATGGCTGTCAAGGTCCAGCCCCCGCTCTTGCTTTGTAGAGATGCAGTGATGTGTTCCCGTTGTGCGGCAGCAAGTCTGAGCACGCTTTTCATTTCCCTCGTTTCCAAACAGCCTCCTGGCCTCCCACATGGTTACCAATGGGCGTTCCTGTCACTCATTGCCAGCCTCACCTCCCCCCCTCCCCCCCACCTGCTTCTCCTGAACCTGGGGGGTACTTGGGGTTGCTGGTCTTCAGATGGTATTTGGAGATCTCCCGAATGTACAACTGCTCTCCAGGCAAGAGAGATCAGCTCCCTACTGTCTGGCCCTACTTTTCAGGGGGGGGGACTTTTTCCTTGGGGGGTGGCAGTGGAAGCAGCTATGTGTAGGCGCACTGAGTGCCTCATCAGAAATGGGGTCTGGACGGGCGAGGGGGGTGTTCAATCTGGACCTGCACTGTCACCTCTGCCCCCCTCCCTGGCAGGGATGCCTGCCCTCTGATGGGGGCCTATTGGAGGCAGCGGCGGTGGTGGCAGCGGGGATCGCGGCCTCCCCATTGGCTGCACCACTGCCATCCCCTCGCCTGGATATGAGGGGAGGGGTGTGGCCATTGGCTGGTGTGCACGGGGTTGTCAGGGGAATGGTGGGTGGGACCTCCCAGGGGCCACTGCATTTTGCCTTGCCATGCTCGGGCGCTGGCCAGACTATCCTGCGAAAGTCAATAGGGTGCTGTCCAGTGACATCCCATTTACACTGGCGCACGAGCGACGGCGCTGCCTGGGGGGTTAGGATTGCACTGCCAATTGGGGATCCACTCTAATTTTTATCTGGATTTTGGCATGGAGGATTAACTTCCTGGGAGAATATGTAATCCCCAGGAAGCTGATTAAGTCTGGGGTCTTATTAGTGATTAGATGGGGAAACCCAAGGAATTCTATGTACACCATCCTGAGTTACCAGGAAGAAAAACAAGAAGTGAATCTGAAAAATCTTTTTACAGGAAAAGAACATTTCTGCATCTTGGGATTCCAGAGACTGCGAACAAAGGATAGGAGACATTTGTGTGTGTTATTTATAATTAACAGAAGTTTTTTGCATGGTTAACTTCAACTGAAACTTTCAATTCCCAAGCAGACATGATCAGAACATTTCCCCTTGATAGCGAAATTGCTGAATTACTTATTTGGGCACAGTTTGTAGAAACTTCCCATTGTCTAGCATTTTTCTTCCTTCATATGGCAGTAATGTTAATGGTTATAGTGTTAGATTAAAGGACCAGAGTTTAAATGTTTAGTTTGGAGAAGAGGAGGTTGAGGGGGGGACATGATTGCTCTCTTTAAATATTTGAAAGGCTGTCATTTGGAGGAGGGCAAAGAGCTGTTCCAGTTGGCAGCAGAGGGCAGAACGCGAAGCAATGGGCTAAAACTACATTCACAAAGGTACCGGCTGGATATTAGGAAAAACTTTTTCACGGTCAGAGTGGTTCAAAAGTGGAATCAGCTGCCTAGGGAGGTGGTGAGCTCCCCCTCACTGGCAGTTTTCAAGAAGAGGCTGGATGAATACTTGTCAGAGATGCTTTAGGCTGATCCTGCACTGGGCAGGGGGTTGGACTAGATGGTCTGTATGGCCCCTTCCAACTCTATGATTCTATGATTCTAAATCACTATTTAGCCTAGAAGGTCACTGAGTGGTCTTAGGCCAGTGCAAGGGTCTCCAACCTTTCTGAGTCTGGTGGTGTTGAGAGGGACAGGAAACTGCTGTCACTGGCAGCTCCCTCTCCTCTTGCCACTGCCAGCGCACTTAGCTCCTAAGTGCATTTAGGGGAGCAAGGGGAGTGCGCTTCCTCTCGCTCCTGCCAGCACACTCCCTTTGCTCCCCTAAATGCACTTGGGAGCCAAGTGCGCTGGCAGCAGCGAGAGGGTGTCGAGTAGATTAGATGAGATGCCTAGAAAAAGAACCTTCACCAGGGAGAGGGGAGGTTCTCCCTCTTCTCCCTTACAGAGGTTCTTTCTTGCCACATTTCCTGTGGAAACTTGCGGGAAATTGCCGCGCATCCTCCACATGTTCAGCATCTCTTCTAGTTTGGCTTTCAGAAGGTCAGTCCTTGAAATTAATAAGATTAGTAAGAAAAACAGGAAAGTCAATTCATACTTCAAGTTTGTGAGTGGTGATTATGTAGTTGTAATAATTCAATAGTATATAGTTCAATATAGTTCAGTATGGCAGTATAGTTCGTTATGGTTCAGTCTGTAATACTGCACAGAAATTTTAAGTTCAAGCTTTCAGCCATTTTAATTAAAAAGAGTGGAGACGCTAAAAAAAGAGTTTTTCTTTGAAGAGCTATGAATTTTACTGGCTGTCTTCATTTAGAAAAATAAAATAGAAAAATGTAGCTAAAATGTAGCTAAAAATGTAGGTAAAAGCCATTCTTGGTTGAGTCCACAGAAGAAAAAAATATTATTATGTAGATATTTATACAGTGAATTTACTCAGTTTCCCAGATGGGCTTAGTGTGTTCTTACCCCTAATTTAAAAGTGCTCAAAAATCCTCTGATATTCCCGTTATCATGCATAGCTTGTGTGTCTTCTTTCATTAGGAGATGGGCTTGGGGTTTATTTTCACAGCCATGCCCAGGAAATTGAGCCAGCACAGGAGCACACAAATCTGTGTGTTCTATTCAGCCACCGTCTTCAAGAGTCACCTGAATATTGCAATTTTTAATGTCACAGAGGTATCTGTTTTTACTTTTGCATATGGAATTACTTGTTTGTCCAGTGCAGAAGTGCATTACTGACACATTCTTGACATATTCTTGCTGAACACATTCTTTTAAATGTTTAAAAAACTATAGCCCATCAGAGTACCGATCACATTGTCAGTTTTGATATGTGCAGTTTGAGATACATATCTATTCATCAGTATTTCTCAACCAAACATTTCATTTGTCAAGAAAGTAGTGATCATCATCAATTTATCTAATTCTCTACATGGTCCCTTTAATGGATACTTAAACCCAAAGAATGGAGCCTTGAACAGCCAAGAATGATCATTCTACAAACCAGAGAAAAGCCCCAGGTTTGTAGAAAAAATGGAAATCTAAAAAAATCCAAACCCCAAATCCTTAATAATAATAGAAGCAGTGCCTGTACTTTTAAGAAAGGAGATCTCAGTGATCATTACTAGGCAACCATAACAATATTCAAAATTTGGTTTCTGTCAATAAAAGGCAGAGGGATATATTTCCAGGGATATATTGGCCTCCCAGTCTACCCCTACAGTTCTCTTTAGCAAACTGCTGCCATGCAATTGATGCAACTTTATTGTGGTTATCAGTTCAATCCCTTTTGGAGCATATTTAGTTCTCTTTTGATTTTAGGGGTGTGGTTGGGCTTTTGCGGTTGATTTATAACAGTCATGTTTTGTGAATGTCTGGAGAATCTCTGGAGTAGGTATATTATTGATTGACTGATTGAGATATTTATATCCTGCTGTGCTCCCCAACAGGAAGCCAAAATGGCTTACAATATCATTCTCCATATTCAAGTTTATGCCCCAGAAGACGAGGAGGAAGAAATTAAAAACTTTATGCAAGGATCCAAGAAGAAATTGATCATGCATCTCAACAAGATATGCTGATAATCATAGATGACTGGAACTCAAAAGTAGGAGACAAAGTAGAATCAAACATACTTGGAAATTTTGGACTAGGATCACGAAATGAAGCAGGAGAGCAATTCATAGAATTTTGTGATGCCAACAACCTGTTCATTACTAACACATGCTTTAGGCAACCAAAAAGATGATGGTATTCATGGAAATCACTGGGTGACCAGTACAGGTATCAAATAGATTACATAATTGGAAGCAAAAGATGGAGAAGCTCTATTCCCTCTGCTAAAACAAAACCATGAGCTGATTGTGATACAGATCATGAATTGTTAATAGAGGTGGGCACGATCCCAAAAAAATTACTGATCAAGCTGATCATGGATCCACGCCGGCGACGACCCCAAATCACCGATCTACACTGATCATCTCCCGTTTCCGATCTGTGGATCGGATCAGGGAGTGGGAAGGTGGGTGGTGGCGGCGACCGTTGGGCCTGGCGGGCATGGGGAGGGGACGTTCACACACACACACGCACACACTTAGAGCAGGGGGGGGAGTTTTTAACCCAGTGACGAGCCGCCTCCCCTCAGGGAGGGGACGTTCACACACACACACAGACACTTACAGCAGAGGGGGGGGGGAAAGTCCAAATAGAGAGAGAGAGAGAGACACCCCGTCAACATGTTTCAGCCAGCTTTTTAAAAAAAGCAGGGACAGAATCCTCCATTCCTCCTTACCCAATTTTAAAAGCAAGCAGCTAATCTTCCAAAAGCATATTTTAAACTGTAATGATTCCAAGTAAATGTGTGCATGTGTCTTTAAATGCTTGGTTTGAGCTAGGTGAAGAGTGGGGATGAGAGAGAGGGATGAGTGAGTGATATGATTGGTTGATGACTGCGAGTGTGGGCGGAGTGAATGCAGTTTAGACTGACAGAGGGGAGAGAAAAGTTTCAGTCAGAAGAAAGCAGGCTAACTGTGTGCTGCCTGAGTTTACTGAAGTATTTATGACAGAAATATAACCTGTGTGGAACCTGAACTGAGAATGTTTGTGAAAGGACACTCCGTCAGGGAAAGAGAGGCCAGCTGTGTGCTGCCTATATTTGAAGTATTTGTGAGAGAACTATTGAGTCTAGTGAAGGAGGCTGTGTGTGAAGCCTTAGAAGAGATCGGTGTGAATGAGTTTATAGGAAGTAACTTTTAGAACTAAGAACTACTTTTATGAAACCAATACGCTTCTTGAAAAATAAACATTTATTTTGTTTTGTTATATCCCAGTGTAGCTATCATTGCTATATCCCATTCATATCCTCAGGGCCACATAGAACCACGAAGGAGCCTGACGCTTAAACACGTTACCAAAGGGGAAATTTGAATAAAATATTTTGGAATAATATATTCCTGGTGGCAGCAAACTACCCAGAGGGTGTAAGGGGAAGATTAAAAGAAAAATCTACCCTGAAGAAAGTACAGGTCATAACATAAACATACACACAGAGCCTTGAATGAGGTTTTCCCACAAAATACAGTGTTTTAAAAGCAGGGTAAAACCAGCAAGTGACAGACAGAAAAACAGCCATTCCTCCTACAAAGCCCCGTTTTTTTTAAAAAGCAAAAAATGTTTGGAACACCCCCTTCCCCCTCCCTCCTCTGGGTCTCTTCTCCCAACTGGTGGTGAGTGTGTTGCTGCTCCATGGTTGGAAGGAAGCCCTGCTGATCAAGGAAAGCTGGGCTTCCATTTGGGTTTCCAGGGCGACAGAAGGAGGGCAAACACAGCTCAGGCATTCCCCTGGCTCCGTTGCCCCGGGAATAGATTACTGGTGCCTGATTATCTGCATCCCCGATCAGATCCCGATGGCCCAAATCAAGCCCCGATGAAGCCCCCCCCCAAATGCTTGATCGGTCGCCGTGGATGGCACCGATCCACTGGGTCCCAATTGTGCGAACGCCATTAACATGGGTATTTTTCTATTGTAATGCTGATCGTGCCCATCTCTAGGTTGTTAATATCAAAAATTAGAATAAAGCTGATGAGAAACACTAAAAGAATCATAGTGTCAAAATACAATCTAAATAATATTTCTGAAGAATTAAAGACCATGTAAAGAACAGATTTGCAATACTAAGTTTTATTGATTATCATGAGTCAGAAGAACTATGGGCTGAAACCAGAGATATTATCAAGGAAGAATGTACTAAGACTATTTCTGTAGCCAAAAGAAAGGAGAAGCATAAATGGAGACTGAAGAAACTCTTAAAATTGATAAAGATAAACGAGAAGCAAAAGCAAAAGGTGACAGAAATAAGGTTAAAATTCTAAATGCAGTTTTTCAACTATCTACATGCAGAGACAAAGAAATCTATTATAATAACCAGTGCAAAGACATAGAAGAGAACAACAGAAAAGGAAGAACAAGGGATCTGTTCCAAAAGATGTGAGAAACCAAGGGAAATTCAAGCCACAAATTGGGATGCTGAAAGATCAACATAGAAATACAGTATCAGATCAGGACAAAATAAAGGAAAGATTGAAACAATACACTGAAGAACTATACAAAAAGAGATGGAAAGGTGACAGATACCTTCAACAAAGAATCTTTTGATGAACAACCAGAAATCCTAGAAAGTGAAGTAAAAAGCTGCACTTAAAGCAATTGGGAGAAACAAAGCACTTGGAGTAGATAGAATACCAATAGAGCTATTCAGGGGTCATTTTGTAGAAAAAGAGCTGGAGGAACTTATAAACATAACTCATTAGCATATGCCACATCCCTTGGTATCACCGGAAGTGTGACATTAGCATAACTGAATTGCATATACCACACCCCCTGACATCACCTATCTTGGCTGTTTTGGACCCAATCCTGGCCATTCAGGGCCCAAAATGGCAAGGAGCTGAAAATGGCCAAAAAGGGGCCCAAAACGGTCAGGATTGGGCCGCTGCTGAGCAGGAGAGTAATTCGCCACCCATCAGAGGCCTGATCTGGGCCATTTCGGCCCCAATCCAGGCCAAAACGGGCCCAAAATGGCTGAGAGTCAGGTGGGCGGGGCCACCTGTCATGTGACCTCTTTGGGGAACTGCCAGAACTGCATTCCTGTGCATTCCCCCTCAAACAGAGCCCTGGAGCTATTTCATGCTACAGAAATGGGAGTCCATCAAAATCTTAATAAGAATCTGTCAACAAATATGGAAAACAAAACAGTGGACCGTGGACTGGAAACACTCAGTCTACATTCCAATTCCAAAAAAAGAGGTTGCAAAGAGTGCAGCAATTATTGGACTATCGCATTAATATCTCATGCAAGTAAAGCGATGCACAAAATTCTGCAGCAAAGACTCTTACCATATAAGGAATGAAAAATGCCATATGTTCAAGCTAGATTCAGAAAAGGAAGAGGCACTAGAGATCACATTGCAAATTTATGATGGCTAATGGAACATACCAGGGAATTTCAGAAGAAAATCATCCTGTTTTATAGATTACACAAACCTTTTGACTGCATGGATCATGAAAAGCTATAGAGAGAGTTAAATGGGGGTGCCACAACATCTGATTGTTTTGATGTGCAACCTGTACTCTGGACAAGAGTTAGGACAGAACATGAGGAAACTAAAAAGGAGACTGTAATGAAGAAATTAGAAGATTGAGACTTGGAAAATTAGCTGTGAGGGAGCTAGAAAAGATCCTTAGAGTTAAAGATGTCTCTCTAGGAACCAAGATCAAGATAATCCAAACTATGGTATTCCCCATTACTATGTATGGAAGTGAAAGTTGGATGGTGAAGAAAGCTGGCAGGAAGAAAATTGATTCATGTGAAATGTGATACTGGAGGAGAGTTTTGCGGATACTATGGACGGCCAAAAAGCCAAATAAGTGGGTATTAGATCAAATCAATTCTCCCTAGAAGCTTAAATGACAAAACTGAGGCTAGTTTTCTTTGGTTACAGCATGAGAAGACAAGATTCTCTGGAAAAGTCAATAATGCTAGGAAAAGTGGTAGGCAGAAGGAAAAGAGGAAGACCTAAAAGGAGATGGCTTGACTCAATAAAAGAAGCCACGTCCTCGTTTGCAGAATCTGAGCAAGTCTGTTAATGATAGCACATTCTGTAGGTCTTTCATTCATAAGGTTGCCATAAGTTGGAGGCGACTTGACGGCACATAACACACACATCTCCAGTTTATCTTCATAACAACAACCCTGTGACATAGGTTATGTGAAGAGAACATGAGTGGTCTATGGTTACCCAGCCAGCTTCCACAGCAGAGAGGAAATTTGAACCCTGATATAGACCTCTAGGTGAGAGATGTGGATAGCAGCAGTCGAGAATAACCAGTTGACTGGAGGTGGCCCTATTGTGGGGTGGTCTTTATCCACACACAGGCCTGTGTGGAGAGGAAAATCCAGGAGCTGAAAGATGGCAATAGCACCACCAAAAATATATGGATCAAATCCTACTGTAGTATTTCCAGCCAGTCAGTGAAGCTGGTACCTCAGCAGACTGGGGCTGAGAGTAGGTGGGAATAACGTGATTGGTGGAAATGAGGCAAGGAGAGCAAAAGGTCATCTAGTTCACCCCCCACAGTCAAAAGATACAGTTAGCTGGCAAATAATTTCCCACTCAATTCTGATCTGAACTGTAAATTATTGGGCCTGCTTTATTCCAAGAGAGTAATAACTGAAATTATCATGAGGTGAGCTGAAACTCAAGGACTCCCCAAACCCTTCAAGACCCTAAAATTTTCATTTCATGGCCTGGATTTTCAGCCATCTTGTGTATGTTTACTCAGAAACTGCTGCTGTCTCCTTCCCCTCTGTGAAGCAAAGACAGCAGTGGGAGTGGAGGTGGAGAAGAGTCTGAAGAAGTCACTAGAATACCATCATCTTGCCATTTAGAATTGCCATGACTTGGTGGTCTAGCCAAGGGTCTCAGCAGCAATGAATGAACCCACACCCGGAGAAAAATATGCCACAGGGGAGGAAAAGAGGGATTGGAATTGTCAGCCCAGCTCCCTTCCCAAGTGGCTGAATATCCACCCTTGATTTTCCTTGCCTCTCCCATGGGGTTCCCCCTCCAGTCCCCACACATGAGTCTTTACTCCCCCTGCCCCCACTTTCCTAAGCAGCATCTGAGCAGAGCTGAAGGCCATGGAGCAGTGGGTTATGTTTTGTCCTGCATCTCATGGACCTCAAACATCTTATACTCTATGTTGAAAGCCCTGTTGACAATCTGATTCAATATCAGACAAGTAGGCAAGTTATGCTGAAAAGTTCTTGATGAGTCTTGTGTCTTCATTCAAGGATGAGCTACAATAAGCAAGCTTTTTTTACAGCACCGCTTTATCCCATAACTTATATGACCATTCCTTATGGCCCCAGACTTAACTGGGGGACTCAGTTGCAGGCTGCATAGGGAGGGGAGCAGGGCATACGGTGAGTATCACATAGAAGGATGTCGAGGACTCCTTCTGGCCTTGGCAGGGCAGCCCGCGCCACCCAGATTCAAACACCGGGGCCAGATCAGGCTGGCCTGCGTGACAAGGGGTGGGGAGAGGGCTGAGGACCTGGGAGGTGCAGTCCCCTCTCAGGTATGCCACCAGACCTTGATAAGGGAGGCGGGCCCTACCCCTTGACACATGGCTTGAAATCTGTTTTTGATTCCAGCATTTTCTGCATGTTCAACTTCAGCTGTATAACTCTTTTATTTTATTCCACAGACTTAGGGGAGATGGTGTTCAGATTTTCCCCAGTGCTTAAATTATTTCACTCTCCAAATGATGAGCTCTTCATTTACCTCTTGGTGTCATCAGTTTTCGAAATAGGTAATTTTTCCAATTCTATCAAGCAAGGTAAATTTTTTCTAACTCAAGTGAAAGTCATTCATTCACATACAAAGGCCGATTGATGTCATGATTTTTATTTTTTACAATGTAGTTCTCAGATTGAGTTCTCAAACTTCTCATTAGTAATCGAAGCTCTGAGCTTGACACTTCACTTGAAATCTGTTTTTGATTCCAGCATTTTCTGCATGTGCAACTTCAGCTGAATCAACTATGCATTGTAGGATCAAATTTTATAACTGCATAACACTTTTATTTCATCCCACAGATTGAAGGCAGAGGGTGTCCAGATTTTCCCCAATGCTTAAATTCATTCACAGGACAGATGATACGCTCTTCATTTACCACGTGGAAGTTGGTGTCTTCAGTTTCAGAAATAGGTAGGGTTTCTCCACCATCCCAGAACTCTGATGTTGTCTGTCATTATTGGATCAGCCAGTGCAACTTCCTCCACGAGGCCTACACAGAGAAAAGATCACGATATAATATCCAACTACTAATATTCTTTTTCTTGGCATTGTCTTAAAAGTAAGCATTCAAGGTTTCATCAGTCTACTATCAAGCCGAGGTTTCGTACAAAGCGTGGTAAAATGTTGAAGAATGGATGGGGAGCAAACTAGATAGGTAGAGGATTGATCACTTCTCATTTTAAATTCAGTGGAATGAATTAAAGGGCTTGCCACATATTGAAGAAAAGACAAGATTTGACCCTTCCCCCCAGAGTTGAGTTGCCAAACTGCAGGTGGCGCCTGGAGTTCTCCTTGAACTGACCTTCAGACTAGAGAGAGCAGCTCCCCGAAGGACAGGACAGCTTCAGAGAGTGACCTCTATAACACCATGTCCCTGATAAGCTCCTCCCATTCCCCAGACTCCTCCCTCTCCAGGCACTACTCCCAAATCTGCATGAATTAACAAACTGTGAAATCCTAAGGAGGGTTACTATAGTCTAAGACCGTTAAAAGCAACTCTGCTTAATATTTTACTGAGTCAGATTAGACAACCCTAGTCACATAAACCTATGATGTAGCTGCCTTTAGAGTATTATATTTAGTTGCTGGTCTTCCAGTTCAGAAAGATAGTATAGGAAATGTGGTAGTACAGGAAATGATGCAGAAAAGGCTAACCAAGATGAACAAAGTGCTGATATACTATTCTTGCCTCCCTGTTTTTTGTTTGTTTGGAAGCAATAAAGCTTAGATGCTGGAGAAAAATCAACAGGAAGATCATTGTGTGGTGCTTCGACTCTCAGCTTAGGATATGTGTAACCAAAGGTCAAATCCCGACAATAGGTCAGGAGGGCATCTTTGACAGTCAGTCTTGGTGCCATCACATGAAAGCTTCTGATTCTTCAGCATTCTGGTGGCAAAGTTACATGGAGCTACATCTCTGATTCTTATTTACCAGACAAGAATTGTAGGGAGGAGGTCTCAGTCAGATGCTTAGGGACCATAGACTTGACCGTTATGTTTTCTTGCATATTATCTGTTGCTTTAAATATGTACTGTATACTACCTGTGCCTCATGTTGCCCAATGACAGTCCTAGTATTCATCATGTTCTGTTTCAGCATTTCATCAAGTCTGTATTGGATTCTTGCTAATGCTATGCTTTTGTAAACTTGTATTTATTTACACTATTGTTACACTATTGCATTGTTTATGGAAATGCCCTTGACATTGTATGGAAATGCCCTTGATATTGATGGTACTAATCTCAAACTGTGTAATCCTCATGGAGTCTTAGTGAGAAAGGCGAACAACAAACAAACAAACAAACAAACAAACAAACAAACAAACAAACAAACAAACAAACAAACAAACAAACAAACAAACAAACAAACAAACAAACATGGGATTAGGCCCACAAGAATCTGAGTTCTAAACCACCTAAATTTCAACCTCTGTATTTCCCCTGCTTTAAATACATGGATTTAGGATTATATCTCCCTAATCTTCTATGCTAAATCTATTTTCTAGTGGTATGATTCCAAAGCCCCATCTTCCAGCCTCAACCATATCGATCTTTTCTTTACCGTTTACAGCAGAGCAACAATCCATTGGCACATGTCCCAATAGGCTCAGTAGTAGGAGGGCATCCTGCAATCCGACAGAAACCTCCATTTCGATGACATTCTAATGTATCTGGTGGAAGTTGAGCATTTCCTGTCAAATGAAAAAAAACAAAAAGACATTTTCCTGAGTTTTCCATGGAAGGGGGACAGAAACATATGGCAAGGACTTTCACTCTGGGCCATGTTTGTCTCTCTCTCAATACCTCTTTCACTTTGCATTTGCCTCTTCTTTAAACAGGTTTCCTTTAAAAGAAGTAATTAATTCTCATTCTCGTTCATTCTCTCTCTCTCTCTAAGATCTGTAGAGTTAATTAATTAGTGTCCCTAATTTGGAAAAAATCTGCTTCCTTAATTAATCAAAAAAAATTCCCAGCATTTGCCACATCGCTACACTGCTCTCAAGAAAGCAATGTGGAAAGTAGACGTGTTAGGTAGAGCTTTTTTTTGAGCCGGAATGCCCCCGCCCCCTGGCACCCAAAGACTCCTGCTTCCCGGCTGCCTGCTCCTTTCTCTTCCTTTCTCTCCTTGCTTCCTTCTTTTTCTCTCTCCACATCTCTCCTTCCTTCCTCTTTCTTGCCGCTCAGCCCTGCTGCCTCTCAGCTGTTTCGCAGGCTCCACCAGCAGCAGCGGCAGCAGGGCTACTCTGCGCCTGCTTCCCTGGCCTTTTCCATTCCTTCCTTCCTTCTTTCCCTCCCTTTCTCTTACTTTCCTTCTCTCCCTCCCTCTTTCCACACCCCCTCCTTCCTTCCTTCCTCTTTCTTGCTGCCCCACCCTGCCACCTCTCAGCTGTTTGGCGGGCTCCACAAAGCAGCAGAGCGCCTGCTTCCCCAGCCTTTTCCCTTCCTTCCTTCCTCTCTCCCACCCTTACTTTCCTTCTCTACTTGCGTTTCTTTTTTTTCTCCCCCTCCCTCCACATCTCTCCTTCCTTCCTTTCTCTTTCTTGCTGCTGGTCCCTGCAGCCTGTCAGCTGTTTGGCGGGCTCCAGCAGCAGCGGCGGCAGCAGGGCTACTCCTTGCCTGCTTCCCTGGCCTTTTCCCTTCCTTCCTCTCTCCCCCCTCCTACTTTCCTTCTCTCCTTTCTTTCTTTCTCTCCCTCCCTCCGTCTTTCCACAATCCTCCCTCCTTCCCCCTTCTTGCTGCCCTGCCCTGCAGCCTCTCAGCTGTTTGGTGGGCTCCACAAAGCAGCAGATCGCCTGCTTCCCCAGCCTTTCCCCTTCCTTCCTTCCTTCCTTCCTTCCTCTCTCCCACCCTTTCTCTTACTTCTCTCCTTGCTTTTCTCTCCCTCCCTCCCTCCACATCTCTCCTTCCTCTGTTCCTTCCTACATTGCTTTCTTTCTCTTTCTTGCTGCCCCGCCCTGCAGCCTCTCAGCTGTTTGGCGGGCTCCACAAAGCAGTAGAGCGCCTGCTTTCCCAGCCTTTCCCCTTCCTTCCTCTCTCCCACCCTTTCTCTTACTTCTCTCCTTGCTTTTCTCTCCCTCCCTCCCTCCACATCTGTCCTTCCTCTGTTCCTTCCTTCATTGCTTTCTTTCTCTTTCTTGCTGCCCCGCCCTGCAGCCTCTCAGCTGTTTGGCGGGCTCCACAAAGCAGTAGAGCGCCTGCTTTCCCAGCCTTTCCCCTTCCTTCCTCTCTCCCACCCTTTCTCTTACTTCTCTCCTTGCTTTTCTCTTTCTTTCTTTCTCTCCCTCCCTCCACATCTCTCCTTCCTTAGTTCCTTCCTTCATTCCTTTCTCTTTCTTGCTGCCCAGCCCTGCTGCCTCTCAGCTGTTAGGCAGGCTCCCCTGAGGCAGCGGCAGGGCTACTCCAGGCCAGAGACCTGGGGCCACTGGCGCCCTGCTTCTCCTGCCCAGTTCCATTAGGAGCCCCTGGAGGGTTGCTGTGCTCACAGAGCACAGCGAGAAGAAACCAGAAACAGCAGCAACAGCTTCGGAGAGGGGGCGTAGGCGCAGAGCCCTAAGCAGGCACTTCTCCAGAGCGGAGGAGCAGGTTGAAATTGCATCCAGAGAATTGGAGCAGGTAGGGCCCAGGGGAGGGGCTCAATGGAGTGAATGTGTTGGGGGAGCAGATGATGCGTGGGGTGGGGTGGGGGGCATGCAACCTGGACTGGACCCACAAGCCTCCACAGGAACAGCAATCAAAAGCACAATACAGAAAAATCCACCCAACCGGCTGCCTCTCAGCTTTCAAGCGCACCACAACTGGGGCTGGATGGGCAGGAATTGCAACGGAGGATTCCTTCCTTTCAAGCCCAGTGCAGTCCAGGGCATTTCCTCCTCTTGGCTTTGAGCAGCACCTGCAGCGTGAAGGGATTGCGATTGAGCATTCTTTCTCCTCCCCCCCCCCTGAAATTGTGACGTGTCTGCCCTTTAGGGCTCAGCTGAACCCTACGACAAAAAAGTCCAACGGGCCAGCGCTTCCTGACTAGCCCTCTTAGCTGGGGAAGAGGTCTTGGTTGTGGGAAAGGAGGAGCTGGTGGCGGTGGGGAACGGGAGGCTGTGCTTTTGCTGACACGTGCTGCTTCTTTCCACGGTTGTTGATGCATTTGTCTGGCTGCCGAGGGGGCTTATCTCTTTGGGCAGGCCTTGGGGGCTCCTCAAGGTTCACCAGCAAGGGCTGTAGAGGGTCGTCTCTAGCTTCCCCTCTGTCCTGCTTTCTTGTTTTAACTGGGGCCAGCCAGAGGACTCGCTGCCTCCTCGGTCTTTGTCACTGTTTCGCACAGAGCTCATGGCCTGTGATCTCGCTGCTCTTAAAGTTACAGATCCTCTAACTTTTGCACAAGCAAATCGATTTCGGGGACAGGGTAAAAGCTGGAACGGGCACTAAAGAAATGCCAGTGCCACAAAAAATTTCTAAAATATTGATCTGGAGTGTCTCTAACACGTCCCACTGTTTTTTGTGGCACTGGCATTTCTTGAGTACCCGTTCCGGGCTGTTTTGTGCTGTTCCGGGAGCTTTTTGGCATGGAACGGGTTAATTGAAGGGTGCCAGTCCAGAGTTTTCATTTCTAAAATATTGTTCTGGAGCGTCTCTAACACATCCCACTGTTTTTTGTGGCACTGGCATTTCTTGAGTACCCGTTCCGGGCTGTTTTGTGCTGTTCCGGGAGCTTTTTGGCGTGGAATGGGTTAATAAAAGGGTGCCAGTCCAGAGTTTTCATTTCTAAAATATTGTTCTGGAGCGTCTCTAACACATCCCACTGTTTTTTGTGGCACTGGCATTTCTTTAGTGCCCGTTCCGGGCTGTTTTGTGCTGTTCCGGGAGCTTTTTGGCATGGAACGGGTTAATAAAAGGGTGCCAGTCCAGAGTTTTCATTTCTAAAATATTGTTCTGGAGCGTCTCTAACACATCCCACTGTTTTTTGTGGCACTGGCATTTCTTGAGTACCCGTTCCGGGCTGTTTTGTGCTGTTCTGGGAGCTTTTTGGCATGAAACGGGTTAATAAAAGGGTGCCAGTCCAGAGTTTTCATTTCTAAAATATTGTTCTGGAGTGTCTCTAACACATCCCACTGTTTTTTGTGGCACTGGCATTTCTTTAGTGCCCGTTCCTGCCCATTCCGTCTCGTTCCGGCTTTTACCCCGTCCCGTGATTTCGGATTCCCTGGGATCTCTTTCCAATGGATTTGCTCCGTAAAGAGTGTTGATAATCAGGAATGAAAAGACCAGCTCTTGTCAAGAGGAACTTGGGTGCTGTAAAAGCAGGGCTGACTGGACATGGGGGGAGAACGAGTGTATGCTATATTTTATATTTGCTGTTTGATTATAGAGAACTTAGTCTGCTGAATCTCTGTTCTAGTTCCAAAAGCCTAACCAGAAGTTTCCCTATACCCCATATGTGCTACCACTGCAGTATTATTTTTGAAAGGTGGTGCAGGTGAAAAGAGAAAGCAAGTTCTCTCTTGAGAAAACAGTCTGAAAGGCAATAGGGTATAGGGAAACTTCTGCTTAGGCTTTTGAAACTAGAACAGAGTAAGGAGATTCAGCAGATGGTAGAGGAGAAGAATCTTTCCTTGTCGAAGAAGAGCCTGTCTGCCTGTCTGCAATGTGGCCAGTATTATACCATACTGAAGGACTGGGGAGCTCTGTTCTTGTAAACACAGAGTTGAAAATATACTTTTTGGTGGGATAACTGATACGCTGCCTCTGCATCTGGAAGTTCCATTTTGCCATTGATAAAAACTTCTTTCCTCCTCTATGACTTCCTCCCTTTTAAGAGAGCCAGTTTGGTGTAGTGGTTAAGAGCCTGGGCCTTTCATTTGGAGAACCGAGTATGATTCCCCACTCCTCCACTTGAAGCCCGCTGGGTGACCTTGGGCTAGTCACAGCTCTCTGGAGCTCTCTCAGCTCCACCCACCTCACAGGGTGTTTTGTTGTAGGGATAATAATAACATACTTTGTAAACCACTCTGAGTGGGTGCTAAGTCCTCCCGAAGGGCGGCATATAAATCAAATGATGTTATTATTTTAAAGAAAGCAAATGTTCATTTTTCTTCCCACACATACTGAAAGACAGAAAATGGGATGCATAGCACCATATAATGTTTCTTTCAGATTTTAACACTGTTGTTCATTTGATTTGAATCAGGTACACTGCCTCTGTACCTGGAGGTTCAATTTCGCCATTGTTGCTAAATTGTAATGCCAAATTTTGGTAGATATCCCAGAAAATTTAGAGGAGAAAAATTAATCTGTGAATAAGAACACAATGCTGGGTAAATGTTGGTATGACACTCACCTCACATATTCTTCATATGTAAGGTGGATGTCTACTAGGGCCAGAGACTTGACATGTCATCTGAGGCTCGACTCTACTGCTTCAGTTACCTCTTGATTTGTCCTGGAGATGCAGTTGAGATCTGAACTGTGTTAGAAAGCTCTGTGCTGGCCTAGTAAGTGTGCAAGGTGGCCACTAAGAGAGGATTGTATAGTTTTTAGTGACTTAACCGTGCAATTCTAAGCAGAGTTACTGCTTAGGAACCTCTCCCCCTCTCCCTCAGCTTGATCTTTGCTACAACAAGGACAGAGTTGGTCTTTAGTGTGTAGTGACTTTTTTCCTCCGAGTCTGAGGTAATTTTTGATTGTCATCTTTTTCGGCTTCCCATCTGTCTTTTCTTTGTGGGACACCTTCTTCTCTGATTCATTCATGGCAGAGAAAGCTCCTTTTAAGAAATGTGCCAAATGTAGCTCAAAAATAATCAAGACTGATAGACGTTCCTTGTGCCTGCTTTGTCTTGGTGAAGGCCACATCTTTGGGGCTGTAAACACTGTCAAGTGTTTACTCTGAAGGCCAGAGGGGACACAGCCAACTGCCTTAAGGTCATGTTATGGTAGAGACTGAACTCAGGTGTCCCAGGCCTGGCAGTAAAGGTATCTGCCCCAGCAGATCTCCTACCTAGTCCAACTCAGACTGTTTCAGAACCATCCAATTTGAGATCAGATCTGTCAGAGAGCATGTCCCATGGACTTGAGGTCAAAATTGTCCTGACAACAGTCATGTTTTAGATAGCATTTGGCTGCATCATCTTGACTGGCATTGGTGGTCTTGGTTCTCACATTATTAAAGGTGCAAGGAACATCAGTACTGATGCTTGTTTACACCATGTGATGAGGCGAAATAGAAATTTTAGGGTTACCAGCTCCTGCTTGGGAAATTCCTGGAGATTTGGGGGATAGAGAGTGGAGAGGGCAAGCTTTGGGAAGGGGAAGTATTTCACTGGGGTATAATGCCATAGAGTCCACCGTCCAAAACAGCCATATTCTCCAGAAGAAGTGATCTCTGTGGCCTGGAGATCAGTTGTAATTCCAGGAGCTCTCCAGCCACCACCTGGAGGCTGGCAACCCTAAATGGCATGGTCTTCAGAAAATGGGAGACTGCAAATAAACATCAGTTGATTTGTATAATGCATGCAACCGCATCTTCCAGGAGGGCCCTAGAAATACATTTCTGAGGGCACTCTGGAGGGAAATACCCCCACCCCCGGCTGTCATTTCATGTAATCTGGAAACCTTCCTATTTTTACTTTGGCTGGATGGGTGTCAGAGCTGAAGGCTGTACCTGCTGCATTCTGGAGTGGCTTTTGCCCCTGCAAGACTTGTAGAGTAACGAATACAAGCATTAGTGAGTGCTCCAGGGGTAGCTGCACCCTGTGCAGCAGCATTTACAGGAAGTGATGTCACTTCCGGAAGTGACATCATCGTGTGTTTCCGGGGAGGGGGGCGCACAAAGCGCACACATAGATAATAATAGAGAGTTCCACCACCTCTTTTCCCAGAAAAAAAGCCCTGATGTTAGGTATCAAATTGAATAGCAAAGCAGCAAAGTGCTAGCTTATCAAACTGTATCCATAAAAAAATCTTGGCTAGTGTAAACACCGCAATATGAAATCCACTGTGTTTCTGTTGTTGTAAATAGGCTAGCTAATTCTATGAAAATATACTCCCCCCACTAGCTATCTTTTTCTTACTGTGCTAATTACAATTAAATACAATTAAAAAGTAAGCATGTCTTTAAGCTGATAATAGCTCTACTATATTTACTACTCCAAAACAAAGAGAACATGGCCCAGTGCCATCCAAACCACAGAGAAATTACATCTTCTGAATCATGGAGAGTTCCTTGTGTAGGCATGGAAAAGTTAGTCTGAGTTAGCGCAAAAGAAAACTATAGTTTAATTGAATTTACCATGGTCCTAAGCTAACTTGGCCCACATCATAAATTATGATTAGTTAGGGTCCAACAAACTAGGATCTGAAACCGTAGCTTTAAGTCAATCAACTAAACACAATTAGTCCTAACCATAATTTCACATCATGTCTGAATGTGGACTTCCTGACTTGTTCCCCGGGGCTGCCCTCATACTCTCCCCAACTATGGAAATGCCATGCCCAAGCAAAGGCAATGAAACCAGCCTTTCCACAGCAAACTAGGATCTGAATGGTCTTTGCAAGCTGAATCCTGATTTCACAAACTAATCATAACTGACTCATTCATGAGGTCTTCCGAGCTTTAGTATGACAATGGGAAACTTGGGAAAGCTTTTAGAGAAGCAACAGCTTGTGCAGGAGGAAGTTAAAAGGAGAGCAAGAAGGAAGTGGATCCTTCCCACTGTTATGCACAAACTTGTGCCTTAGGTGTCCCTCTCACCAATCACAATAAGAGACACACACACCACGGAGTCCTGTAGAATGAAGCAATATATGATTGTTTAATTTAAACAATGGAGGAGCCCATTTTCACAGGAGTATGTGGTCTCCTTGTGTCCGGAGCTCATCAAAATTACAATAGAAATACAGGCAATTAATACTTTCCGATAATCATAACAATATTAGAGTATTCTAATATTTGATATCTTATTGGTTCGTAACATATCTAGGGTCAGTTCTGATTTGAAGATGCAATTCTGGGCTGGCCCCTCTATTTGGGGGAATTCCAGTCTTCACAGTTTTTTTTTTCTCTGCCCTCATTTTGGAAGGACACTGTCTAACCTTTTACCTACTTTCTTCTTGGCATAATACTTTCAAGGGCGCCAATGAGTCTCAATCTGGTGGATAGGAAGGGATGTTTTCCTATTCGTGTCCTTTTCCCAGTTTCTTATCAGCTTTAAGGAAGATAATACCACAGGTGGCCAAAACCAGCTTGCTGCGTCAAATCAGTTTTCTACAAAAGGCTCTCTGGTACTGATTTCTATTGGAATCTATAGAATAATATAACATATAATATAAGTGCAGCCCTAAAAGCAGTATATCAGTTCTTACAGAGTTTCAAGTCTTCTTGTTTCAAGTGTCAAATTCTTACAGGTTACATTATAAGTAGTACTTTGGCTCCTGAGCATAGAAAAAGTGCAAAGCATGTAATACTGAAAAAGCATAGGTTTAGTATATAAAAATAAGTATATAAAAAACCTCCAAATCTATATCCATCAGACCCCCCTTTTCGTGTTGTTGAAATGTTACTGTGGCGCACTGTACATTTCAACAACTATAAGGTACCACCACATGGAGGCCCAGCCCGGTCATCTGCATCCTGGTCATTGTGCTCATTTTGTTCACAAAATGGGTGCACCATCATTATCAAACGCTCTTCCATGGTCTGTGGTGTAGGCTTTGGAATGAAACAGTGTGCACAAGAAATAATAAGAGGAAAACATTGAATGCAAGTGCATACACATACTATCAGTAAAATCCCTGCCGCAACATGAACGAGTATGGATTCAAATCTCGACCCCAGCCTCTTAAAGAAACCCTCCCACCCATCCAAACCAATCATCAAACCAGCTGGTATTCATGGAAAACTCTGCTGCAAAGACTTGCAACTTCTTGATGTGGGATTCGACAGTGTGGGAGTGGTCAGTCAGGTTCAAACAGCACAGTCTTTCAAATCCCTCACAGCCATGGTCATCATGCATTGTCTCTGTGCATTCACTGGTCCATGTGTCCATTGATAAAAATATCGAAAGGCCCCCAGTTGTAGAAAATTTAGAAGGGACACCAGGGCTGATCCCACAGTTCTAGCATCTATCCCAGATAAAAGGGAAATCATTCACAATACTCATTCCATAAGTTTCCCATGGAGCCAGGATTTTCAGACCAACAGGGTCCTCAAAGTACACTTTCCCTTTTCAAGTCCTGTGGTCAAGGAGCAGACATTGGCCCAGACCAAGTGCAGCACCCGTTCTCATCAGAAAAATATCTACATCCCCAGCTTTTCCCAAAAAGCTAAAACACAGAATTACATCTAGTTGTACTTGCTATAACTGAATAACTATAATAATTTTCCTCTTCTCATCCTCCTTGCCCTTGGCTAAAAGGATCCCGTAAAGGAAAGAGAATCCTGCCATAACAATTTCCTGTGATAGCCATTTATAAACACATGTAGCTGAGGGGGAATACCAAGCCCCCCCTCTTTGTTTCTCTCTCTCTCTGCATTCCAACAGCAGCCAGCCTAGTCTAAAAAGAAATTGTTGACTTGTCATTACCCATTTCACCCACAGGGGGCTGATGGTACCCGTTGCCACCTCCAGGAATAGAACAAACTATTTTCTAACCTCAATTCCTTTTACTGTGAATATACAAATCAGGGGAAAATACATACATACATACCTGTCTCAAGTATAGGGAGCTAAGGAGGAAGAGAGAGCCTAACATTTAACAATAATCTTCCAGAGACATTATGTAACACTTTAGGTATGGATTGTTTTGGCTCCGTCCGGTAGATGCTCACTGCTACAGTTCAAAGAATCTACGCTTGCAGGGAAACACTAGTTTGGTTTAGATAATAACCCAGCACCATGCACGGCTAGCAATCTCCTGGCATGGACTTTCCCATAATAACATTTCCTCTAGGGTACCTCCATTCATGGGGCAAACAAAAATCTCAATTCATGTTTTAAGGAGTATGGGCTTCTAAGTGTAGTTTGTGAACCCACGTATACACATATCATATTAAAAGCTAGTTGTTCTGCTAGGGGCAACCTTCAAATAAAGAAAACACTTGACCCAGTGGGCTCATAACTTAAATTCCAAATAATCTGTCTTTATTACTTTTTTTCCACTCAATTTTGCCTTATGTTTCTGATTCCATACTTATTAACAGCCTCCAAACAGTTCCTTGCACATCAAAGGTAACAAGGAGCAAGCCTGAGTGCATTATGGCTTCCTCTTTTGGATTATTCTAAACAAGTTATCTCAATTTTGGCTCTAATATATATATATCCTGAACTCCTTATAACCAAATATACAACCAAAAGATGAATGACACGGTACTACATGCAATTTTACTGCTCCCTCCAGTATTTCAACTGCAGTCCCTCAGTTATTACTTCTGCAGTCAAATTAGGTTTAAATACTTCTTTACGTAGGAACACAGTCAACAAAGGGGGAAAAAATCCATGAGTAGCTTTCTCATGGGCTCTAGTCGATAGATACAACTCAGTTTGATCTGCATGTGTTTCATCCCAAGGGGCTTCTTTAAAGAGCAATTACTCCCTTCCTCCTTAAAAAACTCCAACGTCTCTGTTATAGTCCTTCTTAGCCCCTTCTTTTCGTAGTGTCCTTCACTAAGAGATACCCAAGAGGAGAATCAACGCCTGTTAGGTATCCTCCAAGTGCCAACTTTCCCCTACTTAAGGAGAAACAGTTTAATAATAATAAAAACTAAATAAAAAACATCCATAGCAGTTATACAACAGCTGGCTCTATCACCCCCACTCCAGCCTAGTGCCTGAGCTCTAATGAGGCACTTGTGTATTTCTTTTCTTACCCCTATTGCTTGATCTTAGAACTTAAAAATAGGGGCACAGGAGCATTTTACAAACAATCTCCCTTCTGCTATCAGTTTATGTCAATCACTGGTTTCAGTCCAAGGCAACCTTCTTCAGATAGTGGATATTGTTCTGTCTGTACTCCTGTAATTCTTACTGGCGTGATGCCCTTGGCCAAACCTGAGTTTCCCCCTTCTGCCTACTGTAATGGGTTTACCTCCCTGCAAGGGGTTTCATTCTCCTTCTGAGGATTCTTTTGCGGCTGCCCACAGGGCAGCTAAATAGTGTGAACCCTAAATCTGCTCCCAATATACAAAGTAGATATATTTTCAAAAGTGCTTATTAGGCACTCCAGGATTAGCAAAAATAGTGGGTTAGCTGGTCCCTGTCTTTAAAAACATTACCTTCATGCAAAAACCCTGTGTTACTGAAATTCTTGTAACTCCTGTCACAGATATGTTAGGCTATCAGCTCAGCCTCCTGGCCCCTTTTACTCCTACCTCCTTCTTGAGCATCTAGCTCTTGGGCACACACAGGCAGTCAGAGTTTTACACCCTGTCCCCTTCAAAAGCCTATGCAGTATGGCATCCAACGTTGTTTAATGACATTAAAGCCTTATCCAATTCTGCATTTCTATGTGCAGGTTCATGGTCTCTGTGTGCTTACATCTACCTCATCTCCCGTAATGACCATGAACTGGCCTATTTTATCCCTCTCAGGTATCAGGAACCAGGAGTCCCCAGATCTTGGTTTTCTTACTAATTTGTGTTCTTCTAGGTCCCCTTTAATTGATATTCCAGTTTCCTGTCTTCTACCCTTACTGGCATTTGTAGGCATTGTACATTCTCAATTCTGTTTTCCACAATACCATACTCTTTTGTTGCCTTAAACCAGATATATTGTAATGGGGAATATGGGTTACCTGCTTCTAACTGTTTACTTTTCTGGATACCCATCCTTATCTCCCCCTCTACGAATTTCTCACACAGGGAGAGAAAATAGACAAAATAGAGAAACTCAGCTTCTCTGTAAAAAACAAAAACCTTCTCCTTTTTGTTTTGTCAAAGTCAACTATTGCCTCTTTAAGCTGTAAAAACCGTTAAAGCCCTACTTTTACTCTGAAAAGAAAAACCCAAACTATAACCACAACAACCAGTAGAAAAAACCTTCAAAGTTAATGTGAGTTAAATTACAAAGTTACCTTTATCTTTTGTAAAAAAATCTCTCCCCCCTCAATATTCACCACTCGTTATGGGGTTAAACAGAGCCAGCAAATTATGTGAGAAGAGTTTTTATTCATACTGTCTAAACATATTGATCCTGCCCCCTTTTCTTGCTCCAAATTGTACTGATAAGGCTTACTCAATTGCCAGAGCGCACAGCTGAGGAATGGGGGGGGGGGTTCTGTCTTTCTTCCCCCCCCCTCAGTTCAACTTCTTCTGCTTAGGTTGTTTCTACTAGTGGGGAGGGGTGGGCAGCAGAGCCATAAACTCTTTTAAGCCAAAACTCTCGATTAACCTCTCTTTTTCTTCCTTCCTGTGCTTCGTTGAATTTCACACCCCAAAGGGAAAATTACATCACAAAACCCAAACCGTTGCTTACAAAATGAAGATCCCCCTCCCCTATTAAATACTGTAGTCAACTGAAACCCTGCTTGTACCCTAAAAATCTTTAAAATAGACCAAATATACCAGGTGCCCAGCTCCTTTTCAACCTTTACAAGATAAATGTTCTTGCCTAAAAAAAATGCTGCTAGACCTCAATGAGCTGATCACAAACTGCTACCATTTATCAAGCATGAACCTTCAGGTAATGAAAAAAACCCCACATCATTTGCAGCACCTCTCTAATTAGTGATTTGTACTTTGCATACAGCTTGCCAAATTCCCAAACATTCCTCCCATCTCAACAAAGGGAGCCCTTAAGTGCACTGGGTTAAGATTAGAATCTTCTGTCTAATAGCTTGCTTCCGGGGGGCGGGGGGGGGGGCGTAAATTAACTTTGTTCTTCATCCACATATACTCCTGAGCTTTTTTCTTTTAATTGATAATTTTTACAGATTTCCAAACAGCTGAGAGTTTAAGAAGCAGCTATATATATATATTCTTTCTTTTCTTTTTTTCACACACACACCCTTGCTCCCAGGTCGCTCGCAAAAGAAATGGGAGGTGGGCAAAATCTCTCTTCAAGTTAACTTTCTCAGTGCACTGAATTATCTCTGGAGAGAAAGAGGAGTGGAAAAACAGTCTTAGCTGATAGCTCAAAGCCAGGGGTTTTTCTCTGAACCGCTTCTTCCCCAAGCACTCTGCTTCTATTTTTCCTCAGGAAGCCTCCCTTCTACTTACAGCTGTTTGCTGCTCCTCCCTTCTGGGGAAATATTATCAAGCGTCTTGCCTTAAATTTCTTTTTGCTAAACAAATGTTAACTTCAAGCTGCAGTATGAAACCTCCTTGTGAGTTCCAGACTGCACGCTGCCCTCTCCACTGTAGCTCAAGGCAATGGGTATTGAGAGAGAAGGCAGTGCAACCCTTGATTTCCCTTTTTCCAAATCACAAAGCAAGGTGTTTTTTTTTCGTTTTTTTTTTCCTCCTGAGACATCCACTTCTACTCTTCAGACCTGGTCTCTCCCCAGACCGTTTCTCATTGTTATGTTGCCAAGCAGGCCCCCTCTCCTGCTTTAAGGCCTGCCATGGACTGTGTTAAAGTTTCCTGCATTGCTGCTTTACTGCTACACCAAGATTGCCCTGCACGTGTGTGCTCTAATACACGTGTCAGTTTCCTGCCTGCTTGTTAATTACCGTGCTGCTGCAATAGACTGTGTTAGTTTCCTGACACCATGCCTGGATAACTGCACAAAGGACTCTCTTCCTGGGCAGCCCTGCCTAGACCTATATCTGGACCTCCCAGTGTGTGTTTGGACTTTGTTACAAGTGTGCCCCGTGCCTACATTGCCATCTGCCACGGACCGTGCCTGTTCCCTGCTATGGACTGTGTTTTACGTGCTGTTCCCCCTGCCTCCATGGAAGCCTGCCTCATCTGGGCCCAAGCCACTGTTAGCAGCCGGGCGCCTGCCGGGGAAACCTCCAGCGAGCCTGGCTAGGCGCTCCCTGGTCAGTTTCCGCCTGGAGCCTCCCGCGGGCCGGTCCCCGAGCTTGCCCTCGCTACCGGGCAACCTGCAAACCAGCCTCCGCCATGCCCTGCTGGCAACCATGTTCTTAGGCAGCCAGAAGACCGAGGGAAGAAGCCTGCTTCGGGAAGCCATTTCGGCGAAGCGGACACACCACGTCCGCAGCGAGAGTACCTCGCCCCGCTCTGCATATCTTAGGAGCCGCCCCGGAGAAGAAGCTAAGTGCCGACCATTCCAAGCACTTAGAGAATGCATCTCAAAGAAACCTCCGCATTCCAGAGCTGATGACATCAGGGCAAGCCCTGTCCGCTGGAACATCCATTCAGCCCACTTGGATTTCCCCCTCCCTCTTTTGTCCCCTCTTCCTGAGGTGTCACTTATCACAATCAGATTCCTAAAGTGGCCCATCTAAGCCATTCAGTAACCCATTAGAGCCTTTGTTTTAATCTGTGAGAACCACCAAGTACAGCACCAGCCCCAGGGTACGTTTTGGAGTATTTAAGCTGGTCTCTCAGACCGCATGGTGCTCAGGCCATTCCTATCCAGAACCCCTTGCTGTCTGTCCGTGGATCCATTGCTGGCAGTGGACCACCTCACTGTTGTGTCTCTGCTCCGCTTCAGGATTGTGAGTATTTCCCCTATCATCGTTGGGTACCTGCAAATGCGACCATCTCTGTATTTCTTACTCTATATTTCTTAGTCCTTGTATACTTTCTTGTGTGTATGTGCAAGTTCAGGCTTACGCCACACTATTAGTAAATACACGTGTTTATTGAACCTATTTGTAGCCTGCCTCTTTGTCACTAGAGTGTCTGGAATCGGGACCTCCGTAAACATTGGTTAGATCCGCGCTAATTTTAGTTACAGACTGCTAAGCTAATTTCCCCATTATAAAAAGCAGTTCTTGTAACAGTTACACATACATTAGTAGGAGCAGAAGCTCCGTACCAAGGCACAGTGGAGAAATAAGAAAGAGAGAAAAATGGGGTGTGTGTGTGTTAAAATATAACCAAAAGAAAACCTCTTTACCAGGCATGCAGTCAGCTGGGGCGGATGGTGACTCGGGTCTTATGTGCCACCTCCCCCTTTTCTCTCCTGTACGCACACTTGCAAAAACACAAAAGATCCTCAAGGTTTGTTTTGACAAACACACAAAGCAGATAAGGTCAACTCCAAACATAGAAAGGGAAGGAAAGATACTTATGAAACAGATTTGACAATAACAGGTTCTTAATACACTCACACCATCCAATTGTTAGGTAGTGTGGAACATTCCCCACTGCCCCTTCAGGCCTGAGTGACTGGTATCTTTTCAGCCCCTGGGAGGGTCTACTCCTGTGGCAGCAATGATGGATTTCCCAACCTGGCTCACACTTTCAAAACCTCAGGTGTCTGGTGCTCTCAGACTTTTCCCCAACCTGGTTTGCAACTTGCCCTTCAATGAGGTGCCAGCGCCTACTTGGATATCCTTCCCTTCATACACAGTTGCATTTGCTTATTATACATTCAAAATGAACAGAATGGACTGACAAACACATACAAATTTATCACAAGCACCTTCTCATTCAGAAAAAGAAAAAAGAAAAAAACACACGCATGCGCATGGAGCATTTTGTGCAACACCACACCGCCCAGTTGCTTACTCCCTTCCAGACCCACCTTGCAAGGTCTGGCACACCCTCGGGCAGTTGATGTGCTTAACCCTGAAAATCCCTTTACACCAGCAAGGCGCTCACTCTTCCTCGCTTCTGTAAATTCAAGCTCATGTTTCAGGCTCTCCCCACACAGAAGCTGCGGCCCCTTCCCCGCGGTCTACACAAACATCTCCCGGCTCACTCTCTTGAGCCCGCCTGCTCCCGCCTCGTCGGGAGCATGCTTAAACCTCTGACCCATTTTCATGAGTCTCTCCTTGCGGTCTCCACTGGGCCCCGCACAAACCCACTTGGCATTCTCTTGCCAGAACACCTGTTGCGCTCTCATTGAGGCACTCGCAAACCCTTCTGCTCAGCTCCTCTGAGCTCCTGGCTGTGCCTTCCTTGGCAACCCTTGGCCATCAAACACACTCATCTATTGGCGCCAATGTTCCACACACACCTAGGTTTCACAGTTCCTGTTACTCTCCTGTACTCATTTACGTGGGATCCCACCTCCCCTCCTCGCGTTAAATAATGCCTCTGCCCACCTACTGGGACTTATCAAGGTCTTCTATATCCCTGCCCGAGGAGGGGGCCCTTTTTACCTCATTTCTCCTGCGCGCTCACACTCTTTCCTCCGCTTCCTTTCTCCAGGACTCCTGCCGGATTACGCTGCATTTTTTTTCCCTGGGGTGCCAATCCCTCACCGGTCACCAACTGCCACCAGCCAGCCAAAGTTCGAGCTGGAGTGCACTTTCTGGGAAGATGTTGATGCCCTCCAAGGGCAGCGCCACCAGGGCACAGAAGGACGAGCCCCCACTTGTTATGCACAAACTTGTGCCTTAGGTGTCCCTCTCACCAATCACAATAAGAGACACACACACCACGGAGTCCTGTAGAATGAAGCAATATATGATTGTTTAATTTAAACAATGGAGGAGCCCATTTTCACAGGAGTATGTGGTCTCCTTGTGTCCGGAGCTCATCAAAATTACAATAGAAATACAGGCAATTAATACTTTCCGATAATCATAACAATATTAGAGTATTCTAATATTTGATATCTTATTGGCTCGTAACATATCTAGGGTCAGTTCTGATTTGAAGATGCAATTCTGGGCTGGCCCCTCTATTTGGGGGAATTCCAGTCTTCACAGTTTTTTTTTCTCTGCCCTCATTTTGGAAGGACACTGTCTAACCTTTTACCTACTTTCTTCTTGGCATAATACTTTCAAGGGCGCCAATGAGTCTCAATCTGGTGGATAGGAAGGGATGTTTTCCTATTCGTGTCCTTTTCCCCAGTTTCTTATCAGCTTTAAGGAAGATAATACCACAGGTGGCCTAAACCAGCTTGCTGCGTCAAATCAGTTTCCTACAAAAGGCTCTCTGGTACTGATTTCTATTGGAATCTATAGAATAATATAACATATAATATAAGTGCAGCCCTAAAAGCAGTATATCAGTTCTTACAGAGTTTCAAGTCTTCTTGTTTCAAGTGTCAAATTCTTACAGGTTACATTACAAGTAGTACTTTGGCTCCTGAGCATAGAAAAAGTGCAAAGCATGTAATACTGAAAAAGCATAGGTTTAGTATATAAAAACAAGTATATAAAAAACCTCCAAATCTATATCCATCACCACAAACAGGAGAACTGCCAGCCTCCTGCATAGAGAACAGAAACAGCAGCTGCAAGAGCTCTCATCAGTTTCAGCTTCTGAACACATTTACCTTAAAGCCAAACTACAAGTGACGTCTTACACAGGTTGGACACTAGTTGGCTTCCCTCAAGTTTTGATGGGAAATGTAGGCATCCTGGTCTTGCAGCTGTAATGGAGAGCCAAGCTGTAAAACCAGGGCGCCTACATTTCCCATCAAAACTTGAGGGAAGCTGACAAGTGTCCAACCTGTGTAAGGCGTCACGTGTAGTTTGGCTCTGTGATACATATTCACTGAACATGATGGGCTTACTTAAAAGGAAACAGGCCTAGGAAATGTGTGGGTCTATCTCTTGCGAACTATTCTCTGCTATGATTGTCTCAAAAAAATTTCTATTTCTGCTGAACTTTGTTGATTATACAATAATTTTTTAGGAAAGCACCACTGCTTATTCTGAGATTGGCTCCACTTATTTTCAATCATGATGCTGACCCACGCGTGATCTGATATTAATATATTGCAAATTTCAGAACTTAAAAGTTTATCACCTAGAGAGGAAGAAACATGGATATAATCTATCCTCGTATAAATTTTGTGTCTGGGGGAGTAATATGAAAAGTCTTTTTCTCCTATATGAGTGTGCCTCCATGCGTCTAGGAGATTGTTATTCTGAAGCAATGTGGCAAGCCTTGTAATAGATTTCCTTTTTTGTTTCTTGTTTTTGCTTTTAACTGTTTTGGTATTGAGCACTGCTTTGTCTAGAGAGTGGTTAATGATATAATTCAGGTCTCCTCCTATTATCAGCTGACCTTCCTGAAAGGAGGATACGGTGTTAAGAGTTTCCTCTATGAAGACAAGTTGTTGGTTTTTTGGTGCATATATTGAGGCAAAAGTATATGCTTGTCCTTCTATCGTACCGTTAACAAAAATAAATCTCCCTTTGGGATCCTTGAGAAGCTTTTTCTTTTGGAAAGGTAGGTTTTTAGTTATTAGAATGGCAACTCCTCTAGATTTGGACAATCCTTCTGCATGAAATTGTGAACCTATCCAATTGGCTTTTAATATGTTAGAACTTCCTGGTCTGAAATGAGTTTCTTGTAGTAGAATGACTTGTGAGTTTGTTTTTGCTAGAGTGGAAATTATGCACTTACGTTTAATGGGGTTTCCCAATCCTCTAACATTAAGAGATGTTATTTTAAGTTTAGTGCACATCATGCACTCTTGTCCTCTTTTAAGGAGTTATACAATTTTCTATTTAGTACTCCCAGTGTACTTGTAACAGAGTATACTATGCTTTAAAATACCCTATAAAGTGATAGGACCTAGAATTATTCTAACCCACCAAGGGGATCTTATTTTGTATTTATTTATTATTGTACTTAATTAATTTATTTAATAATTCAAATTTGTCTAATGAGAAACTACCTAACTGTGACAATTGTTTCTTATTTTACAACCCTAATGATTGTAAACTGAGGCAGTAGTGTTGTCTTACTTTGTCCAAATTAACTACCCTAACCCAACTTGTTTAAAAACGATCCCCTCTAATAATAAAGTCAAAAATTAGCAAAGCTAACCTTGTTTTTTATAAACACCATTCCAATAAATATCTGCTAGAGTTTAAGCAAAAAATAGAACGCTTAAAGCCAATATTGCAAACACCCTGTTATAAAACTATTGACACAAATATTTAAGATCTCTTTAACCTAGTACTCTTTGTACTTCACTGAATCTTTTCTGTCTTACTATGTATATATTCTGTATGACTGTTTTTCTATGTATATAAACTGTATGAATATCCCCAATACTTAATATTAACTCCTAACTTGTAGTTAACAACCCTTAAAATGTTTCCTATTACAACAATTGATAACAATATTACAATTAAATAGTATGTTAAATGGATTGGTTACTATTTAAATATTAAAAATATATATCTATATATAATATAATATTATAATATGGAAGAAATATACTTTGGTAATATAAATAACTCTGTAGTTACTCAAACAGTTATATAACAATTAATCAAGTAATTAATCACTGTAATTAATTTAATAGGTATCTAAATATTAATCAATTTCTTAATCAATGTATTTAAGACAATAGTTATGTAATTATTAATCAAATTATTAAATTCTGCAATTACTCAAATAACAATCAATAACAATTGATCAGTATTAAAATTATTTAGTTGTAAACCTGTATAGCCTGGAAAACTTATTCAAAGCCTTGTAAGATGCAAACGTTAACTCCACCCCCCCACCCTCCCTCCCCCTTATATTAATTTGAGATCTTTAGTTATAAAATTTTTAATAAAACTTTTAATAACTTTAAGAACAAAAAACTACCCAGTTACCCCAGCAATAGCTCTTAAGCTAGAGTTAGACTCTAGCTTTTTTGGGGGGGGAGTCCCCAAGTCTTTTTTTTTTTTTTAAGAAAATTGTTATTAGGTGAGAATATTAATATACAGCTTTCAAATAACATCTCATTATCCTTTCCCCCACCCTTTTCCTCCCCCCCTTTTCCAAGGCTTTCAACAGCTTTCCAACCCTATAGCCTAATCTATTCCCAATCTGTCCCCTTTTTCTGTAACTCCTTATCTCATGTTTACTTACTCTTTTATTCAACTAAGCCCTATCTATTAACTTCAAAAATATTGTTATAAACTTAAAATCTATTATCTATTACTTTATATTAGCTCCACATATATTTAAATTTAAACTAACTGTCGGATAAAATATCTACTTTAGTAATTCTAACAATATCTATTAACTCTAAGTCCACTTACATTTGGGCTAACAATTAGCTAATACTTCACTTCATATGGTAAAGACTCTATCTCTTCCAATAACAAATCCATTCTAATAATTTTCAAATTGCCATAATTCTCCCTTTACGTCCCACTTCTTTTCTAAATATGTTTTCAATCTTCCCCAGTCCGTAAAAAATTCCGCTGGATTCTGATCTCTCAGCTTCCTTATCATTTTATCCATTTCCGCCATGTACAGTAATTTATGCATCCAATCTTCAATAGCTGGTATTTCTTGCACCTTCCATTTTTGCACATATAAAAGTCTTGCTGCCGTCGTCATATAAAATAGTAATGTTCAGTATTGAGTAGGAACATCTTCCATGCTTAAGTTCAATAGCAATAGTTCTGGGTTCTTCTTTATTTCAATCTGCAATATCTCATTTATTACTTCTATAATATCTCCCCAGAACTGTCTGGCTATTTCACATGTCCACCACATATGATACAATGATCCTTCATGCTTTTTACATTTCCAGCATTTATCTGACATGTTAGCATTTCCAAGCGCAATCTTCTTTGGCGTTAAATACCATCTATAGATCATTTTATAAACATTCTCTTTAATACTGGTACAAGTTGAAATCTTCAGTGTAGTTTTCCATAAATATTCCCATGATTCCATTGTTATTTCTTTATGACAATTAATTGTCCACTTCACCATCTGTACTTTGACCGTCTCATCCTCTGTATACCACTTCAAACGTATTTTATAAAACTTAGATATCTTCTTTTTGCTTTCTTGTAGTATAGTCTCTTCCAACTCTGAGTTTTCCCATTTAATTCCTTCTTTTGAACAGTCCGAATTATAAAGGTCTCTGATCTGTCTATATTGGAAAAGTCCCCAAGTCTTGAGCTATTTTTTTAAAAAAAATCAAAGCCACGCCCCAGGCTTAGGATGAAGGATAACCAAAGGGGTTCTTGTCCTGTCCTTACATCTTATGCCAGCCCGCCGTATAATTTCACTTTCTCTTACCTGGGAATGCTTGAAAGAAGAATAAGAAGATGGCAAAAAGAAGACAGAGGAGCCTCATGATTGGTTGAAGCTTGGTGCAGTTCTGCTTTTGCTGAACTGGAAGAGCGTGTGAAACAGCAATGGAGAGTCTGTATTTATTAAGGTTTGCAGAAAATTGCATAACAAATTTTCATTAATGACTGACTGACTTTTCGAAGGAAGCCCATGTTTCTTTCTCACTGTAGAATTCAGTAGGGTACAAACACTCAACCCCCCTCCTGTAGGCCCATGTCAAACAACCATTACTGTTTAACTAGAAGGGTAACCACATGACTCCATTCACTTTTTCCAGCCAAGCGTGGGCTGTTCTCCATAAAGGAACTGGGATTGGATGAAAAGGAAGGAGGGTCTAGATAAGGCAAGCCTTGATCCTGCTTGCTAAGCTGGCTCACCTTCTGGCTTATTGCTCAGTATGTTCCCCTATTCTACCTTTGTCGTGATGTCTGCCCGATGGAAAGATTGACAAAATTGTCCCTGATTAACCAAGCATCAACTGTGGGGGCAGCAACTGAGTTACATGGAAAGGCCAGAAGCATTGGTCATATATGGAGCAGAGTGGAAAAAATTTTCCTCTCAAAATGCCTCCTGGATTCCTCTGTGAATGTTGATGTCTATTATTTACCCCAGATGCTCTGGATAATCACCTGCTCCAGATTTTTATTCCGCCCCCCCCCCCCCCCAGTCTTTAGCAAATTTGTTTAATAGATCTATTTAATAGCTGGACTTTGTTTAATAGCTGGAATGGCACTAGAAGTTGCTAGATGTTGTTAAGCATTTATATACTGCTTTTGGATTTTTAAAATTTAACATTATATTATAATACTTATGGAAACTTGTATGGGAATGGTAGAGCCACCAGCACCATTCAGGCCAACCGCATGAGGCCAATTATAGTGAGGATGGGAGATTCGCTACCGCCAAACATAATGAGTCCACCTGCCACATTTGTGACCTGTCAGATTTACAGTATCTCTAAGTATTGCAAAAGGTGTACTGGACAGAAAGAAAGAGTGCCTTTGCATAAGTTTTCAGAGATGAAATCTGGGGAGTGTTAGATTTCAGTCTCTTTTTTAAAAAAAATATTTTCATTAACAATTTTAAAATCAGTGAACAGAGTTAACAAAGAACAACAAAGTAATAGTTAACTATATACAATTATGTACAGGAATACTTAATCACGATTGGTTATAGCTTTGAACAAGAAACAAGGATAACAGATAATAGTCAATAAGTCAGCTTTGTTAAGGTTCATATAACTTCTTTGGAAGCTATTACTTCAATCTTGAGTAACAAAAAGTAAATGTTTGGGAGGATGCTGATCTGTGATAGAAATAAATTCAATAAATGGTTGCCGTTTTGCCATAAAAACAGTTTCCCTTGGTTAATGTTCAGTTTGATATATTTTATCATATATTTTTTCTTGTACATAGTGATCCCAAATTTTTTCTAACCATTTATCTTTTGTGGGGTTTGTTTTGGATTTCCAATATAAAGCCAGCAAGTTCTTTGCCACAACCAAGAGATTGCCAATGAGGTCTTTTCTGATTTGTGGGATTTCAATTGTATCCCATAAATTTTAAAAAAATGATCTTCGGGTCTAAAGGAATTTCATAGCTTGTTATTTCTTTAATATAATCCAAAATTTCATTCCAAAAAGATTCTATCTTAGGGCATCCCCACCAGCAATGTTTGAACGTTCCTGTTTCACCACACTCCTTCCAACAAAGTGGGGAGTTTGTTTTGATTATAAGTGAAAGTTTTCTTGGCGTTAAATGCCACCTGTGAATTATTTTGTAATTTTGAATTCGAGATGTAATTGTTTTAGTGTTTAATATATTTGAAGTCCAAATTTTCCCCCATTGTTCTTGTGTTAAATCTATGTTGCAATCTGAGTGCCAGTTTGTTTGACATTTTAAAGTGTCAATTGGGTTAAGGGATAATAGGATGTTGTAAATTTTAGAGACTAATTCTTTTTGTTTAAATGATTTGGTGTCTAGTAAAAGTTCAAATTCGGTCAGGTGTTGTTTGAATATTTCCTGTATTTTCAGTTGTTGTAGCATGCTGGAAAGTTGAAAGTAAGTGAACCAGTGGATCTTATGTTTTGTTTTCTGTTCAATTTCTGTTTTGTTTATGATTCCTTATTTTGTTGTTATATCTATAATGCGGGTCACGTTTGACTGAAGCCATATGTTTTTGAAGGTTTTAGTTTTCCCTGGCGGGAACCATTGTTGTTCTATAAAGGAAGAAAATCTTGCAACTTGTGGCAGAAGTTTGAGTCCGGGGTGGTCCCAAACATTGATTATTGACTCTAAGAAGGGATTATTTATTTTATGGGCCCGATCCTTTTTTGTTTGTTCCAAAACAGATTTTGAATGTTGCTGTATTCAGTTTCTGGTTCCAAGATAGTAATCCAATCAATTTTGTTTGCTGTAGTTAAAATTTGTATTGTATTGGACAGCCTGGTAAAGTTCTAGGTCAGGGTATTTAAAGCCTCCTTGTTTTCTGAGTTTAAAAACTTTAAAGGCAATTCTTGGGTGTTTCTTCTCCCATAGAAATTGGTTTAATATATTTTGCCATGATTTAATTGTCTTTTGTGGAATTGCCACTGGTATTGCTCTTAAGAAAAAGAGTAATTTTGGTAGGGCGAATGATTTAACCTGATGGTAATGTTCAAACCATGAGTGGGCAATTTTCCCCCATTTATGTAAGTCTGCTTTGATTTGGTTGATTGCTTTAATATGATTTTGATCTATTAGGTGTTTAAGATCATTTGGAATGGTTATTTCTAGATATGACATTTGCTCATTATTCCAGTGGTATTGGCTGATTTGTTTGATGTTTGTTATAGTGTTTGGGTTGACAAATATTGGAAAGAGCTGTGATTTTAATTGATTAACTGTAAGACCTGAAGTTGAGCCGAATTCTGTTAATTTGTTTTGGAGTGAGTATAAAGAAGTTATAGGATCTGTAATATAAACAATCATATCGTCCGCAAAAAGACTTAATTTATGTTGCTTGTTTCCTATGAAAAATTTTCCTAACAAAAATTCCCTTGAATTTTTGGGTCTTATCTAATAGCTATGGCTAGTGGCTCTATAGCCAACGCAAATAAAGTTGGTGAAAGGGGGCACCCTTGCCTTGTGCCTCTTTGGATCAGTATTTTATTGGATGTTTGGTTATTGATGATGATCTGGGCTGTTGCTTGTGAGTATATAGAATTTATGATTTTTAAAAATGTTTCACCAAATCCCATGTGGTGTAAGACTTGTTTTAAATACGGTATTTCTATGGAATCAAATGCTTTCTCTATGTCCAGAGATAAAATAATTGATTCTAATTGTTTCTTTTGACTGTATGAAATTAAATTGAGTGTTTTACAAATGTTGTTGATTATGTCCCTGTGTGGAATGAAGCCTGATTGATCTTGGTGTATGTAGTGTGAAATGAATGAATTCAACCTTTTAGTTGAGATAGCTGTGAAGATTTTATAATCTTGATTTAATAACGAGATAGGTCTGTAAGAGGTGGTTTTTGATATATCTTTGCCTGGTTTGGGGATTACTATAATTGATGCTGTAAGCCAGGATGGGGGTATTTGACCAGTGTTTAGGACTGTATTACAAGCTTGCATCAATGGATTAATGAGTAGTGTAGCGAACTTTTTATAGAATTCTGATGGGTAGCCATCTGGACCTGGTGTTTTATTGTTTTTAAGAGATTTGATTACTGCTAGTATTTCTTGTTGTGTGATAGAGCTGTTTAATATTATGCGATGTTTATCTTCCAATGTATTTAAGTTTTTAAGCGATTTTAAAAAGAGTGTGATTCTCTCTTCGTTTGGTGTTTTAGACGAATAGAGTTGTTTATAATATTGTACAAAAAGTATTGAGAATTTCTTTTGTTTTAAATTGTAATTTCCCTTTTGCGTCATATATCCGTTTAATGATTTTGGATGATTTTTTCTCTTTTATTTTATGGGATAACAACTTAAGTGATTTGGTGTTATTGAACCAATAGTTTTGCTTGACATATTGAAGGTTCTTCAAAATTCTGTTGGTTTCCAGAGATTCCAACAATTTGCGTTGAATCAATAAGTTTTTATATGCCTTTTTACTACCAGTTTTTTTGTGCTTGAGTTCTAGCAATTTGAAGTTATCAATTAATTCTTGTTTTATAGCATTTCTTTTCTTATTTAATTGTGATGATAAGGAAATTATATGACCTCTACTAACAGTTTTAATTGTATCCCAAATGATGCATGGATTTACATCATTTGTTGTGTTTTCTTTTATAGCCAATTCAATATTGTTACTGATCTCTTTAATGGCGCTTTGGTTGTTTATGAGTGTCTTATTTAATGACCAGTGCCTTTGCCTCAATGATTCTTGGGAAGACATTAGATCGCAGCTAACCCAGGCATGGTCTGATATTGCTATGTTACCTATTTCAGATGAAAGTAACCTGTTTGTTGTTGTATTTGAGACTAGGATATAGTCTATTCTAGTATAAACATCATATTTAGGTGAGTAGTATGTGAAATCCTTTTCAGTTCCATGTAGATGTCTCCATGCGTCTGTTAGAAAGTTATTATCCAAAATTTCTGCTAATTTAGTATTTTCCCCCTTATTTTTTTGTTTATGGGTTTGGATCGATCTAAATTAGGATTTATTATGTAATTCAGGTCCCCCCCCCCAAGATCAATTCTCCTTCCTGAAAGTTAGTTAATTTATTCAGACTGTCTTCTAGGAAGGGTATTTGGTCTGAATTTGGGGCGTATATTGAAGCTAGAGTGTAAGTTTGTGTGCCTATTATGCCCTTTACGAAAATATATCTTCCTTTAGGATCACTCAAAGTGTTTTGATGCTGGAAAGTAATGGATTAAGAGATTAATATAGCCACTCCTCTTGCCTTAGAGGTGCCTTTTGCATGATACTGGAGATGAATCCAATTTGATTTTAGGTTTTGACTGTTTGTGGGATGGAGGTGAGTTTCTTGCAGAAATATGATATCTGATCTTGTTTTAGCCAGATTTGTAAGGATGCATTTTCGTTTGATGGGGTTACCCAAACCACGAACATTATAAGATGTAAATTTAATATTTGATGACATACTTGCTCTAATTAATTAAACCAATGGATTTCTTAATTATTTATGTTGATTAATTGTTTGTTAGTTAGTGCTGTCTCAAAATAAATTAATACAATCAGGATTAAGAGCTTTTATTTTTTTCTTTTATTGGGGGGATGCCAATTTATGAATTTTTATTAATATAATCAGCTGTAACTAAGTGGTAGTGTTGTGTTTCCCCTAATCAATTTCCCTCTGATTTGATTATTAATTTATGACAGAACTTGCTAGCTTTATGAAATCGATTTTTATAATCAAGGATGGACTGTAAATATTAAATATTAGAAGTTTGATAAATTAGCAGTCCTCAGTTCGAATATATTTTAGTACAATAAGTTTTATATATAGTCTTTCTCTTCCAACCTTGGCTGGAGAGGCCACAGATTGTTGCAGTAATAGCTATTTGAATAGAATAGGTTTTGGGTTTTCCTTAAATACAAGTATCAAGTATGCTTAAACGAATCAAAACTATGTAGATTTCTTTGTTTTCAACTAGTGAAAATTTAATTAACTTGAATAATGAAGTTAGCTTTATATAACTTAACAATTTCCCTTGTTCTTTCCAAAGTTCCCCGTCTCTCTTCCTCTCTGTCTATTTTCTGCTTATAGATTAAGTCAAAACAGAGTAAGTGAGAAGGTTCTGCTACTGAAGTGTTTTATTCACACTTCAAATATTAGTAGAAAATAAAAGAATATATATGAAAATAGTAGGATAAGTAGGATATATATGCTTGTATGTATGTGTCTACTTATAGTGTTAAAGCTTCACACCAAGTAGCTTAAATAAATTATAAAAAGGTTTTGTCCAATTTCTCTATCTGCCTTCTCCTTTTCTCTTCCCCATTGTTCCTTTACTGTTTCCTTTTGTCGTTAGCTTAATCAAATTAACTAAATCTGTTTATTTTTCCCTTTTTCCCTCCCTATCTCTTTCCCTCCCTTCCCTTCTTTCCCCCCCTCCACCCTAACTCACTACACTTTCCCCTCAAAATCTTAGGTAACTATATAAGTAAGTTTTAGAAATTACACCCTCCCTCTAATCGTGATCTTCCCCCTTCCCTTAATATAATCTGCTTTTCCCTCTCACAGAGTTCTTGGCTACGAAGGTGCTATAAGCACAGAAATAAAAATTAATACCAAAGTCTCCCCCTCCCACAATCCCTCCCAGCTAATTAATACAAACTGCACAAAATTGAAGAATAAATTCCCCTAAGCCCCTTTAGCTAGTGTGTTTAATTCACACACTAGTTTGGTATGCACCAAAACTTACCGGGCTTAACTAATGGGAGTTACATTGAAAGGACCCAACTTCCCCCTTCCCTTTCTTACCCCGCTATTAGTTTTTAACAAGAAACTGTTATGATAGCGCTTCCATGAGCTTATTATTGCAGTTAATTTTCTGAGTCAATTGTCCCTTATTGGTATCTTACTTCCTTTCTGGGGAGATGAAGCTGATGACTGAGGAAATTTCCGTTTTTGAGAAGGCTTGCTTGTTTCCAACGGTTCTTCTAAGTTTAGTTCATTCAGCATTAAGGCTGCAGAGTCTAGATCTGAAGCGATGAGATGACGACCTTTGTGGAAGACCAGTAGTTTCGTGTGGTTCCACCATTTGTATTGGATGTTGGCTCTTCTTAAGGCTTCTGCTGTTGGTTTTAGCTCTTTTCTTTTCTGGAGAACTTCAGTGGGTAGATTGTTGTATACGTGAACTGGAGTGTCATTAAATAGTAAAGAGCCTTTTGATCTTGCTTCGCTGATTATTTTTTTCTAATGATGGGATTTGGCACCTCAATTATGATGTCTCTCGGCGTGCTCCTTTTTTTATGCTGGATTGCGGATCCAATGCGATAAGCTTTAGTTACAAATTGAGATGGTCCTTCTTTAATGCCCAGTAGTTTAGATAGCCAAGAATTTAGTGTTTTGGCTATATTATCGTTTTCCATAGTAGACTCTTCAATTCCACGAAGCTTGAGATTTTTATAACGAGCTGACACCTCCAGGTAAATAATTCTTTCCTCCTGGCGTTCTAGTTTGCTGCAAATGTCTCTCACGTCTCTTTGAGACATGGTGCTGAGTTCCATAGCATTTTCGGCTGTTTGATTTCTCTTTAGCAGTTCCAATTTGATTTCAGCTAGCTGTGTCGTCAGTGGCTGAATGAGCAGCGTCATTTGTTTGAGCAGATTTTGTCCCAGTTTTGCGAACTGTGCTTCTAAAGAGTGATCAGTGGGTTTTGCTGCTCCGTTTGCTCCCAAAAGTTTTCCGTCGGCCATTTTAAGTAGCTCAGCCTGGCTGTGTTCTTGGAGCTCGATCTGTGCTGTGCTGCAAAAAAACTGCTGGAGATTTTTTGCTGATTTAGGGTAGTTCTTCTTTTCCCCCTGCATCTGCTTTCTCATAATATATTAAAAGGTAAGTGTTATCAGCTGTTTTCGGGGTAAAAAGGGAGGGAGAAGAGGGAGATCTTTCAATGTGTGTCCATACCCAAAGACTCCGATGCCACGCCCCCCAGATTTCAGTCTCTTAGCCACTGTACTACACCAGCAGAATAATTCCAGCAAATATTAATAACATGAAATAGTTCTTGATGTTTATTCACCAGCTTGCTTGAAATACATGACTGTGTTTGAAAGATGTATTTAGTCTTGGATTAGTTCCCTGGGAAGCAGCATGGGCTGGAAGAAATGTTCTGAAATGAACAAATTCAGGACAAGCTTCATGAGTAGAGGTAGGCACGAATCACAATATGAACCAAAAAAAGCACGAACTAGGCCAATTCGTGGTTCGTAAAAATGTGGTTCATGGTGCTGCATTTTTCACAAACTCCACTACTTTTTAGGCCTTGTTTGTGAGAGTTGTGAGCAGCTCGTGACTAGAGATGGGCACGATCCCCCAAAAATAAACGATCCAGCTGATCATGGATCAGTGCCGGCAACGATCCCGAATTAATGATCCGCACCGATCATCTCCCGTTCCCGATCCGTGGATCGTGGATCGTGGAGGCAAAAGCGGAGGGGCGCCCCACTGTTCCCAGTGATACAGGAATGGTGGGTGATGCCGGCGGTATCTGTGTTTGTGTTTGGCTGTCTGTGTTTGGCCATCAGAGCTGCCTATCAGTGTTTGCAGGGATGAGATTGGAGTGCCCATGGCTACAGAACACCCCCTTCCCCATCCCTCCCTTGGGTGTCTTCTCCCAACTGGTGACTGCTTTGCTGCTCCGTGGTTGGAAGGAAGCCCTGCTGATCAAGGAAAACTGGACTTCCATTCAGGTTTCCAGGGCGACAGAAGGAGGGCAAACAGAGCTCAGGCATTCCCCTGACTCCGTTGCCAGGGGAATAGATTGCTGGTGCCTGAGTGTCTGGATCCCCAATCCGAGCCTGATTGCCCTGATCCAGGCCTCTCCCGACCGCTGGATCGTTGGCCATGGACGATCACGATCTGCCAGTTCATGAGTGTGCGATTGCCATTATCGTGGGGTTTTTTCGATCATATTGTGGATCGTGCCCATCTCTACTCGTGACCCCAGACAGGCTGGCCCCAGACAGGCTGGCCCAGAATGTCTGCAGACCTTTTGTTGCCATGGAAACCCCAATCTTAGCCCACCTAACCTTGATAGGCAGGTCTCCCTTCCAACCGTGGAGCTCCCATTCTGTTACATGGGAGCCAAGAAGCAGAGGGGAGACAGGCTTTCTGTAGCCATGGGAACTCCAATCTCATCCTTCCAAACTCTGTTAGGCAGGTCTGACTGCCAACCAAAGAGCTCCTGTTCCGCTCTATGAGAGCACATCTTTGCCTCCTGCTTTCAGTTTCAGCAGTCAGTGTGAGAGTGAGGACTGTTGCTGGAATTGGAGAGAGAGGGAGGGAGAGTGGATAGTGAGCTTGGCTGGTGCTGGTTGAAAAGAGACACTGTAAAGCCTCTGCAGCTTCCGTCTTGGCATTGCTGGGAAGGGTGCCTTCTTTCCTCCACCCCATCCCACCCCACCCCAGTCCCAGGGCCATTGTCTGGCTCTGGCCTGGGGCCTAGCTTGACTGAGGCCTACCTTTTTTTTTCTGGGATTTTCTTTCTCCTTATTCCTTCTGAGGTTTATTTATTAATTATTTATTTTGTGCACCTGTCCTGCCTGCTCAGGTCCGGTGTCTGTGTGTGGCGGGGTAGAGCTCTACCCCACCCTGGTCTCAGGGCCACTGCTAGGCTCTGGGGCCAAGCTAACTGGGCACCTCGGTTGAGGGTTCACCTTGTTCTTTCTTTTGGATTTGATCACTACTTTTTTGTGCGTGCACCTGTCCTGCCTGCTCAGGTCTGGTGTCTGTGTGTGTCGGGGTAGGGCTCTACCCCACCCCAGTCTCAGGGCCACTGCTAGGCTCTGAGGCCGAGTTAACTGAGCACCTCGGCTGAGGGCTCATCTTGTTCTTCGATTTGATTACTATTTCTTATTTTTGTGCACCTGTCCTGCCTTCCTGGTCACCGACATAACCCATGGGTCCAGACATGTGGGTGGGCACACGGAGGGTGGTACTGTGACTGCAGTCCACCCCTCCACCTCTGAGAAGGGAGTTGGCTGGCCACCTCCCCAGGCCCACGAGGAGGGGGTGCCCACTGACAAAACCATGGATCAGGATGTGCGAGCGGGCACATGGGGGTGGCACTGTGACTGCAGTCCACCCCTCCACCTCTGAGAAGGGAGTTGGCTGGCCACCTCCCCAGGCCCACGAGGAGGGGGTGCCCACTGACAAAACCATGGATCAGGATGTGCGAGTGGGCACATGGGGGTGGCACTGTGACTGCAGTCCACCCCCCACCCCCAAGAAGGGAGGCAGCTGACCACTTCCACGAGCCCACAAGGTGGAGATGGCCACCAATATCATCCATGTGCCAGACATGACAGTGGCTACCTATTGGTGTGTGCGGGCAGGCACAGGAGAGGTGCTGCTGGCTGGTAGCCAAATCCTCCACCCCCGAGAAGGGAGGCAGCCAACCGCTTCCACATGAGGATGGGGCGGTCACCAACATTACCAACGTCTAGGGTTCCATCACTTCAAATGGAGAGATATGTCAATTAGCATTGATGCTCCAATTCTATTGAATGGGATTTTCCTGGGGGTGCCGGCTTTGGGGGTCTATAACTCGGAGATCCGTATTGCAATCTTCACCAAACTTGGAGGGTGGTTGGAGGAAAGCCTGCTGAAGACTCCCTGCAAGCTTGGACTCTCTTGAGTGTAAATGGGGCCATTAAGGGGTTCAACAAACCACAAACCATGAACCGGTTCGTTAACCAGGTCAAGTGCATCAAAGTTCATGGTTCATCAAACTGTACAAACCTTAAACCTTGTGGTTTGGTTTTTTTCGGTTCATGCCCATGTCTATTTGTGAGCCAGTGGAAAAAAGAAGGGACCTTATCGCTGTGCTCCTGTGTGCCTCTTCTTCAGGTCAGAATTTTAATGGTCTCTAAAATGGGGATCCACTCTCATTTCTAACTTGATTTTGGAATGGAGGATTAATTTCCTGGGTGAAGATGTAATCCCTGTAGATGGAATTTTAATGGACTGAAAATGGGGATCTACTCTCATTTTTATCTGGGTTTTGGCATGGAGGATTAATTTCCTGGGTGAAGATGTAATCCCCTGGAAGTTGATTAAATCTGGGGTCTTGTTAGTGATTATATGTGGAAACCCAAGGAAATCTATGTACACCATCCTGAGTTCCCAGGAACAAAAACAAGAAGTGAATTTGAAAAATCTGTTTAAAGGAAAAGAACATTTTTGCATCTTGGAATTCCAGAGACTGGGCACAAAGAATAGGAGCCATTTGTGCGTGTTGCTTATAATTAACAGAAGTTTTTTGCATGGTTAACTTTAACTGAAACTTTCAATTCCCAAGCAGACTTGATCAGAACATTTCCTAAAAAAAAAAATTATTGGTGTTGGTTGTTGTGGGTTTTCCGGGCTGTATTGCCGTGGTCTTGGCATTGTAGTTCCTGGCATCTTCAGAGGTGTAGCACCAAAAGACAGAGATCTCTCAGTGTCACTGAGAGACACTGAGAGATCTCTGTCTTTTGGTGCTACACCTCTGAAGATGCCAGCCACAGCTGCTGGCGAAACGTCAGGAACTACAATGCCAAGACCACGGCAATACAGCCCGGAAAACCCACAACAACCATCGTTCTCCGGCCGTGAAAGCCTTCGACAATTATTGGTGTGTATACTTGTCAAATTTAATACATACATTCCCTCAGTATCTAATTAACCCTATCCCCCACCCTTTTACTCCCCCCTCCCCATCGACTTCCAACAGCTTTCCATCCCTTAACCCCTCTTATTACTTAATAAAGTCCCTTACTCTAAGCACATTCTAAATTTTTTTTCAGATATTCTATCATATAAATCAAATATCCTATCAATATAGTATACTTCTATCAATTATACTATCAAATGTTCTATCAATATAATATACATCTTTCGGTCATACTATCAATATAGTATACATCCTATACCCCTCAATATAGCAGACCAGTATAATATAATATATAACAAAAGTCTTAGTTTAAACATATTCTATTCCTTTTAAACATATATTCTATCAAATATACTACTGTCAATATAATATGTATTAAAACCCCTGCTGTGTGCCCCGCCACCAATGTGGCACAGCACACAACACCATATTACACAGTCATTATATAATATACAATCTGATCCACTAACATAATATATTATGTATAATATATATAGTATACCCCATTAGTATATTTGTTTAACTATACCCTTATTCATATACTCTGAAAAAGAATTCCCTTAACCCTTATACTAGCTTAGATTATAGTTACATTTCCCCTATATGGTAAGATCCCCCCCCTCTCTCTTATCCTTATTTTTCTTTAAAAATTCTCAAACTGCCACAGTTCTCCTTTCACATCCCACTTTTTTTCCAAAAATTGTTTCAATTTCCCCCAATCAGTAATGTATTGCCTTAGGTCAGGATCTTTAAGTTTCCTTGTCATTTTGTCCATTTCTGCCATGTACAGCAATTTATAAATCCAGTCTTCTACAGTTGGTATTTCTTGTGTCTTCCATTTCTGCGCGTACAAAAGTCTTGCCGCAGCTGTCACATAAAATAACAATGTTCTATACTGCACTGGAACAGTCTCCATTCCAAGGTTTAGCAGCAACAGTTCTGGGTTCTTATTAATTTGGATTTGCAAAATCTCATTAATTACTTCAATTATTTCTCCCCAGTACTGTTTAGCTACTTCACAGGTCCACCACATATGATATAGTGAATCTTCATGCTTTCTGCATTTCCAGCATTTGTCCGACATATTGGTATTTCCAAGTGCAATTTTCTTTGGTGTTAGATAACATCTGTAGATCATTTTGTACACATTCTCTTTGACGTTCGTACACGTTGAAATCTTCAGTGTATTTTTCCATAGATGCTCCCATGCCTCCATCATTATCTCTTTATGAAAGTTTATTGCCCACTTCACCATCTGGACTTTTACTGTTTCATCCTCTGTATACCATTTCAGAAGTAATTTATAAATTTTAGATATTTCTTTCTTCCCTTCTTGTAGTAACACTTCCTCCAACTCCGATTTTTCCAATCTTATACCTCCTCTCAGGCAGTCCGCATTATAAAGATCTCTGATCTGTCTGTACTGAAACCATCCATAGCAAGGAGACAATTCTTCTTCTGTCTTTATTCTCAACTTTGAATATTGTATTTGTGTAATCTCCTTGTACGTTAGACATTGCTGTTCATTATCAACAGTTCTCGGATCTATTACTTCATACGGGACCACCCATGAAGGAATTCCATCCTCCATGTACGCTTTGTATTTCTTCCAGACTGTGAAGAGGCTTCTTCGAATGTAATGGTGCAAGTACCTCTATATAATGTTGTCTGCATTGTAAGTAACTTTGGGTAAGCAATGGAAGACAGGTGCACCCGTGAGGTTCTTCCACCATGCAATGCCTATTACTGCCTGGGATATACAGTATGTGGATTGAGACAGAAGGGATAGTCTATCCTTAAGCCATGTGCTTTAAAGCCTTCACCAGCCTCTTTGCTATCTTCTTCTACAGTTTGACTGTGGGTTGGATTCCATAGGCCCATTCTGGTAGTAGAGGAACTTTCCTCGAGTGGAAGGAGCCTTCCTCTGATGCAAGATGTTTGCAAGATTGTCTTAGAATGGGGAAGACTCTTTCTGCTGGAGGAAAGCACCACTGCCAGTGGAACAGATCAACAGGATCCAATCCTGTATTTTTCAGAAGATATCATGAACCGCACATGGGAAAGCAAGACCTAATATAGACCTAATTACTAGGGCTATCAGCCCTAGTAATATAGACCTAATATAGACCTAATTACTAGGGCTATCAGCCAAATTGACAAGGTGCCAATCAATCACACTCTTCATTGATTAAATTTAAAAATATCTATTTGCATATCAAAACTTCAAGACAGGTGTACTTTTGAAGGATAAAGTAACTTAACATTTTACAAAGTTACCACTGATTGCTAAATGTGAACTTTTATTAATAATAAATACAACAAGCCAAAAAAGTATTTTAAAAAACCCAAAACAAAACAAGTATCACCTCATCATGCAATCTCACGAATTAAAATTCAGCCGTTATAGATTAATCAACTAAAGACAATTAATCAACAGGTTTTTTTTCTGATTGTAGACACATCCACAGAGACCTGCTTTCCAAAAATACATGCCCAACCTACAGGAGATTCTTTACCCTCTCATTCTGCTAGTTTAGGAGAATACAGTGTTGTGTGACTCTCCGTACCACCTTCTTTCCCATGAACTAGTAATGATGTGTCGGACCAGCTGAAGGTGGCACTGGTGTCTATCTGATCCACTTCATGAGTGCTCACTCCAAATGGTAAAAGTACAAATGGAGAATTACACCTCCCCAGGATTTCTGCAAGGATAAACCCACAAATTATTTGCCAAAAAAGAAGTGCTATATAAATGATAAATAAATGATAAACAATCCAATCCACATAGAGAATGATTGGTTCCTGCCTTTGTTGTATAAAACCTTGCTGGAGAAAATGATAAACTAAACAGCTTCCTGCATATTAGTGTCTATAATTCAATTAATTTGCCTTTCCATCATATTTGGGGGAAGAGAATTGCTCAGAAGTTCACATGGTGCCAAGGCAAGACTATCCAGAAATACGCCGCTTATTAACCCCCAGTCAGATTAGAAAGAGGTTTGCTTTGCCATTTTTTGAAAGAGCCTCTGACCATCACGACATCTGTTGTTTTCTTGGCTGGCCCTCCCCTAATTCAGTTTTAGGCTTCCCTAGCCAGATCATTTGCCAGCTGGCCAGTGTGGTTTACTTCCCCCAGAAGGGCTTTTCCCAGATCAGCCAAACCTAGGATCTTGGGTTTACAGCTGCAGAAGAATTGGGGTGACTGCCCTTCCTTTCCATCTTTCTGTCATTTCACCAGTGCCCAATACGAGGCCAGATCAGCCCTCCAGCAGGAAAGCTTTAATCCTCATTGGGCACTTCATTGGGCAAGAAGATGGAGGTAGAACAGCCTTTGGAGATTTATCGTCCTTGGACCCAGCATTTGGAACGCTGCCTTAAGCCGTCACCCATCCACAGAAGCTTGGGAGCTTTGTCACTTCTGTTCTCATATTTGTCCTTGTTGGACCAACTGCAAGGACACTCAAATGTCAGTCCTTCTGGTATTTCCCATCTGTATCTGATTTTCAGCTCCTTTAACATCTGAACCAGCTCTCTGTATTTTTTCCGCTCCAACAACACCGGTCTGGGCAACTCTTTCATGATTCTCACCTCTTTTCCATCGACTTCTAATGGATCCTGAAATTGTTTGCTCACAATTGATTCTCTTGTGTTTCTGGTCGTGAATTGCACAGTCACGTCCCTTGGTAATTTCCTCTGGGCTGCGAATCTGGAATTAATTCTGTATACCACGTCCAGAAGAGCTGCAATCTCTTGAAATCGCAGGAGGTCATAGCCCCTCTCTATACTGCCTTGGTCAGGCCGCACCTGGAGTACTGTGTGCAGTTCTGGAGGCCTCACTTCAAAAAGGATGTGGACAAAATCGAGAGGGTGCAGAGGAGAGCGACGAGGATGATCAGGGGTCTGGAGACTGAGCCCTACGAGGAAAGGCTGAGGGCCTTGGGAATGTTTAGTTTGGAGAAAAGGAGGTTGAGGGGGGACATGATTGCTCTCTTTAAATATTTGAAAGGCTGTCATTTGGAGGAGGGCAGGGAGCTGTTCCAGTTGGCAGCAGAGGGTAGGACGCGAAGCAATGGGCTAAAACTACATGCACAAAGGTACCGACTGGATATTAGGAAAAACTTTTTCACCGTCAGAGTAGTTCAAAAGTGGAATCAGCTGCCTAGGGAGGTGGTGAGCTCCCCCCCACTGGCAGTTTTCAAGAAGAGACTGGATGAATACTTGTCAGAGATGCTTTAGGCTGATCCTGCACTGGGCAGGGGGTTGGACTAGATGGTCTGTATGGCCCCTTCCAACTCTATGATTCTATGATTCCTCCTCCTTCCCCAGGTAACCTGCCAAAATCTCTGTAATCTGATCTCTGGGTGTTTTTCCCTCCACTTCTGGGATCGCACGAAACCTTAGTTGCTTTTCCATCTGTTTACATTCCGCAACGGCCATTCTTCCTCTCATTCCCCTCATCTCGGTCTTATGCACGTCTGCCATCATCTCTACCGTTTCCTCAACTGCATTAACTCTCTGCTGTGTAACTTGTAGGTCATTCTGTATTTTATCCATACCTTTTGTCAGTTCTGCCATTTCTGATTTAAGTGTCTCTTTAAAGTCTTCTAATTCTTTCGCCATCTCTAACATCATGTCTTTAAACTCTTTGTTCCCCTCTGAAACTTTTTTGTCCAGGTTATCCATCATGGTTTGCCACTCTTTCTTCGACATCGTGGGGCTTGCTCTGCTCCGCTCCCACGAGTCTGCCCGTTTCCTTAACTCCGTGGCGCTGATTTATTACTTTCTGGTATTTTTAAAAGTCCGAATCCAGTTTATTTTGGCTAAACACTATTTCAGAGTGTTCAAAATGTCGGGCGTTTTTTCTCTGTGGTTTTATGCTGAAGTATTAAGAACATAAGAACATAAGCAAAGCCATGTTGGATCAGGCCAGTGGCCCATCCAGTCCAACATTCTGTCACACACAGTGGCTAGAAATCCAGTGCCATCTAAAGGACTGTCAGTGAGGCCAGGACACCAGAAGCTCTCCCACTGCCTTCCTTCCAGCACCAAGACAACAGAGCACCACCTCCCCACAAGAGAATACCATCTATCTCCTGTGGCTAATAGCCACTGATGGACCTCTGCTCCATATATTTGTCCAGTCCCCTCTTGAAGCTGGCAATGCTTGTAGCTGCCACCACCTCCTGTGGCAACGAATTCCATGTGTTTATCACCCTTTGTGTAAAGTAGTATTTTCTTCTATCTGTTCTAACCCGACTGCTCAATAATTTCATAGAGTGCCCACGAGTTCTTGTATTGTGAGAAAGGGAGAAAAACACATCTTTCTCTACCTTCTCTAACCCGTGCATTATCTTGTAAACCTCTATCATGTCTCCCCTCAGTCGTCTTTTCTCCAGGCTAAAGAGCCCCAAGCGCCTCAATCTTTCCTCACAGGGAAAGTGTTCCAACCCTTTAATCATTTTAGTTGCCCTTCTCTGTACTTTTTCCAGTGCTATGATATCTTTTTTAAGGTGTGGCGACCAGAACTGTACACAGTACTCCAAATGAGGCCTCACCATCGATTTATACAGAGGCATTATGATACCGGCTGATTTGTTTTCAATCCCTTTCCTAATAACCCCTAGCATAGCATTAGCTTTTTTTATGGCAGTCGCACACTGTGCTGACATTTTTAGTGAGTTATCTATCATGACTCCAAGATCTCTCTCTTGGTCAGTCTCCGCCAGTTCAGACCCCATCAACTTGTATTTATATTTTGGATTTTTGGTTCCAATGTGCATTACTTTGCACTTGGCTACATTGAACCTCATTTGCCACATGGATGCCCACTCTTCTAGCCTCGACAGATCCCTTTGGAGTGCCTCACAATCCTCTCTGGCTTTCACCACCCTGAACAATTTCGTGTCATCTGCAAATTTAGCCACTTCACTGCTTAATCCCAATTCCAAATCATTAATAAACAAGTTAAAAAGCATTGGACCCAATACCGACCCCTGTGGCACCCCACTGCTCACCACCCTCCACTGTGAGAAGTGCCCGTTTATACTCACTCTCTGTTTCCTATTAATTAGCCAGTTTTCGATCCACAAGAGGACTTGGCCCTTTATCCCATAGCTACTGAGCTTACTTAGGAGCCTTTGATGAGGAACTTTGTCAAAAGCTTTCTGGAAGTCAAGATAAACAATATCTATCGGGTCTCCCTTGTCCACTTGTTTGTTCACTCCCTCAAAGAACTCTAACAGATTGGTGAGACAACATCTTCCCTTACAGAACCCATGCTGAGTTTTCCTCATCAGCTTTTGGTCATCAATGTGCCCACTAATTTTATTTTTGATAATAGTTTCCACCAACTTACCCGGTATTGACGTCAGGCTGACTGGCCTGTAATTTCCCGGATCTCCCCTGGAACCTTTTTTAAAGATGGGGACAACATTAGCTACCTTCCAGTCCTCAGGAACAGATGCAGAGTTTAATGACAGATTACATATTTTTGTGAGGAGATCTACAAGTTCACACTTGAGTTCTTTCAGAACTCTTGGATGTATGCCATCTGGGCCCGGTGATTTATCAGTTTTTAAATTATCTAGCAGTCGCATAACCTCCTCTCTCGTCACCTCAATGTGACTCAGGTCTTTCAAAACCCCTCCCAAAGTCAGTGCTTCCGGACTGGGCATGCACTTCTTATCTTCCACAGTGAAGACAGAAGCAAAGAACGCATTCAGCTTCTCGGCCATTTCCCTATCACCCTTTAGTAATCCTTTTACGCCTTGGTCATCCAAGGGCCCCACTGCCTCCCTAGCTGGTTTCCTACTTCTAATATATTTAAAGAATTGTTTATTGTTTTTCTTTATGTTCTTTGCAATATGCTCCTCATATTCCCTTTTTGCCTGTCTGATCACAGACTTGCACTTTTTTTGCCACAGCTTATGCTCCTTTTTATCAACCTCACTCCGACTAGTTTTCCACTGCCTAAAAGAATCCTTTTTACCTTTTACAGCTTCTATTACATTGCTTGTTAACCATGCTGGCCTTTTCCTAAACCTATTTGTGCCTTTCCTAACCAGCGGTATATATTTAATTTGAGCTTCCAGGATTGTAGTTTTAAATAGTCTCCAAGATTCCCCAAGTGTTTTGACCTTTTTTACTTTCCCTTTCAGTTTCTTCTTCACGTACCCCCTCATCTCAGAAAAGTTACCCCTTTTGAAGTTAAACATGGCTGTGTTGGTCTTATTTGGCAATTTCCTATTTATACATATGTTGTACTCAATAACATTATGGTCACTGTTCCCAAGTGGTGCAATCACATTTACATCTCTCACCAGGTCTTCAGCATTACTGAGGACCAAATCCAGGATCACCTCTCCCCTAGTAGGTTCTGTAACCATCTGTTCCATAGCACAGTCATTGAGACAGTCTAGAAACTCACTTTCTCTCCCCCGATTCGAACACCCATTGGCCCAGTCAATGTGTGGGTAGTTAAAATCACCCATTACAACACAGTTTTTTTGTTTAGCAGCCATCTTTAATCCTGTCATCATTTTATAATCCTCCTCTATTTTCTGATCTGGAGGGCGATAACAAACTCCCACAGTTACGTTTCCATTTGGGCCCGTAATTTCAACCCATAGCATTTCCAGAAGCGAATCTAATTCAGTTACCTTCTCAATCTTACTGGAATGTATACCTTCTCTGACATATAGAGCCACCCCACCACCAACCCTTCCCTCCCTATCCTTCCGATATAATTTATATCCAGGAATCACCGTGTCCCACTGATTTTCCTCATCCCACCAAGTTACTGATATGCCCACAATGTCTATGGATTCGCCCAACACTAAACATTCCAGCTCCCCAATTTTACCTCGGACACTTCTAGCATTTGTATATAAACACCTGTAACTTCCCCGGCACACTTTGCCTCGAGACGTAGTTAGGTCATCTGCACTGTTTGTCTCCATCTCAGTTGACAACTCTAATCTATCTCCCTGTAGAAGTGTTATACCTAGCCCTTCATCTCTCTGAGATGAACCATCCTGAACCAGAGACACTTTATCTCTTGTCGGCTTTCCCCTAGCATTTCGTTTAAAAACTGCTCTGCCACCTTTTTGATTTTAAGTGCCAGCAGCCGGGTTCCTTCTCGGGACAAGTGGAGAACGTCTCTCTTGTACAGCTCCCGCTTGTCCCAAAAAGAATCCCAGTGCCTAACAAACTTGAACCCTTCCTCCCTACACCATCGTCTCATCCACGCATTGAGACTCCTGATCTGCGTTTGTCTCTCTGGCCCTGCGCGTGGAACAGGTAGCACTTCTGAGAAGGCTACCTTGGAGGTCCTGGCCTTGAGTCTCCTGCCTAACAGCCTAAATTTTTGTTCCAAGACCTCACGACTGCATTTCCCAACATTGTTGGTTCCAACATGGACCACGACCGCTGACTCTTCCCCAGCACTATCTACCAGCCTATCTATAACACGCGTAATGTCCGCTACATTCGCACCAGGCAGGCAAGTCACCATACGGTCAGAACACGGTTGTGCCACCCAGCTATCTACTTGTCTAAGGATCGAATCACCAACTACCAAGAGCCTCCCTCCCGCCCCACCCAGGGATGGTTCCTTGATGCAAAAGGAAACCTGCTCACCAACTGAAGAAGAGGGCATGTTCCCTTTATCCTCAGTACGGTGCCCTGATTCCACAAGATCCTCATTCTCCTTGACAACAAGAACGCTGCCATTTTTAGAGTGGGACACATCTATCCTGTCCCTGAGAATCTTGTCCTCGTGCCTATCTAACTGTCTCCGCTTCTCCAGGTCAGCCACCTTGGCCTCAAGGGTACGTACTCGTTCCCTGAGAACCAGGAGCTCCTTGCAGCGAGCACACATCCAGGACTTCTGACCAGAAGGCAGATAGTCATACATGTGACACTCAGTGCAATACACTGGAAAGCCCCCAACCCCCTGCTGGCATTCTGACTTCATTATTCTGTTTTAGGAATAACACACTAAGAGGAAAGAAAACGGCTATGATCCCCCGGCTAAGAGCCACAGGCCAAGAGCCCTTTAGCTCTCACCCTTCGGCTCGCGCCAAAGGCTCGCGCCCCTGCCCAGCAGTTGCCTTTTCAATGCAAAAGGTCACTTCCTGCTAAGCACAGGAGGCGAGCACAAAGGGGGTGTGTGGCTTGTACTCCAGCAACCCCCAGCAGCCTTACAAACACACTCACCCTCAAACACAATCAAGCCCAAACACATTCAGCCTCAAAACTACACTCAAATCAACACAAAACTACACACAAAAAGCCCCAAAGCTAGAGAGGACCACCCTTAGCTTCTCAGCTTAACCCACCACAGCCAAGAAAGGCAAAAAGCCCTTACCTCCTCTAGCAGCTGCAGACCATGTGCTCCTGAGCCCAGGTGACTCTGCTATTCGCCCTAACCTTCTTCAAAGATGGCCTACTTCCGTTTTAATTGAAGTCTTCCCTTGCCCTATTCCAAAATGGCGTCGCCCTTCTTCCGGCATTCGAACATGAACCCTTCTCACCAGTCTCTTTATGGTTTTGACGTACTTCCTGTTCCACTACGTTACACAGCAGTTCTCGCAATTTTTTAAACTTTCTCACAGTCCATTATATCTTTCCAGCCACAGGTATGTAAATAATAATCCAATTTCCGCGCTAACTTCTTTTGCAAAATTACTTTTCAAAGTTTTTCTTGACAGAATCTTTCCCCTTACGTTCCCAGTCTGTAGCAGTTCTTAAATCCACTTTAACCACTTAATTCTTTTGAAAATCTTTCCCGTAGTGAGAGATAGCGATCTTTACCTTCTTAGGCGTTTTTCTTGGGTTGTAATCACTGCTTCTTTTATTCAATTAAATCCAAAGCCCCTTGCTGTTTCACTGAAACTTGGGCATGAAGGTCTTATGCCAGAAATTTGACTCCAGAGCCACTGCAGAGATCTAGGCAACCTTTCTTCGGGTGGGACCTCAAGGGTGGGTGGGAGTTTATTGCGTGGAACCCCCTCCTCCCCCGAGATCAACGCGCCTCAGGTGCACGAGCGTACTCTCCTGTTCTCTGCCTGAGAACAGGTGGCTGTGGGCTATTTTTCGCCCCCCCCAGCCTTCCAAACAGTGGCACGGACAGCTCAGCTCTTAGAGCTGCATTAGACCTCCATGAATCCCAAACCGTAAGTCGATCAGAACATTTCCCATTGATAGCCAAATTGCTGAATTATTTATTTGGGCACAGTTTGTAGAAACTTCCCATTGTCTAGCATTTTTGCTTCCTTCATATGGCAGTAATGTTAGTGGTTAAAATATTAGATTAAAGGACCAGGGTTTAATTCACCATTTAGCCTAGAAGCTCACTGAGCGGCCTTAGGCCAGTGCAGGGGTCTCCAACCTTTCTGAGTCTGGTGGTGGTAAATATTTAGCCTGGCAACTGAAGAAAAAGAGTGAGAAAAATAATTGGCAAAATAGTTGAAGATGGAAAAGAAGTAATGGAACATCAAGGTATAAAGGAAGTATTTTATAAGTATTATGCCAAATTATTTCCAAAAAAGACAATCAACATGGAAGAAGTAGATCGGCATTTGGACAAGGTGAAATTACCTACGATTTCAGATGTCATGAAGGCAACTTTAAATAATCCAATTACTGAAGAGGAAATTCTAGAAGCCATAGATGCAACAAAAATAGGGAAAGCACCGGGCCCAGATGAAATTTCAGCCAAATTTTATAAAGTATTGAAAAAAGACTTGGTGCAAATTTGGAAAAAGTTGATGAATGAGATAATGAAGAAAGAAGGAGTACCAAATACATGCAATGAAGCAAATATCTCATTAATCCCAAAGGAGACACAAGATCTAACAAATGTTAAAAGTTACTGGCCCATTTCTCTGTTAAACAATGATTATAAAATTTTTGCAAGAGTTTTAGCGGAAAGGCTGAAGATATTTTTAATGGATTTTGTGGGGGAAGAACAAGCAGGGCTCTTACCAAATAGACAATTTGAGAGTTGTTATGGATGTTATAGAATATTATGACAAGCACCCTGAAAAGGAGGTGGGTATTTTGTTTGCAGATGCGGAGAAGGCCTTTGACAATTTAAATTGGGATTTTATGTTATCTACCAGGATCAAAAAGCGACATTATGTATAAATAATGATTTGACAGAAAAGTTTGAGGTAAGAAAAGGTACAAGACAAGGCTGTCCACTTTCACCTTTGTTGTTTGTTATGTTTTTGTTAAGACAGATAAGAGAAGATCATAGTATTAAAGGCATAAGGCTTAAAGGTTTCTCTTAAAAATTCAGAGCATTTGCAGATGATGTGATGTTTATTATTGAAGATCCAGTCCAGACATTACCGTTATTATTAAATAAGATTAAAGAATTTGGAGATCTGGCAGGTTTCTACATTAACAAAGCAAAATCTAAATTGCTCTTTAAAAATATGACGAAAAAGAAACAAGTGGAGTTAATGAATGTTACGGAATGTGAAGTGGTTCAAAAAACAAAATATTTGGGAATAGAACTAACAATGAAAAATAGAGATTTATTTAAGAATAGTTATGAAAAACTGTGGTCGCAATTAGAAAGAGATATGGTAAAGTGGAACAAACTGAACGTCGCTATTGGGGCGTATATCAGTTATAAAAATGAATGTGTTACCAAGCGTGATGTTTTTGTTGCAAACTATCCCAATTGTAAAAGACAAAAAGCACTTTAATAAATGGCAAAGGAAATTATCAGAGTTTGTGTGGGCAGGGGAAAAGACAAGAGTCAAGATGAAAGTGTTATGTGATGCAAAAGAAAGGGACGGACTACAACTACCAAATTTGAGACTATATCATGAAGCGATATGTTTAGCATGGTTAAGAGACTGGATAAATTTATCCAATTACAAGCTGTTAATTTTGGAGGGCCATAACAATTTGTTTGGTTGGCATGCATATTTATGTTATGAGAAATATAAAATGGATGGAATGTTTCAACATCATTTCGTAAGGAGAAATATTTTCTTGGTCTGGCAAAAATATAAAAGATATACAGAGGAGAAAAGGCCTATGTGGATTGTGCCAGCAGAGGTGATAAAACCACATACAGAATATCAAGGAGAAGACTGGATAACATAAGGAATTATTGTTGATAGAAAGAGACATTGTAAAAATGAAGAAAGAAGATTTACCTTTTAAATATGGATGGTTACAATACTGACAAATTAAAGACTTATTTGAAGTAGTTAAAAGAAAAGTAGGTTTCAGAATTAGAAATTCAGAGTTGGAAGAACTTTTACTTGGAGGTGGAATAAAAATAATTTCTAAACTTTACAAATTGTTACTGAAATGGTACACAGAAGATGAAACTGTTAAGACACAAATGGTGAAATGGGCATTAAATTTTAATAAAGAGATTACAATGGAGGCATGGGAATATTTGTGGAAAAATTCTATGAAAATATCCACATGTGTTAGTTTAAAAGAGAATGGATATAAGATGATGTATAGATAGTACTTAACAGCGAAAAAATTAGCAAATATGAGTAATGTTATGTCAAACAAATGTTGGAAAGTAAACAACATGAAGGCTCTCTTTATCATATGTGGTGTACCTGTGAGAAAGCTAAACAATTCTGGTCTAAGATATATGCTGAAATGTTGAAAATTATGAAAGGTAATTTGACAAAATGCCCTGAAATGTTTTTACTAGGGCTGAATATGGAAAAAGTTAATGTACTGGACAGGACCTTATTGTATTACATGTTGGTGGCAGCAAGATTATTATATGTGCAATGCTGGAAGCAAGAGGAGATACCAGACATTGAGGATTAGATTCAAAAACTGCTGCACATGGTGGAGATGGACAAATTGACAAGAAAATTGAAAAAACAATGCTCAACTGAATTCCTAAAGGACTGGGGGAAATTAAAAGAGTATCTGAAAAATAAGTGGGATGTAAAAGGGCAGTTATGGTCTATGAATAATTATTAAGATGTATAAGATAATAGAACTAAAATTATGTAAGAACTTTACCTAGTAGAATAGTAATAGTATTCTAGTAGAATAGAAGGAAATGATAAATTAAAGAAGATTACGGGTTTTAATGCTGTTGGGGGTCTGGGGTAAAAGGGGGAGGAAGGGTAGGGAATGCATATTTAGATTGATGAGTGTAAGATAATTAGTACTAACTGAAAAAGAATTGGATGTAATACGTAATTTGTGAAATATGTATTAACTTACCCAATAAACTTCTTTAAAGAAAAGAAAAGAAAAAGAATGCGGTACTCCCGGCTGCCACACAGTGGCTTGAGCTGGGGACCGTACTTTGCCACTTTGGAAGGAGAAGCAGGCAGAGACATCTCCCAGGCATATGGGGATATAGCTGGGGGGGCGGAGACAAAGCCTTCAGAGGACGGCTCCGCCCTCCCTGCTGGCAGTTGCTCTGCGTGCTCGGCCTGAGCAGAGCACATCTCAAGCTCTCTCAGCCGAGCTCCTCTGAGGCTGGTTTTACTAAAGGCCCTCAGGGCTAGGCAGCAGTAGCTGCCTTGGAGAGCTGTGAATTTCTCATGCTTGCTACCTTCAGACTTCAAGAGGAGAGCCAGGGCCCAGCGCCAGGCTCACTGGTTTGGCAGAGTCTTTTTTCTTATTTACATTTGAGGCCTGTTGTCTATCAGTCAGGAGGGCTAAAGCAGGGTGAGGCCCAGCCCTTTCAGGCCTCTGGCCTACCTAGGCTCCTCTCCCTCCAACACTGTTTTACTTTGTTGGGTGAGAGTAGTTCAGCAGTAGCAATAGATAGGCTTTGCTGTAGGCCAGAAGGGTGAGTTGCAGCCCCCTGAGGGATAGATTAATTCATACTTTATTACTACTGGCCTAGCAGGGTGGATGCTGGTAGCCCCCCCCCCCTTCCTCCCATCTAGGCTTTTCCCTCCCTCGCCATTTACACTTATTTGGAGGGAGTAATTCAAGCAGCAATAGCTTGGCCTAAGGCCTTCAGGCAGCAGTGGCCATTTTGCAGTTTATTCAGTTGGGTTCAGCCATTTTGAGAGTGGCACCCAGTGACCTTAGTTTCCTGGCAGTGCAGCCATGTTGTGAAGGCATCTACAACATGCACAGCTCCAAGAGCGGCCATTTTGAGTGTGCCATTTGTGTGGCCTGATTTGCCTCCTACTTACTGGCATTAGCAGTCATTTTGGTGGGTCTTGTGCAGCTACCTGCAGACTCATTCTTTGAGGATGATGATGAGGCCAAAGGGATGAAGAAAATATTGGGTTATCACTGTCTATCAGTCAGGAGGGCTGAAGCAGGCTTAGGCCCAGCCCCCACAGGCCTCCAGCCTGCCTAGACTTCCCCCACCCCATTGTTCTACTTTGTCTGGAGACAGTACTTACAGCAACAGCAGAGAAGGCTTGTCTGAGGCTAGTGAGGGCAGGGGAGGAGGCTTGCAGTCATCTGAATGGTGAATTGCCTCACATATTATTTCTGCTAGCTTAGCAAGGTTCTATAGTCCCAGGGTCGTGGCTAGTTAAACCACCTGCTGCCCCACCTTCCCCTGCTCAATTTTGCAGCCTTTGTAGGCCTAAAGGGTTGTTTTTAGGTTTTGTCATTCATGTCACTCATGCCACCTAAAGGCATGCTGTGTTGTTGCATCTGCAGAGCTGTCATGCAGAGCACAGAAGTCTAAGATGTGGTCTGATCTTTCTACCAGATTCGCACAATTGACAGCCAGTAGTGGATCTGGCCTAGGCTGCTGTAATCTAGTCATGCAGAGGAGACAGTGGATCTGATTGACAAGATTACTGTAAGTGATGGGCAGCAGCTGAGATGCGCTAGTCTGCCATAAGCCGGTCCTGGGACTGTTGCAGTGGATTGATGAAGTCAAGTCTATCTGGCAGAAGAGGATTGTCCAGCGCCCTCGGTGGCAACCAGTCTGGCACACAGCCTCTTGTGAGATGATGGGGGAAGATGACATTGATATGGCTGAAGGAGATTTATAGTTGGAGCTTGTGCTGGTAACAGTAGAGTGCAACCACCAGTTAAGGAGATAATGGGGGCATTTGTTATGTTTTGCATGGGAAGTGTATCCCAGACCATAGGGTGTGGGACTGCCGTGCGAATGTGCTATCAGGTACCAAGTTTGTGGAGTAAACTGGTCTGGTATCTGTAGCAGGGAGCCTGTGGGCAACGAGGGTGGGCCCATGGGCCCTGGCTGGGGTATGTCTTGCCATGCAGCCTTGCTGATCAGGCCTGGTCCCCTCACCCCTGGCACGTTATGCCCAGTTACACTTTTTAAACTCTCTCAGTGGGCAGTGTGTGTCCTGGAGGGCAGTATATGAATCAACTGTTAATTTTGTGACATTATTAACATGTTTAGGCTATACATGCCAGGGCTTCCTACCCATTGGTGAGGCATCTGAGCCTATGTGGTCAGAAGCTCAAGTGCTGTCCTCTCATGGGACAGAAGCATGATCCCCAAAAGGCCTGTTTGGCATAGGAACCTCCCAGGGCAGTCTTGCCCTACACGCACACAGTCTTGACTGGCCATGAGGTCTGGGTGGGTACAGCGGTTGGTAAGGCCTCCAGCAGCTCTGGGTTGGCATTTTGCCTCCTCCAAGCCCCGCCTGGGGCTCTTTGCTGTGGGTTTTTCATTCAGGGGCCAATCTAATACAGGCTGGGCTCTTCCAACTGGGCACCCTGCCTCTGGTTTTGCCTTGATCTGAATCAGATCTTTTCCTCAATGAGCAAGTAACACCCGGCTTTCATACATCTCTGTTTCCATTGTCTGCTCAGTTTTCCTATGGCTAATCCCTTATGGAGTGGTCAGGGGTTGCCTTTCTGGCGCATGGCGTGAAGTTGGCAGGTCTCAGTGACAACTGGGTTAAACCCAAAGGGTGGTCATGAAGGCCATGGGGCCCAGGGGGGCTGGGGCCATGCCCGCCTTGGGTAGCAAAGGGAGACCCTGCAACAGGGTGTGGCCACTTCCCTGACATGTAGGACACTCCCTCACCACCCCAGGCTGGTTTTTCAGAGATAGTGATACCCCACATGGCCTGGCAGCTCTCTCTCAGTACCCAGTTTGTATGGGGCAGCCTCTAGGGCCACAGCCGTGGACCTCAGGCTGTTATTCAGCAGGTTGTCTGGTGCCAGCCAACAGTGATTGTTCAGAGTTAGGCTGAGGCTGGTGTTGTAGAATGTCTTATCATGTCTTTATTGGTGGGTGCGGTGTATTGCCACAGGAGGGTGAAGTCCCTCATCTGCTGGCCCAGCATGGGGTTGTTCGGGCAGTCATTTGAGCCTAGAGGATGCCAGTTGGGAATTAGCTTGGTTTTGTTAATGGCGGTTATCAAGTCACGGGACCAACTAGAACTGTGTTGGCCAGGCTGCTGCCACTGTGGTGAGATAACTGCTCCCCTCTGCATATCTAGTCATGCACCTGAGGAGGTGTAGGCTACGGCAGATCATGGCCTGGCCCCTCTTTCTTTACTGGATCCCACAGACTTGCACTGCCCGGACAAGTAGTGGTCTGTTGGCTCGAGGGGAGGTGTGGTCCTCCACCTTACTCCTGGTCATTCACCTGCAGGGTAATGAACTCTTCCCACTGGGCCTGCCATTTTCCTTACAGGCTTACAGACTTCTAGCACCCAGGCAGGGTGATGACTCAAGGGGAGGTGCGGTCCTCCACCTCATGTCTGGGTCATTCACCTGGTGGATGATAACTTTCACTCACAGGGTGTGATGTTTTCCTTACAGGTATACAGATTTGCAGCGCCCAGACAAGGAGTGGCCTGATGGCTCGAGGGGAGGTGTGGTCCTCCACCTCACGTCAATGTCAGTCACTTAGTGAGTGATGACCGTGTCTCACAGGGCTTACCATTTTCCTTACAGGCTCACAGGGTTGCAGCACCCAAGCAAGGAGTGGCACGAGGAGAGGTGCGGTCCTCCGTCCTGCGTCCTGGTCATTCACCCAGTGGGTGATGGCTTTGGCTCACAGGGCATGCCGTTTTCCTTACAGGCTCACAGACTTGCAGCACCAAGGAAGGAGTGCCTTGATGGCTCGAGGGGAGGTGCGGTCCTCTGCCTCACATCCTGGTCATTCACCTGGTGGGTGATGACCGTGGCTCACAGGGCATACCGTTTTCCTTACAGGCTCACAGACTTGCAGCGCCCAGGCAAGGAGTGGCCTAATGGCTCGAGGGGAGGTGTGGTCCTCTGCCTCACATCCAGGTCAGTCACCTGGTGAGTGATGACCGTGGCTCACAGGGCATACCGTTTTCCTTACAGGCCCACAGACTTGCAGCGCCCAGGCAAGGAGTGGCCTAATGGCTCGAGGAGAGGTGTGGTCCTCTGCCTCACATCCAGGTCAGTCACCTGGTGAGTGATGACCATGGCTCACAGGGCATACCATTTTCCTTACAGACTCACAGACTTGCAGCGCCCAGGCAAGGAGTGGCCTAATGGCTCGAGGAGAGGTGTGGTCCTCTGCCTCACGTCCAGGTCAGTCACCTGGTGAGTGATGACCATGGCTCACAGGGCATACCGTTTTCCTTACAGGCTCACAGACTTGCAGCGCCCAGGCAAGGAGTGGCCTAATGGTTCGAGGGGAGGTTGGCCTCTGCCTCACGTACCGGTCATTCACCCTGGGTAATGACCTTGGCTCACAGGGCATGGCCCTTTCCTTTCAGGCTCACATGGACTTGCAGCGCACAGGCAAGTAGTGGTCTGATGGTTTGAGGGGAGGTCGGCCTCCGCCTCATTTTAGTCATTTACTGCATGATGGTGATCTGACTGGGCAGTATGCTCCCCTTTTGTTACAGGCTTGTGTGGGCAAGTGGGGCCTGGCGGGTTGATGTTTGGTCTGCAGTGCTCCCACAGCGGGGAAGGGTCTGTGCATTTATTTGCCACGCCTCCACATAAGGCTGAATTTGCCAACCTCTACAGAGGTGTGGGGGTTCACTAGTCAAATTACTTCATCTTAGGATAAGGGCTGGATTTCCCAACCTCTACAGAGGTGACAGGGTTCACTGGAATGAAATCATCATAAACCAGCGGCAAGGGCTCCGGTGGGCACTAGGCCACCTGTGGGGCGCTTGGGCCTAAGCAGAGGCTTGGCCCCAGCGGTGGCAGAAGAGAGTTTGGGGATAGAGAGCGGGCCGGTGAGCACCCCTTGGCAATTCCCCATTGGTGGGGAAATGGGGTCTACCAGGAGCGGATGGTATGCTTGTGATGGCTACCACCACCTGGAGACTGCCTGCAGTGAACCCCATGTGTAAGTCCTTCCCTCATGCTGTACGGCTGAGGCTTTAGGAGCTTGAAGGGGGGAACCATTTTGCCTGGCTGGCCGGGGAAAAGCCATTACATGGATGGCTCCTACCCGGGGTTGTGGGGCTCGCCCAGACAGGTCAAGGCGGTGGTCCAAAATAATCCAAAAACAGCAAGTTAGTTCAGAAAGTAAGGCGTTATGCAGTTTCCTTTCAGAGGCTGAGGAGCAGATCAAAACATGGAAGGAGAAGAAAATAGATAATGTCCAGATAATGTTGGCACTGTTTCTAGGTGTGTTTATAGTTTCCCTTTTGACAATCTAGTCCAAATTATGTTTTGGAATCCAGAGTCCAAATAAGCCGCAAATAACTGTATTTGAGCTTTTCTTTGAAGAGCTATGGATTTTACTGGCTGTCTTCATTCAGCAAAATAAAATAGAAAAACGTAGCTTATTTTTAGCTTTTTGTAGGAGAAAAGAAGAGGTAAAAGCAATTCTTGGTTGAGTCCACAGAAGAAAAAATATTATTATGTAGATATTTATACGGCGAACGTAGCTTCCCAGCGGGCTTGCTGTGTTTGCCCCTAATTTAAAAGTGCTCAAAAATCCTCTGATATTCCCCTTAGCATGCGTAGCTTGTGTGTCTTCTTCCATTAGGAGATGGGTTTGGGGTTTATTTTCACAGCCATGCCTAGCAATTAAGCCCAGGAAATTGAGCCAGCACAGGAGCACACAAATCTGTGTGTTCTATTCAGCCACCGTCTTCAAGAGTCACCTGAATATTGCAATTTTTAATGTCACAGAGGTATCCGTTTTTACTTTTGCATAACGAATGACTTGTTTGTCCAGTGCAGAAGTGCATTACTGACACATTCTTGACATATGCTTGCTGCACACATTCTTTTAAATGTTTAAAAAACTATAGCCCATTAGAATACCGATCGCATTGTCAGTTTTGATATGTGCAATTTGAGATATATATCTATACGTCACTATATCTCAACCAAACATTTCATTTGTCAAGAAAGTAGTGATCATCATCAATATATTTAATTCTCAACATGGTCCCTTTAATGGATACTTAAATCCAAAGGATGGAGCTTTGAATAGCCAAGAACGATCATTCTACAAACCAGAGAACAGCCCCAGGTTTGTAGAAAAAATGGAAATCTAAATGAATCCAAACCCCAAATCCTTAAAAATAATAGAAGCAGTGCCTGTACCTTTAAGAAAGGAGATCTCAGTGATCACTGCTAGGCAACCATAACAATATTCAAAATTTGGTTTCTGTCAGTAAAAGGCAGAGGGATATATTTCTAGGGATATATTGGCCTCAGTCTTCCTACGATTATCTCTAGCAAACTGCTGCCATGCAATTTATGCAACGTTATGGTGGTTACCAGTTAACTTGATGCCACACCATTTATTTAGGTCCAGTATGCGTGACTTGTCCAGTCCTGACAATGGCCACTCATCTAACCAACTTCTACAACATTTGCAACTTAGCTGGACTTTTCCCAGGGAGAGGCTGCCAGGGGTACAGAAGGAGAGAAAACTGAGACCATTATTGTGTAGTGGTGAGGGTGTCAGACTAGGATCAGGAGACCATGGGCCAAGCTACAAGTGATGAATGACACAGGTTGGACACTTGTCAGCTTTTCTCAAGTTTTGATGGGAAATGTAGGCATCCTGGTCTTGCAGCTTGGCTCTCCAACTGCTATCCAAAGGACTTTTCAACTGTCACTTATCCAACATTCCGCCAAGCTGCCTAATTTCCCATCAAAACTTGAGGGAAGCTGACAAGTGTCCAACCTGTGTCATTTGTCACTTGTAGTTTTGCCCCATGGTTCCAATCTCCTGTCTGCCATGGAAGCTTGGTGGGTGACCTTGGGCCTGTCACCCTCTCTCAGCCTAATCTACTTCTCAGAGTTGTGAAGATTAAATGGAGGAGAGGAGAATGAAGTAAGTTGCTTTGTGTTCCTGTTGGGGAGAATGGTGGGGTATAAATGAAGTAAATAAATAATAAAGCTGGAGACTGAAGGAGACAGATTAATAAAAAAGGTTGATTGGTAAGTAGGAATGAGAGAAGGAAGCAGGGAAAGGAGAGAGGATATGGGGGGTGCCAGAGGGAGACCAAATTTGCTCCTACAACTCCTAGAGCCTCCAATATCAGTTCACCCTGCTTTCACTTCCTCTCTCCTGGCCTCACAGTCCACCTGCAAGTACAGCACTTTTGGGACCCAACCTGATTTTGAAAAACAAAACACAAGAATCTCACAACAATTAATAATTGTTCAAATTGTCCAAACAATGTTGTAATTCCATCCACTCTCCAAATTTTCCCTTCCAAGTTTCTCTAGTCTTAGCAGCTTGAGCAGTTAATTTCCTCTCTCCACTTTTAATAACTGATAGGCAGCTGAGCTCCTCTTGGCATTCAATCCCTTTGGGAGCATGTTTAGTTCTCTCTCGATTTTGGGGGTGGGGTGGGGCTTTTGTGGTTGATTTATAACACTCATGTTTTGTGAATGTCTGGGGAATCTCTGGAGTAGGTATATTATTGATTGACTGATTGAGATATTTATATCCTGCTGTGCTCCCCAATAGGAAGCCAAAATGGCTTACAATATCATTCTCCATATTCAAGTTTATGCCTCAACTACAGAAGACGAGGAGGAAGAAATCAAAAACTTGACGCTAGGATCCAAGAAGCAATTGATCATGCACCTCAACAAGATATGCTGATAATCATAGGTGACAGGAACTCAAAAGTAGGAGACAAAGCAGAATCAAACATACTTAGAAATTTTGGAGTAGGATCACGAAATGAAGCAGGAGAGCAATTCATAGAATTTTGTGATGCCAGCAACCTGTTCATTGCTAACACATGCTTCAGGCAACCAAAAAGATGATGGTATACATGGAAATCACTGGGTGACCAGTACAGGTATCAAATAGATTACAGAATTGGAAGCAAAAGATGGAGAAGCTCTATTCCCTCTGCTAAAACAAAACCATGAGGTGATTGTGATGAGTTGTTAATATCAAAAATTAGAATAAAGCTGAAGAGAAACACTAAAGAATCATAGTGCCAAAATATAATCTAAATAATATTTCTGAAGAATTAAAAGACCATGTAAAGAACAGATTTGCAATACTAAGTTTTATTGATCATGAGCCAGAAGAACTATGGGCTGAAACCAGAGATATTATCAAGGAAGAATGTACAAAGACTATTCCAAAGGAGAAGCTTAAATGGAGGACTGAAGAAACTCTTAAAATTGATAAAGATAAATGAGAAGCAAAAGCAAAAAGTGACAGAAATAAGGTTAAAATTCTAAATACAGCTTTTCAGCGATCTACACACAGAGACAAAGAAATCTATTATAATAACCAGTGCAAAGACATAGAAGAGAACAACAAAAAAAGAAGAAGAAGAGATCTGTTCCAAAAGATGTGAGAAACCAAGGGAAATTCAAGCCACAAATTGGGATGCTGAAAGATCACCCCAGAAATTCAGTATCAGATCAGGACAAAATGGCACTCCCTGTGCACGCCTGCACACTTACCCGGGTGCAGTCATTTGCCCTCATGCACGGAGGGAGAGATGGCAAGTTCCCGGGCATCCGGGTGCTCGGCGTGGGCGGGGCATGGACTCTCTTTATATGCCAGCTCTGCCTTCTCCTCCGTGCAGTCTCAGGCAAGTTCGACCCACCCTCCTCGCCCCTTTTTTATGGCAGTACAGGTATAGCTGGTCACTGGTTTTCAGGGCCAGGTAGGCCCTGATTGGCTGGTGGTGAGGGGTGTTTTTTGCCTACCTTGTACTGCTGACTTTAGGGAGTGGTTGTTCTTAGTGTTAAGTTTGGCGGGTTAGTTTGGGTAGGCAGAGCGGTCCGGTGAGCACCCGGTGGCACCTCCCCAGTCTCGGGTAAGTTCGACCCACCCTCCTCGCCCCTTTTTTATGGCAGTACAGGTATAGCTGGTCACTGGTTTTCAGGGCCAGGTAGGAATTTTTTCACCTTTCGCCTGATTGGCTGGTGGTGAGGGGTGTTTTTTGCCTACCTTGTACTGCTGACTTTAGGGAGTGGTTGTTCTTAGTGTTAAGTTTGGCAGGTTAGTTTGGGTAGCGAGTAGAACAATACTCGGGAGGAACAAAAATACTGTTATAGTAAAGTCTATTATCACAAATATTTACAATGGCAACACGCTCCAAAACTTATATAGATTACAATGGATCATACAAAACACAGTTACAGCAGGCAGATCCTATCTGGAAACATAATATACACAGCAAAGTAGTTTTCTTATGTATTTTTAATGTCCAGAAAATGAATATGCACAAAAGGATTCTTAAAGGTGCAGGATGTCTCAGAAATGAGGACATGCAAGATGGATGTTCCACAGGTAAATTCTTCGATAGTTCAGCAGAGATAGTCAGATCACACCCGATCCGGGGCCGGCTAATTACCGCAGATTTCGTGCCCTTGCTTCCTCAGGGGCGTGATTCTTAAGAATGACGTTAATTCTGAAATTTAGTGCAAACAATTCCAAACATCTGTTGCATGTAAGGCATTATTCTTTAGCGTGCAAAACATTTCTAAGATAAAAAAATACAAATTAGAGAAACCCAAACAAGATTTCTGTAAACTAAAAGTCTTTTTCTTTCTTATAATACTAACCTCTGCAACATATGTCAGCTGCTTCTTCAATTTATAAACATGCACTTCTGAGACCTTGGAACTGGCGGCAGTGAATTCTCATGTCCGCAACCTCTCAAAGAAAACTCAGCTTAAGGCGTCTTGCTAATTAACCAATTAGTTATTCATATTAAAGGGACCTTTGTCTAAGGCAATCCATGTTTACATGTAACAACTTAAAACTAACTCATTGTTTACAAAAAACAACTTAAAACGAGCTCATTATTTAAACCAGAGGCCTTAACAGTTTGCAAATACTGTATCCAAAAAGCCTCCCATCATAACAGAGCAGTAATAAAAGATCTGTCCTGCTTCATAGTTTCCAAAACTGCCACCCGGAAGGAAGTGTCACTATGATCTTTTTCCAAAAAATGTTGAACCAATGGAGCTTCAGTATTTCTGCTCCTGAAGCAGAAATTAGCCAGCTGAGAGGGCAGACTGCCATCAAAATCTTAATAACAATCTGTCAACAAATATGGAAAACAAAACAGTGGATGATGGTGGTTGTGGGTTTTCCGGGCTGTATTGCCGTGGTCTTGGCATTGTAGTTCCTGACATTTCGCCAGCAGCTGTGGCTGGCATCTTCAGAGGTGTAGCACCAAAAGACAGAGATCTCTCAGTGTCACCGCCAAGACCACGGCAATACAGCCCAGAAAACCCACAACCACCATCGTTCTCCGGCCGTGAAAGCCTTCGACAATACATAAAACAGTGGACCATGGACTGGAAACAGTCTACATTCCAGTTCCAAAAAAAGAGGTTGCAGCAATTATTGGACTATCGCATTAATATCCCATGCAAGTAAAGTGATGCACAAAATTCTGCAGCAAAGACTTTTACCATCTAAGGAATGAAAAATGCCATATGTTCAAGCTGGATTCAGAAAAGGAAGAGGCGCTAGAGATCACATTGCAAATTTATGATGGCTAATGGAACATACCAGGGAATTTCAGAAGAAACTCATCCTGTTTTATAGATTACACAAACCTTTTGACTGCATGGATCATGAAAAGCTATAGAGAGAGTTAAATGGGGGTGCCACAACATTTGATTGTTTTGATGCGCAACCTGTACTCTGGACAAGAGTTAGGACAGAACATGAGGAAACTAAAAAGGAGACTGTAATGAAGAAATCAGAAGATTGAGACTTGGAAAATTAGCTGTGAGGGAGCTAGAAAAGATCCTTAGAGTTAAAGATGTCTCTCTAGGAACCAAGATCAAGATAATCCAAACTATGGTATTCCCCATTACTATGTATGAAAGTGAAAGTTGGATGGTGAAGAAAGCTGACAGGAAGAAAATTGATTCATGTGAAATGTGATACTGGAGGAGAGTTTTGCGGATACTATGGACAGCCAAAAAGCCAAATAAGTGGGTATTAGATCAAATCAATTCTCCCTAGAAGCTTAAATGACAAAACTGAGGCTAGTTTTCTTTGGTCACAGCATGAGAAGACAAGATTCTCTGGAAAAAATAATGCTAGGAAAAGTGGAAAGCAGTAGGAAAAGAGGAAGACTTAAATGGAGATGGCTTGACTCAATAAAAGAAGCCACGTCCTCCAGTTTGCACGATCTGAGCAAGTCTTTTAATGATAGCACATTCTGTAGGTCTTTCATTCATAGGGTTGCCATAAATTGGAGGCGACTTGACAGCACATAACACACACATCTCCAGTTTATCTTCATAACAACAACCCTGTGACATAGGTTATGTGAAGAGAACATGAGTGGTCTATAGTTACCCAGCCAGCTTCCACAGCAGAGAGGAAATCTGAACCCTGATATAGACCTCTAGGTGAGAGATGTGGATAGCAGCAGTCGAGAATAACCAGTTGACTGGAGGTGGCCCTATTGTGGGGTGGTCTTTATCCACACACAGGCCTGTGTGGAGAGGAAAATCCAGGAGATGACAACAGCACAATATCCAATATATGGATTAAATCCTACTGTAGTATTTCCAGCCAGTCAGTGAAGCTGGTACCTCAGCAGACTGGGGCTGAGAGTAGGTGGGAATGACGTGATTGGTGGAAATGAGGCAAGGAGAGCAAAAGGTCATCTAGTTCACCCCACACAGTCAAAAGATACAGTTAGCTGGCAAATAATTTCCCACTCGATTCTGATCAACACTTCTGAACTGTAAATTATTGGGCCACTTATATGGCTTTAATTATATGATGATTTTGTGATACTTTAATGGATTTGTGGGGAGGGCTTAGGCTGATCTGCAATTGACAGAGCACAGTTTTAAAGTTATGGGGAAAATTTCCTAATGCTGCTGGAATTTCCCCTACTTTCTGTACTGCAAATGTCTGAGGCAAAGACTAGGTGATGTACCTGAGAGTAAACTATTACAAATGTGTCTCCTTTCCCTCATTTTTTTTAAAAACAGGCATTCAGAGGAGCAATAGGCAGTAGGCAAAGTTCCCTTTCCCACCCTACATTTCCCCCTGAAAATATTGGATGACCCATTCAGATAAGGGGGCCACGGTGCAGACTTAAATTTATGCAGGAACTGATACACATTGTTGAAGTGCACCTCTTATCAGGAGATAAATTATCTAACATAGAAACACTAGCTAGAGGCTAAGGGTTCTTAAGTGCACTCCAATGTCTCAGGGTCTAATTAGTGTTGCGCAGCACATCACGTGCTGCCGGGCCATGGAGAACGGCGACAAGCAGATTAAGGTGAAAAGCTTGTAAGTTAGCGGATCCCTTCTGTTACTCTAAGCGTATGCGAAGGATTGGTGGGAGTTGAAGCTTAAGAAGGCTCGGATATCTTCCCCTTCATTGAGTTTTGGAACTTAGTTGGCGAACTCCCCCCCCCCTAAGATGGCGACGAAAAAGCAGAGCCCTGCTGTGGGCAAATCGGTTTTGGCTGCGTTGCAGGGGAAGGGAGAGAGTCTTGAAGAGGCGGTTAAACGGTTGGTCGTTGAAGCTATGAAGCCCTTTATTGATAGGCTAAATGAAATCGGACAAAGGGTTGGCTCAGTTGAAAACAAAGTGAAAACCACTAAAGATGTAGCGCTCGAGGCAGAGAAATCGGCTCGTGAAAATGCAACATTTATGAGAGCTACAAACAAAGGAGTAAAGCTTTTGGAGAATCAATTGATAGGACTACAAGTGGATCGTGCTCAGACGGTATTGCGTTTACAGAATGTGAAGGAGGAGGAAAGTGAAAATTTAAAGGCTCTGGTGTCGGAACTTTTGGCGTCATTCGCAAAGGCAACTAAAGAAGAGTTAAAAAGCAATATTCTGGATGTCCATCGGACATCTTCAAAATATGCAACGAAGCGTCAGCTGCCTCGCGAGATTATTATTGACTTTTCATCTAAGAAGACTCAGGACACCATTTTATATAATTCGACTAATGTGGACTTGGGCTTTCTTGGCAACAAGGTTAAGATATTGAAGGACGTTCCATTTTTAGCTCGGAAAAGAAGATTCAAATATAAAAGGTTTGCAGCTCTTCTGAGAAAGCATGATATAAAATACAAATGGTTATTTCCGGAAGGCATCTGGTTTAGATATAAAGACCAAGACTACAAGATAATATCGGAAGTACAGCTGAGGGATTTTGTGCTTAATCATCAAGAGTTCGAGCAAGAAGATCTAGAATCTGAAGGGGGGAGTGGGAAGGAGGGAGTGAGCGCAGCTATTGTAGCTGTTCATTCTTTACATTTTTTATTTTTTTAAATTACTAACACTACAAAAAAGGGAACAGGGGGAAAGGGAAGAAACAACATATAAACACACACACACTACATCTACAAGTATTGCATTCCCTTCATACTACAATTATTTAAAGTTAAAACTTTGTAATATGCTATTAGATTGGTAGATCTTATAAAATACAAACTACAGTCAGGATTAGGTCTTCTCCCCCCCCCCTGTGTCTCGGTCGCAGCTCTCTCTGAACAGCTACAGTAGCTGCGCTCACTCCCTCCTCCCCATTCCCCCCTAATCCTCTCCTTGCTGGAACTCTTGATGATTAAACACAAAGTTCCTCAGCTGTACTTCCGATGTTATCTTGTAGGCTTGGTCTTTATAACTGAACCAGATACCTTCCGGAAATAACCATTTGTATTTTATTTCACGCTTCCTCAGAAGAGCTGCAAACCTTTTATATTTGAATCTTCTTTTCCGAGCTAAAAATGGAATGTCCTTCAATATCTTAACCTTGTTACCCAGAAAGTCCAAATCCACATTGTACGAATTATATAAGATGGTGTCCCGAGTCTTCTTAGATTAAAAATCGATAATAATCTTGCGAGGCAGCTGACGCTTCATTGCATATATTTTTTTTTTTTAGAAAAATTTTTTATTGGGTTAGAATCAATTATTTTTACATTACAGTCAATTCTCCCCTTTTTCAATTTCTAACCCCCACCCTTTCCCCCCCTTTTTGTTGACTTCCAACAGTTTTCCAACCCTTTGTCCCTTTTCCCTTACTCCTATTAAATTCCTCTATCTAACAAATATATATTCTCCCTTTGTTCTAAGCAATGCATCCTTAACTATTTTTAATACTCTATACCCAAACTATGAGTCTTTGTTTCCATATTGGATAAACAATTTATCCCATTTTCTATAATTCCAATTTCAAATATTTCCATAGATCATAAACCATATAAATCATACATTCATTTAAATCAAACAATTTGACTTATGCTCTATATGTTACTCATTCTATCTTCTTCTTTCTGTTTTAGTTATATTTAATTACTTTAATATTTCTGTTTTCCCTCAATAATGATTCTATATAACTATCATCATATAGTCAATCAATTTGACTCATATATATCTTCAAATAAACATATTCAATTTGGTACATTGTACACGTCTTACCAAAAGAAAATATTGTTAGTTAATCAATCCTTATAGTTAACCCTTATGGTTAGTTATTTTCTATCGATATTCTGTTTGTTAATCTATATATATCTATATATATATCATTCTATTGATCTAACTGCTTAGAAATTCACATTTATCTCTTCTCCCCCCCGGTAAAGTCACCCCCCTCTACATTTTATTATACTTCAGTAGTTCTCAAACTGCCACAGTTCTCCTCCCACCTCCCATTTCTTCTCCAAATATTGTTTCAGCTTCTCCCAGTCTGTGTTAAACTGCCCTGAGTCCAGATTTCTCAGTTTTCTTGTCATCTTGTCCATTTCTGCCATGTACAGCAATTTGTAGGTCCAATCTTCAATAGTTGGCACTTCTTGTACTTTCCATTTTTGCGCATACAAAAGTCTAGCTGCTGCCGTCATGTAAAATATCAACGTCCTATGATGGGCTGGAATTCCCTCCATTCCCAGGTTTAGTAGCAGGAGTTCTGGGTTTTTATTGATTTGAAATTGTAAAATTTCACTCATTTCTCTTATTATTTCCCCCCAGTACTGCCTGGCTACCTCACACGACCACCACATATGATAGAGGGAGCCCTCATGTTTCCTGCATTTCCAGCATTTATTAGAAGTGTTCAGATTCCCTAGCGCAATCTTCTTTGGTGTCATGTACCAACGATAAATCATTTTGTAAATATTCTCTTTAATGCTAGTACATGTCGTTGTCTTCATTGTAGTCTTCCACAAGTATTCCCATGCCTCCATTGTTATTTCTTTATTGAAATTTATAGCCCATTTCACCATTTGTGTTTTAACTGTCTCATCCTCAGTATACCATTTCAACAGTACTTGGTATACCTTAGATATTCTTTTCTTGTCCTCTTTAAGAAGGGTCTGCTCTAGCTCCGAATTCTCTATTCGTATACCTCCCTTTACAGAGTCCGAAATATATAAGTCTCTAATCTGTCTATACTGGAACCAGTCGTAATAAGGTGATAGTTCCTCTTGCGTCTTTATTCTAAGTTTAGATGCTTCAGTTCTAGTTATTTCTTTGTAAGTTAAACATTGTTGCTCATTATCAACAGCTCTCGGGTCTATCACCTCATATGGAACTACCCACAAAGGAGTTCCTTCTTGTAGATAAATTCTGTACTTCTTCCAGATTGTATATAAACTTCTCCGTATATAATGATGCAGGAACATCGAGTTGACCTTTACTTTATCGTGCCATAGGTATGCGTGCCATCCAAATATTTTTTTATATCCCTCTAGGGCTAATAATTTCTTGTTTTTTAACGTCATCCACTCTTTCAGCCACACTAGGCAGATTGCATCATGGTAAAGTCTCAGATTGGGCAGTTGCATTCCGCCTCTTTCCTTTGCGTCTTGTAAAACTTTCATTTTCACTCGAGGCTTCTTGCCTGCCCATACAAAATCTGATATTTTCCTCTGCCATTTTTCAAATTGTTTAGAGTCTCTGATGATTGGTATTGTCTGTAGCAAAAACATTACTCTTGGTAACACATTCATCTTAACTGCTGCAATCCTGCCCAACCATGACAAATTCAGCCTGTTCCATTTGATCAAGTCTCTCTCTATCTGAGTCCATAGTTTTTCATAGTTGTTTTTAAATAAATCTATATTCTTTGCAGTCAGTTCGATTCCCAAATATTTCACTTTGCTTGTTACTTCACAGTCCGTTATTTCCGTTAACAATTGTTGTTTCTGCTTAGTCATGTTTTTACATAATATCTTTGACTTCTTTTTATTGATATAGAAACCTGCCAAGTCTCCAAACTCCTTGATCTTATCTATCACTTTTGGCATGTTCTCCAATGGGTCCTCTACAATTAACATTATATCATCCGCAAATGCTCTGACCTTGTATGAATAGTCCTTTATTTTTATTCCTCGAATTTCCTCATCTTGTCGTATTTGTATCATCAGAATCTCCAATACTAAAATGAACAACAGTGGAGACAACGGGCAACCTTGTCTTGTTCCTTTACTTATCGTCAATTTCTTGGTCACTTCATCATTCACCACAATTGCTGCAGTCTGGTCTCTGTAGATTTCCTTAATTGCTCTGATGAATCTTTCTCCCAATTGTAGCTTTTCCATAGTGGCAAACATAAAGTCCCAGTTTAAATTATCAAACGCCTTTTCAGCGTCAACAAAGAAGAAACCAACCTCTTTGTCACAACGCTTGTCATAATATTCTTTTTTTTTTTGAAAAAATTTTATTGGGTTAGAATCCATTATTTCCACATTTACATTCAATTTTCCCCAATTTTTTCATCTCTAACCCCCTCCCTTTCCCCCCCCCCTTTTTGTTGACTTCCAACAGCTTTCCAACCCTTTGTCCCCTTTCCCTTACTTTTATTAGCTTCCTCTATCTAAAACAAATATATATTCTCCATTATTCTAAGCAGTACATCCTTAACTATTTTTAACATTATATGCCCAAACTGTAAGCCTTTGTTTCCATCTTAGATAAACAATTTATCCCAATTTTTCAATTTCAGGTATTTCTATATATCATAAACCATATAGATCATACATTCGTTTATATCAAACAATTTGACTTATTCTCTATATATATTACTCATTCTATCTTTTTATAATAGTTCTATATATCTCTCCTCACGTAGTCAATCAATTTGACCCATCTATATCTTCAGACATTCAGTTTGGTACAAAACTTGTCAGAAAAAAAAGAAAATATTGTTAGTTAATCGCTCCTTATATTTAGTCCTTATAATTAATTATTTTCTCTATGTTCTGTTTGTTAACCTATATATATCTATATATATGTCAATCTATTAATCTGACTGCTTATTAATTCACATTTATCTCTTCTCCCCCCGGTAAAGTCTCCCCCCTCTACTTCAATACTTCAGTAGTTCTCAAACTGCCACAGTTTTCCTCCCACCTCCCATTTCTTCTCCAGGTATTGTTTCAGCTTCTCCCAGTCTGTGTTGAACTGCCCTGAGTCCAGATCTCTCAGTTTTCTTGTATTCATACAAGGTCAGAGCATTTGCGGATGACATAATGTTAATTGTAGAGGACCCATTGGAGAACATGCCAAGAGTGATAGATAAGATCAAGGAGTTTGGAGACTTGGCAGGTTTCTTCATTAACAAAAAGAAGTCAAAGATATTATGCAAAAATATGACTAAGCAGAAACAACAATTGTTAATGGAAACAACGGATTGTGAAGTAACAAGTAAAGTGAAATATTTGGGAGTCGAATTAACTGCAAAGAACATAGATCTATTCAAAAACAATTATGAAAAACTATGGACTCAGATAGAGAGAGACTTGATTAAATGGAATAGATTGAATTTGTCATGGTTGGGCAGGATTGCAGCAGTTAAGATGAATGTGTTACCAAGAGTAATGTTTTTGCTACAGACAATACCAATCATCAGAGACTCCAAACAATTTGAAAAATGGCAGAGGAAAATATCAGATTTCGTTTGGGCAGGCAAGAAGCCTCGAGTGAAAGTGAAAATTTTACAAGATGCAAAGGAAAGAGGCGGAATGCAACTGCCCAATCTGAGACTTTATCATGATGCAATCTGCCTAGTTTGGTTGAAAGAATGGATGACATTAAAGAACAAGAAACTATTAGCCCTAGAGGGATATAAAAAAATATTTGGATGGCACGCATATTTATGGCATGACAAAGTAAAGGTCAACTCGATGTTCCTGCATCACTTTGTTCGGAGAAGTCTATACATAATCTGGAAGAAGTACAGAATTTATCTACAAGAAGGAACCCCTTTGTGGGTGGTTCCATATGAGGTGATAGACCCGAGAGCTGTTGATAATGAACAACAATGTTTAACGTATAAAGAAATAACTAAAACTGAAGCATCCAAACTTAGAATAAAGACACAAGAGGAACTATCACCTAACTACGATTGGTTCCAGTATAGACAGATCAGAGACTTATATAATTCGGACTCTGTAAAGGGAGGTATACGAATAGAGAATTCGGAACTAGAGCAGACCCTTCTTAAAGAAGATAAGAAAAGAATATCCAAGGTATACCAAGTACTGTTGAAGTGGTATACCGAGGATGAGATAGTTAAAACACAAATGGTGATGGGCTATAAACTTTAATAAAGAAATAACAATGGAGGCATGGGAATACTTGTGGAAAACCACAATGAAGACAACGACATGTATTAATATCAAAGAGAACATTTACAAAATGATCTATCGTTGGTACATGACACCAAAGAAGATTGCGCTAGGGAATTTGAATACTTCTAATAAATGCTGGAAATGTAAGAAGCATGAGGGCTCCCTCTATCATATGTGGTGGTCGTGTGAGGTAGCCAGGCAGTACTGGGGGGAAATAATAAGAGAAATGAGTGAAATTTTACAATTTCAAATTAATAAGAACCCAGAACTCCTGCTACTGAACTTGGGAATGGAGGGAATTCCAGCCCAACGCAGGACGTTGATATTTTATATGACAGCAGCAGCTAGACTTTTGTATGCGCAAAAATGGAAAGTACAAGAAGTGCCAACTATTGAAGATTGGACTTACAAATTGCTGTATATGGCTGAAATGGACAAGATGACAAGAAAGCTTGTCATAATATTCAATAGCATTGATCACTGTCCTTAAATTGTCTCTTATTTGTCTGTCTGGCAAAAAGCCTGCTTGTTCCTCCTCTATAACTTCCGAGAGCCACCCCTTCAGTCTCTCCGCCAATATCTTCGCAAAGATTTTATAGTCATTGTTAAGTAGCGATATAGGTCTGTAATTTTTCACGTTAGTCAGGTCTTGGCCCTCTTTTGGGATCAATGATATGTTCGCTTCACTCCAAGTGTCTGGAATCCTTTGATCCCTTAAAACTCCATTCATCACCTCTTTTAGGAATGGTGCCAGTTCATTAGCCATTGTCTTATAAAATTTAGCCATAAGTCCATCTGCTTCATTGCATATTTTGAAGATGTCCGGCGGACTTGCAGAATATCGCATTTTAACTCTTCTTTAGTTGCCTTTGCGGATGACGCCAAAAGTTCTGACACCAAGTCCTTTTAAGTTTTCACTTTCCTCCTCCTTCACATTCTGAAGACGCAATACCGTCTGAGCACGATCCACTTGTAACCCTATCAATTGATTCTCCAAAAGCTTTACTTCTTTGTTTGTTGCTTTCATGAGTACTGCGTTTTCCTGAGCAGACTGCTCTGCCCCAGACGCTGCGTCTTTAATGGTTTTCACTTCGTTCTCAACTGAGCCAACCCTTTGACCGATTTCCTTTAGCTTATCAACAAAGGGCTTCATAGCTTCGACGACCGACCATTTAACTAGCTCTTCAAGAGGCTCTCCTTTCGCCTGCAAAGCAGCTGAAACAGATTTGCCCACAGTAGGGCTCTGCTTTTTCGTCACCATCTTAGGGCGTGGGGGGAGTCCGCCAACTAAGTTCCAAAACTCAATGAAGGGGAAGATATCCGAACCTTCTTAGCTTCAACTCCCACCAATCCTTCGCATATGCTTGGAATGACAGAAGGGATTCGCTACTTACAGGTTTTCACCTTAAAATCTGCTTGTTGCCGTTCTCCATGGCCTGGCAGCACGCGATGTGCTGCGCAAGTCTGCCGGCCTCCGTAGGAGCAAACGGGCTATTTACCCCCTGCATCGACTTCAGGGGGCTCTTCCCGCCGCGCTCTGGACCCTGACCCTCTACTTGGGAGTCCTGGGGATTAACCCTCGCAGGTTAAACACCCGGTCAGGCTGCTCGGGCGCTTCCTCCCTGACCTGTGGAGAGGAGCATCCGACATGGCTGGGAAAACAAAACAGAATCCAGCTATTGTAGCTGTTCAAAGAGAACTGAGAATGAGATGCAGGAGGGGGGGGAAGAAGACCTGATCCTGACTGAAGTTCGTATCTTATAAGATCTACCAATCTAATAGTATATTAGAAAGTTTAACTTTAAATAATTGTATTGCGAAGGGAATTCGATACTTGTAGTTTTAGTCTGTGTTCTTATGTTGTTTTTTCCCTCCCCCCTTGTTTCCTTTTTCCTTTTTCTGTTTGTAGTTTTGATGTTAGTAATTAAAATAAAAATTAAAAAAGGGGGGAGAGGGCTGAGGACCTGGGAGGTGCAGTCCCCTCTCAATTACGCCACCAGACCTTGATAAGGGAGGCAGGCCCTACCCCTTGACACATGGCTTGAAATCTGTTTTTGATTCCAGCATTTTCTGCATGTTCAACTTCAGCTGTATAACTCTTTTATTTTATTCCACAGACTTAGGGGAGATGGTGTTCAGATTTTCCCCAGTGCTTAAATTATTTCACTCTCCAAATGATGAGCTCTTCATTTACCTCTTGGTGTCATCAGTTTTAGAAATAGGTAATTTTTCCAATTCTATCAAGCAAGGTAAATTTTTTCTAACTCAAGTGAAAGTCATTCATTCACATACAAAGGCCGATTGATGTCATGATTTTTATTTTTTACAATGTAGTTCTCAGATTGAGTTCTCAAACTTCTCATTAGTAATCGAAGCTCTGAGCTTGACACTTCACTTGAAATCTCTTTTTGATTCCAGCATTTTCTGCATGTGCAACTTCAGCTGAATCAACTATGCATTGTAGGATCAAATTTTATAACAGCATAACATTTTTATTTTATCCCACAGATTGAAGGCAGAGGGTGTCCAGATTTTCCCCAATGCTTAAATTCATTCACAGGACAGATGATACGCTCTTCATTTACCACGTGGAAGTTGGTGTCTTCAGTTTCAGAAATAGGTAGGGTTTCTCCACCATCCCAGAACTCTGATGTTGTCTGTCATTATTGGATCAGCCAGTGCAACTTCCTCCACGAGGCCTACACAGAGAAAAGATCACGATATAATATCCAACTACTAATATTCTTTTTCTTGGCATTGTCTTAAAAGTAAGCATTCAAGGTTTCATCAGTCTACTATCAAGCCGAGGTTTCGTACAAAGCGTGGTAAAATGTTGAAGAATGGATGGGGAGCAAACTAGATAGGTAGAGGATTGATCACTTCTCATTTTAAATTCAGTGGAATGAATTAAAGGGCTTGCCACATATTGAAGAAAAGACAAGATTTGACCCTTCCCCCCAGAGTTGAGTTGCCAACCTGCAGGTGGGGCCTGGAGTTCTCCTTGAACTGACCTTCAGACTAGAGAGAGCAGCTCCCCGAAGGACAAATCAGCTTCAGAGAGTGACCTCTATAACATCATGTCCCTGATAAGCTCCTCCCATTCCCCAGACTCCTCCCTCTCCAGGCACTACTCCCAAATCTGCATGAATTAACAAACTGTGAAATCCTAAGGAGGGTTACTATAGTCTAAGACCGTTAAAAGCAACTCTGCTTAATATTTTACTGAGTCAGATTAGACAACCCTAGTCACATAAACCTATGATGTAGCTGCCTTTAGAGTATTATATTTAGTTGCTGGTCTTCCAGTTCAGAAAGATAGTATAGGAAATCTGGTAGTACAGGAAATGATGCAGAAAAGGCTAACCAAGATGAACAAAGTGCTGATATGCTATTCTTGCCTCCCTGTTTTTTGTTTGTTTGGAAGCAATAAAGCTTAGATGCTGGAGAAAAATCAACAGGAAGATCATTGTGTGGTGCTTCGACTCTCAGCTTATGGATAACCAAAGGTCACATCCTGACAATAGGTCAGGAGGGCATCTTTGATAGTCAGTCTTGGTGCCATCACATGAAAGCTTCTGATTCTTCAGCATTCTGGTGGCAAAGTTACATGGAGCTACATCTCTGATTCTTATTTACCAGACAAGAATTGTAGGGAGGAGGTCTCAGTCAGATGCTTAGGGACCATAGACTTGACGGTTATGTTGTCTTGTATATTATCTGTTGCTTTAAATATGTACTGTATACTACCTGTGCCTCATGTTGCCCAATGACAGTCTTAGTATTCATCATGTTCTGTTTCAGCATTTCATCAAGTCTGTATTGGATTCTTGCTAATGCTATGCTTTTGTAAACTTGTATTTATTTACACTATTGTTACACTATTGCATTGTTTATGGAAATGCCCTTGACATTGTATGGAAATGCCCTTGATATTGATGGTACTAATCTCACACTGTGTAATCCTCATTGAGTCTTAGTGAGAAAGGTGAACAAACAGACAGACAGACAGACAGACAGACAGACAAACAAATGTGGGATTAGGCCCACAAGAATCTGAGTTCTAAACCACCTAAATTTCAACCTCTGTATTGCCCCTGCTTTAAGTACATGGATTTAGGATTATATCTCCCTAATCTTCTATGCTAAATCTATTTTCTAGTGGTATGATTCCAAAGCCCCATCTCCCAGCCTCAACCATATCGATCTTTTCTTTACCGTTTACAGCAGAGCAACAATCCATTGGCACATGTCCCAATAGGCTCAGTAGTAGGAGGGCATCGTGAACTCCGACAGAAACCTCCATTTCGATGACATTCTAATGTATCTGGTGGAAGTTGAGCATTTCCTGTCAAATGAAAAAAAAACAAAAAGACATTTTCCTGAGTTTTCCATGGAAGGGGGACAGAAACATATGGCAAGGACTTTCACTCTGGGCCATGTTTGTCTCTCTCTCAATACCTCTTTCACTTTGCATTTGCTTCTTCTTTAAACAGGTTTCCTTTAAAAGAAGTAATTAATTCTCATTCTCGTTCATTCTCTCTCTCTCTCTAAGATCTGTAGAGTTAATTAATTAGTGTCCCTAATTTGGAAAAAATCTGCTTCCTTAATCAAAAAAAATTCCCAGCATTTGCCACATCGCTACACTGCTCTCAAGAAAGCAATGTGGAAAGTAGACGTGTTAGGTAGAGCTTTTTTTTGAGCCGGAATGCCCCCGCCCCCTGGCACCCAAAGACTCCTGCTTCCCGGCTGCCTGCTCCTTTCTCTTTCTTTCTCTCCTTGCTTCCTTCTTTCTCTCTCTCCACATCTCTCCTTCCTTCCTCTTTCTTGCTGCCCAGCCCTGCCGCCTCTCAGCTGTTTCGCAGGCTCCACCAGCAGCAGCGGCAGCAGGGCTACTCTGCGCCTGCTTCCCTGGCCTTTTCCATTCCTTCCTTCTTTCCCTCCCTTTCTCTTACTTTCCTTCTCTCCTTTCTTTCCCTCCCTCCCTCTTTCCACACCCCTCCTTCCTTCCTTCCTCCTTGCTGCCCCGCCCTGCCACCTCTCAGCTGTTTGGCGGGCTCCACAAAGCAGCAGAGCGCCTGCTTCCCCAGCCTTTTCCCTTCCTTCCTTCCTCTCTCCCACCCTTACTTTCCTTCTCTCCTTGCTTTTCTTTTTTTTCTTCCCCTGCCTCCACATCTCTCCTTCCTTCCTTTCTCTTTCTTGCTGCTGGTCCCTGCAGCCTGTCAGCTGTTTGGCGGGCTCCAGCAGCAGCGGTGGCAGCAGGGCTACTCCTTGCCTGCTTCCCTGGCCTTTTCCCTTCCTTCCTCTCTCCCTCCCTCCTACTTTCCTTCTCTCCTTTCTTTCTTTCTCTCCCTCCCTCCCTCTTTCCACAATCCTCCCTCCTTCCCCCTTCTTGCTGCTTTGCCCTGCCCTGCAGCCTCTCAGCTGTTTGGCGGGCTCCACAAAGCAGCAGATCGCCTGCTTCCCCAGCCTTTCCCCTTCTTCCTTCCTTCCTTCCTTCCTCTCTCCCACCCTTTCTCTTACTTCTCTCCTTGCTTTTCTCTCCCCCCCTCCCCCCCTGTTCCTTCCTTCCTTCATTCCTTTCTCTTTCTTGCTGCCCAGCCCTGCTGCCTCTCAGCTGTTAGGCAGGCTCCCCTGAGGCAGCGGCAGGGCTACTCCAGGCCAGAGACCTGGGGCCACTGGCGCCCTGCTTCTCCTGCCCAGTTCCATTAGGAGCCCCTGGAGGGTTGCTGTGCTCACAGAGCACAGCGAGAAGAAACCAGAAACAGCAGCAACAGCTTCGGAGAGGGGGCGTGGGCGCAGAGCCCTAAGCAGGCACTTCTCCAGAGCGGAGGAGCAGGTTGAAATTGCATCCAGAGAATTGGAGCAGGTAGGGCCCAGGGGAGGGGCTCAATGGAGTGAATGTGTTGGGGGAGCAGATGATGCGTGGGGTGGGGTGGGGGCATGCAACCTGGACTGGACCCACAAGCCTCCACAGGAACAGCAATCAAAAGCACAATACAGAAAAATCCACCCAACCGGCTGCCTCTCAGCTTTCAAGCGCACCACAACTGGGGCTGGATGGGCAGGAATTGCAACGGAGGATTCCTTCCTTTCAAGCCCAGTGCAGTCCAGGGCATTTCCCTGAAGGGATTGCGATTGAGCATTCTTTCTCCTCCCCCCCCCCCTGAAATTGTGACGTGTCTGCCCTTTAGGGCTCAGCTGAACCCTACGACAAAAAAGTCCAACGGGCCAGCGCTTCCTGACTAGCCCTCTTAGCTGGGGAAGAGGTCTTGGTTGTGGGAAAGGAGGAGCTGGTGGCGGTGGGGAACGGGAGGCTGTGCTTTTGCTGACACGTGCTGCTTCTTTCCACGGTTGTTGATGCATTTGTCTGGCTGCCGAGGGGGCTTATCTCTTTGGGCAGGCCTTGGGGGCTCCTCAAGGTTCACCAGCAAGGGCTGTAGAGGGTCTTCTCTAGCTTCCCCTCTGTCCTGCTTTCTTGTTTTAACTGGGGCCAGCCAGAGGACTCGCTGCCTCCTCGGTCTTTGTCACTGTTTCGCACAGAGCTCATGGCCTGTGATCTCGCTGCTCTTAAAGTTACAGATCCTCTAACTTTTGCACAAGCAAATCGATTTCGGGGACAGGGTAAAAGCCGGAACGGGCTGGAACGGGCACTAAAGAAATGCCAGTGCCACAAAAAATTTCTAAAATATTGATCTGGAGTGTCTCTAACACGTCCCACTGTTTTTTGTGGCACTGGCATTTCTTTAGTACCCGTTCCGGGCTGTTTTGTGCTGTTCCGGGAGCTTTTTGGCATGGAACGGGTTAATAAAAGGGTGCCAGTCCAGAGTTTTCATTTCTAAAATATTGTTCTGGAGCGTCTCTAACACATCCCACTGTTTTTTGTGGCACTGGCATTTCTTTAGTGCCCGTTCCGGGCTGTTTTGTGCTGTTCCGGGAGCTTTTTGGCATGGAACGGGTTAATAAAAGGGTGCCAGTCCAGAGTTTTCATTTCTAAAATATTGTTCTGGAGCGTCTCTAACACATCCCACTGTTTTTTGTGGCACTGGCATTTCTTGAGTACCCGTTCCGGGCTGTTTTGTGCTGTTCTGGGAGCTTTTTGGCATGAAACGGGTTAATAAAAGGGTGCCAGTCCAGAGTTTTCATTTCTAAAATATTGTTCTGGAGTGTCTCTAACACATCCCACTGTTTTTTGTGGCACTGGCATTTCTTTAGTGCCCGTTCCTGCCCATTCCGTCTCGTTCCGGCTTTTACCCCGTCCCGTGATTTCGGATTCCCTGGGATCTCTTTCCAATGGATTTGCTCCGTAAAGAGTGTTGATAATCAGGAATGAAAAGACCAGCTCTTGTCAAGAGGAACTTGGGTGCTGTAAAAGCAGGGCTGACTGGACATGGGGGGAGAACGAGTGTATGCTATATTTTATATTTGCTGTTTGATTATAGAGAACTTAGTCTGCTGAATCTCTGTTCTAGTTCCAAAAGCCTAACCAGAAGTTTCCCTATACCCCATATGTGCTACCACTGCAGTATTATTTTTGAAAGGTGGTGCAGGTGAAAAGAGAAAGCAAGTTCTCTCTTGAGAAAACAGTCTGAAAGGCAATAGGGTATAGGGAAACTTCTGCTTAGGCTTTTGAAACTAGAACAGAGTAAGGAGATTCAGCAGATGGTAGAGGAGAAGAATCTTTCCTTGTCGAAGAAGAGCCTGTCTGCCTGTCTGCAATGTGGCCAGTATTATACCATACTGAAGGACTGGGGAGCTCTGTTCTTGTAAACACAGAGTTGAAAATATACTTTTTGGTGGGATAACTGATACGCTGCCTCTGCATCTGGAAGTTCCATTTTGCCATTGATAAAAACTTCTTTCCTCCTCTATGACTTCCTCCCTTTTAAGAGAGCCAGTTTGGTGTAGTGGTTAAGAGCCTGGGCCTTTCATTTGGAGAACCGAGTATGATTCCCCACTCCTCCACTTGAAGCCCGCTGGGTGACCTTGGGCTAGTCACAGCTCTCTGGAGCTCTCTCAGCTCCACCCACCTCACAGGGTGTTTTGTTGTAGGGATAATAATAACATACTTTGTAAACCACTCTGAGTGGGTGCTAAGTCCTCCCGAAGGGCGGCATATAAATCAAATGATGTTATTATTTTAAAGAAAGCAAATGTTCATTTTTCTTCCCACACATACTGAAAGACAGAAAATGGGATGCATAGCACCATATAATGTTTCTTTCAGATTTTAACACTGTTGTTCATTTGATTTGAATCAGGTACACTGCCTCTGTACCTGGAGGTTCAATTTCGCCATTGTTGCTAAATTGTAATGCCAAATTTTGGTAGATATCCCAGAAAATTTAGAGGAGAAAAATTAATCTGTGAATAAGAACACAATGCTGGGTAAATGTTGGTATGACACTCACCTCACATATTCTTCATATGTAAGGTGGATGTCTACTAGGGCCAGAGACTTGACATGTCATCTGAGGCTCGACTCTACTGCTTCAGTTACCTCTTGATTTGTCCTGGAGATGCAGTTGAGATCTGAACTGTGTTAGAAAGCTCTGTGCTGGCCTAGTAAGTGTGCAAGGTGGCCACTAAGAGAGGATTGTATAGTTTTTAGTGACTTAACCGTGCAATTCTAAGCAGAGTTACTGCTTAGGAACCTCTCCCCCTCTCCCTCAGCTTGATCTTTGCTACAACAAGGACAGAGTTGGTCTTTAGTGTGTAGTGACTTTTTTCCTCCGAGTCTGAGGTAATTTTTGATTGTCATCTTTTTCGGCTTCCCATCTGTCTTTTCTTTGTGGGACACCTTCTTCTCTGATTCATTCATGGCAGAGAAAGCTCCTTTTAAGAAATGTGCCAAATGTAGCTCAAAAATAATCAAGACTGATAGACGTTCCTTGTGCCTGCTTTGTCTTGGTGAAGGCCACATCTTTGGGGCTGTAAACACTGTCAAGTGTTTACTCTGAAGGCCAGAGGGGACACAGCCAACTGCCTTAAGGTCATGTTATGGTAGAGACTGAACTCAGGTGTCCCAGGCCTGGCAGTAAAGGTATCTGCCCCAGCAGATCTCCTACCTAGTCCAACTCAGACTGTTTCAGAACCATCCAATTTGAGATCAGATCTGTCAGAGAGCATGTCCCATGGACTTGAGGTCAAAATTGTCCTGACAACAGTCATGTTTTAGATAGCATTTGGCTGCATCATCTTGACTGGCATTGGTGGTCTTGGTTCTCACATTATTAAAGGTGCAAGGAACATCAGTACTGATGCTTGTTTACACCATGTGATGAGGCGAAATAGAAATTTTAGGGTTACCAGCTCCTGCTTGGGAAATTCCTGGAGATTTGGGGGATAGAGAGTGGAGAGGGCAAGCTTTGGGAAGGGGAAGTATTTCACTGGGGTATAATGCCATAGAGTCCACCGTCCAAAACAGCCATATTCTCCAGAAGAAGTGATCTCTGTGGCCTGGAGATCAGTTGTAATTCCAGGAGCTCTCCAGCCACCACCTGGAGGCTGGCAACCCTAAATGGCATGGTCTTCAGAAAATGGGAGACTGCAAATAAACATCAGTTGATTTGTATAATGCATGCAACCGCATCTTCCAGGAGGGCCCTAGAAATACATTTCTGAGGGCACTCTGGAGGGAAATACCCCCACCCCCGGCTGTCATTTCATGTAATCTGGAAACCTTCTTATTTTTACTTTGGCTGGATGGGTGTCAGAGCTGAAGGCTGTACCTGCTGCATTCTGGAGTGGCTTTTGCCCCTGCAAGACTTGTAGAGTAACGAATACAAGCATTAGTGAGTGCTCCAGGGGTAGCTGCACCCTGTGCAGCAGCATTTACAGGAAGTGATGTCACTTCCGGAAGTGACATCATCGTGTGTTTCCGGGGAGGGGGGCGCACAAAGCGCACACATAGATAATAATAGAGAGTTCCACCACCTCTTTTCCCAGAAAAAAAGCCCTGATGTTAGGTATCAAATTGAATAGCAAAGCAGCAAAGTGCTAGCTTATCAAACTGTATCCATAAAAAAATCTTGGCTAGTGTAAACACCGCAATATGAAATCCACTGTGTTTCTGTTGTTGTAAATAGGCTAGCTAATTCTATGAAAATATACTCCCCCCACTAGCTATCTTTTTCTTACTGTGCTAATTACAATTAAATACAATTAAAAAGTAAGCATGTCTTTAAGCTGATAATAGCTCTACTATATTTACTACTCCAAAACAAAGAGAACATGGCCCAGTGCCATCCAAACCACAGAGAAATTACATCTTCTGAATCATGGAGAGTTCCTTGTGTAGGCATGGAAAAGTTAGTCTGAGTTAGCGCAAAAGAAAACTATAGTTTAATTGAATTTACCATGGTCCTAAGCTAACTTGGCCCACATCATAAATTATGATTAGTTAGGGTCCAACAAACTAGGATCTGAAACCGTAGCTTTAAGTCAATCAACTAAACACAATTAGTCCTAACCATAATTTCACATCATGTCTGAATGTGGACTTCCTGACTTGTTCCCCGGGGCTGCCCTCATACTCTCCCCAACTATGGAAATGCCATGCCCAAGCAAAGGCAATGAAACCAGCCTTTCCACAGCAAACTAGGATCTGAATGGTCTTTGCAAGCTGAATCCTGATTTCACAAACTAATCATAACTGACTCATTCATGAGGTCTTCCGAGCTTTAGTATGACAATGGGAAACTTGGGAAAGCTTTTAGAGAAGCAACAGCTTGTGCAGGAGGAAGTTAAAAGGAGAGCAAGAAGGAAGTGGATCCTTCCCACTGTTATGCACAAACTTGTGCCTTAGGTGTCCCTCTCACCAATCACAATAAGAGACACACACACCACGGAGTCCTGTAGAATGAAGCAATATATGATTGTTTAATTTAAACAATGGAGGAGCCCATTTTCACAGGAGTATGTGGTCTCCTTGTGTCCGGAGCTCATCAAAATTACAATAGAAATACAGGCAATTAATACTTTCCGATAATCATAACAATATTAGAGTATTCTAATATTTGATATCTTATTGGCTCGTAACATATCTAGGGTCAGTTCTGATTTGAAGATGCAATTCTGGCTGGCCCCTCTATTTGGGGGAATTCCAGTCTTCACAGTTTTTTTTTCTCTGCCCTCATTTTGGAAGGACACTGTCTAACCTTTTACCTACTTTCTTCTTGGCATAATACTTTCAAGGGCGCCAATGAGTCTCAATCTGGTGGATAGGAAGGGATGTTTTCCTATTCGTGTCCTTTTCCCCAGTTTCTTATCAGCTTTAAGGAAGATAATACCACAGGTGGCCTAAACCAGCTTGCTGCGTCAAATCAGTTTTCTACAAAAGGCTCTCTGGTACTGATTTCTATTGGAATCTATAGAATAATATAACATATAATATAAGTGCAGCCCTAAAAGCAGTATATCAGTTCTTACAGAGTTTCAAGTCTTCTTGTTTCAAGTGTCAAATTCTTACAGGTTACATTACAAGTAGTACTTTGGCTCCTGAGCATAGAAAAAGTGCAAAGCATGTAATACTGAAAAAGCATAGGTTTAGTATATAAAAACAAGTATATAAAAAACCTCCAAATCTATATCCATCACCACAAACAGGAGAACTGCCAGCCTCCTGCATAGAGAACAGAAACAGCAGCTGCAAGAGCTCTCATCAGTTTCAGCTTCTGAACACATTTACCTTAAAGCCAAACTACAAGTGACGTCTTACACAGGTTGGACACTAGTTGGCTTCCCTCAAGTTTTGATGGGAAATGTAGGCATCCTGGTCTTGCAGCTGTAATGGAGAGCCAAGCTGTAAAACCAGGGCGCCTACATTTCCCATCAAAACTTGAGGGAAGCTGACAAGTGTCCAACCTGTGTAAGGCGTCACGTGTAGTTTGGCTCTGTGATACATATTCACTGAACATGATGGGCTTACTTGAAAGGAAACAGGCCTAGGAAATGTGTGGGTCTACCTCTTGCGAACTATTCTCTGCTATGATTGTCTCTAAAAAAATTTCTGTTTCTGCTGAACTTTGTTGATTATACAATAATTTTTTACGAAAACACCACTGCCTATTCTGAGATTGGCTCCACTTATTTTCAATCATGATGCTGACCCATGCGTGATCTGATAATAATATATTGCCAATTTCAGAACTTAAAAGTTTATCACCTAGAGAAGAAGAAACATGGATATAATCTATCCTCGTATAATTTTTGTGTCTGGGGGAGTAATATGAAAAGTCTTTTTCTCCTATATGAGTGTGCCTCCATGCGTCTAGGAGATTGTTATTCTGAAGCAATGTGGCAAGCCTTGTAATAGATTTCCTTTTTTGTTTCTTGTTTTTGCTTTTAACTGTTTTGGTATTGAGCACTGCTTTGTCTAGAGAGTGGTTAATGATATAATTCAGGTCTCCTCCTATTATCAGCTGACCTTCCTGAAGGGAGGATAAGGTGTTAAGAGTTTCCTCTATGAAGACAAGTTGTTGGTATTTTGGTGCATATATTGAGGCAAAAGTATATGCTTGTCCTTCTATCGTACCGTTAACAAAAATAAATCTCCCTTTGGGATCCTTGAGAAGTTTTTTCTTTTGGAAAGGTAGATTTTTAGTTATTAGAATGGCAGCTCCTCTAGATTTGGACGATCCTTCTGCATGAAATTGTGAACCTATCCAATTGGCTTTTAATATGTTAGAACTTCCTGTTCTGAAATGAGTTTCTTGTAGTAGAATGACTTGTGAGTTTGTTTTTGCTAGGGTGGAAATTATGCGCTTACGTTTAATGGGGTTTCCCAATCCTCTAACATTAAGAGATGTTATTTTAAGTTTAGTGCACATCATGCACTCTTGTCCTCTTTTAAGGAGTTATACAATTTTCTATTTAGTACTCCCAGTGTACTTGTAACAGAGTATACTATGCTTTAAAATACCCTTATAAGGTGATAGGACCTAGAATTATTCTAACCCACCAAGGGGATCTTGTTTTGTATTTATTTATTATTGTACTTAATTTATTTATTTAATTATTTAAATTTGTCTAATGAGAAACTACCTAACTGTGACAATTGTTTCTTATTTTACAACCCTAATTATTGTAAACTGAGGCAGTAGTGTTGTCTTACTTTGTCTAAATTAACTACCCTAACCCAACTTGTTTAAAAACGATCCCCTCTAATAATAAAGTAAAAAATTAGCAAAGCTAACCTTGTTTGTTATAAACACAATTCCAATAAATATCTGCTAGAGTTTAAGCAAAAAATAGAACGCCTAAAGCCAATATTGCAAACACCGTGTTATATAACTGTTGACACAAATATTTAAGATCTCTTTAACCCAGTACTCCTTGTATTTAACTGAATCTTTTCTGTCTTACTATGTATATATTCTGTATGACTGTTTTTCTATGTATATAAACTGTATGAATATCCCCAATACTTAATATTAACTCCTAACTTGTAGTTAACAACCCTTAAAATGTTTCCTATTACAACAATTGATAACAATATTATAATTAAATAGTATGTTAAATGGATTGGTTACTATTTATATATTAAAAATATATATCTACATATAATATAATTTTATAATATAGAAGAAATGTACTTTGGTAATATAAATAACTCAGTAGTTACTCAAACGGTTATATAACAATTAATCAAGTAATTAATCACTGTAATTAATTTAATAGGTATCTAAATATTAATCAATTTCTTAATCAATGTATTTAAGACAATAGTTATGTAATTATTAATCAAATTATTAAATTCTGCAATTACTCAAATAACAATCAATAACAATTGATCAGTATTAAAATTATTTAGTTGTAAACCTGTATAGCCTGGAAAACTTATTCAAAGCCTTGTAAGATGCAAACGTTAACTTCACCCCCCCCACCCTCCCTCCCCCTTATATTAATTTGAGATCTTTAGTTATAAATTTTTTAATAAAACTTTTAATAACTTTAAGAACAGTTACCCCAGTTACCCCAGCAATAGCTCTTAAGCTAGAGTTAGACTCTAGCTTTGGGGGGGGGGGAAGTCCCCAAGTCTTTTTTTTTATAAAATTTTTATTAGGTGAGAATATTAATATACAATTTTCAAATAACATTTCATTATCCTTTCCCCCACCCTTTTCCTCCCCCCCTTTTCCAAAACTTCCAACAGCTTTCCAACCCTATAGCCTAATCTATTCCCAATCTGTCCCCTTTTTCTGTAACTCCTTATCTCATGTTTACTTACTCTTTTATTCAACTAAGCCCTATCTATTAACTTCAAAAATATTGTTATAAACTTAAAATCTATTATCTATTACTTTATATTAGCTCCACATATATTTAAATTTAAACTAACTGTCGGATAAAATATTTACTTTAGTAATTCTAACAATATCTATTAACTCGGGCAGCCCAATCCTAAGAGGGGCGGGGAAAGTGAATAGGAACTGAACTAAGGCTTGCAATGGCGTATCTGGGCTTTACGCCCGCGTAAGCCGCTCTCCACCCACGCTGGGACGCGGCGCTGTTCCGCCGGCAGGCCGGCAACGGCCCAAGCCTCTGGCGTCCGGGCGGCGGTGCGGGAGCGGCGTAGAGCCCCGCGCCGGTGTGGGGGTGTGTGGGGGGAGGGTGGGGCCAGAGTTAGTCTGCTCCCTAAGCCCCTCCAGAAGCGGGAACGACCACAGCGGCGCAAAAAAGCTATGCCATGGAAAAAGAAGGCGTAGCCCATAGGCGCCCATGGAACGGCGAAAAACCGGCCCCCTCTCCGAGCGCCCAGCCCCGCCTCCATGGCCCGAAGGAGCATAGGATGAGAACTATCCCGGGGACGAATCAGCGTGCGCGCCCGGGATGGACGAGCCCCCCTCTCCGCACCCAATCACCTGCGACCGCGCCCTACAAAACATCTGGCCAGCGCCGGCCAAAACCCTCAGGTAAGTGAGCACGTCGCCGGAGGCTCTGTCCCTTTGTCCGTGTGCTGCGTGGCGTTGCCCCTTTCAACACCGAACGGGGGTGAGGGCATTCATGGTGGCAGGCACAGAATGCACTCGGGGGACTTCGTGAAAAAGTGGGGGGACTTCCTGTAAAAGGGAAGAAGTGCAAATGTCTGGCTAACTCCCTTTTTTCCCTGACAGGAAGAACAACTCAACATCTAACTGGACTCATGCAAGCTAGTTGTTTCTAACTAAGCACAAACAAATTAACCCTTCCGTGAGAGAAGGGAGTGACACTTGGCGAACTTACAGCAGCCTCTCCCGTTTCCTTGCAGGTACCCTGACTCCGGTATGCCCGCCTGGTGATGACTAACGGAGCGCTGACAGGTGAGGAGGAGGTAGGGGAGGGGGGACCCGTTCCGCAGATTAGTGCAAACTGCCCATTCACCTGACCCCACCCGCTCACTTGCCGCTTCGGGTGAGGCCCAGCAGGGGTGGAGGGCGACCATGGCCGCGCCTGGCCGCCTCAGAGGCAGGCGCCCTGAAAACCACATGCGACCAGGTGTTTGTTATGACCAGCTCATTCCCTCCCGTAAAGGTAAAGGCTTGCCAAGGCCGAGTGCATCCTCGCAAGACCGTCATGCATCAGCTGGTCGCTGCTGCCCTCGACTATGTGCATCCTCCTGGATGGCGGAGTGTGGGGCTTGCCTCGCCAGTGGAACGAGGCAAAGCCCACATGTGTCTTTTTACCCCACAGGCACGTCCAGGGCATGGCTGTTCCCCCGCGTCCCGCCCTCCCCAAACATCTCTGACAGACGGTTGGCTGCAGCCCAGGAAGCACTTTCGTGCCGTGGCCTGCATCCCAACCCCGCCCTGCCGAGCGGGAAGGAGGGCTGTGAAGAATTCCCCGGCTCCCTTGCTAGCCTAAAAACAAGCCCACTTGTTCCAGTGCAATAAAACGAGTTGTAAAACAACTACCTTCTGTCTGCGAGCCTGACTTCGTCCTCTGCCCCTTCCCCAACACTCCCGTCACATATCTCCACCTGCACATCGCCACAAATGTATCTGACAGACCCCGTTCTGCCTCCCCGCCCCCCCTCCCCTCACAGTAACGTCAGGTAGAGGGTTGGGGCAGGGCATGTCAGCGGGGAGGGGGGAGCCACCGAGGGCGATCAATCCCTGGTAGGGTGAGCAGCTGGCACCCGATAAGCCAGGGAGAGGGTGGCCGGGGGTGCTGCTGCAAGGGGTGGGAGATGGCAGGGGAAACGGTCCACTCACTGGAACCCTAGCCCCATCAGTGAAGAAACTAGGGTAGCGGCAGACGGATGTCGTATCCCAGGCAGGAGGTCTCGCGTGCCTGGGGAGGGTCGCTCCCGTTGCAGCCTCAGCCACAACAACGAAGTCCCATGAGCGGCCGCCTCCCAGAGTGGGTCCAGCCCCTCGGGTTTCTGCGGCAGCCCCATTGGTCATTCCAACACCCTCCACCCCGCAGCGTCCCACCTCACATCCATCCTGCGGGGCAGTTGCGAGGCTCCCGCGCCAACATGCCGTGGTTGTTGGGAGGGGTGGGGTGTGTCTGAGGCTGCGCGTGGCTCCGCCCTGCCCAGCGGCTTCCCCCGACACTGGCTGCAATGTGGGCGGCAATCGAGAGGGAGCGGCTAGAGGTGCATGCCGCATGGGAGGAGGCGAACAACCGTGGCCGGGAGTTCATGGCCGCGGTACTGGAGGTGGGAGAGGGGCTCCGTGCCTCTCAAGCCCGTGCCGAAGCCCTGCTCGGGCGGCTCATCGCCATCCTCGACCCGTCGGCCCCACCCGCTGCAGCAGCTCCACCTGCCCCAGAGGCACCCCTCCCTCGGGCCCAGTTGCGTGGACGGCCAAAGGGGTCCGGCCGGCACCCTCGCCGGTGAGCCCCGCTGCCACCTTCCGGGGGTTGGGGTGTTCTGCTGGACAGGCGGGGCTGCAGCCCAGGGTGTAATACAGCTGCTGGAGACAAGGTGGAAGGGTCCTGGGTGGGGATGGGGGCAGCAAAGCGGGGCTTGGCCGCGTGACCTGGTCGCCGCATCCGGGAAGGCTGGGTGGAGGGGCAGCTGCTTCTGACCATGCACTCACACAGGCGCTGGACGGCACAGGGGGCGAGCGGGGGGGGGGCTGGCGAGGTAGCGCCCGGGCCGTCAACGGGCCCCTGGCTGCCTGTCCTTCCAAATGGGCTCTGCCCAGCCCTGCCTCTCCATTGTCCCTCGACACCCACCCTCTCCTACACGCCTCCCCTTCCTCACGTCTGCTGGGGGAGGTGGGATGGTATAATAATAAAGGCTGATTTCTGTGTCTGCCTGTTGGTGGCGGCCTCAGGCCAACCCTCCCCTTCGGTGCGACTTGGTGGCTGTTCCCTACTGCCGGGACTGGGTGCTGCCTTGGATTCCTCATGGCAGGGCGCCTGGCAGTCCCATGCCAACCTCTCTGGACGCGGCCGCCATGGACTTGGCGCTGCATTGGGCAAACGAGGGAGAGGCTCCTCAGACCACGCCCACCCCTCTCCTTCCCGACTGCGAGCTCCGCCCAACGCACGAGCCAGGGTCGTCTGCCGGCATGGGCGCGATTTGCCTGCTGCTCTGGGGCCTGGCCGGGATCGCGTGCTGCCCATTGGCTGCGTCTATCCTGGCCCCTCCCCCTGGTGCTTGTGGGGAACAGCGCCCTTTGGCTGTGCCCGGCGGTGGCCGCGCATCAGGCCCGCCCACAACGCTTTCTGGTTCTCCCAATTTGCATCTCTGCGCTGCTGCCAGGGCTGGCGCCGCTGCACTTTGCTGGCACAGGATACGGCCTGGCGGCGCCACTGCTCCATCTGTGGAGGCACGCCGACGTTGGGGCCGGCCATAGGATTGCGCAGTAAGTCCACTTACATTTGGGCTAACAATTAGCTAATACTTCACTTCATATGGTAAAGACTTTATCTCTTCTAATAACAAATCCATTCAAATAATTTTCAAATTGCCGTAATTCTCCCTTTACGTCCCACTTCTTTTCTAAATATGTTTTCAATCTTCCCCAATCCGTAAAAAATTCTGCTGGATTCTGATCTCTCAGCTTCCTTATCATTTTATCCATTTCCGCCATGTACAGTAATTTATGCATCCAATCTTCAATAGTTGGTATTTCTTGCACCTTCCATTTTTGCGCATGTAAAAGTCTTGGTGCCGTCGTCATACAAAATAGTAATGTTCGGTATTGAGTAGGAACATCTTCCATGCTTAAGTTCAATAGCAATAGTTCTGGGTTCTTCTTTATTTCAATCTGCAATATCTCATTTATTACTCCTATAATATCTCCCCAGAACTGTCTGGCTATTTCACATGTCCACCACATATGATACAATGATCCTTCATGCTTTTTACATTTCCAGCATTTATCTGACATGTTAGCATTTCCAAGCGCAATCTTCTTTGGCGTTAAATACCGTCTATAGATCATTTTATAAACATTCTCTTTAATACTGGTACAAGTTGAAATCTTCAGTGTAGTTTTCCATAAATATTCCCATGATTCCATTGTTATTTCTTTATGACAATTAATTGCCCACTTCACCATCTGTACTTTGACCGTCTCATCCTCTGTATACCACTTCAAACGTATTTTATAAATCTTAGATATCTTCTTTTTGCTTTCTTGTAGTATAGTCTCTTCCAACTCTGAGTTTTCCCATTTAATTCCTTCTTTTGAACAATCCGAATTATAAAGGTCTCTGATCTGTCTATATTGGAAAAGTCCCCAAGTCTTGAGCTATTTTTTTTAAAAAAAACGGAGCTGTCTTAGCAGAACTCTACCCCCCCCAAAACGCCTGTGATCATACCCATTTCAATATTTGACTACCCCGACTCCTATTAAATCACAACTACAAGTCTCACATTCTTTATATATAAATGTTTAAAGCTTGCTTTAAAAGCCTCATATTGGGATCTTGCTCCCTTGTGGGGCTGACGGAGTCAATGTCTGCTTCCTCTTGTTGCTGCTTCTGCTGACCTCCATGGGTGTCTCTATTCCCAATGCAGTCAGAAGCTCCACCCCCATTTCTAAGTCCGATGCTGTGTATTGCTTGCCTTGAATAATCACTAACACTTTGCAGTAATTCAGCCACTTGTAGCGTATGTTAGATTTTCTAAGAGCTTCAGTTATAGGTTTCAGTTCTTTTCGTTTTGTCAAGGTTTCTTTAGGCAGTCTTCAAAAATGAGTATTGAGGCTCCTTTAAGAGGGATAAAGCCCTTACTTCTGGCTTCTTGCAGTATTTTCAGTCGCATCGAGTCTTCTGTAATCTCGATTATAATGTCTCTGGGGCCTGGCTTGTTTCTGAAGAGCCTCTCTGCGCCAACCCTGTAGGCCTTGTTAATGTAGGGGTGTACATCCTCTTCCAGCTTGAAGTGTCTGACTAGCCACATTGTCAGGGCTGCCTTCAGATTTTCACTGGTGGCAAATGAGTCTTCCACCCCCCTTAGCTTTAAATTCCTCTGCTGGGCTTTTATCTCAAGACTGAGAAGTCAGGTGTTGAAGGTCTTTTATATCACTTTGAGATTCCTGACACAAATTTAGAGCCATTTCTGATTTCTGGTTTGTTTTATTCAGTTCTATTCTTATTTCTGATAATTGATTTGCTAGAGGCTGTAACAGTTTGGCCATGTGATTGAATAATCTTTGTTCGAAATACTGCAACTGGGGATCAAGAGTAATTTCTGAGGGAGTTACCTGCGCCTCAGTGATCTCTGTTCTCTCGGCAGCCATTTTAAGCAGTTCTTCACTGTTGTTCCTCACCTGCTTGGAGTCTCGTGTGTCAGAAAAACAGCACTCTACGTCTTTAACAATTTTAGACTGTAACTTCTTTTTCTTAGAGGCTTGTTTTATCATACTAAGGATTTTTTGAGTACAGGGGATTGAGGGTACAGGGGATTGAGTACAGGGGATTGAGGGTATTTTACAGGGGATTGAGGGTTAAGGAGGACAGAGCTCTTCTAAAATGCTTCCATTCCCTTGGGAATCAAAGCCACGCCCCAGGCTTAGGATGAAGGATAGGCACTCTAAGGACATGCCAAAAGACCGCTGCTGCAATCCAAAGCTTTATTCATAAATGCCAAGGGTCAAAATCAAAAGAATGGGGGAGCGCCCACTCTCTCTGGCTGCTCCCGGCAGGAGATTGGCAACGGGTTTGCCTGGCTAAATTGTCCCGTTTCACAAGGCTCACAGCTTCATCAAAAGCCACAAATGAATTCTTAGTGTAAAGTGTATTCCTTTACTACAAAGTAACCTGCTGGACAAGAGTCAAGTTTCTTCTTAGTTTTAGTTCAACAATATTTCCTCTCTTGCCTTTGCTTTGGAGTTTGGGACCATTCCCCCTGTCCTTTGCCTTAGGATGAAGGATAACCAAAGGGGTTCTTGTCCAGTCCTTACATCTTATGCCAGCCCGCCGTATAATTTCACTTTCTCTTACCTGGGAATGCTTGAAAGAAGAATAAGAAGATGGCAAAAAGAAGACAGAGGAGCCTCATGATTGGTTGAAGCTTGGTGCAGTCCTGCTTTTGCTGAACTGGAAGAAGAGCATGTGAAACAGCAATGGAGAGTCTGTATTTATTAAGGTTTGCAGAAAATTGCATAACAAATTTTCATTAATGACTGACTGACTTTTCGAAGGAAGCCCATGCCTCTTTTTCACTGTAGAGTTCAGTATGGTACAAACATTATAAGCCCCCCTCCTGTAGGCCCATGTCATACAACCATTACTGTTTAACTAGAAGGGTAACCAAATGACTCTATTCCCTTTTTCCAGCCAAGCGTGGGTTGTTCTCCATAAAGGAATTGGGATTGGATGAAAAGGAAGGAGGGTCTGGATGAGGCAGGCCTTGATCCTGCTTGCTAAGCTGGCTCACCTTCTGGCTTATTGCTCAGTATGTTCCCCTATTCTACCTTTGTCGTGATGTCTGTCCGACGGAAAGATTGACAAAATTGTCCCTGATTAACCAAGTATCAACTGTGGGGGCAGCAACTGAGTTACATGGAAAGGCCAGAAGCATTGGTCATATATGGAGCAGAGTGGAAAAAATTTTCCTCTCAAAATGCCTCCTGGATTCCTCTGTGAATGAATGTTGATGTCTATTACTTACCCCAGATGCTCTGGATAATCACCTGCTCCAGATTTTTATTCCACCCCCCCCCCAGTCTTTAGCAAATTTGTTTAATAGATCTATTTAATAGCTGGACTTTGTTTAATAGCTGGAATGGCTCTAGAAGTTGCTAGATGTTGTTAAACATTTATATACTGCTTTTGGATTTTTAAAATTTACCATTATATTATAATACTTACGGAAACTTGTATTGGAATGGTAGAGCCACCAGCACCATTCAGGCCAACCGCTTGAGGCCAATTATAGTGAGGATGGGAGATTCGCTACCGCCAAACATAATGAGTCCACCTGCCACATTTGTGACCTGTCAGATTTACAATATCTCTAAGTATTGCAAAAGGTGTACTGGACAGAAAGAAAGAGTGCCTTTGCATAAGTTTTCAGAGATGAAATTTGGGGAGTGTTAGATTTCAGTCTCTTTTTTTATATATATATATATTTATTAACATTCTAAAATCAGTGAACAGAGTTAACAAAGAACAACAAAGTAATAGTTAACTATATACAATTATGTACAGGAATACTTAATCACAATTGGTTATAGCTTTGAACAAGAAACAAGGATAACGGATAATAGTCAATAAGTCAGCTTTGTTAAGGTTCATATAACTAGATCTTCTTTGGAAGCTATTCAATCTTGAGTAACAAAAAGTAAATGTTTGGGAGGATGCTGATCTGTGATAGAAATAAATTCAATAAATGGTTGCCATTTTGCCATAAAATCAGTTTACCTTGGGTAATGTTCAGTTTGATATATTTTATCATATATTTTTCTTGTACATAGTGATCCCAAATTTTTTCTAACCATTTATCTTTTGTGGGGATTATTTTGGATTTCCAATATAAAGCCAGCAAGTTCTTTGCCACAACCAAGAGATTGCCAATGAGGTCTTTTCTGATTTGTGGGATTTCAGTTGTATCCCATAAATTTTAAAAAAATGATCTTCGGGTCTAAAGGAATTTCATAGCTTGTTATTTCTTTAATATAATCCAAAATTTCATTCCAAAAAGATTCTATCTTAGGGCATCCCCGCCAGCAATGTTTGAACGTTCCTATTTCACCGCACTCCTTCCAACAAAGTGGGGAGTTTTTTTTTATTATAAGTGAAAGTTTTCTTGGCGTTAAATGCCACCTGTGAATTATTTTGTGATTTTGAATTCGATATGTAATCGTTTTAGTTAGGGGTGTGCAGTTCGGGTTTTGGAAAACCCGAAAAAACCCGAATCACCCCGATTTGGAGAAATTCGGAGAATCAATTCGGGTTTTGGCGATTCGGAAAACCCGAATTGATTTGGGTTTTTCCAAATCGATTCGGGTTTCCTACAGGCGCCATTTTGCTAGGCACTTGCTTTGGCAAGCGAAGCCCTTCGAAGGGGGGGGGAAGGAGTGAGTCACTCATTCCTTTCACCCTCCACCCCTCTTGCAGGAAGCTAAGCTTCCTGCAGGCTCTTAGAAGAGGGGGGGGAGGAGTGAGTCACTCACTCCTTCTGTCACCCTCCACCCCTCTTGCAGGAAGCTAAGCTTCCTGCAGGCTCTTAGAAGAGGGGGGGGAGTGAGTCACTCACTCCTTCTGTCACCCTCCACCCCTCTTGCAAAGGATGAAAGGGAATCCTTTGTTTTGCCTTGCCAATGCAAGGTGCTTTGCCAATAGCATTGCACTTTGCATTTGCAAAGCAATGCCAGAGATTCCCTCCAAAATTATCAGGTAGGGGAGGGGGAGCAGGAGGAGGGTGGCTGTTGCAGTGTGGGGGAGGTAAGGCAAGGGAGGGGTGACTTTTGGAGTCACCAATCCCACTGCTGCATCCTTCTGCCAGCCAATAGATTCAAATCTTTGGCTGAGGCTGTAGCAGTGGAAGGGGATTTAAACTTGGGGCAAGACTGAGTGGTCTGAACAGTTCTGTTGCTGCGTGCTGAGAGAGAGGACAGAGGCTGCACCTGGAGGACATCTGCCTGGAGGATCAACTGTGCTTGTCTGGACTGAGAGGAGACCTGGTAGGCCTTTTTAATTTTTATAAATTTTTGGATGGTGGCTGGGAAATGTACTGCTGTGGCATGCCTATGCAAAATGATTCTTAAGTTTAGTCTGTCTTGGCTTGGTCTGTGGGGACATTTTCATGTTGGGCAGAAGAGGAGAATGGTTTGGGTGTGTGTGTTTCAACATTGGTTGCTGTGTGCTTTCTTCCTTTAATGTTTCCTTTGTCATGCTTGAGTGTGGGGTGGTCTTGATACACTGTTTCCCAGGCCTAAAAAATGATTGTGCCAGCTCTGGGCCCACAGGCTAGAAGCTCTGCTGGGTGGCTTTGGTGCTTTGTGCTGGCTGGCCTGGCTCTCCCAATTAAGCTTCACAAACTGGATTGGTGTGTCTTGTTTTGCTGGTTATGGCCCCCTTCCTCCCATGCTTCCCACCAGGCTTTCAAACCAGTGTGCCAGCTTTGGGCCTACACAGACCAGAAGCCTGCTGCTCTGCCTTTGGTGCTTTGTGCTGCTGGCTGGCCTGGCTCTCCCAATTATGCTTAACAAACTGGATTGGTGTGTCTTGCTTTGCTGGTTATGGCCCCCTTTCTCCAATTCCAATGCTTCCCACCAGGCTCTCTAACAAGTGTGCCAGCCTCTGGCCCACACATAGGCCTGCTGCTCTGCCTTTGGTGCTTTGTGCTGCTGGCTGGCCTGGCTCTCCCAATTGCGCTTAACAAACTGGATTGGTGTGTCTTGCTTTGCTGGTTATGGCCCCCTTTCTCCAATTCCAGTGCTTCCCACCAGACTCTCTAACAAGTGAGCCAGCTTTGGGCCTACACAGACCAGAAGCCTGCTGCTCTGCCTTTGGTGCTTTGTGCTGCTGTCTGGCCTGGCTCTCCCAATTATGCTTAACAAACTGGATTGGTGTGTCTTGCTTTGCTGGTTACGGCCCCCTTCCTCCAATTCCAATGCTTCCCACCAGGCTCTCTAACAAGTGTGCCATCTTGGGCCTACACAGACCAGAAGCCTGCTGCTCTGCCTTTGGTGCTTTGTGCTGGCTGGCCTGGCTCTCCCAATTATGATTCACAAACTGGATTGGTGTGTCTTGCTTTGCTGGTTATGGCCCCCTTCCTCCCATGCTTCCCACCAGGCTTTCAAACCAGTGTGCCAGCTTTGGGCCTACACAGACCAGAAGCCTGCTGCTCTGCCTTTGGTGCTTTGTGCTGGCTGGCCTGGCTCTCCCAATTATGATTCACAAACTGGATTGGTGTGTCTGGCTTTGCTGGTTATGGCCCCCTTTCTCCCATACTTCCCACCAGGCTTTCAAACCAGTGTGCCAGCTTTGGGCCTACACAGACCAGAAGCCTGCTGCTCTGCCTTTGGTGCTTTGTGCTGGCTGGCCTGGCTCTCCCAATTATGATTCACAAACTGGATTGGTGTGTCTGGCTTTGCTGGTTATGGCCCCCTTTCTCCCATACTTCCCACCAGGCTTTCAAACCAGTGTGCCAGCTTTGGGCCTACACAGACCAGAAGCCTGCTGCTCTGGCTTTGGATGGTGCCTGTTTGCTGGCTGGCCTGGCACTCACAAGCATGCTTCACAAACAGGTTGCTGACCGTTCGTGGACCTCTCCTGGATTGGACTGCACTGCACTTGGAGGACATCGGCTTGGAGACCTCTGTGTGTGTGGAGGATCAACTTTGCTGCTGGATATCTGGAGAGGAGGACTGGTAATTTTTTTTATTAATTGTTTTTTGAATATATTGCTACTGCTGTGGCAATCTGCCAGCATATGCTTTAGTTTGGTCTTTATGGCTTGGGTCAGGAGGGACATTTTTTCATTGGGCACGAGGACATTGTTCGGGGGTTGGGGGGGGTTAAATATTGATTGTTGTGCTTGCTTTCTTTGATATTTCCTTTGTTATGATTGAGTGTGGGGTGGGCTTGATCTACTGTTTCCACCAGAAAAAGAGTGTGCCATATTCGGGCCCACACACAGGCCTGCTCTGCAGGGTGGATGTTTTGTGTTTTACCAATGGTTGGTCCTATCCTTTTGGGGGGGGTGGTTCCTGCATAACCATGGCACCGCTTCCTCACAATGGCTTCTGGTCTGTCTAGGCCCAAAGCAGATCGGAGCCTTGACTTTTGGGGGCTGTGTGTGTGTTTAGCGTGTTATTGACTCTGTTAACATGATTCCACCTTTCTTTACAGCATAGAGGAGGAGAGGAGGACCAGCTGCACGACCGTCTGAACATCGCTGGACTGCAGGACTGTGAGTCTGGGTTTACATTTGGGTGGGCTTAGGGGTGGGTTCTTGCTAGCTTGGGAGGGGGGAGGCTCATCTTCAGACCACCACATCCACACCCCACACCGACACACCACAGAAACATTGTTCCCACTAAATAGTGTCTTAGGTAGGTAGGCCAGTTGGTAGGTGTTCAGTGGCTAATTGCCCTCAACGTAATCGATAGGGAAACCAAGCGTAGTTTTTTTAAAAAAAATTAAATAGGGAATCAGCAGGAAAAGCATTAGTGAGTGAGAGTTAGGATTGAATTCAATATATATACACATTTGGAATAGCTGTCAATAGGCTTCCCATTAGTGCCCCCATAACTAGGGTTCCACTGCCCATCTCTGGCACCCGTGGTGGTGCCAGGCCGTCCCGGGCATACTAGTGTGTGAGTGTCTAAGGCTGTCTGTCACCTACTGGGGTTTAGGGCCAGCTCAATTCCGGAGGAATTCAGCTGTTTGGCAGGTTCAGGTTCCCCGACATAAATAGTGTTGCTTAAAAAGGCACTTGATAGTCCATCTCCAAGTCACAGAGCCACTAGAAGCACAGATTTAGAGCAGATAAGTTAGGTCTCGAAAACAAAGTTGACCTTTGTTTTCCCAAGGTTTTCTGATCAGTTAGTGTAGATTTAGGGAGGGGAAAGTATGTCAGAGAGGAAAGCAGAGAGGGGCCCCGGGGGAAAGGCTAGGGAGAAATCTAGATGGGAGGAGGGGAGGGAGAGGGGGACTGCTGCGGCAGTCCCCCCATCTGAGCGGAGGAGGCCCTCCCCTGCGCTGCTGCCGTTCACCAGCCTGGCTTCTGGTGACAGGAAGAGGGTTCGCAAGACTCTCTTTCCTGAGGCAGCTGCTGGAGGGCCACCCCCAACCCGGGTGTGTGAGGCAGGGGAAGGCACTGGGCGGGGGCCTGCTGCTGAGGCTCCTCCTCCTCCAGTGGTTGCGAGGCAGCTGCTGGAGGAGGGGCAGCATGTGGTGTCTCCTGGGATGGACGTGGGGCATGTGACTTTTCCATCCCTCACGATCACCCCAGGAACCTGGAGGATGTTGGAGGAACTGCCCGTGAGACCCCCCCTGGGGCGGTCCACCCCAGTTTCCTCTGAGGCCAGCAGCAGGCCTCTCGTGGCTGTGCAGGAGGAGAGGATGCAGGAGGAAGAGGCAGAGACTGTGGTGGAAGAGCCCACATCTCTGCCCCTTCAGCCTCGTCCATCCCCACCTGCCCGGCCGAGAGTGGGACACGGTGTGTCCGGCCAGAGCACCTCACAGGAGGTGCCTCAGGGTGGGCCCGAAAGCGCTTCTCCTGAGAAGCGTGGGCCGTCCAGTCACTCCGAAATCTGGAAGCACTTCCAGACAACAGAGGATCCCCGAGCAGCCCAGTGCCGGCATTGTAGGCTGTGCGTCAGCCGTGTCAGAGATGCTGGGCATCTCATCACGTCTGGGATGAGGAACCACATGAGGAGGCACCACCAGGCGGTGCTTCTTCGGGAGGAGAGTTCAAGTGGCGCCACATGGCCGCCAGCTAGCCAGAAGGAGGCAGGCTCCTCTGGTGCTCTCCCCCCAAAGGTTCCTGCAGGGAAGGGACGCCAAGCCTTTCTCCCGGAGATGCTTGGTACGCAGGGCCCTAGTGTGCCCAAAGAGGGGATCCGGAGGGCGAGCTGGCGCCTCACGCGCCACATCGTCAACATGGTAGCGGTGGATGGGAGAACGTTTTCCATAGTAGAAGACTTCGGCTTCTCAGGGCTGCTCCACGATTTCTTTCCCTGGTACGCCGTCCCTGCTCGTACGACATTGAGCAGATCGGTGGTGCCCTCGTTTTACAGGGCTGCCACGGACCATGTGAAGGCACAGCTGTCCCGGGTTGCCGGGAGAACTGTGCACTTCACATCCGACATCTGGACCTGCCCAAGTGTGCATCAAGCGTACCTCTCGCTTACTGCTCACTGGTGGGAACCTGAGGCGGTTGTGGGTGGGGGCCGGGGGGAGGTGCCTAGCACAGCTAGCCAGGGACGGATGGGAGACCGCTGGAACGGCTACAGCAAGGCCTTGCTTCATGCCGAGGTGCTCGACGTGTCCCACACGGTGGAGAACATCGCTGCCACCTTGAGGAGACAGTTGGAAGAGTGGATAGGCCAGGGACCCGCCACCGTGGGATTCATGGTGACGGACGGTGGCAAGAACATGAGGGCGGCAGCGCATCTAGTGAGCCGAGATTGCGTCTACTGTGCGGCTCACAAGCTTCACCTAGTGGTGAGAGATGCGCTGGGGATGGGCTCCTCGAAGGAACCCTTTGATACCCGGACCCGTGAACTCCAGTTACTTATCCAGAAATGTCGGAGGCTCATGGGTCACTTCTCGCGCAGCGTGAAGTCCACGCACGAACTGTGCCAGACACAGGTCAGGACAGGTGTGCCAGAGCACGCTCTGGTCACTGACGTTAGCACTCGCTGGAACTCCACCTGCGCCATGCTTGAGCACTTGGTGGAGCAGCAGGCCGCACTCCACGCGTGGCTCTCCGAGAGCCGCAGTGCGAGTCATGTGGGTGAGTTCAGCCGGGAGGATTGGTTCACCATCACCCAGACAGTGGAGGTCCTGAAGCCCTTCAAGGACTTCACTGTGGCGGTCTCGTCAGACACAGCGACCCTCGGTCTGGTCATTCCCCTGGTGCACACGCTCCAGAGGAATCTGGCCACCCTTGCAGACTGGGTCACGCCCCATGCTGACCTTGTTCCAGCGGTGCGCGCCCTGGTGAGAAGGCTGCAGCATGGCATAGCTGCCAGGCTAACTCCTCTCACACAGGACGAGTCATACATGTTGGCGACCATGTGTGACCCGCACATAAAGGGCACTTTCGCCGAGCGGGATGGGAAGCTCACCCAAGCCAGAGATGGGCTCTGCTCTTGGGTGAGGCACAGGCAGGCCGCAAGGGGATGCCTGTCGACAGTGGGGACGCAAGAGGGGCCCTGCCGTGCGGGTCCCTCTGACGCCCCCTCTGCGAAGGCCCCCCCCCCGCGGCCACCACCGGAGTGCCGATGGAGATGGAGATGCTCCAGTGGGCCCTCGTCCCCTCTGGGGTCGTGAGGACCATGAGAGAGGATCCGGCGGAGGCAATGGTCAGGGACTACCTTGCGGAGTCCTGCGAGTCGCTCTCCACCGATCCGCTCAGCTACTGAGCCAAGAAGGAATCGGTCTGGCCGAACCTCTCCCTCGAGGCGCAGCGGCTGCTCTCATGCCCTCCGACGAGCGTGGAGAGCGAGCACGTCTTTTCTCATGCGGGCGACATTGTCGGCCCACATCGCACTCGCCTTCTCCCATGGAGAGTCGAGCAGTTGACCTTCCTGAAGGTCAACTCTCGCCTCTTCGATTTCTCAGGACTGGACTTCCAGAGTGACTGAGGTGAGCCCAACTTGTGGCCTGCATCCTCTGCGAGTCCAATCCTTTGGAATCGCACTCTCCCCTGCATAAAACCCTGTAGACGCAGTTAAAACCGGCCGGCAGAGGAAGGGTGGTTAGGAACCAGTGGCAAAGGGAATCCACCAAGCAATTTGAAGCCCCCACCCCAAGGGAATTCAAAACATCTCCCAGCACTGAGACAGACCCTGTGGGACCAGTTTTTTTCTGAAAAATAATGCCCCAGAAACATGGATTGCCACTGGAGGGAGAAATAGGTTAGATAGGGATTGCTTAGGTGAGGATTAGGGAATGGGAAACTGTAATATCCTTCTGTTTGGAATGTTTAAAATGTTTTTCAGTGTTGTAGTTTTTCACAAAATGAAAAAAAACCCAAAAAGTTGAAATGTTTGTTAAGAGTTCAAATGTTTGTTTGTTTGTTTTAAAAAAAAGAAAAACCAAAAAAAAATTATAATGTTGCTGTTTGGTTTGCTTGGGGGGGGGGGAAGCGGGGAGAGTTGGGGATGGGCGCCAGCCAATGATGATGTCTCGTAGATGTTTCCAGTAACATGCTGAGGCTGGTGGGGGGGGGGACTCTGCAACACCGCCCCACAAATACCAGTGTTCTGTGCCTTGACAGTGCCAGCTCCAGCTTTGTGTTGCTGAACTAAAAGCATAGCCCAAGGAAATGACATTGGTTCTGCTCGAACTTGTTGCAGTGGTTTCCCCCCAATTAAGTTTGTTGATGGAGGGGTGGTTGACAGATGGGCTCACGCGCCTGGAAATAGAGAAAGTGTGACAGAGAAGAAGTCTTTTTGTGTTGTGTTTTGTTGTAATGGAGGAGGTGTCAAGGGGATGAGCAAATTAGTATTTTATTTCATGATAGTTGTGTTATTTTCCGACTCAGAGTCTAAGACAATGCTGTCCTGCCTGTGGTTGTGCCCTGCTGCCATGTTGCCTACATCTGTCCAAGACAGAAAGTGTTTTTGACCCATTTTGCCCCCCCCCCCCCCGTGCAACACACATCTTGAAATGCTGGTTTCAAGTTTTACTGATTGTCTAATATTAATTGGGTTGGTTGTGTGCTATGTTTGTGTGGTGTGACTCGCTGCAAGCATTGCTGTTTTAATGCCCATTTGTGCCCTGCTGATGTGTGAATTTAAGCAGTTCATGAAATGAAGTTTTTTTGAAAGCTCCTGTTAAGGTTTTGTTGAATCTGTGATTTGAGGTTGGTTGTGTTAATTTTGTCTATGGGACTTCTGTTTTCATGCCCTGTTGTGCACTCCTACTGTATAATCTGATTCAGTGCAAAAATTTTAGAGTTTGTTAAAAAAAAATTTTTTTAGATTCTCTGATGTGTAGTTAATTGTGTAGTCCTTTTGTGTGGGGGACAATTAGTGTGATATGTTGTGATTTGTTGACCTATTGTACTTTGAAAGCGATAAAATAAAGTTTTTTTAAGCTTGAATCATTGTGTGTGTGTTACCTTCTTTGATGTGAGGTTGGTTCCCAGCATTGGGAACAATGGGGCAGGCTGGCCAGCCTTCTCTGGAGGTGGGGGGGGGTGTCAGGGGGTGGTTGTCTGTGTGCCAGGTCAGGTGCTCTTTCCCAGGGACAAGTTGGCACTCAGGAGTGCTCCCATTGTGGCACCCCTGGGCTATGCAGATTTGCCCTGGGAAAGAGAGTTAGGAAGTTACCAAAGGGGGAGGGCTGGCCAGCCTGTTCCTGGGGTTATGGTGGGTGTGGGGCTGCTGGGGTTGGATTTGGGTCAGTGAGGGGCTAATGTTGGGATTTGGGCCTGTGTGTGGCAGCTGGGGGGGAATTGGGTTTGTATGGGGCAGTAGGGGGTGGACTTTGGGGGCTGAGAGCACCTACTTGGGGAGGCCATGAAATGGCCCCCCCAAGTGGGAGCAGGCTGAGCCTTGGTGGGGGGTGGGAGGAAAGGTGGGAGAAGGGCCCCTGAGGGTAGGGGGGCATTTTGCATGCAAAATGCCACCCCTGGCAAGACAAGCCTCCCCCAGCTGTAAGTGGTAGAGAAAAGAGCACCTACTTGGGGTGGCCATGAAATGCCCCCCCCCAAGTGGGAGCAGGCTGAGCCTTGGTGTGGGGTGGGAGGAAAGGTGGGAGAAAGGCCCCTGAGGGTACGGGGGCATTTTGCATGCAAAATGCCACCCCTGGCAAAGGAAGCCTTCCTCTTCATTTTTTCCCCATAGGAAAAAATGAATGAAGATGAGCAGCAGCAACCTAAAGCTATGGCTTTTTTAAGGCGAGGATAGGGGGACCTGGTTTGGGGGGCCATAACATGGCCCCCCAAAGTCCAATCGTTCTGAAACTTGGGGGATTGTTAGAGGGGAGTTAGAGGAAGGCCCCCACCAAATTTGGGGTGATTCGGTGGGGAAATGCCTCCCCCAGGCTTCAAAGAAGCCTGTGGAGGCTTTTTCCCATAAAAAAACCCCGAATCAACCCGAATCAATCCGAATCAATCAGAATCGGTAAACCCGAATCGGCTGGGCTTCTCGATTAGGGTTTAGCAGATTCGGAAAACACGAATCAGGGTGCCTTTGCACACCCCTAGTTTTAGTGTTTAATATATATATTTAGTGTTTAATATATATATTTTAATATATTTGAAGTCCAAATTTCCCCCCATTGTTCTTGTGTTAAATCTATGTTGCAATCTGAATGCCAGTTTGTTTGACATTTTAAAGTGTCAATTGGGTTAAGGGATAATAGGATGTTGTAAATTTTATAGTTTAAACTTTTTTGTTTAAATGATTTGGTGTCTAGTAAAAGTTCAAATTCGGTCAGGTTTTGTTTGAATATTTCCTGTATTTTCAGTTGTTGTAGCATGCTGGAAAGTTGAAAGTAAGTGAACCAGTGGATCTTATGTTTTGTTTTCTGTTCAATTTGTTTTGTTTATGATTCCTTGTTTTGTTGTTATATCTATAATGCGGGTCACGTTTGACTGAAGCCATATGTTTTTGAAGGTTTTAGTTTGCCCTGGCGGGAACCATTGTTGTTCTATAAAGGAAAAAAATCTTGAAACTTGTGGCAGAAGTTTGAGTCTGGTGTGGTCCCAAACATTGATTATTGACTCTAAGAAGGGGTTATTTTATGGGCCCAATCCTTTTTTTTTGTTCTAAAACAGATTTTGAATGTTGCTGTATTCAGTTTCTGGTTCCAAGATAGTAATCCAATCAATTTTGTTTGCTGTAGTTAAAATTTGTATTGCCCCACTATTGGGAATAAGAGACAAAGACAGTATCTTGGGTAATAAAATGGGCCGCTTTATTTAAATAAACAACAAGCAAACTTCAACTATGGCAAGGGCCTAACTAGTGGTACAGGTCAGGCCCTGGGGTCACTCCGTACCCCGCCCTGACCTGTCTGGACGAGACACCCGCTGCCCCAGGTGCGAGCCATCATTAAGTGGCTGGGATCCGGCCTGGCCAGGTGAAGTGGTTCACCCCTGCAAAGCTCCCCCACCCGGCCGTACAGCAGCGGGGGGAGACTGGCTTGTACATGGGTTCCCCACCCAGGGCGTCCAACCATGCAACTGGGCCGTACGGCAGCCAGCCACTTCTGGCAGACCCCAATTCCCCACCAATGGGGAGGTGCCAAGGGTGCTCACCGGCCCGCTACAGATTGTTCCCTAACTAACATCCTGTCACCTCAGAAGCCAAGCCTCTGCTTAGGCCTCTACACCCCACAAATGGCTTAAGGCCAAACGCAGCCCTTGCCGCAGGTCATTCAAGAAAATATTATTACCTCTGCTAGAGAGGTGAACACCATCCCCTCTGTAGAGGTCTGCAGATTCGGCCCAGATCTGCGGATGGGGTAAATAGATCCCCAATCCAGCTGTCATTATTTTAAAGAGGGCTCTGTTGGCCATCCGCCGAGCCCTTTCAATAGCATTGTGGTCCAATGCTTCCCGCCACACCCGGCATGGAAGCATTGCCGACCAAAATATCAGGACACCGGGCCATCTCTTCTGAATCTCCAAGAAGTCGTCCTGTGCCTGCCAAGAAAAGGCAATGCCCTTCATAAGCCCCAAATGGTTGCCACCTAAATGGACAACAAGGATGTGAGGGGAAGGGGAACCCCTTCCCTCGAACAACAAAGGCAGTAAACCAGCCCAACGCAGGCCTCTTCTGCCCCGCCACTCCACCGTGGCCCAACGGCTGAGTCCAAGCTGGGACCCCATCTGCGTCCTCTTCGCTTGGTGTGCTGCCCAAAAGACCATACTATGGCCACATATCAGGATGCGTACCCTCTCACGCCATGCCACAGCACCTGAAAGAAGGACAATATCAGCATGATTGGCCTCCAATCAGAGGCCTCACATAAGACTTATAAGCGGCGGAACGCCAGCGCCCCACCCTTTGGATCTCAGCTCCAGAGTAACCCATAGCTGTGGCCGTAGAAGCTGCACCTATGCGAAAAGAGTGGCTTCCAAATTTGACCCCGTCCAGCCCCAACTTCGAGAGGGCCCTACCCGTGACGGTCCAAAACTGGTACTTTGTCAGCGGGGAACCGTTGTCATGGCAAAACAATGTCCCGGGTGCAGTGCCCCGCACCCTGAGATACTTCCTCAAGGCCTTGACCAGGCACAAATCGCTAACTACACATTGGCTGATCGTCAAATCTACCCCTTTTTGACGCTGGTCGGTTTTGGAATGCCTGATGTGAATCACCACATGATCCCCCTGCAGCTTAACATCAGCCGCAGAAATAGCACGACCGGAATTGTCCTTAAGGGACTGGGGGACGAGCTCACTAACTCTAAGAGCTCCAAAAAAAGCGATCAAGGAGGCAGCGTGGAATAACAGCTCCCCGAAAGGTGAACTACAAACCAAGGGCCACATGGCCCTCAGGCCCTGGAGGATATTGGGGGAAATAGGCTGCCTGACGTCCTTCGCAACGGCAGTCTCCCTGGACCAACCCTCCAACATCTTCCTTATGCAGAAGTTACCGGGGGTCAACAAGGCCGCATGCCTTTGAAGCAAAACCCAAGGCTGCCAGCTGGCTACGAATATATTTAACCCTGTGCCCCCTACCTTTCTGAGTGACACAAAAACGAGCTCCGTGCTCGACTGGGATCGGCCAAAACTGAGGTAGAACCACCTCCTGCCTGAAACCCCCAAAATGCCTTACCGCCCTGTCGTAGGCTCTCCTGGTACTAGGGGCCAGAGCTAACTGGATAGCTCTGAAGGCCTCGGATTCCCAATCCTCCATAGCTCCAGAGGAACCTGGGCGGGCAGCAAATCTGCCTCTGGGACAAGCTGTCGAAACCGGTCCATCTGCAGACGAGACAAAGCGTCTGCCACCTCATTATTTACCCCAGGTACATGCCTGGCTAAAAACAAAATATTAAGGTGAAGGCACCTCAACGTGAAGGCTCGGACCAGCTTCATTACCTTGGGAGATCTAGAAGAGAGGGAATTCACGACCTGCACCACTGCCATATTATCGCACCAAAAGTGCACCGAGTGGTTGGCCATTTACTCTCCCCATAAGCCACTAAGATTGGGAAGAATTCAAGAAATGTTAAATCCCTACACAGGCCCGCTTCCACCCAGTCTGCGGGCCACTGCACGGCACACCAGTGCCCCCTAAAATAAATCCCCAAACCAATAGAACCACCTGCGTCGGAGGAAACCTGTAGGTCACCTTCCAGCAACAACTCCTGCCTCCAAAAAGAGACGCCATTGAAGCAGCTCAAAACCTGGCTCCAGACCTCCAGGTCCTGTCTCGTCCCTAGAGAAATCCGTATCCTATGATGTGGGAGGGAAAGCGACCCCATCGCCCCACAGAGGCGCCTCAAAAAGGCTCTACCGGGTGCCACCACTTTGCACGCAAAGTTAAGGTGGCCCACAACCTGCTGGAGCTCCAATAGCGAAACCTTCCGCTTACTTAAGAGGGTCAGTAATCGCGCCCTCAAATCTTGGAGCTTTGCGAGGGGCAACCTGGAAGTTTGTTGCTCTGTATCCAACTCAATACCAAGGAAGGTCAGTACCGTAGTAGGACGCTCCATCTTCTCATGTGCTAGGGGGATGCCTAACTCTTCAGCTAAAGCTATAAACCCACTTAACAGCCGGGCACACTGACCTGAGCCCGGGGGCCCAACCAGGATAAAATCTTCCAAATAGTGGGCGGAGTCACGGCAGCATTGCCTCTGACGAAGGGCCCACTCCAAGAATGTACTAAAACGTTTGAACACAGCACAGGAGATGGAGCAACCCATCGGGAGTGCTCTGTCCATGTAATAGTTGCCCTCAAAGGCAAACCCCAGGAGTTCAAAGTCCTCCGAGTGTGCAGGGAGGAGGCGAAAGGCCGACTTGATGTCGCATTTTGCCATCTCTGCGCCACGCCCACAACCCCTTACAACTTTGACCTCTTGGTCAAAGAACGTATAGCGCACCGAGCATAAATGCTCAGGTATTGCGTCATTGACTGAACCACCTCTGGGGTAGGATAGATGGTGAATCAAGCGGAATTCACCAGCTGCCTTTTTAGGTACTACTCCAAGGGGAGAGACCCTCAAACAAGGAACGGGAGGGGAGGGAAAAGGCCTAAAACCCTGCCCTCCGTGCATTCCTTCTGAATTTTTGCCCTTACAACATCCTCCATATCAACCACAGAATGCAAATTTGGTGACCTGACAGGTGTCCTAGGACCCTGAAAAGGTATCCTAAAGCCAAACAAAAAACCTTGCAACAAAAACTGGGCATCAGCCTTGTTAGGGTAACCGGCCAGCATGGCCTCAAGTACCCTCACTTTTATTGGGCTGGGGCCCTTTACCAGGCCCCTGCTGCCCAGGGGGGGCACCCCCTTTTTTCCTAAATGGCCGCTGTCTTTTACAGGCATTAAGGGCGTGTGGACCCCTGCAGGTTGGGCACTCATGGCCGAAGTGGCAGTTTTTACGGCTGCAAACCCCCTTTGAGGTGAACTCAAAACAAAGCAGTCAGGGCTGAACCGACTGCCCCACAGAGGCATGGGAGCCGTAAGTACCCTGTGGGGACACCCAAGAAGCCGGTGATGAACGCTGTACGATGTGACCGCTATCCGATCTGTCACCAGCTGAGGATTTTGCCGGGGTCATCAGCTGCAACCATAAATGCTGATGTACCTGATCCCAGGGTAAAGAAGGATTAAGTGCAGCCCGCATGTGGAACTCTTCATCATATTGCATCCAGGCTGCTCCAGCAAATTCAGTATGTGCTCTATAAATAATATCGATATATTGGAAGAGCGGGGCAGCCCTCCAGGGCTGAGCCCGTGCTATGACCCCTGCATATATGAGAAAGCCTGGCAGCCAATTAGCCCAGGTTCTGTCAATCTTACAGCGCTTAAGATTGTCCTTGTCCCTGTCTTCCAGGTCCTCTTTATCCTTCTTCTCCAGATCCCTGAAGAGAAGAGTAAAGATATCAACATAATCCCCGCGCAAAATCTTCTCCCTCGTAGCCGGGGTAAGGTGATCGCCTAATGACATAGCCGTGTCGCCTACTGGAAGAGCCCTATAAGGCACAGAAGCATAATTGGACCAGGGAACTCCATAATAAGACCCCCACGGTGGAACAAGGCCCATGCCATGAACCTGTGCTGGGGGGGTTGCCCAACCGGCTGCACCGGTCAGCTGCCCCGGGACAGCCGGCTGGCTCCAATTGCCCCAATCAGGAAACAAACCGGGACCAGGTGGACCTACCGAGAAACTAGAGTGTGTACCTGTAGTATGTGGTGCATTTTGATGCGCCTGACCCCCGGGCCAGGTGCCCGGCTGCTGGAGCCAAGAACACTTACCCTCTGCCTCGGGAGGTTGCACCACCAGCACCACTTGCCCAGCATCCTGGGTCCAATTCCCCTCTATCTCTGGTGCTGCTGACTCCGCCACCTCGTCCTGGATGACATGACTGGCCGCAGAAGTAGATGGAGCTGAGGTACCTCCAGAAGACGTACCTTCTAAAGCCGCTAAACGAGACAGAATATCGTTAAGTGATGCAGTCTAAGACGCAATCCTCACAGGTTTCTTATTTGCAGGTTCCGCTGGCTGAGCGGCAGATGCACATGCCTGCTCTAAAGCAGCAATCCTAGCTAATATATCGCGTCTTGCGGGAACATCCTCCTCCTCATCAGATGCTAAAGCAGCAGCAGTGCGCTTAGGTGGGCGCTTGACAGGCTGCTTGCCCTTTGAAGTACCCGTACCCTTCTTGGGTCCCATCCTGAATAAATCTCAAAGTAAAGGAGTAGTAGCCAATGACAGGGGGAGGGAGATCCCCCCCAAAACACCAGAGGGCAACCACAGCCACCAACCCAGTCGAAAGGGATTACCGCACCCACTGGACAATACAGCTAGAGAAGCTGGAGCTGAGAGGGGAGGCCTATCAGGCCACCTACTAAGCTACAAGGCAGCAGTGGGATTTGAACCAGAAAAGTACTGATTCGCCGCCAAACCACTGAACCACTGTGCCAAAGCAGCTCTAACAATAACCAAGACCCTGCAAACTCAGCCCCCCGTACAGCCAATGGACCAGGGGAGATAACAAAGACCCAGGCCCTGTAAAATACTGCTCCAGGACCACCTAGCACCTGCGGAGCCCCAGATGGCTGACTGAATGACTACCCCAAAATGGCTGTCAAAAAGGCTAGGGTCAAAATGGCCGCTGTAACAGCCGGGGGAAATTCAGAGCCAGCTAGGGTAGGTGAGGGGCAGGCAGCCTCACAGCCGAAATGAACGCCCGCCCTGTGCCAGGTTCGGGGGGGGGTCGCTGGACGGCACGCAGGCTCAACCGCCAAACAAGGAGCCGCAGCAGCGGCGGGAGGAAGAAATCCGCCAGCTGTGCCCATCCCCGCGCCGCCCGAAGGCCAATAAAGATGGCGGCGGGGAACAAAGCAGCCGTCCCTTAGGGGCTAAACAGGCGGCGCACCGAGCACCACGGTGAGACACCCGGCCAGAGCTCAGCCGTGGCAGAAACAGGAGGCGGACAAAGCCGCCCCCTCCCTATGCTCCCCCACCCTGCTTTGCCGCAAACCGGAGTAGCGGGGAAAAAGCGGCACACAGGCTCGCCCATCGACCAAGGAACCGCAGCAGCGGCGGGAGGAAGAAATCCGCCCACCATGCCCACCCCCGCGCCGGCCAAAGACCAACGAAGGAAGTGGCGGGGAGCAAAAATGGCTGACGCTCCCCCACCCTGCTTGGCCGCAAGCCAGAGCAGCGGTGGGGAAAAAGCGGCCGGACTCTGAAATAGGAGAGGGGCAAGCAGTCGCCACCCTTCCGACCCAGCTAATCCCTCTACCCAGACGGGCAGATTAAGCAGAGCCGGATCCAACGCAGGTCCTGCGTCACAAAGGCCTCGTGCCGGGGAGCGTGTTGCCTCCACCGAGCACGAGGCGCGACTGAGGCCAGCAGGGGCGGAGGAGCCAGCAAACGCTGTGAGACTCCGCCCCCGAGGCTAAACCCCATACAAAGGGAAAGGACTCTGCCTCCATCCCTTCAGTGGGGCAAAGAGCTGCCACCTGCCTTAAGGGGGGGAACCCCTGGCATGGTTGGCAGTATTGTATTGGACAGCCTGATGGCTGTCTGGTAAAGTTCTAGGTCAGGGTATTTATAGCCTACTTGTTGTTTTCTGAGTTTAAGAACTTTAAAGACAATTCTTGGGTGTTTCTTCTCCCATAGAAATTGGTTTAGTATATTTTGCCATGATTTAATTGTCTTTTGTGGAATCGCCACTGGTATTGCTCTTAAGAAAAAGAGTAATTTTGGTAAGGCGAATGATTTAACCTGATGGTAATGTTCAAACCATGAGTGGGCAATTTTCCCCCATTTATGTAAGTCTGCTTTGATTTGGTTGATTGCTTTAATATGATTTGATCTATTAGGTGTTTAAGATCATTTGGAATGGTTAGTCCTAGATAAGACATTTGCTTATTATTCCAGTGGTATTGGCTGATTTGTTTGATGTTTGTTATAGTGTTTGGGTTGACAAATATTGGAAAGAGCTGTGATTTTAATTGATTAACTGTAAGACCTGAAGTTGAGCCGAATTCCGTTAATTTGTTTTGGAGTGAGTATAAAGAAGTTATACGATCTGTAACATAAACAATCATATCGTCCGCAAAAAGACTTAATTTATGTTGCTTGTTTCCTATGTTAATCCCTTGAATTTTTGGGTCTTCTCTAATAGCTATGGCTAGTGGCTCTATAGCCAACACAAATAAAGTTGGCGAAAGAGGGCACCCTTGCCTTGTGCCTCTTTGGATCAGTATTTTATTGGATGTTTGGTTATTGATGATGATCTGGGCTGTTGCTTGTGAGTATATAGAATTTATGATTTTTAAAAATGTTTCACCAAATCCCATGTGGTGTAAGACTTGTTTTAAATACGGTATTTCTATGGAATCAAATGCTTTCTCTATGTCCAGAGATAAAATAATTGATACTAATTGTTTCTTTTGACTGTATGAAATTAAATTGAGTGTTTTATAAATGTTGTTGATTATGTCCCTGTATGGAATGAAGCCTGATTGATCTTGGTGTATATAGCGTGAAATGAATGAATTCAACCTTTTAGTTGAGATAGCTGTGAAGATTTTATAATCTTCCAATCTATTTAAGCTTTTAAGCGATTTTAAAAAGAGTGTGATTCTCTCTTCATTTGGTGTTTTAGACGAATAGAGTTGTTTATAATATTGTACAAAAGTATCGAGAATTTCTTTTGTTTTAAATTGTAATTTCCCTTTTGCATCATCTATCCGTTTAATGATTTTGGATGATTTTTTTCTCTTTTATTTTATGGGATAACAACTTTAGTGATTTGGGGTTATTGAACCAATAGTTTTGCTTGACATATTGAAGGTTCTTCAAAATTCTGTTGGTTTCCAGAGATTCCAACAATTTACGTTGAATCAATAAGTTTTTATATGCCTTTTTACTACCAGTTTTTTTGTGCTTGAGTTCTAGCAATTTGATGTTATCAATTCTTGTTTTATAGCATTTCTTTTCTTATTTAATTGTGATAAGGAAATTATATGACCTCTAGTAACAGTTTTAATTGTATCCCAAATGATGCATGGATTTACATCATTTGTTGTGTTTTCTTTTATAGCCAATTCAATGTTGTTACTGATCTCTTTAATGGTGCTTTGGTTGTTTATGAGTGTCTTATTTAATGACCAGTGCCTTTGCCTCAATGATTCTTGAGAAGACATTAGATCGCAGCTAACCCAGGCATGGTCTGATATTGCTATGTTACCTATTTCAGATGAAAGTAACCTGTTTGTTGTTGTATTTGAGACTAGGATATAGTCTATTCTAGTATAAACATCATATTTAGGTGAGTAGTATGTGAAATCCTTTTCAGTTCCATGTAGATGTCTCCATGCGTCTGTTAGAAAGTTATTATCCAAAATTTCTGCTAATTTAGTATTTCCCCCCTTATATTTTTTGTTTTTGGGTTTGGATCAATCTAAATTAGGATTTATTATGTAATTCAGGTCCCCCCCCCCCAAGATCAATTCTCCTTCCTGAAAGTTAGCTAATTTATTCAGACTGTCTTCTAGGAAGTGTATTTGGTCTGAATTTGGGGCGTATATTGAAGCTAGAGTGTAAGTTTTTGTGCCTATTATGCCTTTTACGAAAATAAATCTTCCTTTAGGATCACTCAAAGTGTTTTGATGCTGGAAAGTAATGGATTTAGAGATTAATATAGCCACTCCTCTTGCCTTAGAGGTGCTTTTTGCATGATACTGGAGATGAATCCAATTTGATTTTAGGTTTTGACTGTTTGTGGGATGGAGGTGAGTTTCTTGCAGAAATATGATATCTGATCTTGTTTTAGCCAGATTTGTAAGGATGCATTTTCTTTTGATGGGGTTACCCAAACCACGAACATTATAAGATGTAAATTTAATATTTGATGACATACTTGCTCTAATTAATTAATCCAATGGATTTCTTAATTATTTATGTTGATTAATTGTTTGTTAGTTAGTAGTGCTGTCTCAAAATAAATTAATACAATCAGGATTAAGTGCTTTTATTTTTTTCTTTTATTGGGGAATGCCAATTTATGAATTTTTATTAATATAATCAGCTGTAACTAAATGGTAGTGTTGTGTTTCCCCTAATCAATTTCCCTCTGATTTGATTATTAATTTGCAAATAATGCTCTTGAATTATTTAATGGATTTCTAATTTTATGACAGAACTTGCTAGCTTTATGAAATCGATTTTTATAATCAAGGATGGACTGTAAATATTAAATATTACAAGTTTGATAAATTAGCAGTCCTCAGTTCGAATATATTTTAGTACAATAAGTTTTATATATAGTCTTTCTCTTCCAACCTTGGCTGGAGAGGCCACAGATTGTTGCAGTAATAGCTATTTGAATAGAATAGGTTTTGGGTTTTCCTTAAATACAAGTATCAAGTATGCTTAAACGAATCAAAACTATGTAGATTTCTTTGTTTTCAACTAGTGAAAATTTAATTAACTTGAATAATGAAGTTAGCTTTATATAACTTAACAATTTCCCTTGTTCTTTCCAAAGTTCCCCGTCTCTCTTCCTCTCTCTCTATTTTCTGCTTGTAGATTCAGCCAAAACAGAGTAAGAGAGAAAGTTCTGCTACTGAAGTGTTTTATTCACACTTCAAATATTAGTAGAAAATAAAAGAATATATATGAAAATAGTAGGATAAGTATATATATATATATATATATGCTTGTATGTATGTGTCTACTTATAGTGTTAAAGCTTCACACCAAGTAGCTTAAATAAATTATAAAAAGGTTTTGTCCAATTTCTCTATCTGCCTTCTCCTTTTCTCTTCCCCATTGTTCCTTTACTGTTTCCTTTTGTCATTAGCTTAATCAAATTAACTAAATCTGTTTATTTTTCCCTTTTCCCCTCCCTATCTCTTTCCCTCCCTTCCCTTCTTTCCCCTCCTCCTCCCTAACCCACTACACTCTCCCCTCAAAATCTTAGGTAACTATATAAGTAAGTTTTAGAAATTACACCCTCCCTCTAATCGCGATCTTCCCCCTTCCCTTAATATAATCTGCTTTTCCCTCTCACAGAGTTCTTGGCTACGAAGGTGCTATAAGCACAGAAATAAAAATTAATTCCAAAGTTTCCCCCTCCCACAATCCCTCCCAGCTAATTAATACAAACTGCACAAAGTTGAAGAATAAATCCCCCTAAGCCCCTTTAGCTAGTGTGTTTAATTCACACACTAGTTTGGTATGCACCAAAACTTACCGGGCTTAACTAATGGGAGTTACATTGAAAGGACCCAACTTCCCCCTTCCCTTTCTTACCCCGCTATTAGTTTTTAACAAGAAACTGTTATGATAGCGCTTCCATGAGCTTATTATTGCAGTTAATTTTCTGAGTCAATTGTCCCTTATTGGTATCTTACTTCCCTTCTGGGGAGATGAAGCTGATGACTGAGGAAATTTCTGTTTTTGAGAAGGCTTGCTTGTTTCCATCGGTTCTTCTAAGTTTAGTTCATTCAGCATTAAGGCTGCAGAGTCTAGATCTGAAGCGATGAGGCAACGACCTTTGTGGAAGACCAGTAGTTTCGTGTGGTTCCACCATTTGTATTGGATGTTGGCTCTTCTTAAGGCTTCTGCTGTTGGTTTTAGCTCTTTTCTTTTCTGGAGAACTTCAGTGGGTAGATCGTTGTATACGTGAACTGGAGTGTCATTAAATAGTAAAGAGCCTTTTGATCTTGCTTCGCTGATTATTTTTTTCTAATGATGGGATCTGGCACCTCAATTATGATGTCTCTCGGTGTGCTTCTTTTTTTATGCTGGATTGCGGATCCAATGCGATAAGCTTTAGTTACAAATTGAGATGGTCCTTCTTAAATGCCCAGTAGTTTAGATAGCCAAGAATTTAGTGTTTTGGCTATATTATCGTTTTCCATAGTAGACTCTTCAATTCCACGAAGCTTGAGATTTTTATAACGAGCTGATTTTTATAACTCCAGGTAAATAATTCTTTCCTCCTGGCATTCTAGTTTGCTGCAAATGTCTCTCACGTCTCTTTGAGACACGATGCTGAGTTCCATAGCATTTTCGGCTGTTTGATTTCTCTTTAGCAGCTCCAATTTGATTTCAGCTAGCTGTGTAATCAGTGGCTGAATGAGCAGCGTCATTTGTTTGAGCAGATTTTGTCCCAGTTTTGCGAACTGTGCTTCTAAAGAGTGATCAGTGGGTTTTGCTGCTCCGTTTGCTCCCAAAAGTTTTCCGTCGGCCATTTTAAGTAGCTCAGCCTGGCTGTGTTCTTGGAGCTCGATCTGTGCTGTGCTGCAAAAAAACTGCTGGAGATTTTTTGCTGATTTAAGGTAGTTCTTCTTTTCCCCCTGCATCTGCTTTCTCATAATATATTAAAAGTTAAGCGTTATCAGCTGTTTTCGGGGTAAAAAGGGAGGGAGAAGAGGGAGATCTTTCAATGTGCGTCCATACCCAAAGACTCTGATGCCACGCCCCCCAGATTTCAGTCTCTTAGCCACTGTACTACACCAGCAGAATAATTCCAACAAATATTAATAACATGAAATAGTTCTTGATGTTTATTCACCAGCTTGCTTGAAATACATGACTGTGTTTGAAAGATGTATTTAGTCTTGGATTAGTTCCCTGGGAAGCAGCATGGGCTGGAAGAAATGTTCTGAAATGAACAAATTCAGGACAAGCTTCATGAGTAGAGGTAGGCACGAATCACAATATGAACCAAAAAAAGCACGAACTGGGCCAATTCGTGGTTCGTAAAAATGTGGTTCATGGTGCTGCATTTTTCACAAACTCCACTACTTTTTAGGCCTTGTTTGTGAGAGTTGTGAGCAGCTCGTGACTAGAGATGGGCACGATCCCCCCAAAATAAACGATCCAGCTGATCATGGATCGGTGCCGGCAACGATCCCGAATGAACGATCCGCACCAATCATCTCCCGTTCCCGATCCGTGGATCGTGGAGGCAAAAGCGGAGGGGCGCCCCACTGTTCCCAGCGATACAGGAATGGTGGGTGATGCCGGCAGTATCTGTGTTTGTGTTTGGCTGTCTGTGTTTGGCCGTCAGAGCTGCCTATCAGGGTTTGCAGGGATGAGATTGGAGTGCCCAGGGCTACAGAACACCCCCTTCCCCGTCCCTCCCTTGGGTGTCTTCTCCCAACTGGTGACTGCTTTGCTGCTCCGTGGTTGGAAGGAAGCCCTGCTGATCAAGGAAAACTGGACTTCCATTCAGGTTTCCAGGGCGACAGAAGGAGGGCAAGCAGAGCTCAGGCATTCCCCTGACTCCGTTGCCAGGGGAATAGATTGCTGGTGCCTGAGTGTCTGGATCCCCGATCCGAGCCTGATCGCCCCGATCCAGGCCTCTCCCAATAATTGGCCGTGGACAGTCACGATCCGCCAGTTCACGAGTGTGCGATTGCCATTATCGTGGGTTTTTTTCGATCATATTGTGAATCGTGCCCATCTCTACTCGTGACCCCAGACAGGCTGGCCCCAGACAGGCTGGCCCAGAATGTCTGCAGACCTTTTGTTGCCATGGAAACTCCAAGCTTACCCCCCACCTAACCTTGATAGGCAGGTCTCCCTTCCAACCGTGGAGCTCCCATTCTGTTAAATGGGAGCCAAGAAGCAGGGGGGAGACAGGCTTTCTGTAGCCATGGGAACTCCAATCTCATCCTTCCAAACTCTGTTAGGCAGGTCTGACTGCCAACCAGAGAACTCCTGTTCTGCTCTATGAGAGCATATCTTTCTGCCTCCTGCTTTCAGTTTCAGCAGTCAGTGTGAGAGTGAGGACTGTTGCTGGAATTGGAGAGAGAGGGAGGGAGAGTGCATAGTGAGCTTGGCTGGTGCTGGTTGAAAAGAGACACTGTAAAGCCTCTGCAGCTTCAGCCTTGGCATTGCTGGGAAGGGTGCCTTTTTTCCTCCACCCCATCCCACCCCACCTCAGTCCCAGGGCCATTGTATTACTTTGGCTTGGGGCCTAGCTTGACTGAGGCCTACCTTTTTTTTCTGGGATTTTCTTTCTCCTTATTCCTTCTGAGGCTTATTTATTAATTATTTATTTTGTGCACCTGTCCTGCCTGCTCCGGTCCGGTGTCTGTGTGTGGCGGGGTAGAGCTCTACCCCGCCCTGGTCTCAGGGCCACTGCTAGGCTCTGGGGCCAAGCTAACTGGGCACCTCGGTTGAGGGTTCACCTTGTTCTTTCTTTTGAATTTGATCACTACTTTTTTGTGTGTGCACCTTTCCTCCGTGCTCAGGTCTGGTGTCTCTGTGTGTCGGGGTTGGGCTCTACCCCACCCCAGTCTCAGGGCCACTGCTAGGCTCTGAGGCCGAGTTAACTGAGCACCTCGGCTGAGGGCTCATCTTGTTCTTTGTTTCGATTACTATTTCTTTTTTTTGTGTACCTGTCCTGCCTTCCTGGTCACCGACATAACCCATGGGTCCAGACATGTGGGTGGGCACATGGAGGGTGGTACTGTGACTGCAGTCCACCCCTCCACCTCTGAGAAGGGAGTTGGCTGGCCACCTCCCCAGGCCCACGAGGAGTGGGTGCCCACTGACAAAACCATGGATCAGGATGTGCGAGCGGGCACATGGGGGTGGCACTGTGACTGCAGTCCACCCCTCCACCTCTGAGAAGGGAGTTGGCTGGCCACCTCCCCAGGCCCACAAGGAGGGGGTGCCCACTGACAAAACCATGGATCAGGATGTGTGAGCGGTCACATGGGGGTGGCACTGTGACTGCAGTCCACCCCCCACCCCCAAGAAGGGAGGCAGCTGACCACTTCCCCAAGCCCACAAGGTGGAGATGGCCACCAATATCATCCATGTGCCAGACATGACAGTGGCTACCTATTGGTGTGTGCAGGCAGGCACAGGAAAGGTGCTGCTGGCTGGTAGCCAAACCCTCCACCCCCGAGAAGGGAGGCAGCCAACCGCTTCCCCATGAGGATGGGCAGTCACCAACATTACCAACGTCTGGGGGTCCATCACTTCAAATGGAGAGATATGTCAATTAGCATTGATGCTCCAATTCTATTGAATAGGATTTTCCTGGGGGCGCCGGCTTTGGGGATCTATAACTCGGAGATCCGTATTGCAATCTTCACCAAACTTGGAGGGTGGTTGGAGGAAAGCATGCTGAAGACTCCCTGCAAGCTTGGACTCTCTTGAGTGTAAATGGGGCCATTAAGGGGTTCAACAAACCACAAACCATGAACCGGTTCGTTAACCAAGTCAAGTGCATCAAAGTTCATGGTTCATCAAACTGTACAAACCTTAAACCTTGTGGTTTGGTTTTTTTTGGTTCATGCCCATGTCTGTTTGTGAGCCAGTGGAAAAAAGAAGGGTCCTTATCGCTGTGCTCCTGTGTGCCTCTTCTTCAGGTCAGAATTTTAATGGTCTCTAAAATGGGGATCCACTCTCATTTCTAACTTGATTTTGGAATGGAGGATTAATTTCCTGGGTGAAGATGTAATCCCTGTAGATGGAATTTTAATGGACTGAAAATGGGGATCTACTCTCATTTTTATCTGGGTTTTGGCATGGAGGATTAATTTCCTGGGTGAAGATGTAATCCCCTGGAAGTTGATTAAATCTGGGGTCTTGTTAGTGATTATATGTGGAAACCCAAGGAAATCTATGTACACCATCCTGAGTTCCCAGGAACAAAAACGAAGTGAATTTGAAAAATCTGTTTAAAGGAAAAGAACATTTTTGCATCTTGGAATTCCAGAGACTGGGCACAAAGAATAGGAGCCATTTGTGTGTGTTGCTTATAATTAACAGAAGTTTTTTGCATGGTTAACTTTAACTGAAACTTTCAATTCCCAAGCAGACTTGATCAGAACATTTCCCATTGATAGCCAAATTGCTGAATTACTTATTTGGGCACAGTTTGTAGAAACTTCCCGTTGTCTAGCATTTTTGCTTCCTTCATATGGCAGTAATGTTAGTGGTTAAAATATTAGATTAAAGGACCAGGGTTTAAATCACCATTTAGCCTAGAAGCTCACTGAGCGGCCTTAGGCCAGTGCAGGGGTCTCCAACCTTTCTGAGTCTGGTGGTGGTGAAATATTTAGCCTGGCAACTGAAGAAAAAGAGTGAGAAAAATAATTGGCAAAATAGTTGAAGATGGAAAAGAAGTAATGGAACATCAAGGTATAAAGGAGGTATTTTATAAGTATTATGCCAAATTATTTCCAAAAAAGACAATCAACATGGAAGAAGTAGATCGGCATTTGGACAAGGTGAAATTACCTACGATTTCAGATGTCATGAAGGCAACTTTAAATAATCCAACTACTGAAGAGGAAATTCTAGAAGCCATAGATGCAACAAAAATAGGGAAAGCACCGGGCCCAGATGAAATTTCAGCCAAATTTTATAAAGTATTGAAAAAAGACTTGGTGCACATTTGGAAAAAGTTGATGAATGAGATAATGAAGAAAGAAGGAGTACCAAATACATACAATGAAGCAAATATCTCATTAATCCCAAAGGAGACACAAGATCTAACAAATGTTAAAAGTTACTGGCCCATTTCTCTGTTAAACAATGATTATAAAATTTTTGCAAGAGTTTTAGCGGAAAGGCTGAAGATATTTTTAATGGACTTTGTGGGGGAAGAACAAGCAGGGTTCTTACCAAATAGACAATTTGAGAGTTGTTATGGATGCTATAGAATATTATGACAAGCATCCTGAAAAGGAGGTGGTTTTTTTGTTTGCAGATGCAGAGAAGGCCTTTGACAATTTAAATTGGGATTTTATGTTTTTAACAATGGAAAGGATGGAACTTGGGCAAGAGTTCATAGAAGCCATAAAAGCTATCTACAAGGATCAAAAAGCGACATTATGTATAAATAATGATTTGACAGAAAAGTTTGAGGTAAGAAAAGGTACAAGACAAGGATGTCCACTTTCACCTTTGTTGTTTGTTATGTTTTTGTTGAGACAGATAAGAGAAGATCATAGTATTAAAGGCATAAGGCTTAAAGGTTTCTCTTAAAAATTCAGAGCATTTGCAGATGATGTGATGTTTATTATGGAAAATCCAGTCCAGACATTACTGTTATTATTAAATAAGATTAAAGAATTTGGAGATCTGGCAGGTTTCTACATTAACAAAGCAAAATCTAAATTGCTCTTTAAAAATATGACAAAAAGAAACAAGTGGAGTTAATGAATGTTACGGAATGTGAAGTGGTTCAAAAAACAAAATATTTGGGAATAGAACTAACAATGAAAAATAGAGATTTATTTAAGAATAATTATGAAAAACTGTGGTCGCAATTAGAAAGAGATATGGTAAAGTGGAACAAACTGAACGTCGCTATTGGGGCGTATATCAGTTATAAAAATGAATGTGTTACCAAGCGTGATGTTTTTGTTGCAAACTATCCCAATTGTAAAAGACAAAAAGCACTTTGATAAATGGCAAAGGAAATTATCAGAGTTTGTGTGGGCAGGGGAAAAGACAAGAGTCAAGATGAAAGTGTTATGTGATGCAAAAGAAAGGGGTGGACTACAACTACCAAATTTGAGACTATATCATGAAGCGATATGTTTAGCATGGTTAAGAGACTGGATAAATTTATCCAATTACAAGCTGTTAATTTTGGAGGGCCATAACAATTTGTTTGGTTGGCATGCATATTTATGTTATGAGAAATATAAAATGGATGGAATGTTTCAACATCATTTCGTAAGGAGAAATATTTTCTTGGTCTGGCAAAAATATAAAAAATATACAGAGGAGAAAGGCCTATGTGGATTGTGCCAGCAGAGGTGATAAAACCACATACAGAATATCAAGGAGAAGACTGGATAACATAAGGAATTATTGTTGATAGAAAGAGACATTGTAAAAATGAAGAAAGAAGATTTACCTTTTAAATATGGATGGTTACAATACCGACAAATTAAAGACTTATTTGAAGTAGATAAAAGAAAAGTAGGTTTCAGAATTAGAAATTCAGAGTTGGAAGAACTTTTACTTGGAGGTGGAACAAAAATAATTTCTAAACTTTACAAATTGTTACTGAAATGGTACACAGAAGATGAAACGGTTAAGACAAAAATGGTGAAATGGGCATTAAATTTTAATAAAGAGATTACAATGGAGGCATGGGAATATTTGTGGAAAAATTCTATGAAAATATCCACATGTGTTAGTTTAAAAGAGAATGGATATAAGATGATGTATAGATGGTACTTAACAGCGAAAAAATTAGCAAATATGAGTAATGTTATGTCAAACAAATGTTGGAAAGTAAACAACATGCTCTCTTTATCATATGTGGTGTACTTGTGAGAAAGCTAAACAATTCTGGTCTAAGATATATGCTGAAATGTTGAAAATTATGAAAGGTAATTTGACAAAATGCCCTGAAATGTTTTTACTAGGGCTGAATATGGAAAAAGGTAATGTACTGGACAGGACCTTATTGTATTACATGTTGGTGGCAGCAAGATTATTATATGTGCAATGCTGGAAGCAAGAGGAGATACCAGAAATTGAGGATTGGATTCAAAAACTGCTGCACATGGTGGAGATGGACAAATTGACAAGAAAATTGAAAAAACAGTGCTCAACTGAATTCCTAAGGGACTGGGGGAAATTAAAAGAGTATCTGAAAAATAAGTGGGATGTAAAAGGGCAATTATGGTCTATGGATAATTATTAAGATGTATAAGATAATAGAACTAAAATTATGTAAGAACTTTACCTAGTAGAATAGTAATAGTATTCTAGTAAAATAGAAGGAAATGATAAATTAAAGAAGATTACAGGTTTTAATGCTGTTGGGGGTCTGGAGTAAAAGGGGGAGGAAGGGTAGGGAATGCATATTTAGATTGATGAGTGTAAGATAATTAGTACTAACTGAAAAAGAATTGGATGTAATACGTAATTTGTGAAATATGTATTAACTTACCCAATAAACTTCTTTAAAGAAAAGAAAAAGAAAGAGCTGTTCTGCCAGGCATATGGTTGATGCTAGGTGGAGCCCCCCCTATTTGGTTAAGTATGGGCTGTGCCGTCCCCACTGGTGACATCTCCATCTGTTGAATACTTCCAAATGCTCTGGTGCTGACTAAAGGGTTGTGCCCTGTAGTACATTTTACCGTGCCGCTCTCTCTCTCGCTCTCTCTCTCTCTCTCTCTGTGTATGTGTGTGTGTGTGTGTGTGTGTGTGTGTGTGTGTGTGTGTGTGTGTATATATATATATATATATATATTAATCTTTGGATGTTTTTAATTTATCGTCTTAAATGGTATGAACTATCTGATGTAATTCTAACTTTGTGTGTAAATTGTTATCTGCCCTGAGCCTGCTGTCATGGGGAGGGCAGAATACAAATCTAATAAATTAAAATTAATTAAAATTAATATAATCCAAAAACAGCAAGTTAGTTCAGAAAATAAGGCATTATGCAGTTTCCTTTCTGAGGCTGAGGAGCAGATCAAAACATGGAAGGAGAAGAAAATAGATAATGTCCAGATAATGTTGGCACTGTTTCTAGGTGTGTTTATAGTTTCCCTTTTGACAATTAGTCCAAATTATGTTTTGGAATCCAGAGTCCAAATAAGCCGTAAATAACTGTATTTGAGCTTTTCTTTGAAGAGCTATGGATTTTACTGGCTGTCTTCATTCAGCAAAATAAAATAGAAAAACGTAGCTTATTTTTAGCTTTTTGTAGAAGAAGAGGTAAAAGCAATTCTTGGTTGAGTCCACAGAAGAAAAAATATTATTATGTAGATATTTATACGGCGAGCGTAGCTTCCCAGCGGGTTTGCTGTGTTTGCCCCTAATTTAAAAGTGCTCAAAAATCCTCTGATATTCCCCTTAGCATGCGTAGCTTGTGTGTCTTCTTCCATTAGGAGATGGGTTTGGGGTTTATTTTCACAGCCATGCCTAGCAATTAAGCCCAGGAAATTGAGCCAGCACAGGAGCACACAAATCTGTGTGTTCTATTCAGCCGTCATCTTCAAGAGTCACCTGAATATTGCAATTTTTAATGTCACAGAGATATCCGTTTTTACTTTTGCATAACAAATGACTTGTTTGTCCAGTGCAGAAGTGCATTACTGACACATTCTTGACATATTCTTGCTGCACACATTCTTTTAAATGTTTAAAAAACTATAGCCCATCAGAGTACCGATCGCATTGTCAGTTTTGATATGTGCAATTTGAGATATATATCTATACGTCACTATATCTCAACCAAACATTTCATTTGTCAAGAAAGTAGTGATCATCATCAATATATTTAATTCTCAACATGGTCCCTTTAATGGATACTTAAATCCAAAGGATGGAGCTTTGAACAGCCAAGAACGATCATTCTACAAACCAGAGAACAGCCCCAGGTTTGTAGAAAAAATGGAAATCTAAATAAATCCAAACCCCAAATCCTTAAAAATAATAGAAGCAGTGCCTGTACCTTTAAGAAAGGAGATCTCAGTGATCACTGCTAGGCAACCATAACAATATTCAAAATTTGGTTTCTGTCAGTAAAAGGCAGAGGGATATATTTCTAGGGATATATTGGCCTCAGAGTCTTCCTACGATTATCTCTAGCAAACTGCTGCCATGCAATTTATGCAACGTTATGGTGGTTACCAGTTAACTTGATGCCACACCATTTATTTAGGTCCAGTATGCGTGACTTGTCCAGTCCTGACAATGGCCACTCATCTAACCAACTTCTACAACATTTGCAACTTAGCTGGACTTTTCCCAGGGAGAGGCTGCCAGGGGTACAGAAGGAGAGAAAACTGAGACCATTATTGTGCAGTGGTGAGGGTGTCAGACTAGGATCAGGAGACCATGGGCCAAGCTACAAGTGATGAATGACACAGGTTGGACACTTGTCAGCTTTTCTCAAGTTTTGATGGGAAATGTAGGCATCCTTGTCTTGCAGCTTGGCTTTCCAACTGCTATCCAAAGGACTTTTCAACTGTCACTTATCCAACATTCCGCCAAGCTGCCTAATTTCCCATCAAAACTTGAGGGAAGCTGACAAGTCTCCAACCTGTGTCATTTGTCACTTGTAGTTTGGCCCCATGGTTCCAATCTCCTGTCTGCCATGGAAGCTTGGTGGGTGACCTTGGGCCTGTCACCCTCTCTCAGCCTAATCTACTTCTCAGAGTTGTGAAGATAAAAAGGAGGAGAGGAGAATGAAGTAAGTTGCTTTGTGTTCCTGTTGGGGAGAATGGTGGGGTATAAATGAAGTAAATAAATAATAAAGCTGGAGACTGAAGGAGACAGATTAATAAAAAAGGTTGATTGGTAAGTAGGAATGGGAGAAGGAAGCAGGGAAAGGAGAGAGGATATGGGGGGTGCCAGAGGGAGACCAAATTTGCTCCTACAACTCCTAGAGCCTCCAGTATCAGTTCACCCTGCTTTCACTTCCTCTCTCCTGGCCTCACAGTCCACCTGCAAGTACGGCACTTTTGGGACCCAACCTGGATTTTGAAAAACAAAACACAAGAATCTCACAACAATTAATAATTGTTCAAATTGTCCAAACAATGTTGTAATTCCATCCACTCTCCAAATTTTCCCTTCTAAGTTTCTCTAGTCTTAGCAGCTTGAGCAGTTAATTTCCTCTCTCCACTTTTAATAACTGATAGGCAGCTGAGCTCCTCTTGGCATTCAATCCCTTTGGGAGCATGTTTAGTTCTCTCTCGATTTTGGGGGTGGGGTGGGGCTTTTGTGGTTGATTTATAACACTCATGTTTTGTGAATGTCTGGGGAATCTCTGGAGTAGGTATATTATTGATTGACTGATTGAGATATTTATATCCTGCTGTGCTCCCCAATAGGAAGCCAAAATGGCTTACAATATCATTCTCCATATTCAAGTGTATGCCCCAACTACAGCAGACGAGGAGGAAGAAATCAAAAACTTTACGCTAGGATCCAAGAAGCAATTGATCATGCACCTCAACAAGATATGCTGATAATCATAGGTGACAGGAACTCAAAAGTAGGAGACAAAGCAGAATCAAACATACTTAGAAATTTTGGAGTAGGATCACGAAATGAAGCAGGAGAGCAATTCATAGAATTTTGTTATGCCAACAACCTGTTCATTGCTAACACATGCTTCTGGCAACCAAAAAGATGATGGTATACATGGAAATCACTGGGTGACCAGTACAGGTATCAAATAGATTACATAATTGGATGGAGAAGCTCTATTCCCTCTGCTAAAACAAAACCATGAGGTGATTGTGATGAGTTGTTAATATCAAAAATTAGAATCAAGCTGAAGAGAAACACTAAAGAATCATAGTGCCAAAATATAATCTAAATAATATTTCTGAAGAATTAAAGACCATATAAAGAACAGATTTGCAATACTAATGTATTGTCGAAGGCTTTCACGGCTGGAGAACGATGGTTGTTGTGGGTTTTCCGGGCTGTATTGCCGTGGTCTTGGCATTGTAGTTCCTGACGTTTCGCCAGCAGCTGGGGCTGGCATCTTCAGAGGTGTAGCACCAAAAGACAGAGATCTCTCAGTGTCACAGTGTGGAAAAGATGTTGGCAGGTCATTTATATCTACTCAGGAGGGGTGGGGTTGAGCTGAGTCATCCTGTAAGAGTTTCCCAGGGTGTGGAATGCTAATGGCGGGAGGCTTCACTGTATCCTGAGGAGGTTCTTTTGCATGTGGATTGGTGCTTGATGTGCTAATCTTCTCTGCAGGGCTATTGTCGGGTGTAGAGTGTTTTGTTAGCCTGGTGTTTTTCAGAACTGGAAACCATGCTCTGTTCATTCTTAAGGTTTCTTCTTTCCTGTTGAAGTTTTGCTTATGCTTATGAATTTCAATGGCTTCCCTGTGCAGTCTGACAAAGTAGTTGGAAGTGTTGTCCAGTATTTTGGTGTCCTGGAATAAGATACTGTGCCCTGTTTGAGTTAGGCTGTGTTCAGCCACTGCTGATTTTTCAGGTTGTCCAAGTCTGCAGTGTCTTTCACGTTCTTTTATTCTTGTCTGGATGCTACACTTTGTGGTCCCGATGTACACTTGTCCACAGCTGCAGGGTATACGGTATACTCCTGCACAGGTGAGGGGGTCTCTACTGTCTTTTGCTGATCGTAGCATCTGTTGTATTTTTCGGTATTTTTCCCATTCCTGGATACCCTGGTCATCCGCAAAGCAAACTTTCAGTTAGGTCACAAAGTCTACAGGAAACCAACTCACACTGATCGGTACTCCAGTCACCACCCCCGACAGAAAAGAGGTATAATGAAAACATTAGTGGATTCTGCAAGACGGATATGTGAGCCGCACTTTCTCAATGAGGAAATTAATCACAGCCTAACTCAAACAGGGCACAGTATCTTATTCCAGGACACCAAAATACTGGACAAGCGTTGTGATAAAGAGGTTGGTTTCTTCTTTGTAGACGCTGAAAAAGCGTTTGACAATTCAAACTGGGACTTTTTGTTTGCCACTATGGAAAAGCTACAATTGGGAGAAAGATTCATCAGAGCAATTAAAGAAATCTATAGAGACCAGACTGCAGCAATTGTAGTGAATGATGAATTGACCAAGAAATTGACGATTAGTAAAGGAACAAGACAAGGTTGCCCGTTATCTCCATTGTTGTTCATTTTAGTATTGGAGATTCTGATGATACAAATACGACAAGATGAGGAAATACGAGGAATGAAAATAAAGGACTATTCATACAAGGTTAGAGCATTTGCTGATGACATAATGTTAATTGTAGAAGATCCATTGGAGAACATGCCAAAAGTGATAGATAAGATCAAGGAGTTTGGTGACTTGGCAGGTTTCTTCATTAACAAAAAGAAGTCAAAGATATTATGCAAAAACATGACTAAGCAGAAACAACAATTGTTAATGGAAACAACGGACTGTGAAGTAACTAGTAAGGTGAAATATTTGGGAGTTGAGCTGACTGCAAAAAATATAGATTTGTTCAAGAATAATTATGAAAAATTATGGACTCAGATAGAGAGAGACTTGATCAAATGGAATAGACTGAATCTGTTATGGTTGGGCAGGATTGCAGCAGTTAAGATGAATGTGTTACCAAGAGTAATGTTTTTGCTACAGACAATACCAATTATCAGAGACTCTAAACAATTTGAAAAATGGCAGAGGAAAATATCAGATTTTGTTTGGGCAGGCAAGAAGCCTCGAGTGAAAGTTAAAGTTCTACAAGATGCAAAGGAAAGAGGCGGAATGCAACTGCCCAACTTGAGACTTTATCATGATGCAATCTGCCTAGTTTGGTTAAAAGAGTGGATGACGTTAAAGAATAAGAAACTATTAGCCCTAGAGGGATATAAAAAATTTTTTGGATGGCACGCATACCTATGGCACGACAAAGTAAAGGTCAACTCGATGTTCCTACATCATTTTGTAAGGAGAAGTTTATATACAATCTGGAAGAAGTACAGAATTTACTTACAAGAAGGAACCCCCTTGTGGGTGGTTCCATACGAGGTGATAGATCCGAGAGCTGTTGATAATGAACAACAATGTTTAACATACAAAGAAATAACTAAAATTGAAGTATCTAAACTTAGAATAAAGACGCAAGAGGAACTATCACCTAACTACGATTGGTTCCAGTACAGACAGATTAGAGATTTATACAATTCGGACTCTGTAAAAGGGGGTATACGAACAGAGAACTCGGAACTAGAGCAGACCCTTCTTAAAGAAGACAAGAAAAGAATATCCAAGGTATACCAAGTACTGTTGAAATGGTATACTGAGGATGAGATAGTTAAAACACAGATGGTGAAATGGGCTATAAACTTCAATAAAGAAATAACAATGGAGGCATGGGAATACTTGTGGAAAACTACAATGAAGACAACGACATGTATCAATATTAAAGAGAACATTTTCAAAATGATCTATCGTTGGTACATGACACCAAAGAAGATTGCGCTAGGGAACTTGAATACTTCTAATAAATGCTGGAAATGTAAGAAACATGAGGGCTCCCTCTATCATATGTGGTGGTCGTGTGAGGTAGCTAGGCAGTTCTGGGGGGAAATAATAAGAGAAATGAGTGAAATTTTACAGTTTCAAATAAATAAGAACCCAGAACTCCTGCTGCTAAACTTGGGAATGGAGGGAATTCCAGCCCATCATAGGACGTTGATTTTTTATATGACTGCAGCAGCTAGACTTTTGTATGCGCAGAAATGGAAAGTACAAGAAGTGCCAACTATTGAAGATTGGATCTACAAATTGCTGTATATGGCTGAAATGGACAAGATGACAAGAAAACTGAGAGATCTGGACTCAGGGCAGTTTAACACAGACTGGGAGAAGCTGAAACAATATCTGGAGAAGAAATGGGAGGTGGGAGGAAAACTGTGGCAGTTTGAGAACTACTGAAGTATAATAAAAGTATAAAAGAGAGGGGTGACTTTACCGGGGGAGGAAGAGAAATGTGAATTTATAAGCAGTTAGATTAATTGATTGAGATATATATAGATATGTATAGGTTAACTGATAGAGAATAATTAATGATAAGGTTTAAACATGAGGATTGACTAACTAACAATATTTTCTTTCTTTGACAAGATTTATATGCACCAAACTGAATGTATAGAAGAGTTAAATTGATTGAGTATCTGAGGAGTTATATAGAATTACCATAAAAAGATGAAATACATAGAGAACAAATCAAATTGTTTGATTTAAATGTGGGAAATTTTTATGGTTTATGATATATAGGTTTATATAGAAATATCCAAAACTGGAAAATGGGATAAATTGTTTATCTAAAGACGTATAGTTTGGGTGTATAATAAGTAAGGGAGTTAAAGATGTACTGCTTAATATAATGGAGAATGTATATCTGTTTTAGATAGAGGAATTTAATAGAAGTAAGGGAAAAGGGACAGAGGGTGGGAAAGCTGTTGGAAGTCAACAAAAGGGGGGGAAAGGGAGGGGGTTAGAAACGAAAAATTAGGGGAAAATTGATTGTAATGTAAAAATAATAATGTTCTAACCCAATAAAAAACTTTTCAAAAAAAAAAAAAAAGACCACGGCAATACAGCCCGGAAAACCCACAACAACCATTGCAATACTAAGTTTTATTGATCACGAGCCAGAAGAACTATGGGCTGAAACCAGAGATATTATCAAGGAAGAATGTACAAGGAGTATTCCAAAGGAGAAGCATAAACGGAGGACTGAAGGAACTCTTAAAATTGATAAAGATAAACAAGAAGCAAAAGCAAAAAGTGACAGAAATAAGGTTAAAATTCTAAATACAGCTTTTCAGCGATCTACACACAGACAAAGAAATCTATTATAATAACCAGTGCAAAGACATAGAAGAGAACAACAAAAAAAGAAGAAGAAGAGATCTGTTCCAAATGATGTGAGAAACCAAGGGAAATTCAAGCCACAAATTGGGATGCTGAAAGATCACCCCAGAAATATAGTATCAGATCAGGACAAAATGGCACTCCCTGTGCTCGCCTGCGCGCTTACCCGGGTGCCGTCATTTGCCCTCATGCACGGAGGGAGAGATGGCAAGTTCCTGGGCATCCGGGTGCACGGCGTGGGCGGGGCATGGACTCTCTTTATATGCCAGCTCCGCCTTCTCCTCCGTGCAGTCTCGGGCAAGTTCGACCCACCCTCCTCGCCCCTTTTTTATGGCAGTACAAGTATTGTCAGCCTATGGCTAGATAAGGCTCTTCCTACAGGTTCCCTTTCAAAAGCAAACAAGAGTCCATTGATTGAATAAGGAAACTTTACTGCAAAAAAGGTCCATTATAGTCCACTGTCCTGAATAGAAGACTCAGGATGGTACACAGTCATTGTTACCAATGAAGGGCAAAGCATGAGGTACAGAGTAACAGTTCCCATCTGAATCAGCCTCCCCCCACAGTTCTCAAAACAACATCTTTCAGTCCTGGGAAGCTGCTCTCCTTCAAGGCCAATGCTTGGTGGAACGGTGTTAGACAAAACAGTCTCCTCCGGTGGGAATGCTGCCTGGGAACTGGTGCACCTGCAGGGAAAGCACTTAAACACTAGAAGCATTAGAAAATGGAGTCAGTACAGTTTAAGCATACACTGGACCTGACATTCTGCCCCCCTTAAAACAGATCCCCCCCTGGTTTATATGGGTAACGAGTATGAAAAGCTTTGGTTAATCTAGGAGCATGAACATGTACAGAGTTCACCCACTCATCGTAACCAGAATCAAAGTCCTTCCACCTAATGAGGTAAAAAAGCTGATTTCGTTTGAATTTAGAGTCCAAAATTTGTTGCACTTCATAGTGTATTTGGTCGTCTATCAAAGTTGGAATGGGTGGAGCTTTGATGTGCCACTTGTCGTCGGTGGGAGCCCTTTTCAGGAGACTGACATGGAATGTATCATGAACATGGCGCAAGTTCTTGGGTAAATTTACAGCAACAGTCACTTTATTGATTACTTTGCGCACAGGAAAAGGTCCAAGGAACTTTAACGCTAGTTTGCGGCTTGTCTGAGCTAATTTCAGGTTTTTGGTGGAAATATAAACATGATCTCCAGGTTGTAAATCCCATTCGGCCGCACGATGGCGATCTGCGTACTTTTTGTAATCCAGTTTGGCTTTTTCGAGGTGTTTCTTAATAAGAGTCCACTGTTGCGCGGCCTCCCCCCACCATGAAGAAACATCAGGCGAACTAGAGGAATGGAGAGGGGGAGTGTCCAACGGGAAGGGATTGAAGTGAGCTCCATATACAATTTTGAAAGGGGCCTCCCCAGTGGAAGCATGCACACTGTTATTGTATGAGAATTCAGCCAGAGGAAGAAGGTCCACCCAATTATCTTGTTGGAAATTAATGTAGCAACGAAGGAACTGTTCTAAAATCTGATTAGTTTTTTCGGATTGTCCGTCGGTTTGTGGGTGGTGGCTTGAGCTGATTCCTTGCTCAATATTCAACATTCGCAAAAGCTCCCGCCAGAAGTTGGCAACGAACTGTCCGCCGCGATCCGAAATCACCTTGGACGGAAAAGAATGTAATTTTACGATGTGTTTTAAGAATAAATCCGCCAGTTTTCGAGCGGTGGGTATAGCAGTACATGGAATAAAGTGAGCTTGTTTGGAGAACAGATCTACTACGACTAAAATGCAATTATGTCCTTTCGAAAGGGGTAAATCAGTGATAAAGTCCATAGATATTATTTCCCAAGGTCTGTTAGGTGTTTCCAATGGTTGTAGGAGACCTGGAGGTTTCCCTTTCCGGGTTTTGGCGCTGAGGCAAATGGGGCAGGAGCTAACGTATTGGGAAATGTCTTTGCGCATGCCCGGCCACCAGAATTGCCGTTGTATTAGATGCAACGTTTTCAGATACCCATAATGACCAGCAGTGGGGGCATCGTGACATCGCTGTAATACCTCCCGTCGGAGGCTGTCCGGGACATAAAATTTGCTTCCAGCTAGCCAATCCCCCTGTGGGGATTGGGTCAGTTTGTTTCTAGGTGCTTTATCCCCCTCCTTTTCCACCTCAGCTTTAAGTTTCGATTTCCACTCCTGGTTGTGCGGGAGGGGCTGGCTTGCTCGGCTTCGGGTAGTCACCACGCCTCCCAATTGCGTAGGTGAGAAGACCGTGTCTACAGTCTCCTCCCGTTTGCTTTTGTGTTGGGGCATGCGCGATAGGGCGTCTGCAAGAAAGTTAGTCTTGCCCGGGAGGTAATTTAAAGTGAAATTGAATTTGGAAAAGAATTCTGCCCATCGTAATTGTTTGGCATTCAGTCTGCGTGGGCTTCGAAGGGCCTCCAGATTTTTATGATCTGTCCAGACCTCGAAGGGGTATCGCGCCCCCTCCAGCCAATGTCTCCAGTTAGTGAGGGCTGCCTTTACTGCAAAAGCTTCCTTCTCCCACACATTCCAATTTCTTTCTGCATCCGAAAACTTCCTTGACAGGAATGCACAAGGCCGCAGTTTCCCATCCTCCCCCTTCTGCAATAAATACCCCTCCTATCGCCGTATCGCTGGCGTCGACTTGCACTATGAAAGGGTAATTTTCGTTGGGGTGGCAGAGGATGGGTTCTGTTACAAATTGCCCTTTCAGGCATTCGAAAGCAGTTTGGCAATCGGATGTCCATTGTAATTTGGAGGAGGGTTTTTTAGCCTGGTCCCCTTTATTTTTAGTTTTTAACAGTTCCGTTAAGGGGAGCGTGATCTGGGCGAAGTTTGCTATAAATTCTCTATAGAAGTTGGCAAAACCCAGGAAGGACTGCAGTTCTTTGCGAGTGGTGGGAGTTTGCCATTCTTGGATCGCTTGTACTTTGGCTGGATCCATTTTTAATCCCTCTTGGGAGATACAGTACCCAAGGTAAGTGAGTTCAGTTTTATGGAATTCACATTTGGACAACTTGATGGGTAGTTTATTATTCATCAAGGTGGCCAGGACTTTTTGCACCATTTGAATGTGTTCCTCCTCTGTGTCCGAATAAATTAATACATCATCAAGGTACACCACTACACCTTTATAAAGGAATTCGTGTAGAACTTCATTTATCATGGACATGAATACAGACGGGGCTCCCGCCAATCCAAAAGGCATAACTAAGTATTCATACTGTCCGAGGGGTGTATTAAATGCGGTTTTCCACTCATCCCCTGCCATGATACGGACGTGGAAGTAAGCATCTTTTAAATCTAATTTTGTAAAGATCTTACCTTGGGCCACGACGTTGAGAAGGTCTCGGATGAGCGGGATGGGATAGGCGTTGTTGGTGGACACAGCATTAAGTCCTCTAAAGTCCGTGCACAGCCAAAGTCCCCCATCTTTTTTCTTCACGAAGAGGACCGGAGCGGCATGGGGGCTATTGGCTGGGCGGATGAACCCTCTTTGAAGATTGGTGTCGATGAATTTCCGGAGCTCTTCTCGTTCATGGAGACTCATGGGATAGAGTCGTCCTTTGGGCAGTGAGGCTCCAGGTAAAATTTCCACCGCACAGTCAGTTCGTCGGTGCGGGGGTAAAGTATCAGCTTCTTCTTCGGAGAAAGCATTCAGAAAGGGCCAATACGGTTCGGGTATTTGGTTTATTTCTTCTTGGGTGAGAAGAGCCTTCTCAGTGTGAGTTGGATCACTACCCCAGTTTTGGTTCCAACGATGGTTTTTACAGTTGGCGTGACTGAAAGTGATGCATCCTTCTGCCCAATTTATGTAGGGATTGTGATCACATAGCCACTTGCTGCCTAGAATTAACGGGTATTTGGCAGTGTAGCTGATGACAAAAGACCTTTTCTCCCAGTATTGGCCCATGCCTGTGATCACTGGGATGGTTTCGGTGGTAACAGGGTTCATATTGGTGCCATCCATTTGTTCAAATATTACTGGATTTTGCAATTCACGAGTTGGTAGGACTAGTCCGTTGACTAGGGCTGGGGCGATGATGTCTCTTGAACAGCCCGAGTCGATAAGGGCTTGCACTCGGATGTGCATCTTCCTCTCTGGGTTAAGTAAAGTCACTGGCATGAATAAGATGGACCCAGGCGGCCGGTTCCGTGCAGGGACGGGCTTGGGGTGGATCTGTCGTTTGGGCCCTTTTACGACAGATCCATCTCGTTTCCCGACTGGGGGCTTTCTGGATTTACCTCTGCATTTGGGGAAGCGGGGTCGTATTCCATAACCTCTTCCGCTTCCAGCCCCCTTTCTGAGGCGGGCCGTTGGGAAGCGCCGCGGCCTCTGTTCGCTCGTGGAGCGGGAATCGGGCGTTGGAGAGTAGGAAATGGAGCAATGGTTGGACGCCGTAGTTGAAGCGGAGGTCTTTGCACAGGCCGGTAGGGGCATTGTGCTGCAAAGTGACCGGCTTGTCCGCATTGCAAACACAGCCCTTGTTGCCATCTAGCATCTCTCGCTCCACGAGTGGCGTATCCAGCTCCCCGTCCTCCCCTCTGTAAAGTCAAGGGTCTTCTTTGTCCCGTTTGTTGTTGTTGTTCAACCAAACGGACTTCCAAAATGCGATTTTCAACTTCACATGCAAGCTGGATCCAACCTAATAACGTAGGAGGATTGTCCTGCATAAGGGCTCTGTCCAGAAGTCTCGGGTTTAGCCCTTGCTTGAACAGGATAATTTTGGTGGACTCCTCACACCTAGGGCATTTGGCAGCTAGTTGTCGGAATTTCGTAATATAGTCCCTTGCCGACATGCTGCCTTGTTTAATGGCTTGCAATTCTGTTCGGGCCCTGGTTTCCTCTAAGGGGTCTTCGTATTGTGCTCGAATAGCGTCCACCAACCCCTGGAGAGTATTGAGTTCGGGGGCCCCGATATTGTATAGACCTACATACCAGTCCGCTGCTTTGCCTTGTAAGCGGGAGCCGAGATGCTCAATTTGACTGGCCTCGCTGCCGAAGAGGTGTCCCCACCGGTTGAAGAATTGCACTACTTGCACTAGGAAAAATCCTAGTTTGGAGGGATCCCCATCAAAAGTAGCTTCCAGTTTCACCCAGCCCATCGGGAGGTCTTGTCTCGGAGCCGGTGCTGGGTAGAAGTCCGTCGGAAGCATCAAGGGCACTTGAGGTACGAGGGGAGGTAGTTGGGGACCCGGTTGTGGCAGCGGTGCTGGTTGCACTGGCGGCGGCAACACCGGCTGAGCTGGTGGTGGCAACCTCGGCTGGGCTGGCGGTGGTGGCCTCGGCTGGGCGGGCGGTGGTCTTGGTTGGGCCGGTGGCTGTAGCAGTGGCCGGGCAGGCTGCTGCAACCTTGGTCGGGCTGGTGGTGGCAACACCGGAGGCGTCGGCAGTAGCGGTTGAGGTGGAGGTGGCCGGTGCGGTTGAGTGATGATCGGCCGCTGAGGGGCGGGTTGGTGGGGTCGTAGTGGTGTAGGCCCCGCCGGTTGATTCGGAGGTGGTAATACGGGTTGGTCCAGTGGCAAACAGATCGGTTGCTGCAAAGGGATTAGTTGCGGTCGAAGCGGAAGGGGCCACAGCGGCGAAGGCCTGATGGGTGGTGGGCCGCGCGGGCTTGCCCCTCCCGGCGTCGTTACTCTGGGAAGCAGAGGCTGGTCTTGTGGCACCGGTAGACCGTCCCTTGGGATTCTTGGGGTTGCGCTGTTTGACTGTCGGGAGACGCATACGGATCAAACAAAGGATCCCTGTCCGGGACTACCTTGGATTCCGCTGGGCCCGACTCAGGCATGATTGGTAACAAAATGTCATGCTTTGCCCTTCATTGGTAACAAAATGTCAGCCTGTGGCTAGATAAGGCTCTTCCTACAGGTTCCCTTTCAAAAGCAAACAAGAGTCCATTGATTGAATAAGGAAACTTTACTGCAGAAAAGGTCCATTATAGTCCACTGTCCTGAATAGAAGACTCAGGATGGTACACAGTCATTGTTACCAATGAAGGGCAAAGCATGAGGTACAGAGTAACAGTTCCCATCTGAATCAGCCTCCCCCCACAGTTCTCAAAACAACATCTTTCAGTCCTGGGAAGCTGCTCTCCTTCAAGGCCAATGCTTGGTGGAACGGTGTTAGACAAAACAGTCTCCTCCGGTGGGAATGCTGCCTGGGAACTGGTGCACCTGCAGGGAAAGCACTTAAACACTAGAAGCATTAGAAAATGGAGTCAGTACAGTTTAAGCATACACTGGACCTGACAAGTATAGCCGGTCACTGGTTTTCAGGGCCAGGTAGGCCCTGATTGGCTGGTGGTGAGGGGTGTTTTTTGCCTACCTTGTACTGCTGACTTTAGGGAGTGGTTGTTTTTAGTGTTAAGTTTGGCGGGTTAGTTTGGGTAGGCAGAGCGGTCTGGTGAGCACCCGGTGGCACCTCCCCATTGGTGGGGAACGGGGGTCTGTCTCGGATCGGCTGGCGGGCTTTACGGCTGCCAGCTGAGAGGGCAGACTGCCATCAAAATCTTAATAAGAATCTGTCAACAAATATGGAAAACAAAACAGTGGACCATGGGCTGGAAACAGTCTACATTCCAGTTCCAAAAAAAGAGGTTGCAAAGAGTGCAGCAATTATTGGACTATTGCATTAATATCCCATGCAAGTAAAGTGATGCACAAAATTCTGCAGCAAAGACTCTTACCATCTAAGGAATGAAAAATACCATATGTTCAAGCTGGATTCAGAAAAGGAAGAGGCGCTAGAGATCACATTGCAAATTTATGACGGCTAATGGAACGTACCAGGGAATTTCAGAAGAAAATCATCCTGTTTTATAGATTACACAAACCTTTTGACTGCATGGATCATGAAAAGCTATAGAGAGAGTTAAATGGGGGTGCCACAACATTTGATTGTTTTGATGTGCAACCTGTACTCTGGACAAGAGTTAGGACAGAATATGAGGAAACTAAAAAGGAGACTGTAATGAAGAAATTAGAAGATTGAGACTTGGAAGAGTAGCTGTGAGGAAGCTAGAAAAGATCCTTAAAGTTAAAGATGTCTCTCTAGGAACCAAGAAGGTCAAGATAATCCAAACTATGGTATTCCCCATTTTTATGTATGGAAGTGAAAGTTGGATGGTGAAGAAAGCTGACAGGAAGAAAATTGATTCATGTGAAATGTGATACTGGAGGAGAGTTTTGCGGATACTATGGACGGCCAAAAAGCCAAATAAGTGGGTATTAGATCCAATCAATTCTCCCTAGAAGCTTAAATGACAAAACTGAGGCTATTTTTCTTTGGTTACAGCATGAGAAGACAAGATTCTCTGGAAAAGTCAATAATGCTAGGAAAAGTGGAAAGCAGTAGGAAAAGAGGAAGACTTAAATGGAGATGGCTTGACTCAATAAAAGAATCCACGTCCTCCAGTTTGCACGATCTGAGCAAGTCTTTTAATGATAGCACATTCTGTAGGTCTTTCATTCATAGGGTTGCCATAAGTTGGAGGCGACTTGACAGCACATAACACACACATCTCCAGTTTATCTTTATAACAACAACCCTGTGACATAGGTTATGTGAAGAGAACATGAGTGGTCTATGGTTACCCAGCCAGCTTCCACAGCAGAGAGGAAATCTGAACCCTGATATAGACCTCTAGGTGAGAGATGTGGATAGCAGCAGTCGAGAATAACCAGTTGACTGGAGGTGGCCCTATTGTGGGGTGGTCTTTATCCACACACAGGCCTGTGTAGAGAGGAAAATCCAGGAGATGACAACAGCACAATATCCAACAACAATATATGGATGAAATCCTACTGTAGTATTTCCAGCCAGTCAGTGAAGCTGGTACCTCAGCAGACTGGGGCTGAGAGTAGGTGGGAATAACGTGATTGGTGGAAATGAGGCAAGGAGAGCAAAAGGTCATCTAGTTCACCCCACACAGTCAAAAGATACAGTTAGCTGGCAAATAATTTCCCACTCGATTCTGATCAACACTTCTGAACTGTAAATTATTGGGCCACTTATATGGCTTTAATTATATGATGATTTTGTGATACTTTAATGGATTTGTGGGGAGGGCTTAGGCTGATCTGCAATTGACAGAGCACAGTTTTAAAGTTATGGGGAAAATTTCCTAATGCTATTGGAATTTCCCCTACTTCTGTACTGCAAATGTCTGAGGCAAAAACTGGGTGATGTACCTGAGAGTAAACTATTACAAATGTGTCTCCTTTCCCTCATTTTTTTAAAAAAACAGGCATTCAGAGGAGCAATAGGCAGTAGGCAAAGTTCCCTTTCCCACCCTACATTTCCCCCTGAAAATATTGGATGACCCATTCAGATAAGGGGGCCACGGTGCAGACTTAAATTTATGCAGGAACTGATGCACATTGTTGAAGTGCACCTCTTATCAGGAGATAAATTATCTAACATAGAAACACTAGCTAGAGGCTAAGGGTTCTTAAGTGCACTCCAATGTCTCAGGGTCTAATTAGTGTCTAATTAATAAAACACGAGTTCCACCTTATGTTTTGTAACTGTGTGTCTGCTCCTCTTCCTTTACCCTGCCTTCTGTTTACAATTCCTAGTATGTGATTGCTCAGACCTCGGGTTGAGCAGCGAGAGACCTGTGCTAGACAATCAGCCTCATGGAATTTCTTTCTATAGTTTCCCTGCAAGTCCAATGTTAGCCAGTTGATGGCTCCTTTGTTTTAAATTTTCACTGCTCCATGGCATTGGGAACTTTTGCTACATTAACGGAAGACATGACCAATATATGAGTGCTGTACAGTACGGGAACTTAGTGATTTCTGCAGTGGGGAAAAGTCATATCTATCTAGAAGATTCGTAATGGATGCCCATGAATTTTTTACTTCATTAGCCATTTTACTTCATTAGCCACTACAAAAATCATTTTCGAGCAGTGTGGCTTCTTCTTTCCTTGCACAATTAGACTTGTTTAAAATTAGAGGTGCAACTTGATTTAAAAAGTTCTGCTTTATTCCAAGAGAGTAATAACTGAAATTATCATGAGATGAGCTGAAACTCAAGGACTCCCCAAACCCTTCAAGACCCTAAAATTTTCATTTCATGGCCTGGATTTTCAGCCATCTTGTGTACGTTTACTCAGAAACTGCTGCTGTCTCCTTCCCCTCTGTGAAGCAAAGACAGCAGTGGGAGTGGAGGTGGAGAAGAGTCTGAAGAAGTCACTAGAATACCATCATCTTGCCATTTAGAATTGCCATGACTTGGTGGTTTAGCCAAGGGTCTCAGCAGCGACGAATGAACCCACACTCACCTCCTAAGCAGAAAAATACGCCACAGAGGAGGAAAAGAAGGATTGGAATTGTCAGCCCAGCCCCCTTCCCAAGTGGCTGAATATCCACGCTTGATTTTCCTTGCCTCTCCCATGGGGTTCCCCCTCCAGTCCCCACACGTGAGTCTTTACTCCCCCTGCCCCCACTTTCCTAAGCAGCATCTGAGCAGAGCTGAAGACTGTGGAGCAACGGGTTATGTTTTGTCCTGCATCTCATGGACCTCAAACATCTTATACTCTATGTTGAAAGCCCTGTTGACAATCTGATTCAATATCAGACAAGTAAGCAAGTTATGCTGAAAAGTTCTTGATGAGTCTTGTGTCTTCATTCAAGGATGAGCTACAATAAGCAAGCTTTTTTTACTGCACCGCTTTATCCCGTAACCTATATGACCATTCCTTATGCCCCCAGACTTAACTGGGGGACTCAGTTGCAGGCTGCATAGGGAGGGGAGCAGGGCATATGGTGAGTATCACATAGAAGGATGTCGAGGACTCCTTCTGGCCTTGGCAGGGCAGCCCGCGCCACCCAGATTCAAACACCGGGGCCAGATCAGGCTGGCCTGGGTGACAAGGGGTGGGGAGAGGGCTGAGGACCTGGGAGGTGCAGTCCCCTCTCAGGTATGCCACCAGACCTTGATAAGGGAGGCGGGACCTACCCCTTGACACATGGCTTGAAATCTGTTTTTGATTCCAGCATTTTCTGCATGTTCAACTTCAGCTGTATAACTCTTTTATATTATTCCACAGACTTAGGGCAGATGGTCTCCAGATTTTCCCCAGTGCTTAAATTATTTCACTCTCCAAATGATAAGCTCTTCATTTACCTCGTGGTGTCATCAGTTTTAGAAATAGGTAATTTTTCCAATTCTATCAAGCAAGGTAAATTTTTTCTAACTCAAGTAAATGTCATTCATTCACATACAAAGGCCAATTGATGTCATGATTTTTATTTTTTAAAATGTAGTTCTCAGATTGAGTTCTCAAACTTCTCATTAGTAATCGAAGCTCTGAGCTTGACACTTCACTTGAAATCTGTTTTTGATTCCAGCATTTTCTGCATGTGCAACTTCAGCTGAATCAACTATTCATTGTAGGATCAAATTTTATAACTGCATAACACTTTTATTTCATCCCACAGATTGAAGGCAGAGGGTGTCCAGATTTTCCCCACTGCTTAAATTCATTCACAGGACAGATGATACGCTCTTCATTTACCACGTGGAAGTTGGTGTCTTCAGTTTCAGAAATAGGTAGGCTTTCTCCACGATCCCAGAACTCTGATGTTGTCTGTCATTATTGGATCAGTCAGTGCGACTTCCTCCACGAGGCCTACACAGAGAAAAGATCACGATATAATATCCAACTACTAATATTCTTTTTCTTGGCATTGTCTTAAAAGTAAGCATTCAAGGTTTCATCAGTCTACTATTAAACCGAGGTTTCGTACAAAGCGTGGTAAAATGTTGAAGAATGGATGGGGAGCAAACTAGATAGGTAGAGGATTGATCACTTCTCATTTTAAATTCAGTGGAATGAATTAAAGGGCTTGCCACATATTGAAGAAAAGACAAGATTTGACCCTTCCCCCCAGAGTTGAGTTGCCAACCTGCAGGTGGCGCCTGGAGTTCTCCTTGAACTGACCTTCAGACTAGAGAGAGCAGCTCCCCGAAGGACAGGACAGCTTCAGAGAGTGACCTCTATAACACCATGTCCCTGATAAGCTCCTCCCATTCCCCAGACTGCTCCCTCTCCAGGCACTACTCCCAAATCTGCATGAATTAACAAACTGTGAAATCCTAAAGAGGGTTACAGTCTAAGACTGTTAAAAGCAACTCTGCTTAATATTTTACTGAGTCAGATTAGACAACCCTAGTCACATAAACCTATGATATAGCTGCCTTTGACAGTCAGTCTTGGTGCCATCACATGAAAGCTTCTGATTCTTCAGCATTCTGGTGGCAAAGTTACATGGAGCTACATCTCTGATTCTTATTTACCAGACAAGAATTGTAGGGAGGAGGTCTCAGTCAGATGCTTAGGGACCATAGACTTGACCGTTATGTTGTCTTTCATATTATCTGTTGCTTTAAATATGTACTGTATACTACCTGTGCCTCATGTTGCCCAATGACAGTCCTAGTATTCATCATGTTCTGTTTCAGCATTTCATCAAGTCTGTATTGGATTCTTGCTAATGCTATGCTTTTGTAAACTTGTATTTATTTACACTATTGTTACACTATTGCATTGTTTATGGAAATGCCCTTGACATTGTATGGAAATGCCCTTGATATTGATGGTACTAATCTCAAACTGTGTAATCCTCATGGAGTCTTAGTGAGAAAGGTGAACTACAAACAAACAAACAAACAAACAAAAACAAAAAATGGGATTAGGCCCACAAGAATCTGAGTTCTAAACCACCCAAGTTTCAACCTCGTTATTTCACCTGCTTTAAGTACATGGATTTAGGATTGTCTCCCTAATCTTCTATACTAAATCTACTTTCCAGTCATATGATTCCAAAGCCCCTTCTCCCAGACTCAACCATATTGATCTTTTCTTTACCATTTACAGCAGGTCAAGAATCCATTCTGACATGTCCCTCCAGTAGGCTGTGAAGGAAGAGGGCATGATGGAGGCCTACAGTAACCTCCATTTCGAACACATTCTAATGTATCTGATGGAGGTTGAGCATTTCCTGTCAAATGAAAAGAAACAAAAACACATTTTCTTGAATTTTCCATTGAAGGGGGACAGAAATATATGGCAAGGACTTTCACTCTGGGCCATGTTTGTCTCTCTCTCAATACCTCTTTAACTTTGTATTTGCCTCTTCTTTAAACATGTTTCCTTTAAAAGAAGTAATTAATTCTCATTCTCATTCATTCATTCTCTCTCTCTCTCTCTCTCTCTCTCTCTCTCTCTAAGATCTGTAGAGTAAATTAATTAGTGTCCCTAATTTGGGAACAATCTGCTTCCTTAATTAATCAGAAAAATTTCCCAGCATTTGCCACATCGCTACACTGCTCTCAAGAAAGCAATGTGGAAAGTAGACATGTTACGTATCAAATTGAATAGCAAAGCAGCAAAGTGCTATCTTATCAAACTGCGTCCATAAAAAAATCTTGGCTAGTGTAAACACCGCAATATGAAATCCACTGCGTTTCTGTTGTTGTAAATAGGCTAGCTAATTCTATGAAAATATACTCCCCCCACTAGCTATCTTTTTATTACTATGCTAATTACAATTAAATACAATTAAAAAGTAAGTATGTCTTTAAGCTGATAATAGCTCTACTATATTTACTATTCCAAAACAAAGAGAACATTGCCCAGTGCCATCCAAACCACAGAGAAATTACATCTTCTGAATCATGAAGCAACTCTACCTGTGTGGGCATGGAAAAGTTAGTCTCAGTTAACGCAAAAAAACCCATAGTTTAATTGAATTTACTATGGTCCTAAGCTAACTTGGCCCACATCATAAATTATGATTAGTTAGAGTCCAACAAACTAGGATCTGAAACCGTGGCTTTAAGTCAATCAACTAAACACAATTAGTCCTAATAATTTCACATCATGTCTGAATGTGGACTTCCTGGCCTAATCCTGACTTGTTCCCCGGGACTGCCCTCATACTCTCCCCAACTATGGAAATGCCATGCCCAAGCAAAGGCAATGAAACCAGCCTTTCCACAGCAAACTAAGATCTGAATGGTCTTTGGAAGCCGAATCATGATTTCACAAACTAATCATAACTGACTCACTCATGAGGTCTTCCGAGCTTTAGTATGGCAATGGGAGAAATTAACTTGGGAAAGCTTTTAGAGAAGCAACAGTTTGTGCAGGAGGAAGCCAAAAGGAGAGCAAGAAGGAAGTGGAACCTTCCCACAAACAGGAGAACTGCCAGCCTCCCGCATAGAGAACAGACACAGCAGCTGCAAGAGCTCTCATCCGTTTCAGCTTCAGAACACATTTACCTTAGATACATATTCACTGAACATGATGGGCTTACTTGAAAGGAAACAGGCCTAGGATGAAGGATAACCAAAGGTTGGGGTTCTTGTCCTGTCCTTACATCTTATGCCAGCCCTCCATATAATTTCACTTTCTCTTACCTGGAAATGCTTGACAGAAGAATAAGAAGATGGCAAAAAGAAGACAGAGGAGCCTCATGATTGGTTGAAGCTTGGTGCAGTCCTGCTTTGCTGGACTGGAAGAAGAGCGTGTGAAACAGCAATGGAGAGTCTGTATTTATTAAGGTTTGCAGAAAATTGCATAATGAAATTTCATTAATGACTGACTGATTTTTTGAAGGAAGCCCATGCCTCTTTCTCACTGTAGCATTCAGTAGGGTACAAACACTACAAGCCCCCCTCCTGTAGGCCCATGTCATACAACCATTACTGTTTAACTAGAAGGGTAACCAAATGACTCCATTCACTTTTTCCAGCCAAGCGTGGGCTGTTCTCCATAAAGGAACTGGGATTGGATGAAAAGGAAGGAGGGTCTGGATGAGGCAGGCCTTGATCCTACTTGCTAAGCTTCCTCACCTTCTGGCTTATTGGTCAGTATGTTCCTCTGTTCTACCTTTGTCATGATGTCTGCCCGATGGAAAGATTGATGAAATTGTCCCTGATTAACCAAGCATCAACTGTGGGGGCAGCAACTGGGTTACATGGAAAGGCCAGAAGCATTAGTCATATATGGAGCAGAGTGGAAAGGATTTTCCTCTCAAAATGCCTCCTGGATTCCTCTGTGAATGTTGATGTCTATTACTTACCCCAGATGCTCTGGATAATCACCTCCTCCAGATTTTTATTTTCCCCCCCCCAGTCTTTAGCAAATTTATTTAAGAGATTTATTTAATAGCTGGACTTTGTTTAATAGCTGGAATGGCACTAGAAGTTGCTAGATGTTGTTAAGCATTTATATACTGCTTTTGGATTTTTAAAACTTAACATTACATTATAATACTTACGGAAACTTGTATTGGAATGGTAGAGCCACCAGCACCATTCAGGCCAACCGCTTGAGGCCAATTATAATGAGGATGGGAGATCCACTACCGCCAAACATATTGAGTCCACCTGCCACATTTGTGACCTGTCAGATTTACAGTATCTCTAAGTATTGCAAAAGGTGTACTGGACAGAAAGAAAGAGTGCCTTTGCATAAGTTTTTAGAGATGAAATCTGGGGAATGTTAGATTTCAGTCTCCTAGCCACTGTACTACACCAGCAGAATAATTCCAGCAAATATTAATAACATGAAATAATTCTTGATTTTTGTCACTATTCTCCAGCTTTCTTGAAATACATGACTGTGTTTGAAAGATGTATTTAGTATTGAATGAGTTCCCTGGGAAGCAGCATGGGCTGGAAGAAATGTTCTGAAATGAACAAATTCAGGACAAGCTTCATGAGTAGAGGTAGGCACGAATCACAATATGAACCAAAAAAAGCATGAACTGAGCCAATTCGTGGTTCGTAAAAATGTGGTTCATGGGGCTGCATTTTTCACAAACTCCACTACTTTTTAGGCCCAGTTTGTGAGAGTTGTGAGAGTTGTGACCCCAGACAGGCTGGCCCCAGACAGGCTGGCCCAGAATGTCTGCAGACCTTTTGTTGCCATGGAAACCCCAAGCTTACCCCACCTAACCTTGATAGGCAGGTCCCCCTTCCAACCGTGGAGCTCCCATTCTGTTACATGGGTGCCAAGAAGCAGGGGGGAGACAGGCTTTCTGTAGCCATGGGAACTCCAATCTCATCCCTCCAAACCCTGTTAGGCAGGTCTGACTGCCAGAGAGCTCCTGTTCTGCTCTATGAGAACACTTGTTATATAAGGCACATCTTTCTGCCTCCTGCTTTCAGTTTCAGCAGACAGTGGGAGAGTGAGGACTGTTGCTGGAATTGGAGAGAGGGAGGGAGGGAGAGTGGATAGTGAGCTTGGCTGGTGCTGGTTGAAAAGAGACATTGTAAAGCCTCTGCAGCTTCGGTCTTGGTATTGCTGGGAAGGGTGCCTTCTTTCCTCCACCCCACCCCACCCCAGTCCCAGGGCCATTGTCTGGCTCTGGCCTGGGGCCTAGCTTGACTGAGGCCTACCTTTTTTTTCTGGGATTTTCTTTCTCCTTATTCCTTCTGAGGTTTATTTATTAATTATTTATTTTGTGCACCTGTCCTGCCTGCTCAGGTCCGGTGTCTGTGTGTGGTGTGGTAGGGCTCTACCCCACCTCGGTCTCAGGGCCACTGCTAGGCTCTGGGGCCAAGCTAACTGGGAACCTCCGTTGAGGGTTCACCTTGTTCTTTCTTTTGGATTTGATAGCTACTTTTTTATGTGAACACCTGTCCTGCCTGCTCAGGTCCAGTGTCTGTGTGTGGCGGGGTAGGGCTCTACCTCACCCTAGTCTCAGGGCCACTGCTAGGTTCTGAGGCCAAGTTAACTGAGCACCTCGGCTGAGGGCTCACCTTGTTCTTTCTCTTTTATTTTATTACTTTTTCTTTTTTTTGTGCACCTGTCCTGCTTTCCTGATCACTGATATAACCCATGGGTCCAGACATGTGGGCGGGCACATGGAGGGTGGTACTGTGACTGCGGTCCACCCCCCACCTCTGAGAAGGGAGGCGGCTGGCCACCTCCCCAGGCCCATGAGGAGGGGGTGCCCACTGACAGAACCATGGATCAGGATGTGCAGGCGGGCACATGGGGGTGGCACTGTGACTGCAGTCCACCCCCCACCCCTGAAAAGTGATGCAGCTGACCATTTCCCCGAGCCCACAAGGTGGAGATAGCCACCAATATCACCCATGTGCCAGACATGACAGTGGCTACCTATTGGTGTGTGTGGGTGAGCACAGGAGAGGTGCTGCTGGCTGGTGGCCAAACCCTCCGCCATGAGGAGGGGGCGGCCACCAACATTACCAATGTCTGGGGGTCCACCACTTCAAATGGGGAGATACGTCAATTAGCATTGATGCTCCAATTCTATCGAATGGGATTTTCCTGGGGGCGCCAAATTTAAGGATCTATAACTTGGAAATCCGTATTGCAATCTTCACCAAACTTGGGTGGTGGTTGGAAAAGAGCCTGCTTAAGACTCCCTGCAAGCTTGGACTTTCTGAGTGTAAAGGGGAGCATTAAGGGGTTCAACAAACCACAAACCATGAACCGGTTTATTAACCAGGTCAAGTTCGTCAAAGTTCATGGTTCGTGGTTCGTCAAACTGTACAAACCTTAAACCTTGCGGTTTGTTTTTTTTCGGTTCATGCCCATGTCTATTCGTGAGCCAGTGGAAAAAAGAAGGGACCTTATCACTATGCTCCTGTGTGCCTCTTCTGCAAGTCAGAATTTTAATGGTCTCTAAAATGGGGATCTACTCTCATTTTTAACTGGATTTTGGAATGGAGGATTAATTTCCTGGGTGAAGATGTAATCCCCTGGAAGTTGATTAAATCTGGAGTTTTGTTAGTGATTATATGTGGAAACCCAAGGAATTCTATGTACACCATCCTAAGTTCCCAGGAACAAAAACAAGAAGTGAATTTGGAATATCTGTTTAAAGTAAAGAACATTTTTGCATCTTGAAATTCCAGAGACTGGGCACAAAGAATAGGAGACATTTGTGTGTGTGTGTTGTTTATAATTAATAGAAGTTTTTTGCATGGTTAACTTCAACTGAAACTTTAAATTCCCAAGCAGACTTGATCAGAACATTTCCCATTGATAGCAAAATTGCTGAATTACTTATTTGAGCACAGTTTGTAGAAACTTCTCATTGTCTAGCATTTTTGCTTCCTTCGTATGGCAGTAATGTTAGTGGTTAAAATGTTGGATTAAAGGACCAGGGTTTAAATAACCATTTAGCCTAGAAGCTCAATGAGTGGTCTTAGGCCAGTGCAGGGGTTTCCAACCTTTCTGAATCTGGTGGTGGTGAAAGGAACAGGAAACCGATCTTGCCAGCAGCAACCTCTCCCTCTTGCCACCGCCAGCACACTCAGCTCCTAAATGCATTTAGGGGAGCAAGGGGAGTGCGCTTCCTCTTGCTGCTGCCAGCGTGCTCCCTTTGCTCCCCTAAATGCACTTGGGAGCCGAGTGCACTGGCAGCAGTGAAACTGACACGCGTCCTCCACATGTTCAGCATTTCTTCTAGTTTGGAAAGTCAATTCATACTTCAAGTCTGTGAGTAGCAATTATGTAGTTGTAATAATTGAATAGTATAGTTCAATATAGTTCAGTCTGTAATATTGCAGAGAAATTTTAAGTTCAAGCTTTCCGTCATTTTAATTAAAAAGAGTGGAGACATTAAAAAAAAATATTTCCAACAGCAATCCAGAAATTATATATTCCCAGTTTATTATAGTTGAAGCAATAGAAAGGATTTAACACTCTGTCTAATGAGACCAGGGCCCAGCCAGACTTGTTATCTTTCCACCGGGCCTGTAAGAAAGAGCTGTTCTGCCAGGCGTATGGTTGATGCTAGGTGGAGCCTCCCTATTTAGTTAAGTATGGGCTGTGCCATTCTCCACTGGTGACATCTCCATCTGTTGAATACTTCCAAATGCTCTGGTGCTGACTAAAGGGTTGTGTCCTGTGCCTATGTATAGTGCATTTTACTATGCCGCTGTGTATATGTGTGTGTGTGTGTGTGTGTGTGTGTGTGTGTGTGTGTATATATATATATATATATATATATTTTAATCTTTAGATGTTTTTAATTTATCGTCTTAAATGATATGAACTATCTGATGTAATTCTAACTTTGTGTGTAAATTGTTATCTTCCCTGAGCCTGCTGTCATGGGGAGGGTGGAATACAAATCTAATAAATTAAAATTAATTAAAATTAATATAATATAATCCAAAAACAGCAAGTTAGTTCAGAAAGTAAGGCATTATGCAGTTTCCTTTCAGAGGCTGAGGAGCAGATCAAAACATGGAAGGAGAAGAAAATAGATAATGTCTAGATAATGTTGGCACTGTTTCTAGGTGTGTTTATAGTTTCCCTTTTGACAATCTAGTCCAAATTATGTTTTGGAATCCAGAGTCCAAATAAGCCGTAAATAACTGTATATGAGCTTTTCTTTGAAGAGCTATGCATTTTACTGGCTGTCTTCATTCAGCAAAATAAAATAGAAAAACGTAGCTTATTTTTAGCTTTTTGTAGGAGAAAAGAAGAGGTAAAAGCAATTCTTGGTTGAGTCCACAGAAGAAAAAATATTATGTAGATATTTATATGGCGAACTTACTCAGCTTCCCAGCCGGGCTTGATGTGTTCTTGCTTTGATGTTGCCATGTCAGAGAAGATAATTAAACCTCTAATTGAAAGAGCTCAAAAATCCTCTGATATTCCCCTTAGCATGGGTAACTTGTTTGTCTTCTTTCATGAGGAGACAGGCTTTGGGTTTATTTTCACAGCTATGCCTAGCAATTAAGCCCGGGAAATGGGACCAGCATGGGAGCACACAAATCTGTGTGTTCAATTCAGCCGTCATCTTCAAGAGTCACCTAAATATTGCAATTTTTAATGTCACAGAGGTATCCATTTTTACTTTTGCATAACGAATGACTTGTTTGTCCAGTGCAGAAGTGCATTACTGACACATTCTTGACATATTCTTGTTGCACACATTCTTTTAAATGTTTAAAAAACTTGAGCCCATCAGAGTACCGATCACATTGTCAGTTTTGATATGTGCAATTTGAGATATATATCTATACATCGATATTTCTCAACCAAACATTTCATTTGTCAAGAAACTAGTGATCATCATCAATATATTTAATTCTCAACATGCTCCCTTTAATGGATACTTAAGTCCAAAGGATGGAGCTTTGAACAGCCAAGAATGATCATTCTACAAACCAGAGAACAGCCCCAGGTTTGTAGAAAAAATGGAAATCTAAATAAATCCAAACCCCAAATCCTTAAAAATAATAGAAGCAGTGCCTGTACCTTTAAGAAAGGAGATCTCAGGGATCACTGCTAGGCAACCATAACAATATTCAAAATTTGGTTTCTGTCAATAAAAGGCAGAGGGATATATTTCTAGGGATATATTGGCCTCAGTCTTCCTACGATTATTTCTATCAAACTGCTGCCATGCAATTTATGCAACATTATGGTGGTTACCAGTTGACTTGATGCCACACCATTTATTCAGGCCCAGTATGCGTGACTTGTCCAGTCCTGACAATGGCCTCCAAAACTCACCTAACCAACTTGTACAACATTTGCAACTTAGCCGGACTTTTCCCAGGGAGAGGCTCCCAGGGGTACAGAAGGAGAGAAAACTGAGACCAGTATTGTGTAGTGGTGAGGGTGTCAGACTAGGATCAGGAGACCGTGGGCCAAGCTACAAGTGACGAATGACACAGGTTGGACACTTGTCAGCTTCTCTCAAGTTTTGATGGGAAATGTAGGCATCCTGGTCTTGGCTCTGCAACTGCTATCCAATGGACTTTTCAACTGTCACTTGTCCAACATTCCGCCAAGCTTCCTAGTTTCCCATCAAAACTTGAGGGAAGCTGACAAGTGTCCAACCTGTGTCATTCGTCACTTGTAGTTTAGCCCCATGGTTCCAATCTCCTGTCTGCCATGGAAGCTTGGTGGGTGACCTTGGGCCTGTCACCCTCTCTCAGCCTAATCTACTTCTCAGAGTTGTGAAGATAAAATGGAGGAGACAAGAATGAAGTAAGTTGCTTTGCGTTCCTGTTGGGGAGAATGGTGGGGTTTAAATGAAGTAAATAAACAATAAAGCTGGAGACTGAAGGAGACAGATTAATAAAAAAGGTTGATTGGTAAGTAGGAATGAGAGAAGGAAGCAGGGAAAGGAGAGAGGATATGGGGGGGTGCCAGAGGGTGACCAAATTTGCTCCCAGAACCTCCAATATCTGTTCACCCTGCTTTCACTTCCTCTCTCCTGGCCTCACAATCCACCTGCAAGTACGGCACTTTTGGGACCCAACCTGGATTTTGAAAAACAAAACACAAGAATCTCACAACAATTAATATTGTTCAAGTTGTTCAAACAATGTTGTAATTCCATCTACTCTCCAAATTTCCCCTTCCACATTTCTCTAGTCTTAGCAGCTTGAGCAGTTAATTGCCTCTCTCCACTTTTAATAACTGATAGGCAGCTGAGCTCCTCTTGGCATTCAATCCCTTTGGGAGCATGTTTAGTTCTCTCTCGATTTTGGGGGTGGGGCTTTTGTGGTTGATTTATAACAGTCATGTTTTGTGAATGTCTGGGGAATCTCTGGAGTAGGTATATTATTGATTGACTGATTGAGCTATTTATATCCTGCTGTGCTCCCCAATAGGAAGCCAAAATGGCTTACAATATCATTCTCCATATTCAAGTTTATGCCCCAACTACAGAAGACAAGGAGGAAGAAATCAAAAACTCTACGCAAGGATCCAAGAAGCAATTGATCATGCACCTCAACAAGATATGCTGATAATCATAGGTGACAGGAACTCAAAAGTAGGAGACAAAGCAGAATCAAACATACTTGGAAATTTTGGAGTAGGAGCACAAAATGAAGCAGGAGAGCAATTCATAGAATTTTGTGAAGCCAACAACCTGTTCATCGCTAACACATGCTTCAGGCAACCAAAAAGATGATGGTATACATGGAAATCACTGGGTGACCAGTAAAGGTATCAAATAGCTTACATAATTGGAAGCAAAAGATGGAGAAGCTCTATTCCCTCTGCTAAAACAAAACCATGAGGTGATTGTGATGAGTTGTTAATATCAAAAATTAGAATAAAGCTGAAGAGAAACACTAAAGAATCATAGTGCCAAAATATAATCTAAATAATATTTCTGAAGAATTAAAGACCATGCAAAGAACAGATTTGCAATACTAAGTTTTATTGATCATGAGCCAGAAGAACTATGGGCTGAAACCAGAGATATTATCAAGGAAAAATGTACAAAGACTATTCCAAAGGAGAAGCATAAATGGAGGACTGGGGAAACTCTTAAATTGCTAAAGATAAATGAGAAGCAAAAGCAAAAGGTGACAGAAATGAGGTCAAAATTCTAAATGCAGCTTTTCCACAATCTACACACAGAGACAAAGAAATCTATTATAATAATTACTGCAATGAAATAGAAGAGAACAACAGAAAAGGAAGAACAAGGGATCTGTTCCAAAAGATGTGAGAAACCAAGGGAAATTCAAGCCACAAATTGGGATGCTGAATGATCAACATAGAAATACAGTATCAGATCAGGACAAAATAAAGGAAAGATTGAAACAATACACTGAAGAACTATACAAAAAGAGATGGAAAGGTGACAGATACCTTCAACAAAGAATCTTTTGATGAACAACCAGAAATCTTAGAAAGTGAAGAAAAAGCTGCACTTAAAGCAGGGAGAAAGAAAGCACTTGGAGTAGACAGAATACAAATAGAGCTATTTCAAGCTACAGAAATGGATTCCATCAATATCTTAACAAGAATCTGTCCATAAATATGGAAAACAAACAGTGGACCACGGACTGGAAAAACGCTCAGTCTACATTCCAATTCCAAAGAAAGGGCTTGCCAAAGAGTGCAACAGCTATTGGACAATCAGTGATGCACAAAATTCTACAGCAAAGACTCTTACCATATTTATTTATTTATTTATTATTTATTTATTTATTCAATTTATATACCGCCCATCCCAGGGGCTCTGGGCGGTGAACAGTTAAAATTGATAAAAACAAAAACTAAAATCAATATACAAATAATAAAACAAATTAACAAGGTGCAGTGGTGGGGAGAACCTTCCCCACCCCAAAGGTGGGAGGCCGACATGGCACTGCCCCCTTCAATCACCAAACGCCTGGCGGAACAGCTCTGTCTTACAGGCCCGGCGGAACGATAATATGTCCCGCTGGGCCCGGGTTTCCATTGACAGAGCGTTCCACCAGGCTGGGGCCAGGACTGAAAAAGCCCTGGCCCTGGTTGAAGCGAGGCGGGCTTCCTTAGGGCCGGGGACCACAAGTAAATATTTATTTGCTGATCGGCGCGATCTCCGGGGAACGTACAGGGAGAGGCGGTCCCGAAGATATGCCGGTCCCAACCCACTCAGGGCTTTAAAGGTAAGAACCAACACTTTGAACCTGATTCGGAATTCAACTGGAAGCCAGTGCAGCTGGTGCAGGACAGGTGTGATGTGTGACTGGTAAGGTATACCAGTCAGGACCCGTGCCGCCGCATTCTGGACCAGTTGTAGTTTCCGGATCAGGCCCAGGGGTAGCCCAGCGTAGAGTGAGTTACAGTAATCTAGCCTGGAGGTGACCGTTGCATGGATCACTGTAGCCAGGTCCTGGGGCGTCAGGTAGGGGGCAAGTTGCCTGATCTGACGAAGATGGAAAAATGCAGACTTGGCAACCGCCGTGACCTGGGCCTCCATCGATAGGGAGGCATCCAGGAACACACCCAGACTCTTTACCACTGGCAAAGTTGCCAGTGGTGTCCCATCCAGGGCAGGGAGCTGGATCCCAACATCTGGCAGCCCCCGTCCCAGCTGCAGGACCTCCGTCTTCACTGGGTTCAATTTCAGCCTGCTCTGTTTCAACCATGCCGTCACAGCCTCCAAAGCTCTGGCCAGATTGTCTGGGGCTGTGTCTGGCTGGCCGTCCATCAACAGAAAAAGTTGGGTGTCATCCGCGTATTGATGACAACCCAGCCCAAACCTCTGCACCAACTGGGCGAGGGGGCGCATATAGATGTTAAATAACATTGGGGAGAGTATCGCCCCTTGGGGAACCCCGCACACCAAAGGGTGACGGGCCGATAGATCTCCCCCGAGCGCCACCCTCTGTCCCCGACCCTGGAGAAAGGAGACCAGCCACTGTAAGACTGTCCCCCTAATCCCCACGTCAGCAAGGCGGCTGGCCAACAAATCATAGTCAACCGTGTCAAACGCTGCTGTGAGATCAAGTAACACAAGCAGCGCTGACCCGCCTCAATCCAGATGCCTGCGAAGGTCGTCTGTGAGGGCAACCAAGGCTGTCTCCGTCCCATGGCCAGGACGGAAGCCAGACTGGAATGGGTCCAGGACTAGAGCATCGTTCAGGAATTCCTGCAGTTGTACCGCCACTGCCCGCTCAATCACCTTGCCCAGGAACGGGAGGTTCGACACTGGGCGGTAACTGGACGGGTCGGTGGGGTCCAAAGATGGTTTTTTCAGGAGGGGCCGCACTACCGCCTCCTTTAACACTCCTGGAAAAACCCCGGAGCTCAGGGAGATGTTAACAATGGCCTCCAGATGGTCCCGTAGCCCCTCCGAGCTGGCCTTCACCAGCCAGGATGGGCAGGGGTCCAGAGGACAGGTGGTTGGCCTCATCCCCTGCAGGATCCTGTCAACATCGTCCTGAGAGAGCAGGCTGAAATGGTCTAATACGGACCCAGAAGACGGCCAAGGGGTCTCCAGTTCCCTTACTGTATCAACAGTGGGTGGCAGGCCACGGCGAAGGGATAAGATTTTACCCGCAAAATAGCTCGCAAAAGCCTCGCAGCCAATAGTTGAATTAAGAATTTGGTGGTCTCCCTGAGAGAGGGAGACCAAGGACCGAACTGTTTGAAATAATTGAGCCGGGCGTGAGCTAGCGGATGCAATGGAAGCAGCAAAGAAATCCCTCTTTGCTGCTTTCACTGCCACCTCATAGGCTTTCATAAACGTCCTATAAGATGTTCTTGCCTCTTCGTCGCGCCCCCGCCTCCACACTCGCTCTAGTCGTCTCAGAGACCGCTTCATCTGGCGAAGCTCCTCGGTAAACCAAGGAGCTACCCGTTTGCGGGCTCGGAGAGGACGGCAGGGGGCAATAGCGTCGATGGCTTCGGAAAGACGGCCATGCCAATCATCCACCAGCTCATCTAATGTACTGCCAGGGGGCATCGGATCCCGCAGAGCCGCCTGGAAACCAATTGGATCCATAAGCCTCCGCGGGCGAGCGTAAATCCGCTCACCGCCCACCCGGGAAAGGAGCGGCATGCTCAGACGAGCCTTCAGAACAAAGTGATCTGACCATGGCACTGCATCATAGGCATCCAGGACCACCATCATCCCTGCCCCAAAAATCAAATCCAGCGTGTGACCTGCTTGATGCGTGGGAGCCGAAACAAACTGGGAGAGTCCTAGGGCCGCCATGGAGGACACCAGGTCAATGGCCTACATGGAGGCATCGTCGTCAGCATGGACGTTGAAATCCCCGAGAACCAAAAGTTTCGGGAATTCCAAGGCCCAGCTGGCCACCGCCTCCAAGAGACCAGACAGGGAAGATGCAGGTGCAGTAGGCGGTCGGTACACCACGCATATTGCCAACCTCTCCTCGGCGTCCAACACTAGGCCCACACAATCAATGCCAGTAATTTTTGGGGTGGGGAGTGGTCTGAAGGAGAAAGACTCCCGAATGAGCAAAGCCACGCCTCCCCCCCGACCACTTGTCCAGGACTGGTGGAGGACCGTATAACCTGGGGGGGGCTAGTTCTTTCAAAGCGACCGTCTCGCCCTCCCTCACCCATGTCTCGGTCACGCAAGCCAGGTCCACATTCAATGCTGCAAGATAATCTTGCAGCATTTTGGTCTTATTATTTATGGACCTGGCATTGCACAGCGCCAGTGTCGGAGAGTGGTTTAATATCCTAGCCCCACAACAGGTATATCTTGGGATGGGACGCAGATTGGAAGGGCACCGAGCCCTACCATGTCTCAATGCCCTTCCCTTCCATAATCTGCTCCCACCACCATACCTCCCGCGTCTCCGGATCACTGGGATCCCCGACCCCAAGCCGGCCTCCTCACCAATGAACATAGTGCTAACCCACCACCCTCACAAAATCAACAGCCCACCAACTATCACAGACTAAGCTATCAAACATACACAAAACCCCAATACCCTACCAAATTATCAACATAGACTACGGTAACTAACACACATAGTATAAAAACAATAAACAGTAACAAGGCGAGCATTCCCCTAGCAGCAGTCTTATAGGCTGGAGCAACAAGGGGCGGGGCCGGGCAGATGGAAAGCCCAGCCCTTGATGGAAGCAGCTCCCTTGGCAGCAGCAGCAGCAGTGCAGGCTACAACAACCTTTGTAGGCTGGAGCAGCAAGGGGCGGGGCCGGGCAGATGGAAAGCCCAGCCCTTGATGGAAGCAGCTCCCTTGGCAGCAGCAGCAGCAGCAGTGCAGGCTACAACAACCTTTGTAGGCTGGAGCAACAAGGGGCGGGGCCGGGCAGATGGAAAGCCCAGCCCGTGATGGAAGCAGCTCCCTTGGCAGCAGCAGCAGCAGCAGTGCAGGCTACAACAACCTTTGTAGGCTGGAGCAACAAGGGGTGGGGCCAGGCAGATGGAAAGCCCAGCCCTTGATGGAAGCAGCTCCCTTGGCAGCAGCAGCAGCAGCAGTGCAGGCTACAACAACCTTTGTAGGCTGCAGCAACAAGGGGCAGGGCCGGGCAGATGGAAAGCCCAGCCCTTGATGGAAGCAGCTCCCTTGGCAGCAGCAGCAGCAGTGCAGGCTACAACAACCTTTGTAGGCTGGAGCAACAAGGGGCGGGGCCAGGCAGATGGAAAGCCCAGCCCTTGATGGAAGCAGCTCCCTTGGCAGCAGCAGCAGCAGCAGCAGTGCAGGCTACAACAACCTTTGTAGGCTGGAGCAACAAGGGGCGGGGCCAGGCAGATGGAAAGCCCAGCCCTTGATGGAAGCAGCTCCCTTGGCGGCAGCAGCAGCAGCAGTGCAGGCTACAACAACCTTTGTAGGCTGGAGCAACAAGGGGCGGGGCCGGGCAGATGGAAAGCCCAGCCCGTGATGGAAGCAGCTCCCTTGGCAGCAGCAGCAGCAGCAGCAGCAGTGCAGGCTACAACAACCTTTGTAGGCTGGAGCAACAAGGGGCGGGGCCAGGCAGATGGAAAGCCCAGCCCTTGATGGAAGCAGCTCCCTTGGCAGCAGCAGCAGCAGCAGCAGTGCAGGCTACAACAACCTTTGTAGGCTGGAGCAACAAGGGGCGGGGCCAGGCAGATGGAAAGCCCAGCCCTTGATGGAAGCAGCTCCCTTGGCGGCGGCAGCAGCAGCAGTGCAGGCTACAACAACCTTTGTAGGCTGGAGCAACAAGGGGCGGGGCCGGGCAGATGGAAAGCCCAGCCCGTGATGGAAGCAGCTCCCTTGGCAGCAGCAGCAGCAGCAGCAGCAGTGCAGGCTACAACAACCTTTGTAGGCTGGAGCAACAAGGGGCGGGGCCAGGCAGATGGAAAGCCCAGCCCTTGATGGAAGCAGCTCCCTTGGCAGCAGCAGCAGCAGCAGCAGTGCAGGCTACAACAACCTTTGTAGGCTGGAGCAACAAGGGGCGGGGCCAGGCAGATGGAAAGCCCAGCCCTTGATGGAAGCAGCTCCCTTGGCGGCAGCAGCAGCAGCAGTGCAGGCTACAACAACCTTTGTAGGCTGGAGCAACAAGGGGCGGGGCCGGGCAGATGGAAAGCCCAGCCCTTGATGGAAGCAGCTCCCTTGGCAGCAGCAGCAGCAGCAGTGCAGGCTACAACAACCTTTGTAGGCTGGAGCAACAAGGGGCGGGGCCGGGCAGATGGAAAGCCCAGCCCTTGATGGAAGCAGCTCCCTTGGCAGCAGCAGCAGCAGCAGCAGTGCAGGCTACAACAACCTTTGTAGGCTGGAGCAACAAGGGGCGGGGCCAGGCAGATGGAAAGCCCAGCCCTTGATGGAAGCAGCTCCCTTGGCGGCAGCAGCAGCAGCAGTGCAGGCTACAACAACCTTTGTAGGCTGGAGCAACAAGGGGCGGGGCCAGGCAGATGGAAAGCCCAGCCCTTGATGGAAGCAGCTCCCTTGGCAGCAGCAGCAGCAGCAGCAGCAGTGCAGGCTACAACAACCTTTGTAGGCTGGAGCAACAAGGGGCGGGGCCGGGCAGATGGAAAGCCCAGCCCTTGATGGAAGCAGCTCCCTTGGCAGCAGCAGCAGCAGCAGTGCAGGCTACAACAACCTCTGTAGGCTGGAGCAACAAGGGGCGGGGCCGGGCAGATGGAAAGCCCAGCCCTTGATGGAAGCAGCTCCCTTGGCAGCAGCAGCAGTGCAAGCTACAACAACCTTTGTAGGCTGGAGCAACAAGGGGCGGGGCCGGGCAGATGGAAAGCCCAGCCCTTGATGGAAGCAGCTCCCTTGGCAGCAGCAGCCAAGGGAGTATATATGGAATGAAAAATGCCATATGTTTAAGCTGGTTTCAGAAAAGGAAGAGGCACTAGAGATCACAATGCAAATTTACAAAGGCTAATGGAACATACCAGGGAATTTCAGAAGAAAATCAGCCTGTGTTTTATAGATTACATCAAAGCTTTTGACTGTATGGATCATGAAAAGGAATGGATAGTGTTAAAAGAAATGGGGGTGCCACAACATCAGATTGTTTTGATCTGCAACCTGTAACCAGCTCAAGGTTGACTCATACAGTTTGATGTAGTGGTTAAGAGCGTGGGACTCTAATCTGGAAAGCTAGGTTTGATTCCCCACTCCCCCACTTGAAGCCAGCTGGGTGACCTTGGGCTAGTCAGAGTTCTCTGGAGCTCTCTCAGCCCCACCCACCTCACAGGATGTTTTGTTGTGGGGATAATAGTAACATACTTTGTAAACTGCTCTGAGTGGGCATTAAGTTATCCTGAAAGGGGGTATATAAATTGAATGCTATTATTATTATTACTCTGGACAAGAGGCTACTGTCAGGAGAGAATATGAGGAAACTGAATGGTTTCCAGTTGGCAAAGGTGTCAGACAAGGATGCATATTATCTCTCTGCCTGTTCAACCTCTATGCAGAGTATATCATAAGGAAAGCTGGATTAGAAGAAGGTGGAGTGAAAATTGGTGGAAGGAATATTATCAATCTGAGATATGCAGATGACACCACATTACTGGCGGAAAATAGTGAAGACCTGAAATGACTACTGATGAAGGTTAAAGAATAAAGCGCTAAAGCAGGATTACAACTGAACATCAAGAAGACAAAAGTAGTGACTACTGAGGAATTTAAAGTTGACAATGAGAAAATTGAAATTGTTCCAGATTTTCAATTCCTTGGCTCAATCATCAACCAACAGGGAGACTGCAACCAAGAAATCAGAAGAAAATTGAGACTTGGAAGAGCAGCTGTGAGGGAGCTAAAAAATATCTTTAAAGGAACCAAGATCAAGATAATCTAAACTATGGTATTCCCCATTCCTATGTAGGGATGTGAAAGGTGGATGATGAAGAAAGCTGACAGGAAGAAAACCGATTCATTTGAAATGTGGTGCTGGAGGAGAGTTTTGCGGATATCATGGATGTCCAAAAAGACAAAATAAATGGGTACTAGATCAAATCAAGCCTGAATTCTCCCTGGAAGCTAAAATGACAAAACTGACGCTATCAAACTTTGGTCATATCATGAGAAGACAAGATTCTCTGGAAAAGTCAATAATGCTAGGAAAGTAGAAGGCAGTAGGAAAAGAGGAAGACCTAAAACGAGATGGCTTGACTCAATAAATGAAGCCATGTCCTCCAGTTTGCAGGATCTGAGCAAATCTGTTAATGATTCTGGAGGTCTTTCATTCATAGGGTTGCCATAAATCAGAGGCGACGATGGCACATAACACACATCTCCCGTTTATCTTCATAACGACTTCGTGACATAGGTTATATGAAGAGAACATGAGTGGCCTATGGTTACCCAGCCAGCTTCCACAACAGAGAGGAAATTTGAACCCTGATATAGACTTCTAGGCAGTCAAGAATAACCAGGTGACTGGAGTTGGCCCTGTTGTGAGGTCGTCTTTATCCACACAGAGGCCTGTGTGGAGAGGAAAACCAGGAGCTGAAAGATGACAATAGCACAATATCCAACAACAATGTGTGGATCAAATCATACCGTAGCATTCTGTTTCCAGCCAGTCAGTGAAACTGGTACCTCAGCAAGACTGGGGCTGAGAACAGGTGGGAACAACGTGATTGGTGGAAATGGGGCAAGAAGACTAAAAGGCCATCTAGTTCACCCCACACAGTCAAAAGATACAGTTAGCTGGCAAATAATTTCCCATTAACTTCTGATCAACATTTTTGTATTGTAAATTATTGGGCTGCTTATATAGCTTCAATTATATGATGATTTTGTGATACTATAATGGATTTGAGGGGAGGGCTTTAATTATGCTAATATTTGATGGAAATCTCAATGGTGAACAACTATTCAGTGATATTTTTAGATCACCACAAATAAATAAAAGAACACTACAGTCCAGAACATTATAGATAGATAATGGGAAAAGACGTAGGCTGATCTGCAGTTGACAGAGCACAGTTTTAAAGTAATGGGAAAAATTTCCTAATGCTGCCGGAATTTCCACCACTTTTTGTACTGCAAATGTCTGAGAGTCAAGCTACAAGTGATGAAGTTTGTGTGAAGCACACAAATTTAGATGGGAAATGTAGTCGGAGATTCCCTCCTTCTCCTTAGCAGCAGCTGCTGCGCCAGTGGGAAAGCTTCAGCAGCCCTTTATATGCCTGGTGCCTTTGCATGCAGCCTGGCTTGGGCAGGGGTGGTGGCGGAAGCACAGTAGCACCTTCTGAATATGCAGCGGTGAGGAAGAAGCAGCAGAGGGTGGTGTGTGCCCCTCCTCCTGCAGCCCACTGGATCTGTGCAGGGCTGGAGCACGGTTGCTGGGCGCCTCCTGATGTATGTGAGCAGAGCACAGTGTTGGACCCACCCAGCTCCATCCTGGCCCTGCCGTGTTGCTGCTCTCCCCACCCAGCAGCAGGTGCATTTGTCCACTTGTACCCACAGGATCCCAGGCTCGTGCGAGCAAGGAGGGAAGGCAGACAGGCAGGCAGGAAGCAGCCCTATTGCCACCGCAGCCCAGCCGCCAGCCAATCAGGCTTCTGCGCCAGGGCTCAGCCTCCTCACAGAGCCGCCCCCCCCAGCGCCCGTGAGAAGGCAGGGGAGAGGACAGGAGCCAAGTGGCTGGAGCTTTGCCGCCATTACTATGGGAAGAAGTTTCTGACTACACTTCCCAAGTAAACTTGTGCAGACACGCCACGTTAACTGCATTACTTGTAGCTTGACTCTGAGGCAAAATGTAGGTGATGTACCTGAGAGTAAACTATTACAAATGCATCTCCATTCCCTCATTTTAAAAAGCACAGGCATTCAGAGGAGCAATAGGCAGTAGGCAAAGTTCTCTTTCGCACCCTTCATTTCCCCCTGGAAATATTGGATGACCCATTCAGATAAGGGGGCCAAGGTGCAGCCTCAAAGTTATGCAGGAACTGATACACATTGTTGAAGTGCACCTCTTATCAGGAGATAAATTATCTGACATAGAAACACTAACTAGAGGCCTAAGGATTCTTAAGTGCACTCCAATGTCTCAGGGTCTAATTAGAGGTTACATAAAACACAAGTTCCACCTTATGTTTTGTAACTGTGTGTCTGCTCCTCTTCCTTTACCCTGCCTTCTGTTTACAATTCCTAGTATGTGATTGCTCAGACCTCGGGTTGAGCAGCGAGAGACCTGTGCTAGACAATCAGCCTCATGGAATTTCTTTCTATAGTTTCCCTGCAAGTCCAATATTAGCCAGCTGATGGCTCCTTTGTTTTAAATTTTCACTGTTCCATGACATTGGGAACTTTTGCTACGTTAGCAGAAGACATGACCAATATATGAGTGCTGTACAGTACGGGAAGTTAGTGATTTCTGCAGTGGGGAAAAGTCGTATCTATCTAGAAGATTCGTAATGGATCCCCATGAATTTTTTACTTCAGATTTATACTGATAATAGCCATTACAAAAATCATTTTTGAGCAGTGTGGCTTCTTCTTTCCTTGCACAATTAGACTTGTTTAAAATTAGAGGTGCAACTTGATTTACAAGTTCTGCTTTATCCCAAGAGAGAGAGAACTTTGAAAGTATCATGAGGTGAGCTGAAACTCAAGGACTCCCCAAACTCTTCAGGACCCTAAAAGTTTCATTTCATGGCCTGGATTTTCAGCCATCTTGTGTATGTTTACTCAGAAACTGCTGTTGTCTCCTTCCCCTCTGTGAAGCAAAGACAGCAGTGGGAGTGGAGGTGGAGAAAAGTCTGAAGAAGTCACTAGAATACCATCATCTTGCCATTTAGAATTGCCATGACTTGGTGGTTTAGCCAAGGGTCTCAGCAGCAACGAATGAACCCACACCCGCAGAAAAATACGCTACAGGGGAGGAAAAGAGGGATTGGAATTGTCAGCCCAGCCCCCTTCCCAAGTGGCTGAATATCCACCCTTGATTTTCCTTGCCTCTCCCATGGGGTTCCCCCTCCAGTCCCCACACATGAGTCTTTACTCCCCCTGCCCCCACTTTCCTAAGCAGCACCTGAGAAGAGCTGAAAACCGTGGAGCAATGAGTTATGTTTTGTACTGCATCTCATGGACCTCAAACATCTTATACTCTATGTTGAAAGCCCTGTTGACACTGATTTATTTGAACATTCCCTTTCCAAAGAAAAGGCCTGACTAGAACCGTCTGGAGCAATGAAGGAGTTCCTGATTGTTCTTAAAAAGGTATTGGAATTTTTTACTGGTTGGGTAGTTGTCCTTAAGAACATAAGAACATAAGCAAAGCCATGTTGGATCAGGCCAGTGGCCCATCCAGTCCAACATTCTGTCACACACAGTGGCTAGAAATCCAGTGCCATCTAAAGGACTGTCAGTGAGGCCAGGACACCAGAAGCCCTCCCACTGCCTTCCTTCCAGCACCAAGACAACAGAGCACCACCTCCCCACAAAGAGAATACCATCTATCTCCTGTGGCTAATAGCCACTGATGGACCTCAGGGTCTTTTTCTTGCCTCTGTGTTTGAGGGTCACACAGGTTGGTCTGTTCTAGTAGTAATGCGGAGATATTTCCCATGCCAAAACTGAGGGAGTTTGTAAGTGCAAATGGGTGTCGCTTGAGGTGCCTTTTCCTGTAGCTGGATGGTGTATTGTTCATGCAATATCCAATCTCTGCTGGAACTTGAATGGCTCTGGCTAGTGCAGTGGAGGAGTGAGGAAGTCTAGCACTTATTTCCCTTTGCTGCCAGGTTGGATTTTTCAGAACAGCTACTGTTGTGAGGAAGCATTCCTTTTAAAACAGACTTGTGGAAACAGAGAGTCTCTGGGCCAAGCTACAAGTGACACTTGAACGGCAAGTGGATTGAGTGGAGAGCAAGTGGAGGGCAAGTGAACAGGGAGGAATACACTTGCCGTTCAAGTGTCATTCATCACTTGTAATTTGGCCCTCAGTCTCTGTTCCAAAGCAATGCATTCACCACTAAAGCACAGGGCCATACTCAGAAGACCAATCTCTCCTTTAGCCTGTCTATTCACAGGCTTACAGCCCTCTGACAGAAGAGAAGTCAGGAGTTTATTTATTCTAGGTGTCAACTGACAACCTTATATATCCCAGTCAAGAATCACTCAATGTTGTCTTTTAAGATTTTTATTTAAAATCAGTCTAATCACTCTTGAAATTATCAGATATAAAAGAATCATGATGATACAAAAAACATTGTACATGTCAATGAAATCAGAAACAATTGAACATACATTTCATCCTTTATCCTATCTATTTTAAATCAAAGTGCTTTCTGAAATATCAAGTCAACCCTAATTTGAGACATTCAGGGATGTTTGGGGTGTGGCTATCTTCTATAGGCCTAATTATATGTAACTCACATGACTATATTAAAACTGCTCTAAGTTGACACTTCTGAAAGCATAAAGTGAGACCTCTCTGCACTTAAACTACTTTCCCATGGAAGCAATTGTTTCAAACTATGTTCTGTTAGTCCCATTTTTTCAAGAGATTGATTCTGGGCATCCTTCCATTTATTTATAGTTTACCTTTGTCCAGAGCACATTGCTGAAACAGTAAAACTCATATACTTTTTTGCAAATCTGAAAAATAAAGCCAGTTATCAGGCCAACCTTGTTCAATCATCAGTACCATTATTAGACAAGGGTCTGTAGTACTACTATTCAAGCAAGTAAGCAAGTGATGCTTGAAAGTTCTTGACGGGTCTTGTGTCTTCATTCAAAGATGTGTTACAATAAGTAATTTTTTTTACAACACTGCTTTGTCCTATAGCCTATGTGACCATTCCTTACGCCCCCAGACTTAACTGGGGGACTGGATTGCAGACTGCGCAGGGAGGGGAGTGGGGTGTATGGTAGGGCATTGAGGACTCCCTGCGGTCTCAGCAGGGCAGCCCGTGCCACCCAAAGTCAAACACCAGGGCCAGCCAAACTGATCAAGCTGGCTGGGGCATCAAGGGGTGGGGAGAAGGCTGAGGACATGGGAAGTGCAGTCCCCTCTCAGGTACACTGCCAGCTCTTGATAAGGGAGGTGGGCCCTGCCCCTTGGCACTTGGCTTGAAATCTGTTTTTGGTGTGAGCATTTTCTGCATGTGTAACTTCAGCTGAATTAACTCTGCATTGTGGGATCAAATGTTATAACTATATATAACTCTTTTATTTTATTCCACAGACTTAAGCCAGTTTGTGTCCAGATTTTCCCCAGTGCTTAAATTCTTTCATTCTCCAAATGATGAACTCTTCATTTACCCTTTGGTGTAATCAGTTTCAGAAACAGGTAGGCTTTCTTCACCATCCCAGAAGTCTGATGTTGTCTATCATTATTGCATCAGTCAGTGCGACTTTCTCCATGAGGCCTACACAGAGAAGAGATCACGATATAATATCTATCTACTAATATACTTTTTCTTGGCATTGTCATAAAAGTAAACATTCAAGGTTTCATCAGTCTACTATCAAGGTAAGGTTTGATACACAGCGTGGTAAAATGTTGATGAAGGGATGGGGAGCTAACTAGATAGGTAGAGGATTGATCACTTTTCATTTTAAATTCAGAGGAATAAATTAAAGGGCTTCCAGTATATGGAAGAAAAGACAAGAGTTGACCCTTCCCCCTAGAAATGGAATCAACAGCAATATACCAGCAATGCACCAATGGAGTCTTAACTGTTTGTGAAAGAAGGAGATGTTGATATCATAGTGAAATGCTTGCCAAGAATGTTGCCTCCTTGAACTGACCTTCAAACTACAGAGATCAGCTTCCCTGAAGGACATGACAACTTCAGAGAGTGACCTCTATAACATCATGTCCCTGCTAAGCTCCTTCTATTTCCCTGACTCCTCCCTTTCCAGGCACTACTCCCAAATCTGCATGAATTAACAAACTCTGAAATCCTAAGGAGGGTTACTGTAGTCTAAGCCCATTAAAGCAACTCTGCTTAATATTTCACTGTGAGTCAGATTAGACAACCCTAGTCACATAAACCTAAGATGTAGCTGCCTTTAGAATATTATGTTTAGTTTCCAATCTTCAATTTCAGAAATATAGGAAATGATGCAGTACAGGAAATGATGCAGAAAAGGCTAACCAAGATGAACAAAATGTTGACATACTATTCTTGCCCCCCACCTCCTGTTTTTTTGTTTGTTTGGAACCAATAAAGCTTAGATGCTGGAGAAAAATCAACAGGAAGATTGTTGTGTGGTGCTTCAAGTATCAGAATAAGATATCGGAAACTAAGGGGTCACATCCCGACAATTTAATGGAAGCTCACCAGGTGACTTGGGGCAATCTCTCTCTCTCAGCCTTACCTATCTCAAACTGTTTTGTGTCCCAATTGGAAAAAGCATTTCCATGTCTAAATAAATCAGGAAGGAAGTTGCTACTTTACTACTCAGTTGCCAAAACCATCAGATCATCTGCTGTTGGAAATGGAGTGCCAGATTTCAGCTAAGCAATTTTATGCTGTCCAAATTACGTTTTTCCATATAAATAATCAAGTGTCATCTACTCATTCTTTCTGTTAATAAAACTCTATACTTGAAGATAATAACCACGTAAAGAAAGCAAAACCTTCACCAGTAGCCTAGCAGTGTGTCAAGTCTTTCACTACCATATAGATTCCTGCAGCCTAAGGCTTTCCCACTACCACTCCTCATAATTTACTTGTTTAGTTGAAATTTTATATTTATTTATTATATTTACATTTATTTTTTATGAAAGATCTTCTCCATTTAAAAATGCTCAAGGTAGACAGCAACCCTGCTTCAAAATATGACTCAGAAACAGCAGTCACTACTGATTTTAAAAATCCAATGTTCAAAATAACCTAGGCATTTATCCTCCCTCCTCAATAGAGCTGTTTTCAGTTGCCATCTCAAAATAAGGGAGAGAATAGGTTAGGACTTCATTGATATTCAGTCTTGGTGCCATCACACAAAAGCTTCTGATTCTTCAGCTTTCTGATGGCTGAGATGCATGGAGCTACGTCCCTGATTCTTATTTATCAGACAAGAATTTTAATATGGGATTAGGCCCACAAGAATCAGAATCTAAACCACCTAAGTTACAACTCCTTTATTTCACCTGCTTTATCTACGTGAATTTAGGATTGTCTGCCTATTCTTTTATACTAAACCTACTTTCTAGTGGCACAATCCCCAAGACCATTCTCCCAGCCTCAACCAGATTGATCTTTTCCTTACCATTTACAGCAGTTCAAGAGTCCATTATGACATGTCCCTCCTGTAGGCTGTGAAGGCAAACGGCATGGCTGAGAGTTACAGGAACCTCCATTCCGAACACATTCTAATGTATCTGGTGGAGCTTGAGCATTTCCTGCCAAAAGAACAGAAACAAAAAGAAATTTTCCACAGAAGAGGGAAAGAAATTTGTGGCAAGGACTTTCACTCTGGGCCATGTCTCCTAGTCTCTCTCTAAGATCTGTAGAGATAATTAATTAGTGTCCCTAATTTTTAAAAAGTCTGCTTCTCTAAGTAATCAATTTTCCCCCAGCATTTGCCACATCGTGACTTCACTCTTCTCAAGAAAGCAATGTGGAAAGGAGACACCTTAGGTATCATATTGAATAACAAAGCAGCAAAGGGCTAGCCTATCAAACTGCCTCCATAAAATAATCTTGGCTATTGTAAACACAGCAATATAAAATCCACTGTGTTTCTGTTGACTTAAATAGGCTAGCTAATGCTATGAAAATAGACTCCCCTAGCCAGCTATCTTTTTATTACAATGCTCATTGAATCAGTTGAGCACTATTAAATGTATGTCTTTAAGCTGATGATAGCTCTGCTATATTTATTACTCCAAGTCCATTTTCTCCCTGGTCCAATGCCATCCATACTACAGAGAAATTACATCTTCTGAATCATGAAGCAACTCTACCTGTGTGGGCATGGAAAAGTTAGTCTCAGTTAATGCAGATGAAAACCATAGTTTAATTGAATTTACTATGGTCCTTCCTAATTTGGCTCCCACCACAAATTATGATTAGTTAGGCTCGAACAAACCAGGATCTGAAACTGTGGCTTTTAAGTTAATCAACCAAATGCAATCAGTCCTAACTATGATTTCACTTGTTCCCTGGGGCTGCCCTCATACTTGCCCCAACTATGGAAATGCCATGCCCAAGCAAAGGCAATGAAACCAGCCTTTCCACAGCAAACTAAGATCTGAATGGTCTTTGGAAGCCGAATCCTGATTTCACAAACTAATCATAACTGACTCACTCATGAGGTCTTCCGAGCTTTAGTATGGCAATGGGAGAAATTAACTTGGGAAAGCTTTTAGAGAAGCAACAGTTTGTGCAGGAGGAAGCCAAAAGGAGAGCAAGAAGGAAGTGGAACCTTCCCACAAACAGGAGAACTGCCAGCCTCCCGCATAGAGAACAGACACAGCAGCTGCAAGAGCTCTCATCCGTTTCAGCTTCAGAACACATTTACCTTAGATACATATTCACTGAACATGATGGGCTTACTTGAAAGGAAACAGGCCTAGGATGAAGGATAACCAAAGGTTGGGGTTCTTGTCCTGTCCTTACATCTTATGCCAGCCCTCCATATAATTTCACTTTCTCTTACCTGGAAATGCTTGACAGAAGAATAAGAAGATGGCAAAAAGAAGACAGAGGAGCCTCATGATTGGTTGAAGCTTGGTGCAGTCCTGCTTTGCTGGACTGGAAGAAGAGCGTGTGAAACAGCAATGGAGAGTCTGTATTTATTAAGGTTTGCAGAAAATTGCATAATGAAATTTCATTAATGACTGACTGACTTTTCGAAGGAAGCCCATGCCTCTTTCTCACTGTAGCATTCAGTAGGGTACAAACACTACAAGCCCCCCTCCTGTAGGCCCATGTCATACAACCATTACTGTTTAACTAGAAGGGTAACCAAATGACTCCATTCACTTTTTCCAGCCAAGCGTGGGCTGTTCTCCACAAAGGAATTGGGATTGGATGAAAAGGAAGGAGGGTCTGGATGAGGCAGGCCTTGATCCTGCTTGCTAAGCTGGCTCACCTTCTGGCTTATTGCTCAGTATGTTCCTCTGTTTGTTGTGATGTCTGCCCGATGGAAAGATTGATGAAATTGTCCCTGATTAACCAAGTATCAACTGTGGGGGCAGCAACTGGGTTACATGGAAAGGCCAAAAACATTAGTCATATATGGAGCAGAGTGGAAAGAATTTTCCTCTTAAAATGCCCCCTGGATTCCTCTGTTGATGTCTATTACTTACCCCCCCCCCCAGATGTTCTGAATAATCACTTGCTCTTGATGGTATTCTCTCCCCCCCCCCTGTCTTTGACAAATTGATAGTATTTAATAGCTGGAATGGAATGGCACTAGCAGTTGCTAGATGATGATGATGTTAAGCATTTATATACTGCTTTTGGATTTTTAAATCATCAGCTCAGCTGATGCCCCGCGCAATGGTCAGAGGCACAGAGCTGTCCTCCTTATGGGCTGCCTTGGTTCTTGTGAGAGGCTTTTTGCAACAGCACAGTACTATTCAGTACAATATACTTTCTCCCCAAGAAGAAAAAGGGGAAATTAAGGAGCTGCACTTACTCTTGCTAATTCTTGTGTAGGAGAATAGACAAACAGGAGAGGAAATCAGGAGTACTGTTTCAGCTTACATCCTTCTTGCCAATGGTTATCAGGTAAATGACAGGTTGTTTGGCAGTTTGCAATCAGTTCATGTCTATTGGCATGAGTGGGCTTCTTGCAGCCATTGGGACATGACTGCTAGTTGATGAAGGATCATCTGGGAGTCAGCTTCTGATTTCTTGATGGGGGAGGTTTGCTTTGTAGCCAGAAAAGTAGAAGGGTGGGGAAGAGAACAACAGCAGCTCACTATTAGCTGATGGTAGGGAACACCAGGAAGCTGGGTTCTTCTGATTTCCCAGTGTGGAAAGTTTGTTGCATGCCAGCTTTGCTGAGATACAGCAACTAGGGGAGAAGGTGACTGGCTGATTCACCATCTCGTCTATCCCCCCCCCCCCCAAAAAATTGTCAGCTTGGGTTGCAGTCTACACTGTAGGATTGGGGTGGAGAGAAAAGAAGCATCTTTCTTTTCACTCCAAATGAAACTGACATCTTGGGTTGAGGAAATCAGGCATGATCTCCTCCTGTCCTCTGCAGACCAGCCGGATGGCTTGGGGATGGGAGATAAAGGCAGTCCTCTTCTCCTCCGCAACTGAGTATTTGAGCTGTAGACAGCAGGAACACTTCCTTCCTGTTTTCTGTTGCCATTTTGTCAGTTTGGGGTGGAGATGAAAGAAACAATTTTTCTTCTGCCCACCCAAAACTGACAAAATGACTGCAAAGTATAACAATCTCCTTCCATTCTCTCCACCTGAAGTTCTCAGTATGGAAGTGTGTGTCAGAATCTTCCCTCCCCAGCTATTACCTTGCACTGAAAAGAATAAGACTGAATTGCTCCTACTCTCTTCAGCCTGTTCTTCCAGTTTGGGGTGGAGTTAACATCCTCAGAGAATCCACTTTTGATCTCCAAACTTCTGGCTAGGTCCCTGCATGGTGGGGGACTCAGCAAGACATTTCATAGGGAATTTCTATTCAGGGGTTCTTTGAAATATTTGTTGGAAGCTGAATGGATTAGGTGATCAACTCGCTTGTGTTTAGGACAGCCAAGCACAGTATGAAGTGAGAGGAAGAGGGAGGCTTGCTAGCTGGGCAGCTGGAACAGGACTCAGGCCACAACTTGTTCCTGGGCTGAGAACAGCTGGCATCAGAGTTCCAGCTAAGCTGCTTCTGCATTGCCTAGGTTGCTTGGGGGCTGGAGGCACTTCACACATGCACTTTACTCTCTACTTTCTCCCATCCTCCACAGAGCCTCTAGTGCCATTCAGGAGCTGCCTGAGGCTAATCATAGTGAGGCTGGGAGATCCACTACTGCCAAACATAGTGAGTCTGCCTGCCAAATTTGTGCACTGGAAGATTTGCTGCATCTCTAATTATTGCAAAAGGTCTACTGGACAGAGAGTCTCTTTGCCTAAGTTTTCAGAGATGAAATCTGGGGAGCGTTTGATTTCTGTCTCTTAGCCAATGTGCTACACCAGCAGAATAATCCCAGCAAATATGAATAACATGCAATAGAACTTCGCCACTATTCACCAGCTTGCTCGAAATACTTGACTGTGTTTGAAAGATGTATTTAGTGCTGGATGAGTTCCCTGGGAAGAAATGTCCTGAAATGAATAAATTCAGGACAAGCTTTGTGAGCCAGTGGAAAAAAGAAGGGGAGGGAAAGCTTATCGCAATGCTCCTGTGTGCCTCTTCTGCAAGTCAGAATTTTAATGGTCTCTAAAATGGGGATCTGCTCTCTTTTTTATCTGGATTTTGGCAGGGAGGATGTAATCCTTGTAGCCTTCAGAAAGCTGAGTAAGTCTGGGGCCTTGTCAGTGCTTGGATGGGGAAACCCCAGGAATTCTATGTACACCATCCTGAGTTCCCAGGAACAAATATGAGAAGTTTATCTGAAAAATTATTTTAAAGGAAAAGAACATTTCTACATCTTGAGATTCCAGAGGCTGAGAACAAAGAATAGGAGGCATTTGTGTGTGTTATTTATAATTAACAGAAGTTTTTTGCATGGTTAACTTCAACCAAAACTTTCAATTCCCAAGTTGACACAATCAGAACATTTCCCCTTGATAGATAAATTGCTGAATTACTTACCTGAGCATAGTTTTTAGAAACTTTCAGCTGGCTGGCATTTGCTTCCTTTATATGGCAGTAAAGTTAGTGGTTATAGTGTTAGATTAAAAGACCAGGGTTTAAATTACCTTTTAGACTAGAAGCTTGTCAGGGCTCGCAGCAGCCACCACTGGGCAGGGCGCTGGGCAGTCTGCTTCTGATGTCAAAGGGGGGGGGGCAGGGATTCTGCAGGACCCTGGTCTGTGGAAGGAGGGGCAGTATACATCACCCAGACTCCCTCTCAATCCACTCGCTGGCCTGCTCAACCTGTGCCACTCATCCTCTTTGGTCTCTGCCATCTCCTCCTCCTTCATCCACTCTCTTCCTAGCCTTTGCTCTGCTTCCACACCATCACTCCTTACTCACACCCAACCACCCCAGAGCTCTTCCCAGCCAGCTTTTATAGGGCCTTCTCTCAGCACCCCGTCCTCCTTGCAGGTCCTGCCTGCCAGGCCACACCCCTCCTTGGCCTCCCAGCATTGGCCTGGGCTGTCTCAAGCTGCTGCAGCTGGGGTAGCTGGCTGGGCTGCCTGGATCAGCAACAGTTGCGTTATGTTGGCTGGCTGCCAGGCCTCTCTGGCTGAGCTGATTACTGAAGGTAGGCCCAGCTGTGACCCCTTGGCTGGCTGCCCAGTTCTTCCCACAGAATGCCTTCAGCAGCTCCACCTGGAGGGGCTTGATTGTGAGCATCTCCTGAGCCAGGCTGCTGTCTTCAAGCTGAGGTGGAGGTTGGGGCGTGGCTCTGAGCTGCTGTGGCTGCTTCTCCTCCCTGCCAGGTAAAAGCTCTGTTTGGGCTGCTGCTGGGCCCCTATTCCCCCTGCCTTTTCCTCTGGCCTGCTTAGCTCCCTCTCCTCCCCCTGGAGGGTGGGACCAGCTGGTCTCCCCCTGCTCCCTCCAGCCCTCTGGGGCTTTGGCCTTTTGCCCCTTCCCCCTGGAGTAGGCAGGTCCTGGACCTGGTTGCTGGCTGGGGCGGCAGGGCTGCTGCCTCCCAGTTGCCTCCCACTGTTCCCTCCTGGCAAGTCTGGGGGCTGGGACTCAGACCCCGGACAAAGCTCACTGCGTGGTCTTGGGCAGGGCTCCCCAACCTTTTTGAGCCTGTGCGCACCTTTGGAGTTCTGACAAAGGGGGGTGGGCCCAAACACAAAAGGACATAACTCCATCTCATTTTAAGTTATCCCCATTCTACAGTTTTCAGTTTTAATTAGGTTTAAAAAAAAAAAGCTTGGATTTTTGGATGATTTTATTTTTTACCAGTACAGCCTGCCATTCTTGGCCGCTGGAATGCAAGACTCTGGGATAGTAAAAAGGAAGAATGTAGCGCTACATGTCCTCATGCTCAATTTTAATTTGCTGTTACCTTGCCCCCTCAAATAACTAACTAGTTTATTTACTTTAGAGGGAAAGGGTCAGGTCAAATCAGGGGCTGAAAAATTGAGGTAATTCAATCTCTCTCTCTCTGAGGTAAAATCAGAAAATGTATAGACTTCAGTTCTTATGCTATTCACAGATACTTAAAGGCTTGTTTTGAGGCTTTGATTCCCTTGTTCATCCCGAAGCACTATACTATACTATACTATACTATACTATACTATACTATACTATACTATACTATACTATACTATACTATACTATACTATACTATACTATACTATACTATACTATACTATACTATACTATACTATACTATACTATACTATACTATACTATACTATACTATACTTTCTTTTAGTATTTTCTTTCTCTTCTGGAGTTAGGAAGGCTGGTACCCACTTTCTGATATCCCAGCCTCCTTCTCTTTACACATCAGTGCTTTCCTTCAGTCGTTAACTGAATCTGAAGGTCTCCACAGGCAGTTTCCAACCACACCCAACCAGGGATCTCTTCACTATGGGTGTGCAAAATATTGGGGGGGGGGGTTTCCTGCTTCAGGAAACCCGAAGCAGAAAAAAGAGAAATAAGCAAAGCAAGCGGCGGCAAAGCAGCCCTTTGAACTCCATCTGGGTCACGGGGGATTTCCCCCCCCCCCCGACGACCAGGGTGAAGCACAGAAGGGCACTTTCACTGCTTCTTTCCCCGCCAAGCAGCAGTTTAAATGCCCCTTTAACTGCAGCTGCGCAGTGGCACAGAAAGGAGCATTTAAAACCCTGTGTCCTGAAGCTTCCCAAAGCGATACGAATCGTTTCCAAATCGAGTCCCGAATCCTGGGCCTGATACGGAAATTGCAAATCAGGTACAATTTGGGTGTTTTACCTGAATTGGAAACCCAATTCGCACATTCCTACTCTTCAGAGCTACCTCCCTGTTTGACTGGGTAGAAAAATCTCTCTTTAGAAGATTTATCCCCTTTCTTTGGCGCATTTGGGAGTCTGTACCTACTTCCCAAACTTCCTTACCAATTTTCTCCAGTTCTCCTGCCAGTGTTAAAACTGCTCTCTGTGAGGACTCCCAACTCTTCTCTTGGGATCTCTGTCTGCTAGGGATCTCTGTCTGTCTGAAAACAGATACTCCTCTTTCCAGCTCATGCTACCTAATCAAATGCCTTGGAGTAGTATGTCACTCAAAACTGTCTGATTTTTTGAAGGATTATACTGCAGCTGTGTGTGTACCGCCCTTCCAGGTTTTTTAAAATGTGCAATTCATCACATTTGTGCTCAGACTTTCTGCTTGCTACCATGGCAACTTGCAGTATTTAATTTTGCTTCCTGTTTTTTCTATATCTTGTCTGCTTTCCATCATTACATTATACCTTTGACTCCCCACCTATCCTGCTGTATCTTAAAAGAGAAATGGTCAATACCTGTGGCAACTCTGATCCAGGCACACATTGTTCCTGCCTCCTTTTCCTATCATACATTTTTTCTGGACCTTCTGCCATTTGTGATTGAACACTTATGATCCTATGCTATTAAAGCAACTTGCCGCCAAACACATGCAAGTCTCACAAAAACAGCAAATCTTTGTGAAGTGTGTCCAAGAAGAAAGAGAATCTGCAGCTGAGTATTATTTTCAATTTGCTATCACTAGTTTGATGGCAGGACAAGTGAGGCTACATGGGCCTCTATGGACATCTATCCTGGATGATCTTTAGAAAGGGTGGAATTTTTAAGGCATGGGATTAGGAGTTTAATGGGAACAATCAATTTGGAATCCTTAGACATGGATGTATTGTTAGAAAGGGCTGAGGGTAGAGTATCTGCTGGGAGGTGAGAAAAAGAAAAGGAAAAAGATGGCTCCAGTGATTTGTTCTAGTCATGCTGTCTATGGGGGTAAACAGAAACATCAGTATCCAAGAGGACCCACACTTTAGAAATTAGTTTTTATGTGGTGGAAGAGGCAGGGATTTTATGCAGGGCACTAAGCCTTTTTCTACTTATATAGAAAAGGGAGTGACTTTGAGAGTTCAAATTTGGAGACACTTGATAGCAAAAGGAATGGATATAAAACCTGTGGCTGGAGCTCCATTGCAGGTACTGACTGCCAGATTGATTAGTGTGAATCATGTGAATAACAACAACAACAACATTTGATTTATATACCGCCCTTCAGGACAACTTAATGCCCACTCAGAGTGGTTTACAAAGTATATTACTGTCCACACACCCTGTGAGGTAGATGGGGCTGAGAGAGCTCTGGAAAAGCTGTGACTGACCCAAGGTCACCCAGTTGGCTTCAGGTGGAGGAGTGGGGAATCAAACCCAGTTCTCCAGATTAGAGTCCCGCTGCTCTTAACCACTACACCAAACTGGCTATCCATGAGATGTGAAGGCATCTCATGAGTCTTGGACACTGCCCCATCTCCTATTGTCCCCTCAACTAGGGTTGCTGACATCCAAGTGGGGCCCTGAGATCTTCTGAAATGACAACTAATCTCCAGACTGCAGAGATCAGTTCCTGTAGAAAAAAATGTCTGCTGTAGTGGGGTGTGTGTGGACTCTATGTCATTACACTCTGCTAATATCGATGTCCTCCCCAAACTCTGCCCTCCCCAGACTTCACTCCCAAATCTCCAGAAATTTCCCAACCCAGAGCTGGTTGCCCTTCTTCTGGCCTAGCTGAACATGGTGAAGTAACAACTCTGGCTCCTGTTTGTTATTCTGATGTCACGTGGCTTCCTGTCATATGCTTTCTGCTGATCCCTGGGCAATATAGATGGGTCCCGAGTCTGAGTCTGGAAAAACTGAATATAAATGGATTAGCTGACACTGTGGAGGATTTTACCATTAGAAGGATTTATTAGCAGTCAGACCTCTTCATTATGTTGAAAGGACAGTTTATGAATATGGGAAATCATAAACCCCTTCTCCTCCTGTGCATCAAGTGCTGAACACTGTCTGCCTAGGCAGAGTGGATGGCAACTGCGGCTGGTGCTGGAAAATTACCAGAAGGTGTGTCAGATTGACTACTTACCTATCCACTTCCCAAAGAAGCACTTAAGTAAAACAAAGAAGTCCTCCAAGAGTTCCTGAATTAATCACATACACACCCTTCCCAATCTGGGCTATGCAGGGACCTGATAAGACCTTCTTGTCTAGTGATCATAGGTCATCAAGCACTTTTCTCACCTATAGTTCCTTCTAGATAATCATATCTAATCTCTGCCAAAGTATTGTCCATCTCCAGAAACAGCCATTAAGTTATTGTTCTTTCTGTAAGACACAAGCCATCCTCACTACCACTACTGTGGACCTTGTCTCCCTTCAGGACTGGTAAATATCACCCCATCCCAATTACTCTTTCCATTTCCTCCCTTTTTTCTAGTTATCTCTTTAAGTACGCTGTGTGTGTTCTCTGTGTGTTTGCGCTTTTTGCTCTGTTAATAAAGAAACCTTTCCTGTTCATCACCCTCCTGTTTACTTGAGAGTTCTGTAAGGGAATGATCCTGGTATACATTAATGCAGATCCTGCAGTTACCCACTATTGCCGTGTCTCCTTGAATGCTAATTCCCCCAACTCACAAGAAGACAGCACCATTTGGGTAACAGATCGGGTGTTAACATGAAGCTTTGGGGAATAAATTTATTTCTGTTTTGAGAGCTGTCTTTTTAGACCTAGTGTTATTTTTTAACTGCACTATGAATCAGTGAGTTATTAGCATACTTAAAATGTGATGCTTCATGAAGGGCCTTGCAGTTTGCTGATTTTAGGGCCTGATGAGTCTAGGTTTGTAATTTGCCAAACCAAAAATGGATCTTAAAAGCATTGAGTTGAGGACATTGTTTCATTCTAGTAGCAATGCCAAGATTTCTCCCATCAAGCATTGAAGGAGTAATCCTGGGTGCTTGTTCCAGCACCAGGGTGGTGTGTTGATCATGCACCATCAGTTATTTTCTAGAACCTGAAGAGCACTGCCTCTGAGAAGGTCCTGCATCAGCTCTTCTGCTGCTGCCAAGCTGGGTTCTTCAGAACAAGCTACTATTAAAAAAAGGGGGAAGTGATACACAAAGGGGGTCTTGTGTTTGGATTCAAAGGGGCGCATACAATTATTTCTGATAGCACTGAATATTTGACATTCCCTAAAAACTAGAATATTTTCTTATTCCAGTGGTAGAAGAGTTAATTATGTCATGAGGCCAAGTAATATACTTTTACATCACTTTTATTTTATTAGATGAGTGGTATCCAGATTTTCTCCAGCACAGTCCAAATGATCAGTTCTTCATTCACCACTTGGAAGATGGTAGCATCAGTATCAGAAATAGGCTTTCTCCACTATGCCAGAGGTCTTATGTGGTCTGTTATGACTGGTTCAATGTCTGCGACTGTCTGCCCAAGGGCTACACAAAGAAAAAAATCAAGATATAGTCACTAAATTTGTCAATATTCTTTTTCTTGTCATGCTCTTGAAAGCCAGTTTTCAAGGCTCAATCACTCTACTGTCAAGTTGAGGTTTGATATTTAAGATGAGATGTTGATGAAGGAATAAGAGCTACCTAGATAGGTCAAGGATTGATCAATGATCATTTCTCATTTTGAATTCAGTAAAATAAAATTAAAGGAATGCATTATATCAAATAAATGGCAAAATTTGACCACCCCCTCTCACCCCAGAACCTGAATCAGTAGCAGCAGATTAGTCTTATATACTAATAGGGTCTTTGTCACCAATTATGAAGAAAGGAGAGGTTGAGAAGTTTTCTGTTAACACTGCCTTATCATGCTGCTGCAGAAAAAGATGCTAGCTCAGTTTAAAATATTATTAGAACAACAACTGAGAAGAATATGGCCATCATAATGTTACTACATAAGTTTATGATGTGACCACCTTTAGAATAATATGTATAGTTTCCAGGTCTTGCAATTTAGAATAATATTATAGAAAAGGTAATGATGAAGAAAAGGCTAACCAAAATGAACAACCACTGACACAATTTCCCTGTGCCACCCCACCCACCCCCACAAAATTATTTGAATTTATTTGTTTGGAAACAGTATTCCTTAGGTGCTGGGGAAAAACAATAGGAAGGCCATGACGTGGTGATTAGAGGGTCAGTCTAGGGTCTGGGAGATTGAGGTTCAAATCCCCAGTTTGCTGGCTGACCTTGGACCAGTCTCTCTCAGCCTACCTATATCAAAAGGTTATTGCTAGGGTTGCTAACGTCAGTTTGAAAAATTCGTGGAGATTAGGGGTGGTGCCTGAGGAGTAGGTTGGCTGATGGTGTGTGACTGGCCTAAGGCCACCCAGCAAGCTTCCATGGCAGGGCAAGGATCTGAGCCTGGTTCTCCCAGATCTTACTCCCACACTCTAACCCAGATGTCCCTGCCTCTGCATAACAACCCTGGAATCCCTTGGTGGCCTCCCATCCAAGTACTAACCAAGGCCAGCTCTGGTTCATTTTTGTGATCTGATGAGATCTGGCCAAGCTGGCTACCCTGATCAAGGTAATAACACCTCAAAGACTAATTTACTGTGTCTTAAGCTTTCACAAAGCAGCCCCATACCAGCCTCTGATGGCAGCACAGTTCCAGAGGGCTAGGGAGGGTTAATCCTTCAGTGCTGCACATTGTCCCTTGAACCTTTGCACTGTGCAGTGTTGGGTGGGGTCAATTTGATGGGAAACATCTCTTTGCCCAAGTTTAGTGCAGGCAAGGAAAAGCAAAGTCATGGCCTGTGGCCATATCAAACTTGGAGTCAGAGTGGGTTGCCTAAATGCTATAAATTCCAATAGAGCAGACTCTTGCAGAATCTGCCCAATAAGTTTTATTTATTTGTACAGTTCAGATAAGAATTCATAAACCCCATATTAATCTGTTCCTTTTGTCTGGTGTCTTCATTTCAAGATATTGGTGCAAATAATTGATAGTCATCTATTCATTCTTCTGAGATTAAAATACTATCCTTGAGGATTACATTGTAGTGACAGCAAAATACGCACCAGCTGATGGCTCAGCCTTCCACTTCACAGACACTATGGAGACATGTCTCATGCATTAATCTTCCTTATGAATCCCTGCAACTTAAGGCTTTCCCACCTCATGTTTTGAAATGCCCTTTCCAAGTGCCCAAGATTCTAGCAAACTTGGTTTGAAAGAATGGTATCTCAGAAACAGAGACACTACTGATTCCATAAAAATAGTATACAAAACAGCAAACAACTTTCTAAAGGCACTTATACTCCCTCCTGATCAGTGCTATTTTTACTTGCCATCTCAAAAGAAAAGGGAGATGAAGTCCAGAGGGCTTCTTTGATATACCATCTTAGTGTCATCATAGAAAAGACTGTGACCTTGCTGCCTTCTGATGGCAGAAATACTTGGTGCTAAGCTTCTGTTTATTATTATTTTAGCAGACAAGACATTTCATATGGGATTAGACTTGGAAGTTCAGGGTTCCAAAACATCTAGAATACAAAAAAGTTTATTATCCCTTTATTTAGTCTTTTATTATTTGGATTTAAGATTTTCCTCCTGATCTTTTATACTAAATCTGTTTTCCAGTAATAAGAACCCACTGCCCATTCTCTCAGCCTCTAAAACATCGCATTTTGCTTTTACTTTTTACAGCAGATCAAGTCTCCATTCCGGCATGTCCCTCCAGTAGGCTGAGAAATACCCGGGCATGACAGATATTTACAGAAACCTCTGTTCATTCTGCACTCCATGGTATCTGATGAAGGGTAAGCATTTCCTGCCAAAAGAAAAGAAATAAAAAGAGATTTTATTTAGTTTGCCATAGCATCAGTGGTTTTCATGAGGGGAAGGGAAATGTGTGGCAAAGACTTCCATTCTGGGCAATGTTGCCTCATTTCTCGATTTCTTTTTTAGCAATTCCTCATTTTACTTTGTGTTTTCCTGTTCTTGAAACAGACCCATTACTTTTAATAGAATTAGTTATATTATATCACTGTATTTAAGTTTGCAATATTTTGGGTTTGTGGCCCTAAATAATTAGGCAACCATTTTTTAAAAATTAGAATTTCATCCATCAGTTCCCAGACTATGATTTCCCCGCAACCACGATTCCTGCCCCCCCGAGCATGATTCTCCCCCTCAAGAAAGCAATGTGGAAAATAGATATGTTATAGGATTGCCAACTCCAGGGTGGAAAATTCCTGGAGATTTGAGGGGTGAAACCTAGGGCATGGGGTTAGGGAGGGAAAGGACTTCAGCAGGCTATAATGTCATAGAGTCCTCTCTGCAAAGCAACAGTTTTCTCCAGAGTAACTGATCTCTGTAGTTTGGAGCTGAGTTGTAATTCTGGAACATCACCAGACCCCATCTGGCGATTGGCAACCCTAGTTAGGTTTCATTTTGAGTAACAGAAGTCACCAGCAGCAACAGAGGGATGGCCAATTAAATCTCCTCATAAAAAAACCTTGCACTCAGCTATTAAGCACGGCAATATGTTTGAAATCCACTATGTTCCTGTTACATTATAGTAAGGATGGCTTGCTATTAATATTCTGAAAAATATACTTTCATCACATATATGCTAGTCATATTTTATTACTATCCCATTTTCAATCAATTAAAATTCACATCATAAACCAGTAAAGATTTCTTAAAGATGATGATAGTTGTGCTATATTTATTACTAAAGAGAAAATTTTCCCGTGCCCTCCAAACTGTGGAGAAAATGCCACCTTCTGAATCGTTAAGTGATTCTAACTGTGGGAACATGGAAGCTCAAATTCTGCTGACACATAAAAAACACACAGTTTAATTGAATTAACTATGGTTAGTGTCATTTATCTGAACTTGACCCACCTTACTCTTATGATAAGTTAGAGCCTAGCAAACCAGGATCTGAAACCAATCATCCAGACATATTTAGTCTTAATGACAATTTCATATAATGTATGAATGTGGATGTCCTGGCCTAATCCTGGGTTGTTCCCTGGGGCTACCCTTCACACATACTCCAGAAATGGAGAATTCAGTCCCAAGAAAGGGCAAGGAAATAATCTAACAAACCTTAAAGGTCTTAAAAATTGCTAGTTTACTGAATCCTGATTTCACACACCAGTCATAGTTGAATCAGTCTTGGGGGCTCATTTTTGTCTCAACTGAACTTCATTGAAAATGAGAGAAATGAGCTTGGGGGACCTTTCAGGGAAGCAGCAGCAAGTTCAGGATGGGAGTCCAAAGGAGAGCAAGTAGGTAGCAGAATCCTCCCACATGGCACTTAAACAGCCGTGCTGCCAGCTTCCCATGCAGCCAATTGTGCAGCAAGAACACAAAATAGTTTCACTTTCTGAGCCTGCAATCTGAAACATGTTTACCTGAGGCAAATATTCACTGAACGTTGTGGGACTTATTTTTGAGAAAAGAGGCTTAGAATGAGGTATGCATGCCTAATACCCAATGGTGGGTCTGTTGTCCTCTCCTTAAATCACCAGCCCTTGGTATAATTTCAGTTTCTTCAGTCTCTTACCTGGAACCATTTGAAAGAGGAATACGAGGATGGCAGAGAGAAGAAAAAGGATCTTCATGGCTGGTTTAAGTTGGTGCAGTGCTGTTTCTGCTGGACTCTGAAGAGGAGTGTTTGAAACCAGCTTGAAGCTCCTGATGAAATGGCAACAGAGAGTCTGTATTTATTAAGGTTCATGGGGAATTACAACATGACAAAATTTCCCAATACTGGTCATTAATGACTGACCTTTGGGGTGGAAGTCTGTGCCTCTTTCTCACCACAGAGTTCAGTGGGGTACAAAGACTGCAATCCTTTTCCCGTATCCCCATGTAATGCATCCATTACTGTTTAACTAGAAGGGTATCTAGATGACTCACATCCCTTTTTCCAGCCAAGCATGGGCTGTTTTCTATAGAGGTTCAGGTAATGGAGGAAAAGGAAGGTGGATCCAAGGCCTTCATCCTGGTTTCTATGATTATTCACCTTCTAGCTTAGTGCCAAGTGTATTCGTCTGTTCTAGCTTTGTCATGACGCCTGCCCAATGGAAAGATGATGAAATTGTCCATGATTAACCAACAGTTTGGGGGTTACATAAAAAAGCCAGAAACATTAGTCATATATGAGCAGAGTGGAAAGCAATTTCCGCTCAAAATGCCCCCCTGGATTCCTCTGAATGCTGATGTTTATCACTTACCACAAATGCTCTGAATAATCACATACTCCAGATCCATTTTTTTTAGTGCTTGACAGCTGCTATAACACAGTGGCTAAGTGGTTCAGCAGTGAATCTGCAGTCTATTGGTTTAAATCCCACTACTGCCATGAGTTCAGTAGGAGGCCTTGGGTAAGCCATTCCTCTCAGCCCCAGCTCCCCAGCTGTATTGCAGGGATAATAATAACCAGGGCTTTTTTTCAGCAGGAACGTGGTGGAATGGAGTTTCGGAACCTCTTGAAAATGGTCACATGGCTGGTGACCCCGCCCCCTGATCTCCAGACAGAGGGGAGTTTAGATTGCCCTCCATGCCGCCAAGCAGTGTGGAGGGCAATCTAAACTCCCCTCTGTCTGTAGATCAGGGGGCGGGGCCACCAGCCATGTGACCATTTTCTCTGAGGGCAACCCACTGAGTTGAAGAGTGGCATATAAGCACAGTATCATTGTCATTGTCACTTGCCAGTTTTCAACAGCTGACATGGAAATGCAACTAGCAATTGCATGGTAATGGTAACGATCATTTTTTTTATTGTTTACATTATTTATAGTCAGCGTTTCTCACTAAGATTCATGGCAGATTACACAGAGTAAGTCAATACTATCAACAATTGGGACATCTGATACACAATGCAATAGGTATGTGCCACAAACCCACGTCCAACTCAGGCTTAGGCTGACCTTTCCCTACCCTGAGGTAAAACTTCTCCTCTTTAAGCCTATGAAGCTGTATACTGGGCTGGAAAGCCTCTGGTAGCGTGGTTGATGTTAAGCTTCAACTTTCCTTCTTGTCCCACCCTTAAGGATTATTAAAGATGGTTACCCAGCCAAGACTTAGTAGGGAACAGATCAGGGGTTTGCACTTCCTTTTAGCAGAAACTGGCACACAAGGCTTGGGGAGGTTCAAAACGTAACTGAAGGTTTATTTACAGAAGGTTAAAATCAAAAGGCAGGTAGGCAGGTGTTTGAACTGAAGAAACAGAAAGGGTTTTGTACAGGAACTTCACTGGTGTGAGGCACAAAACACTTGGAATAACACTAGGTTGCTGGCTTCGTTCAGAGGTTGACACTAGATATGGGCACGAACCAAAAAAAATTAACGACTCTGCGGTTCGTGGTTCAGTGACGACGACGATCCCGAGGTCGCGAACCGCAACGAACATTTTCTGTTGCCGAACCGGTTCACGGTTCGCGGTTCGTGGGGTGCAGAATGGCCCCCGTTGCACTTAGAAAGCTCATATTCCCAGGTACTGTTTTGCAGGCTCTCCTACAGCCATCACCCAAGTTTGGACAAGATTGCAAAAGGGATCTTGGAGTTATACCCTCTCCAATCCAAGGCCCCCAGGAAACTCCCACTTGATACAATTAGAGCCACCGGTTGACATTGGCCCAGTGTACAGAAGGTGGGTGCTGACAGAGGCTGCTGGGCCCGGTGGGCACGGGGAGGCGGCGACAAGCCACCTCCCCTCAGGGGGCGGGGGATCTGGCCGCTCGCCGGCGGCACCTCCCATGTGCCTGCCCACCAGGCCAAAGTGGAGCGCGCTGGTATTCCCATTGAGGGCAGGAACGGTGGGCCATGATGGTGGCCGCTGGGCATGGTGGGCATGGGGATGCGGCAACAAGCCACCTCCCCTCAGGGGGCAGGGGGTCTGGCCACTTGCCAGCGGCACCCCCCATGTGCCCGCCCGCCAGGCCAAAGTGGAGCGCACTGGTATTCCCGGCATGGGTGGGAGAGGACATGACATTCGGACAGGGGCCTGATCCCCCAGAAACCACGGGTCCTCAACTGAGGGTCCCACTGAGGAACAGTGTGGCAGCAGCTGACAGTACCCACCTTCCTGCCTTGCCAGAAAGGATGGGAGGAAGAGGACATGTCATCATGAGGAGGGGGAGGGGGAAGATCCCTCAGCAACCGTGGGTCCTCACCCGAGGGTCCCACTGAGGTATTCTGTGGCAGCAGCCGACAGTACCCACCTTCCTGCCTTGCTGGAAAGAATGGGAGGGAGAGGACCTGTCATGTGGAGGGTAAGTGGGAAGATCCCTCTGCAACCGCCAGGCCAAAGTGGAGCACGCTGGTATTCCCAGCAAGGGCCGAAGGGCGGGTGATATCCCCTCTCTATTTCAATCTCTATCTATTTCTACATACAGTTCTCCAGCCATACACCATTCTCTAACGGTTAACATACATTCTCTAATGTTTCTGCATACATTCTAGTGTATTTTTCATTATATTTATACATTCTATAATGTTTGTCTCTTTCTCTGTTTTTGATTTTCAATCCTTTTTTCCATGGATATGGCGTGTTCTGTTTGATTCTATATCTCCTTGATGCATTTGCATTCTATTTCTACTTCTAGAACGGTTGATATCTGTGTGCCCCTTTCTATATGTTTCTCTGTATCTCCCTCTCACTGTCTATTTGCAACTGTCTCTCTCTGTTTCTTCCTGTGATTCCACCACTATTTATCTGAATCTATCTCTTTCTACGTATATATCTGCCCTTTATTATTTCTTTCCATCTCTAGCTGTCTTTTTTTCCTCTTTCTATAACCATATTGTTTTCTACATTCCTTTCTCTATCTTCATCTATATGTATGCTCGTGTGTCCATCTTTTTCCAATGGTTTTGTTTTTGTTTTTTAACACATCTTTCTATCTGTCTCTCTGTCTTGTTCTGTCCGACATGTGGTGGGGGAGCGGAAAGATCCCCCAGCAACCACGGGTCCGCACCCAAGGGTCCCACTGAGGAAAAGTGCAGCAGCAGCCAACAGTACCCACCTTCCTGCCTTGCCGGAAAGGATGGGAGTTGCGGGACACATTCCCACCCAGCTGAAAGGGGTCCAGTCAGTCCCGTTGACAGTGGAGCCACCACACTGTGCAACCGACTGTATCCCTATATGGTACAATCGGTGGCACGATCGCAACCGAGCTGTGTAACCAAGGAGGGAGCAGTAACAGTATAGTCCCTCGTGAAGCAGCGGCTGACATGACCCCACCACCCTGCCTTTGTGGAAAGTAGGAGATAGGCAGGACAGGAGACATTGCTTGGACGGGTCAGAGTGGTTTCTGAGAGGGGGAGACGGAAACGTGACAGCAGCAGCAGCAGCTGACATCAGCCACCTTCCTGCCTTTGAGGGAAGGACATGAGTCGAGGGACCCATTCCCCCCTGCTCAGAGGGCTCAGCGTTTGCGATGAATAGGGGCACTGTGTGGCTTAACTACATGTGCAACAGTTCGTGAGCTGCTGTGCAAGTGCTCAAAGGAGGCTGCCTCCAGCATCACCCACTTTTCTGCCTTCACAGAAAGGAGGTGTCATGATGATCTGGCTGTGCCAGAAAGGCCTATTAAGGTCTCAGAAGCCTGTTAGCAGTGGGACTGGACCTGGCTAAACCTGACCCAAATGTGCCAGCCCTCATTCAAGATATCCACAGGACTCGACAGGCAAGGGTGCGTGGCGATGGCATGGCGAACCAAGGGGTGAAATGTTTTAGTAGCCTGCGGAAGTCCACGCAGTCCATGCTGGATAGGGGCAAGCCATGTAGGGCAATCATCTCTGCCAAGACGCAAAGGCCCCCCTCATGAGCCATCAGCCTCGAGGTTCTAAGCAGTGCTGTCCCAGACCCCAAGGGGACAACCTCCGCGAGCGCGGTCTGCCGGTGCGCTCTGCTCCCACCAGCATCGCCCTCAGGGCAAAGTGACCCTCCCACTGACCCCCGCTCAGAAGAGCTGGTTGCCCCCTTTCTCCCCCCAACAAATGTTCCTTTATCTGTTCTCTTTCAGGTGCCTCATAAGATGTTACACAAAGGATCCAACATGAAACAGCCCTAGCTGCAACTGGCTAGATGGCAGATTTCATCGTCCCGACTTCCTCAGGGGCTGTGGGATCGCCTGAATCAATTAGAGTACTTCATACAACCCAGAGAGTGACACGGAAGGCACCTGAAAGAGAACAGATAAAGGAACATGAGAAGGATTTAAATACTGCCATAAATGGACATATACTTACCATGCAGTACATACCTGGAGCGTTTGTTTGTTACTGAGAAGACTTTAATGGGACATTGAGTCTGTGTAGAAACTTTTAAATTTGTAGACTTTTGAATGTATTATGTTTAGAAACTATTAAGACTGTATGAATACACTTTCTGTATGACTGTATGAATGTTTGATATATTCATGATCATTTTGGTTTGATCACATACTATTACATATCATCACAATATATAGAGATACTTTCTAGTTTCCCGGGTGGGTTTCCACTTCTTTTGCTGGCCCCAGGGCCTGGCAGCAGCCCTGGCACCAGAGGGAGGGAGGGACTAGAGCCCTAGCCCACCACTCCCAGAGGCCTGACCAGATCAGGCACTAATGTGAGCCCTCAGCCAATGGGCCCACTGAGCTTGGCCCCAGGGCCTGGCAGCAGCCCTGGCACCAGAGGGAGGGAGGAATTAGAGCCCTAGTCCACCACTTCCAGAGGCCTGACCAGATCAGGCACTAGTAATAATACTGTGAGCCCTCAGCCAATGTGCCCACTGAGCTTGGCCCCAGGGCCTGGCAGCAGCCCTGGCACCAGATGGAGGGAGGGACTAGAGCCCTAGCCCACCACTCCCAGAGTCCTGACCAGATCCAGCACTAATACTGTGAGCCCTCAGCCGAGGTGCCCAGTGAGCTTGGCCCCAGGGCCTGGCAGCAGCCCTGGAACCAGAGGAGATAGATCCCTATCCCCAAAATCCAAGCTCGATTATACTCTGTCTCTCTCCCCAAAGGCTAGCAAGTAGCAAGCATCAGCTCTCACACTCCACTGCTCACTGAAAGTGAAACCCAGCCTGGGAGCCCAGTGCTTTTTATAAGCTGAGGTCCCACAGAGCAACGCAGGAGGTCTGTGTTTGGCCGTCAGAGCTGCCTATCAGGGTTTGCGGGGATGAGATTGGACTGCCCGTGGCTTCAGAACACCCCCTCCCCCCCGGGTGTCTTCTCCCAACTTGTAACCACTTTGCAGCTCCGTGGTTGGAAGGAAGACCTGCCGATCAAGGTAAGCTGGGCTTCGATTCGGGTTTCCAGGGCGACAGAAGGAGTGCAGACAGAGTTTGGCAGACATTGGCTTCTTCCGAACGCTGGTTCGTTGGCCGTGGACAATCACGAACTCCCGGTTCGCGATCGTGCGATCGCCAATTTCATGGGTTTTTGAAGTTCGTAATGCAGTTCGTGCCCATCTCTAGTTGACACTGCTTCACAGATGTTATACTTTATATACTCAAACCCAAACACAGCACGACTTTCCCTCCTCTCCTGACCTTAGGGTGCTCCACTGAGACAAACCCTTCCTAGATACTAGGCAGGCGTTATCGTTATGAGCTATAACACTGTTCCTGGCACTGAAGGGGAGACTCCTTTCTACCCACTTCCTTGGCCTTCTATAATTCCCATATCTCTCAAGTCTAAGCAGGAGTTAGTGCTGGTTTTCTCCACTTTAGTCCTAGGACTAAAAGTGTTCCACAAACATTATTTCCTCACACAGAGGATTCTCTGGCTGACCCTCTCTGGTCTAAAGCCAGGCTCCAACTCCCTTTCACTCTCTCGTTTACTCTCCAACTCCAACTGACAGCTTCCCCAACATTCCATCTCCAACTGCCATTTCAGGCTAGCCACATGGGGAGGGGGGAAGGAAACATGTCAATCATACTTTCACTTCTGGAAATCTCAGCATCTGAAGCTGAGTCCATCACAGTATCCAAATGCAAAAATTGCACAAATTTGAAAACAAGCATAAATGCGATACAGAGCTGAAATAATGCTGAAACAAAGTGAAAGTAGTTAAACATGGCATATTAAACACGGAAAAAATTACCCAGTAGGAACTTACTTACTGCAACAAACAGTATATAGTATAATCTGTACTCCTTAGCTCTTTACCAATGCGTCTCTTTGTACTATTTCTTTACAGTATAGACTGTAAAAGAATAAATATTAATATTAAACTGTAAAAGAGCCTTCCTGAACAATTTGCAGAATGCCAGGAGAGCGGGAGCCTTCCTAACCTAATCAGGCCGGCCATTCCATAAGGATGGGGCCACAACAGATAGTGCACATATTCAGATAGCTGTTGATTTTGCCCATTTGCAGGGTGGTACCCTTAGAAGGCAGGTGAGGGAAACTGCTGTGGCATAGCATAGAGTGAGAGGCAGTCCCACAGATATGAAGGACCACAGTTGTGAAGGTCCTTGTATGTGATAGCTAATCCCTTGAACTGAGCATGGTAACTGATGGGGAGCCAATGGAGTGACTGCAGAATGGGAGTAAATGCATCACCGAGCTACAACATTCTGCAGCAATTGGAGTCTCTGAGTTGACTTTTAGGGGAGACCTATGTAGAGTGCATTATAGTAGTCTAGTCTTGATGTTAACAGGTGCATAATGATAATAATGTTTAATATTTAAATAGAGTTTCTTGCATTATGTTGTAATCCTTACAGAAACTTATATTAATAATGTTAAGGATGCTTATTGCTTAAATATCTGCTAGCTTAGCCCATGCCCTGCCCACCCTTTTAGGTCCTGTATGGCTTCCTATATTAGGTTGCCAGTTCAGGCTAAAGAAATACCTGCAGATCAATTTTACTCCCAGGAGAACCTTGGGCCCCACCTGGAGGTTGGCAACCCTATTCCCATGAGAGGTTCCTCACAACAGTGCTCTGTAATACAGTGAAATATATTTTATTCCTGGGAAGAAAAAAGTAGAGTTTAAGGAACTTCTGCTCTCCCGTTAAGATACCCTTCCCCTTCCTGTGGAGTAGCTAAATGGGTTAGGATCAGGAGAATCAGGGAGAGAAAAAGCTGGCTAGGATCAGGGTTAGAGTCACACCCTACCCTACCCATTGGCTGAGAGCAGCTGCCACTGGAGCTCTGGCCAAGCAACTCTTGCACAGCTCTGACAGCAGAAGCCATTCTGAGGCGAGGCAGTTGGGCATGCCTCACCTGGGTAGCAATTCATGCATGTGTACTATCACCTCATTCCACTATCCTCCCTTCCCCACAGAGATACTGTCACCATTTGGGAATTGCTTCAGGGCAAGGCTTTGACTGTCAATCACAGTGTGCTCACAGTGGTCCCCAATCTTTTTGAGTCTTCCGGTTTCTTTGGAATTCTAACACAGAGTGGTGGGTGCAACTACAAAATGGCTGCCACAAGAGCAGAGCCCACCACAAAATGCTTGCTAGAGGCAGAGCTATCCACAAAATGTCAGAGAGTGAGATCATGCATTAACTCTAATGGTAACTTTTCAACATTTCATGAAGAAGGTCTATTTAACAGGAAGCCTTTTAAAATGAAGACATTGTTTAAAAACATTTTTTTGCATACACCTTCAGTTATGTGGTAAAGATCCTTGTGCTGTGGTGGTAGCTGCTAACAAAGCAACTGTTTAATATAGTCGCAGCCAAGCAAATCTCCCATGGCCAGTTAGAAGACTTGCTGAGCAGAAGTCCCACCTGGCCCCATCAATTTGGTAGGTGCCAGGAAAGACATTGCTGGGTCCCATGGTGACCATGGGCACCACATTAGGGATTCCTTCTTACCTGCCAACTTCATGGCAGAGATAAAATTTGGACACCTTTTGATTTCAGTCTTTTAGCCACAATGGTACACCACCAACACTGGGAAATTTTGATAACATGCAGTGGCACTTCATATTTGCTGCTTATTGATATTTGGCACAAAATTCTTGACTATATTTGGAAGATGTAATTATTGATGGCTGAGTTCCCTGGGAAGCAGAATGGGCTGGAAGAAAGATGCTGAATTAAATGAATCCAGAACAAGATTAGTGTTCCAGTGGGAAAAAGCAGAGGGGGGAAATCGCCACCATGCTCTCTTGCGCCTTTTCAGCAAGTGAGAATTTTAATGGTCTTGTCAAATGGGGATCCCTTCTCATTATTTCTGTATTTTGGCAGAGAGGCTATCCTGGGCGAGGTGACAGTCTGTGTTGCCTTGATGACACTAAGCAAGTCCGAGGTCTTGTCAGTGCTTGGATGCAGAAGCTCCAGGGATCCTGTATACACCTCCCTGGAAGAAATATGAGATGTGAATCTGAAAAATCCATTTAGAAGAAAAATCATTTCTGTGACATTTCAGTTCACCTTTAATGTTCGAGGTCTTCTTAAATTGTTCCAATGGAGCAAGGTTCTTGAGCTTTGCATACTGCATGCATTGTTATAAAAATAAACTGTTCCACACCATTTTGCTTCCATTAAATAATTCATTTTGCCCATAGCAGCCTACATGCATCAGATTTCATTACTTTGGGGCATTACAGAATTTAGGCACCCCACCCTCTTCAATCTCCCAGGACTCTCTGGGGCTTCAAGCAGGCTGATTTTCATTCGCTCTTCCCCTTTTCCCTTTAACTAAGACCAAATTAGACAAGTGACATTTGTCATTTGTTCTCCTCAGGGACTGGTGGACATATGCCAGCTGTCAGTCCCCATGGAGAATTCCCTCTAAAAGTGCTGCAGGGCCCTGGTTCTGGCTGGTGCAGGGAGGAGGAGGTGTTCCCCGTGCTCTTCCGGGCCTGAAATGGCCCTGGAGGGCAGTATTTAACCCATTGGGCAGCTGCACATGCACTGATACTTGCATGAGCAGCCACCCAGGGGGGCAAATGGCTCTGAAACTGGGTTGGGTTGGGACTACAGTGTGGAGGCAAAGCTGCATTCCCTCCTCTCCAGACCCCATGGTCCTGGGATTCCTGGTCGGCTCTGATATTTCAGTTGTTAACAACCTTTGATCGCTTCTGGTGCATTTTCAGTCTTCATCAGGCTGTTTCTTTAGTGTTTTCTTCTCTTTTGGTCAATGTAGTCATATTTTTTCTGCGTATCTGAGGACTTTCCAAAGGAGGGAGACGCCTTACTTTGCCTGTGGATGGGCCCATTTACTGCTTCCATCATTCATACAAAGGTCAGCCTGTTGACTACTAGATAGAGTGACAAATCACTACATTTGAAGTACTCATTGAGAACAGGGCTATTAATGTCTTCTAGCAAAGTTAGGCAAGTAGAACCACTATGTAAAAAAATGCTGGGATTACAGATGCTGGGAACCAAAAGTAGGAGAAATCATGTGTGTCATTTATAGTTAACTGAAGGTTTTTTGCATGATTAACTTCAACCGAAACTTTCAATTCCCGGCAGAGATGGTCAGAACATTTTCGCCTGATAGCCTACGTGCTGAATTACTCGCTTTGGCACAGTTTGTAGAAACTTTCAGCTAGTCAGGCATCTTTGCTTTCTTCATATGGTAGCAACATGTAGTGGTTTATTTATTTACATTATTTATAGTGCACCTTTCTCACCACTCCAGAGGAGTTAGCTGTGTTAGTCTGTAGTAGCAAAATAGAAAAGAGTCCAGTAGCACCTTTAAAGACTAACCAACTTTACTGTAGCATAAGCTTTCGAGAACCACAGTTCTCTTTGTCAGATGCATGGAGGGTATGGAGAAACTGGAAAGCTTATGCTACAGTAAAGTTGGTTAGTCTTAAAGGTGCTACTGGACTCTTTTCTATTTTGCTTTCTCACTGAGACTCAAGGTGGATTACACAGTGTGAGTCAGTATGATAAATGGCTTGGGCATTCAATAGCAATGCAATATGTATATAAACTATAGAAATTTGAATACAAACAGAAGTCTGATACAGAGGGGAAACGATAAAAGACCACAGTTCAAACCATCATTTAGCCATGAAGCTCACTGAGGGGTCTTAGCCAGTCACTCTACCTAAGCTACCTCATAAACTTGTTGTGAGGACAAAATGCATATATGCCACCCTGATCTTCTTGGAGGAAGTGTAGTGGGATAAAAATAGATAGATCAATATGGTATTAATCCTAGTCCATATGTTGAGGTCATACTCAGTTAAAATCACAAAAAGAACAAAAGGTAGATCTGGTTTTTTCTCTTTTTAATAAATAAGTAAATTGTAATCAAGAAGCTTGGACTAAGACAATGCCCCCTCTTGCTCTTCCCTAGTGCTTCATACTGAGACTAAGCTTTCCATCATTCTGTCCAAGAAACATCTATTATTCCTAGGTCTGTTCCAAGTACAAAGGACACTTTCTTTTCTCCAAATGATTAATTTTGTGAGGTACTGGTAAATTTAGTCTTTCTGCAGTTCCCCTTGATGCCATTGTCGCACTGCTTCATGGCTCAGCCTACCATTTCAGAGACACTATGTAGACACTCTTCTATGGATCATTGTAACATACAGGCATTTCCACTAAGGTTCCCCAAAACTACCTTGGCAAACACTGGGTGATTTGGGGAATGGTGCCTGGGGATGGCAGCATTTAGAGATGATGTGATATAACTTCCAGGTGATGCTCTAGGCTGCCTCCTCTAGTCTCTATGCTTTTTACCATAGATTCTAGGTTAAATTCCTGGAGCATCACTATATGGAGGCTATTTTTTATTCCGTTCTGTTCCTCAGGCTGGGAAATTGGGGCTGGGGGCAGGGGGGCGGGAAAGATAAGTCCTTGCTTCAGGTAGGTAAATGGAAGACCTCACTCCTCATCATTTATTTATAGATGTATTTGTTTGTGTATATGAAATAACTTTTCCACTCATAAGTGTCCATAGTGGCTAACAAAATTGTTTGGAAACCATGGCATCTCAGAAACAGCGCGTAGCGGATTAAAAATTCAGAGTACAAAATAGCAAATGGCCTCTTGAAGTCATTTATTCTCCCTCTTGAACAAAAATTTGTTTTACCTACCATCTGAAAAGGAAGGAGAGAGGTTGTTAAAGGGGCTTTTTGGATGAGATATTTCACTGTCTTTGTGACCTAACAAAAGAGGATTTGACCTTGACTGCATTCTGCTGGCAGAGACACTTCAGATGGAATTAGGTATCATGGTTCCAAACAATCTAGGGTAAACATTTATATTTATCCTGTTATTTCTATCTTTACTTAAATCCACCTTTACTCCCCAATGTGGACACAAGGAGTTTTATCATATTCTGCCCAACAACAGTAGGAGGTAAGTTAGGATGTGAGAGAAAACCTGGGCCAAGATCACTGAGCCAGCTTCCACGGCTGAGTGGGAATTTGAACTTCTCACAAGGACATTTAATAATATACACTACCGGATCAGACTTGCATGTGGTAAAGTTACTCCTCAACCCTATTGCTTCCTCTCCCTATCTCCTGAGAATCAATGTTCTATCATTCCATCCGAAGAACAGCTATTATGCTTAGGGCTGTTTCAGGTACAAAGAACCTTTTATTCTTCCCAAATGATTGATTATATGATGTATTGCCCAGTTTATGTTTGGAACATGTTTTACAACATATGTAGCACAATGTAGTCTGCTTCCAGTTCTCCAGGTGTCTTCTGTTGTAAGGATACAGAATTCCAACCATTCTCTGAGCAATGAAGACCTGTTCTCTCTTTTTTATTGTACTTGCCTTGATTCTCCTTCCTGATCTAGGTAAGTAATTTCTTTAGCAAAATGTCAGGATTCATATTTCACCTTCATGAAGTATATTCTCCTTCCTTTCTTATCCTTCCTTACACTTGCTCCCTTTCTTATGTCATATACATTACTGCAGAGGCAGATTTGGGAAGAACAGCTGTTTTATAAGAATGATGAGCCACAGCACTGAAGAAGACCTCAATGGTTCTCATATTACTATTTAAAAAAAGAACATGCTAGATGGCCTTCAGGAATTCACTGTGCTCCAGTCACCCTTCTGTAAGATATGGAAAATAATACATTACTGACCTGATTTATGATGTTGTTCTAAAGCTACTCAGCTGTCCTAGAAGACGGCATCAGGTCCATAGTGGTGTAGATAGTATTTCACAGGTGTGATACCACCAAAGAGAAAGCCTTGTCCTTAAAACCTAAGTCCACAGTTTCTGATAGGAAGGAGTGAAAGACAACTGAGGAGAAGTTTCTCTCCTCACCTTGGCTATTTTGTGTGACTTATGGTTGATTCACAGAAGACATATATCCAAATTACACATGCATAGAGTACACTGTTAATACCCATTACAGTTTCTCTTCTTTGTGGGAATCAAACTTGTGATTCTTTATTTCCCCCCCACCATCTTCTATTTCTTTGTACCATTTTCCTTGAAATTGTACACATTTTTCAATGTTACCTCAGTGTGTAATCAGAACTTCAGTATATGTTATGAATTGGGTCCAGTGGTTCAGTTCCACTAATGAAGAGGGGAGATGATTTTTGTTGATTCCTTCTTTGTACTGCAGCAGACCTCTGACTCATCCCATGCCATTTCTCAGAACCTTGAGCCCTCCCAGGAGCAGTATTGAGGAAGTATTTGAGGTTGCAGTGGGATGGGGGAGCTGGTAAAGTTACACTCTTTTGATGGGAATCTCTTCTGTTAATGAAGATGACCACTGGATACAACCATATATGTATATTATACATATAAATGACATATTGAATGTAATGCCATCTAAAATGGACAAAAGAATGTGTACAATGTGCATACACAAGACAATGAATCTACAGAAACAGCAGTGAATATGGAGAAACTGTTGGTAAAAATAGGCTCCTATATAAAATACTCTACTTCTCCCCCTCTTCCTGCAGTCTGAGGGATAGGTTTGATCAGTAAAGCTATGCTCTGATTGAATACCCCCCCCAGGTCCCACCCCTGCCAGGAGGGTAAGGGGACCTGACAACACCAGGTTGGGTCCAGCCAGCTTTTCTACTTAGAGCCAAGCTTCAAGTGACGCCTGACACAGGTTGGACACTTGTCAGCTTCCCTCAAGTTTTGATGGGAAATGTAGGCATCCTGGTCTTACATCTTGGCTCTCCATTTAATTGAAGTTTACAGAAACCCACACGCACACACCCAGGGGAGGGGAAGGGAGGCACCTGGCGAGAGCCCAATGCCTGCAACCCCCTCCCAACTGCACGTTCTCCCTCCCATAGACTGCCGCTCTGTAAACTTCAATTAAATGGAGAGCCAAGCTGCAAGACCAGGATGCCTACATTTCCCATCAAAACTTGAGGGAAACTGACAAGTGTCCAACCTGTGTCAGGCGTCACTTGTAGCTTGGCTCTCAGTCTTGCCCAATTCCTCTCCTTACTACAGCCTGCATCAAGCATGACTTTTGTCCATGCAGATGATGAAAAGAGACCCCCTCCTTCCTTCTTCACGTGAAAAAGCTGCTTGGATCCAACCCAGAATGTACACACAAATAGATACTGCACTGTGAAATAATTTTGCAAGCTATAAGGAAATATTAAATGTTGGATTATAGCAATGTACCATTGATTATTGGCTCAGGCCTCCTCCCATTTTTTTTTGTATGTGTGTACAGGATTTGCTATAAACAATCTCAATTCATGCATGGAAATTAGAGGGTGGTGTGTGATGTATACGTGTCCTCCTGATTTTGCAAAAGTTGGAGTCTGTGACGAAAATTTTCATTGCTGCCGAAGGTAAGAGCGCACATACCTAACAGAAGAGTGCCACAATGCATATACTTGCAAGCCAAAAGGAATCCTTGAAGAAGCTGATGTGATCAAAATAATTCTGTCATGGTGTGCCATAAGGTTCTTTTGTTCCACTGCGGATTCTAGTAAAACAGTTTTCAAAGGCTTTTAGAGAGTCACAAAACCAAGCAAAACCTGTTTGAAGATGGGCGAAGGAAGGGAGAGCTTGCAGGCCATGGGGAATAATGCCTCTGTCATACCTTCACTGCTCAGAAAAAAACCAACTCTGTTTTTGTCTCCAACCAAAGCAGAGGAGGAGGTAAGACTTGCTTCTTGAATGTTTCAGATAAGGCAAGAATACAATAGACAAAGACAGGGAGGTTATTTCAGGTATAACGAGAAAGAAAGAATGCAGCTTGAGTGAAACATCTTATTTGTTGCTATTTAAACCAAACACCGTTTTGCTAATATTTTAGCAGTAGTGTGCCACCGCATGTAACAACAGCAGTAGTAACAATAATTTATTTCTAACAAAGTTCTAGGTATTATGGATAATATATGGAAGAGCTGCTTCAAAGAATCTACAACAAACCGAATAGGTAGGTATAGATCTAGGGTTGATCTAAGCCTTTTTCAGTCCATCATAGTTTGGTGCTCAAACCACACATAAGGGGAGATGGCACTAACCACAATCCTCCTCATAAAATCAACATTTTGCATTAATAGGACGAAGCATGATTTTTTTTCCAGCTTTAGTACACATGAATGCATAGCCTTAATTAATCCAAATTAATCCGAATACACACGTTGCCTTAGTCACACAAAATTGTGAACATGCACATCGGGAGGATTGCATGTGGTGCAATCTCCCCTCATGTACAGTTTAAGTACCAAAACTGTCATAACTAAAAATGGCTATGAAGTATCAGAGAATCAGGTAGGAAAAAGTGAGAATGGACACACAGACCATCATTTTGAAAATATATGAAAATGATATAAAAGTGACCAGCATTCCTCTGGTTGTTATTATTCCACTCTTATCTCAGGCCAAAAAGATTTGCAAGGGTTTTTTTCCTTTTCAACACCAAAACCTGCACATTCTGTTTCAATAGTGATAATTATATAATGGATGCATGCTGTACAGGCAATACCTCTACCACTTCCAGTTTCAGAAATATTGATAATCTCTAGGACAGACATCAGATGAGCATATACTGATAAGGCTTTTGAGAATCCTACCTCCCATATTTATATAATTATTTTACACCCACGATATGGTTTTCTTGAAACACCATTCCATACCACTTAAGTGATGTTTGAACCCCAGAGATCACATGTGTGAAACCGGTGGCATAGAAACAATCTCGTCATAAACCTCATGATATTGTAAATTCAAACCAGTTTTGAGCACTGTGGGAAGAATCAAGGCAAGAGTGATACTTGCATTCTTTCTGCTATGTAAGAATTGGCCCTTGAGTGATTCAGCTCAAGATTTGCTGAAGAAGTAGACCCTAAGAAGTAAGGGCTGTCACAGAAATTGTTTCAGGGGCACAGAGAAGGAGAGCTTTCAGACTTGCAGATATTAATTCAAAATCTCAAAATCTGTATCTTTTAGAAAACAGATGGTGGTTTGATGACCGCTGCAACTCTGCTTGACTAATCACCCTTTCCGCTTTTAATGTCATCCTGACAAACTGCATTATCAGCTAAAGAACCAGAGAATAACCTCTTACATGAACACTTGAACACGCTAATGTGAACACTTCAAAACTCTTTACTTCCTACAAGCAAATGCAGTGTGCAAATGATTAATAAAGTATCCCTCCGTGTCAAGTATCTTTCTGTGTCTGAAAGTGGTGGGCTAGTGTGGAGATGAGTGGTATTATGGAAGGTCATAAGAAGAACTATAACTGTTTGTTGCTGTTCATCAAGCCAGACAGTCTGGCACCTGCAATCAATTCCCTTGGCAACTTATGCAGGGATTGTCTGAACTCTGTCTGAACTCATGCTGTTGCCCTGGAAACCCCAATCTAAGCCCAATTTAGCTTGATAGGCAGGTCTTCCTTTCAAGTACGGAGCTCCAAATTTGTTACAAAAAGGGAGCAAAGAGCAGGGGGGAGGGGGCTCCCAGCTCTGACTTTGTAGACAGTGGAGAGACAGTTGCTCTTGGTATTTTGATAGAGTTGCATTGGAGCTTGAATTTTGTGTGTAGTGGAATAGGGATCTACCCCTTCAAGTTCCAGGGCTGCTGCCAGGCTCTGGGCCAAACTATTATTTATTATTGGTACTTTTCCTGCTGCCTGCTCAGGTAAGGTTTCTGGGAGTAGTGTGGTACGGATCTACCCCTTCAAGTTCCAGGGCTGCTGCCAGGTTCTGGGGCCACACTGTTATTTATTATTGGTACCTTTCCTGGTGCCTGCTCAGGTCAGGTTTTTGGGAGTGGTGCAGTAGGGATCTTGACTTGGATGATGGCTGGAGGAGAGCCTGCTGGCCCCCACGAACAGCCAACCATGAACAAGTTCATGAACAGGGCCATATTTGTGGTTGTTCGTGAGTCCCTGTTCGTGGATGGCAACAAACAACGAACATGTGTTCATTTTTTTCTGTTCATGCCAATCTCTAGTCCCATTTAGCGATAGTAATTAATAGAAGATCCAGTTCTCCTTGAATATATCAAATGGCTTTTTAAAGCCACCTATTAAAATGGCCATCATTGCATCCAATAGCAATGAATTCCAAAAGTTAATCGTGCACTGTACAAATAAGTACTTTCTTTCATCTGTCCTCCTGAACTTACTGCCTATCAGTTCCATTGTATTCTCTCTATCTGCTTGTGCTGCAACACGAATACTTTTATAAATGTTATAAACCTCTACTATGTAAACCTCATATAGGAAGGTGCTTCAAGCTTTTGATCAGATCTCTATTATTCTCCAGCCCTATAATATACTTTTTGCAATGGGGTAGCCAGAAATATATAAATATTTCAAATGTGGCCATCCCTTAAATATTTGCAGTTTTATTTTAATTCCCTATCCTAATTAGCATAGAATTTTCCTTCTTCTCTGCCTCTGCACAAGGAGACAACATTTCCATCCACCTACAACTCCAAGATCTCCTTTATGGTCAGTCATTGCTATTTTGGATTCCATCAGTCTATATATGAAGATGTTTTACTCAAGTGTATAATTATGTATATTGAACCTCGTTTATATTGAACCTCACTTACTCATCATGAGCCTCATTTGCTAACATTATTGCCAATTCACCTGATTTGGAGTGATTATCTTGCTATAGTTCACAATTTTCTATGGTTTTCTCCACCATCAATAATTTGGTGTCATCTGCTAGCTTGGCCACTTGTTGCTCACCCCTGACTATGGATGATTTATAAACAAGCTTACACTGCACTAGTCCTAGTACAGATACCCAGGAAACCCACTGCTTACTTCTTTGAACTGCTTATTTCATTATAAGAATTGTCATTTGTTGTCTGCTCCCTGTTGTTTAACCACAATTCAAGTCCAGTAGCATCTTAAAGATCAACAAGATTTTCGGGGAATAAGCTTTCAAGAGTCAAAGTTCCCTTCATCAGAGAATCCAGTGGAGTTTTGACTCTCCAAAGCTTATACTTTGAAAATCTTCTTGGTCTTCACGGTGCTACTGGACTCAAATCTTGCTGTTCTGCTGCAGACTAACATGGACTATCCTCCTGAAACTGTTGTTTAACCAGTGACTATTCCACGAGAGGTTCTATCCTGATAGTCCCATTATTGTTGCCTTTTATTTATCCATCGTATAATACTCCTAAGTCACTTTATGCCTCTACATGAGCACTGAGAATTGTCACATAGATGATGAATATTTCGGCCATGTATGGTGCTATAATGCAGCGCATGGCTTTTTGGAATTAAACTTTGGCTGCTGGTTTTCAAATTTTTTCCTTTAAGGGAAGCCTTTTCACAACACCTCTGCCACACAGCCTCTACATGCCTGAGCCGCAGAAAGGGGTAGGACTGCAGCACAGTGGGAGAGCTGCTGCTTCACAGGTAGAAGGCCCTGAGTTCAATCCTCAGCATCTTCATTTACGAGGATCATAACTCAATAGACGTAGCTGCCTTATGCTGAATCAGACTAGTGGTCCATCAAAGTCAGTACTGTCTACTTAAACTGGCAGTGAGTCTCCAGGATCTTAGGCAGTGGCCTTTCATATCACTTACTACTTGTTCCTTTTAACTGGAGATGTTGGGGATTGGACCTGGGAGCTCCTGCATGCCACGCAGATGCTGTTCCACTAAGCCACAGCCCCTCAGATAGTAGCTGATTCGAAAGATCTCTGCTTAAGATCCTGGACAGTCACAAATTGCCTGATAGATTAATGGTCTGATTCAGTATAAGGCAGTTCCATATATTCATGTATGTTCAAAGGATTCCTGAGGTGCAAAACCATTGATGCTAAGCATTTCTCACTGAGAGAGCAGATTAAAACATACCTTATACTCTACAGCAGTTTCATACTAAAAGGAAGGATTGATACTGGCAACGAGATAGAATTACTGGTTTAATTCAGAAATATCCACATTGATTTTGCTTCTCCCTTGTAATGCTTTAGTTTCACATCATTTTCTGTTTAATACTTCATTTGATTTCATTTATGTTTTATTTATTTTTGACAAAATTTATATCCTGCCTTTCTGCCCAATCAAGGTCACCACACCAGCTAACAATTAAAAGACGCATGATAAAAATAATCATGAAACCATATTTTTATAGTATGACATTGAGGTGGAAGGTGGGTTACAAAACAGAAATTATTTAAGAAAATATTCTAATTCCATATTGGAAAGTTAGTAAGGGAATGGTTGCTGTTATCATTAAACATTGGAACGATTGTTGGCATTTCAGAAAGTTACCCTGGAAATACTGAAACAATGCTTCCAATACATAATAAAGCCCACAATCATTCTCAATCCTCATAAAAGGGGAGGAGTAGTGGAGAGAGAAAGAAAGGAAGTTCCTCCTGCACCCATCAGCTATTTCTTGCAGCTTGGGTCTCTTTAATTTTTAAAGGGTCATTATTATCTATGGCATGTGTCTCCGGAGTCAAGATGCCTGGTCTACCTCTATAGAAAATAGTGGCCCTTTAAAATTAGAACATCTCTGCCACCGTTAGTCAGCCTGTGAGCTTCATAGTTGACTGGGGATTTGAATTCCGTTAATAGTCTAAGCAATATGCTTTGGATCTTTAACAGGGTCAGAATAGCCCTGAGGGGTAGTTAGGATTTCTTCTGCCTATCATTTTGCAGTAAGAATCACTTGGATGAAGGATGGAATCTCTGAGAATGTCAGCTCAATTGTTTGGAACACTAAGAAAAATAGAGTGGGAGACCTGCTGTATTATAGTTGCCAATGGGTGATTCCGCTCTAGTGGTTTTCCATGGTTCAGCTTCCAAATAACCTTGATTTTTTTTGCGTTTCTGCACGTGGGAAGGCAACCCTAGCAGCAGCTTTGAAGTCACTGCAGTCTTTGTCCAGTTTTTTTTCCTTCCTGCTTTCCCCCAACTTATTTGTCCATTCGCTGTCGATTAGGGATTTTAATCATGCAAAATTCTTTATCCGATGTTGTCTCCACCCTTGCCCTTTTTCTTGCCCTTCAAATCAACTAAATTTGATTGGTTGATCACATTTTCCAAGCCACACCCACTACCCTTTCCCTTCCCCTCTTGTTTCTTTTTTTAATTTTTTTTAATTAAAAATGTTGCCCTGTTTCTACATGTCTATGCAGAAACATATCCTGTGTCACGTGATGACCACTGACCAATAACAGGTCTGTTTTTCAATGCGCCAAATTTGTTACTTGTTGCTCACTGACAGCTGACAGCTTCTGAGGCAGAGGGAAAGCATGATGGAGGGGCCTCAGTGCTCGACTGGCAGTCGAGGAGTTTCATGGAGGGAAAAAGAGATCCTGGACTTGCTCAATTTATGGGGAGAGGAGAAAATTCAGGAAGGCTTCTCCATTTCACACAGAAACATAGACATATTTGAGCGCGTATCAGAGCAGATGAGGGAAAGGAGACACTGCAGGTCAGCAACTGAATGCCGAACAAAATTTAAAGCACTCCGTCAGGAGTACAAGCAGGTGGCAGCTCAGAACAGTTGATCATTCCACCACACAGCTCACAAAGAAGGCAGGAGAGATAGAGGCAGGGTCATTGGTAACAATTTTTCCTCCAAATGTCAATAACCAATACTTATTCCACGATATTGGCGGGAAATGCTGTGACCTATCAGATGTGTTTGTTTGATGCAACGTTTATATGTAGCAATGTGTGTTTTGAGAAAAATGTTGATGTGTTTGTTTGATGCAACATTTATACGTAGCAACATTTTTTAAAAAAAATTAAAAATGAAGAAGATGCACGTCTGTCGACACTTCCCCCAAAAAAGCAATGAGGAATCATTTTTAATACTGGCAAATTCTGCATGATGGACTTTGAGCATGATGAAATGAAATGTCAATGCGAAACAAAAGCCTTAATGTGGAATCGGGGAGCGGTGGATTTGTACAACTCCACTGCAGCACAACTGCTCAGAAAGTCCAATCAAAGTCAATCATGCAGAAGAGCTCTATAATACCAAAATACTTGCTGCTACCTGAATGAAATTTGGCAGAGGGGCTCTGTGATGGCACAGCATCCATAATGATAAAATGCTAAGGCATTGTGTTCATTATCATAAAATGGAATGTTCATTTTACAGCAAGGAAGCTGAAACCTCAATGGCAACCTCTCACATGCAAGGGTTTAGGGATACCCAGTATTTGGTACCACTTCCCTCAAGCGTCAAGCATAGTTCAGCTCCACAAACTGAAGCATTGGAATTGTCAGGCTATGGAGGAATTCAGCACTCTGGAAGCACAACTTGAGTGTCCTCTCACCCCATGCTTGGAAAAAATTACTGAGGCCTGAGAATGAATGGACTCTGCTGATTTCACCCCCCCCCCCCCCAATATTTATGAGCATGGCAATTATTTTTGCTGTTTGGAGTAGTTAGTCAAATCACTTTTAAGTCACATGCTTCCATGCAAATCCTGAGATAGATTAGTAGATCTCCAAGTTTGATAAGAATCATAGTTCCTTGCAACTTGTACCAATATATAATGTATAGCTCTGATCGGTTCTGTACATCAAAGCTGCAAGGGAACAGTGAAGTTACCATCCTCTTAGAACCCTCCCAGGATATCATATTCAGCCATATATTTAGCAGAGTTTGGTCACATGCCATCAGTGGACTACATTAAATGAATCTGCTGATCCTAATCGGCAAGTATCTGAACTTCTCTCTTCTCTGGACTGTGGAGCCTAATCGAGCCCCCATCCCTCATGTTCCCGCTTCATGCTCAATGACCCCAACTTCCAATCCAAACACAAATTAGTCCATACTACCCAATCTGAATGAAGATGTGTACCAAGTGTCCATATCCATGAGCTTCATTTACATCTTGTATAGGTGCCCTATGGTATAAAGATAGAATCCCATCAGGTGCTTTTGGGTTTTTTTGACTTCTTACTCTTTTTTGGGCTTTACCCTGCTGGCTTCTTTTTCATACTACTAGGATCTTTTGTGCACCCTTTAAAAATATTTTTAATATGTTCCTACCATGCCCTATGCAAGTTGTGTGCCTGGACACCAGGCATCCATTTCCAGCTTGTGAGTACAATTAAATGCAATCCCTCACATCTGTTTCTTTTTGAAGTTCATTTGAGAATCTTCCATCTTGGACACATCATTCTTTGAGATAGGTAGTATGCTTCTTATTGGAACCACACCTCCATATACACTAACATATTTAGGAATATCTAGAACAACATTTCAACTAGGAAAACTAGCATTTTGTTAATTATGATTGTATGAGTTGTAACTAGAGATGGGCATAAACCGGGAAAATACTGAACTGTGTGGTTTGTGGTTCGTTGCATTTCACGAACCACGAACCATGAATTTTCATGAACTTGCTCCGGTTCACAAACCAGTTCATTTGGTTCATAAAAACATCACTTCCAGGGCAGCAGAAGGTCTGCAAAAAGCCCATCCCCCTGTTGCCTAGGAAACTGATTTATTGGCGCTCGGCTGTCTTCAGTGACAGACCAAAAAACTAATCAAACAAACCAGTCTAAAGTTCATGGCGGTTCATCAGAAATGGGCTCTGACGAACAGCTGGTTCACAAACCACAAACTGGCTGGTTCATGACAAACTTTGGTTCATATTTTGGTTCGTGCCCATCTCTAGTTGTAACTATATATGATATATATATGTTAATCTTTTGGGGGGCAGTCTGTTCTCTAGACATGCTCAAGGAATGCCTACTAAGGCTGGAGGATAGACACCATTAGCTGTTTGAGTAACAGCTCCCTGGCAGTGAAAAGTAAAAACGTAGGATGCGGTTGGAGGGCACAGGTGGCTACAACCTTGCTGAAGTTGAGGCTGTCTGGATCTGGTCAGTGACCTGATGAGAAACATCCCAATATAAACTGCTTTTACCAGTATGACTGAAAAAAGCTGACATATAAATTAAATACATTTTGTCTGCTTTGGCTGAGAGTCCCCCAAATCCTGGAATGAATATGAAAATATGATGTACTGATTTTTTTTCCTCTCCAAGCTTTAAAACACAGCACCATTGGTGGTCATGGTTGTGAGGTGGCTGAACCAGGATAAACACAAGTCCAGATAGACGGAAGAGCCAGAAAGTGCCTATATAAGGAAAAAAACAGCTCTTGCTTGATTTGCTCTGAAGGCTCTTCATTTCTATTCCTTCCTTTTCTCACCTTGAAGCATCTGCACTTCCTACTCCACTGAACCCAACCTGTGACTATTTAAGCCAGCAGTCTTTTTGCGAAAGCAGCCCCAATCCCCTCCACGAAGGATTGGTTTTTGTGACTAAACTGGTGAGTGAACAGAATTCAGATTGTTGCATGTTCTCTTTCTCTCCCTCTCTTTTTAATTATACATTTCCACCATCTAAAAGATACTAATTTTTTTAAAACAAAAGGATAAATAAATAAATTGAGGTATGGCATCCTTTGCAGCTTATAAAACAAAGTATTACAAAGTATTTTAGCCTGTGATAATGTAGTTATAATTTAGATTTCAGAGACATCAATATCCTAATTTTTATGGAACATTTTCTTCTATTTAGTGGCATTACCAATGTACATTTTGGTAAAAATCCATTCTAAACAATTTCTTCAGATTTGTCCATGCAATCTCATGGGTATTCATTATTTGTGACTTTCCAAAAATGAAAGGGAAAAAAAATCTTCTTTGGAAGGGTATTAGATATCTCCTCTGGTTGCTGATATTAAATAGTTAGTGTGGTTGATTTTACTTGACTTATCATGAAGTTCACTTTGTTTCTCTGGGCCATGGAACTCATCCTCTTGAGTGCATACAGATATGTAGGTTTGCCATGTGCCCACCAGTGGTGGGAAAAATCCTGGTGGTTTGCCCCTCTTCCTCTAGTGATCAGCAGGAGGTGGCAAGCTGTCCAGAGATCACCTACCAGTGGCGACCCTAGTACCAAGGCATGTTTGAAGATACACAATGATGATACTAATCAGGTCTAGGTCATGAGTTCCTAAACGGGAGGGCTGTCTAGGGATCCTGTGTGCATCATGCCTGGAATAAAAGGTGATATATAAATGTAAGATGGATTTTTAAAAAACCTTTAAAGAAAATCATGACTGCTTGGTTGTGCTCCATTGAAATGCTTAATGTTCAATCTCTTATGTTCTGTTCCCATTAAAAAGGTCCATGAGCTTTGCAAATTGTACCCATTGTTTTCAGAGTAATGCATCTGCCCCATCTCATGCTTTAAAATAGTTAATTCTCCATTTCCTTATAGTCTTGATAATTCCTGACCCTTATACATTACACTCTGGCATGCAGAACTTCCCATGTTCAATCCTCGGCATCTCTAGTTAAAAGGATGGGGTAGAAGGTGATGACAAAGACCTTGAACAGGATGCAATTCAACATAGATAAGTGCACAGTATTACATCCAGGCCACAAAAATGTGAAGCACAAATACAGGATGGGAGATACACTTCTGGGTAGTAGTGTATGCAAAAGAGGTCTTGGAGTAAGAGTGGACTGTGAACTAAATATGAGCAGTCAGTTTGATGTGGTGGCAAAAAAGGCAAACTCAGTCTTGGGTTGTATCAAAAGGGCCATTGCATCAAAATCGCAAGAAGTCATAGTACCTCTCTATATTGCCTCGGTCAGGCCGCACCTGCAGTACTGTGTGCAGTTCTGGAGGCCTCACTTCAAAAAGGATGTGGACAAAATTGAGAGGGTGCAGAAGAGAGCGATGAGAATGATCAGGGGTCTGGAGACTGAGCCCTGCAAGGGAGGAGATTGAGGGGAGACATGATTTCTTTCCTTAAATATTTGAAAGGCTGCCATGTGGAGGAGGGCAAGGAGCTGTTCCAGTTGGCAGCAGAGGATAGGACTAGAGATGGGCATGAACAGTCAGAGTAGTTCAAAGGTGGAATCAGCTGCCTAGGGAGGTGGTGAGCTCCCCTTCACTGGCAGTTTTCAAGAAGAGGCTGGATGAATATTTGTCAGAGATCCTTTAAATTCATCTTGCATTGGGCAGGGGGTTGAACTAGAAGGTCTGTATGGCCCCTTTCAACTCTGTGATTCTGTGACCTGAGAAAGTCACTGCTAGTCTGCCCTAGATAAACCAATGGTATTTGTGTGTTCATGTGGTTTCAGAACATATAAACATCTTCCTCTTAATTGTAGACAGATGGGAATGCACTTAAGAACATAACCAGAGACCTCTTGGATCTGATCAAAGTTCCATTTTAGTCCATACTGATTCTAATGGCCAGCCAAGTGCTTCTGGAGAGCCTACAGGCAAGGAATGATGGGAACAATCCATTGTTAACCCTCTAGTCACTGAAATTTAGAGAAGCTGAGCCTCCATATGCTATTGTAGCAAACAGTCAGATAGGTCCTTTGGGATATGCTACAAATATCTTCTAGTCATGATCTCTAAACAGAACCTTAATATTTAAAGGCTTTAAATTGTAGTTGCTGACAGCAAAGAATGAGAGAATGCTTTGTATATAACTCATGATTAACTGAACCTTTGGCATGACCACTGCGATACAACATAAACTATAAGGCTTTAGTTCCAAAATGGAAAAAATCAGTACAATTTTCCCTTAGCATCTACTTTACAGAATTATTCATCAGGACTAGTTTGATGAAGCCCACAGTTAGATCTATTTTGTTATACCACACTTGCTAAGTAATTAAAACACCATATCCCTGCAAAGCCTCTCTGCTATTTTGAACGATGGCCCAAGGAAAAAGACACTGCATCCTATGACGTTGTTGAATCTTGTCCTAGGATACAGGATTCCCAGTCAAATATCTGTTTCTGCCTCATCATAGCTATGAAGAATTGTTATCTTTTCTTTACGATCCTCTTCTTGGTGCTCCTTCCTAATCCAGGTAAGTAGTTATTTCAGCTCTAGACAGAACAACTTTTACAACTGTCAGCTTGTTGAGAAAATTTGCGCGTTGGGTTTTCCTTCTTTTGGTTCACTTTCCATTCTCTCCCTTTCTCAAACCTCCATACATCACTGTGCATTTAGGAGGGTCAACAAGGACTTTGGTAAGGGTTATACTTCAACAATTATCATTTTCTTTTCATTTTATAATTTAAGAAAGGGCATGATAATTCTTTTCATGAAATGCTGAGAGTATTGATATAATTCATGAGTTTATTTTGGGAAGAGATTTTTGTTTTCGAGTATCCACTCCATTATTCCTTATAATGGGGAAACAAATTCAACTTTCCAGAGCAGCTATCTTTTAACCAAACAGCACCAAAATTTCAGGAAACATAGCCCTCCCTCAAAGATCCCTTACAGTTTGAATGGATTGGACAGCGGGGTCTGATTTTACAGACCCCTGAAAAAGGTGCATCCTGTCACCATTGTTTCTTATTGAATCACCTCAACTGAACTCTTCACCCCATTGCTCTATTGTCAAACAAGGCTTCCCACTCTGGGGACTACTCAATAGGATAGCCCTATTGTCTTCCTTTCGATTGGCAAAAACCAGAGCCAGCCCAGATCAGCTAGTGCTAGTGCTAACAGCCTGGCAAGGCAGAAAGGTCAACTCTTATATTTCCAGTAGTTGCAGGTAGCCATAGTGCTTAAGAGGTTACGATGTGAACCAGCACTCTGAAGATTCAAATCCCACTACTGCCACAAATTCAGTAGGTGGCCTTGGGTAAGCCACTCCTCTCAGCCCCCGTCCCACACTGGTATTGTGGGGATAATAATAGCACTGACCTTGTTCACCACTGTTTAGATGAGCAGTATATAAGTGCAGTTATTATTATATTGATGCAAAGCAAAATGTACAAACAAAATATCCAAACAAAAAGTGCAAGCTTTGAATTCTCTTGAACTCTTCATCAGACTGTGTATTATCAACTACCACCCACCAAAAAGGGAGTGTAAAAAGATGTTTCAGGCCATGAAGAGGAAGGCTGAAGATCATGGCCTGAAACTTCTTCCCCTCATTGGGGTGGTGGTGGTGAAGAACAAGCACCCCATCTGATGAAGAGTTCTGGAAAACTGTAAAGTTTGCCCTATTTTGTGTAAACTTGTTTTTTGGCTCTTGCTTTGGATCAATACGTCTACTTGCATTCCTGGAAATTTAAGGATACTGGAAACTTAAGGGCATGTACAGCTGGAGAGTGGTGGGGGCTGCTGAGCTAGTGAGCAGGCTCCAGTCTTCTCACAAAGTTTAGCTGCTCAGGAGCCCATTTTCTGGCTGTTGGGGTAGGCTTTGTTGTCTCCAATGGCAGTGTTTGGGCCTTTAAGCAACCAAGAGAAAGGCATGCAGCATGGCATCGGAGATGCCAGCTAGGATGATGTTGACCAAGTAAGTCCAGGGCTGGTTTGTTAGGTCTTTTGCTTTTAAATTTTAAAGGTCAATGTGGAGAGAAGGGTAGAGGTCTACCCAACTAACTAACTGGAGGCCAGGCCTTCTCAACTATCAGCTGTTAATCAATGTCTCTCATCCCTTGAAATGTTAAAGGGCCATTATGCTCTTTGGAGTTAGACCTGGACTTAGTACCACCAAACGGCTATTTGTCAGGCACTTCTTCTCTTTCCCTCCCTGCATTCCTATATCTCCTATATCTATAGATAAATTTTCATTACTCTCAGAATTTAGGAAGTACTTTGGATGATTTCAGGTTTCCTTGAACCAACCAGAAACAGTGAATTTTTCCATTTGGAAATATCCAAATACATACCCTTAACTTCAATTGGTTTAAAAGGGTGTAATTCTGATTAGGATCGCATTGTATGTTTCATACATAAGTTATCCTATGGTATAAAAATTGCTGGAAAAAATGTTGCCAAGAACTGATGTAACATAGCAATTTCAGTAGATGATGGGAAGGGAAGGCCTATCTTACAATGTATTTTTAAAAACATCTTGGATCCAAAATGTTCTCCTTTTGAGAATGCCCATTTAGCCACAAAGCCCATTTAGAGAACCTTAAGCATGTTAAGACTGGGCAGAATTAGCTGCACACCTGGTTTAACATTTATATTTTCTCCTGTTTAATATCCCCTCCATGTTAGCCTACCTCTGTCTAGTAATAAGGCTTAAAACAGTGATTGAGGATATTGAAATTAGGGATGTTGCGAATTTTGCTGAAAATTTGTTCAACAGTTAAATTCACCATGTTTGAAGGTTTTGCTCAGATGTGAGCTGATCACCTGATCTGTTCAATTCATGCCAAACATCCACAGATGCCTGCCAAACAGGTTTGCATTGGTCTTTTGCAGAATTGCTCATGCACAAAGACTCTGCCAATTCAAACAATTTGACAGCCATTATCATCACTAGGGAACTTCTTAAATGAACACCAAAGGGAAGAGTTTTATTAAAAGTATTAAATTTATTTATTAAAACCATTTCTGTATACATGATTTATTTGATCTCTAGCAGAATTAATTGTCTATTTAAGCAATTGCCTGCTGATGAGCAGAGCAGTCATGCTGCAAGGATAGAGGGAGGAGAACTCAATTAGTCTGTGTGAGAACACACAAGCTCAAAAAGCTGATTGCACTGCACTGTGTGATTAGGAAGGAATAAAGTGAAGCAAGTTGCCAAACAGATCAATGAACAGTCAAACTGATTATCAAAAAATTGGCTCCCTGTTTGCAATCAATAGTCAGGATGTGACCAAAACTGACAGGTGTTCAAGCATCCTTAGCTGAAATCAAGAGTGAGTTGGGCAGTTGGCACATACATAAAAATAAGAAATACTTCACTGTGAAACAGTAACTTTGCCTGCTCCAAAAGTAGGTAATGCATAACTTCATGGTGGCAAAATTGCTGGCAATAATAATTTCACTGAAACGCAAAATCAGTTTCAAATGAATTTTAGGTGAGATTCTGTACTGTAATCTGCACTTAGGTTTTGTTTTTCTTATATTTAAATGCTGAATGTTAATTATATGGTCAATTTTTATCTATTGTATAAAATATCCTGTTTGCCATATATTCTCCATTTTATAGATCTTGTACTTTTAAACTATTGTTATTTAATAATTTCACATTTGTACTTGATTTTAACTGTATTAAATTATGCTTAAGGCCTATGGCCATATAAGCAGAGTAAATGATAAAGTTTAGAAGAGTGACAATAATCACCTATAACTTCGTACAGTTCAATTCCAGTTTGCTTTTGTATGCCGATAGGATTCACTAGAACAGCGAGGGTTAGATCCTGTATGAACAATGACGCATTCTGCATTTCAATGTCCTGTCCTCCTGAGTTTAGAGCCATTGGAAACTGTGATCATTTGACCTCTTGCTGCAAAAGGTGAGGATAAACAATTGTGACAAAAATACACATTAGTTTAAAAGTTTAATGAATCAGTAAGCTGAAGATGGTGTCATTAAAGCTCAGCAGCCCACAGTATACATGTTCTGGTTTTTCCCTCTATGAGTAAACTAGACCAAACAGAGTCTGCATGTTTTTCAAATGACACAAAACCTGCAAAAACTGTTGGATCAGGAAAAAGGGGATGACTTGTGATGAGGAACACTAATTTACTTGGCTTTAAGGGAGAGTTAGAGATGGGCTATTGCTGTCAGCATAGTTCCTCTTATTTTTTTTAGTTTTTTTTAATCTGTCCAACATTTACATAGTACCACATATTATTTATATGTGTGTGTATACACACACATATATACATACACGTATATACATACCGAGAGGAAATATAGTTATATAATAATAAATATGAACTGTTTGCTTGTCAGTTTTTAGAATCTCATTCCCCATATCTTATTTATCTAAGACCTTTTATTCAAATATTTTGTGCTCTTTTAACACTGTGCCATCAACATTCTTGCTACAATATAAAAAAATCAAGGATCAGGGCTCTCTGGACTTCAGGAATATAATCTATTAGTTATTTTTTCCATTTCTTGAAGCTACCTTCCTCCTTTCCCCTCCAACAAACGACTTTGTTTTCAATTGCCTCATTCCCCTTCCCTCCACAATGATGCTGGCAGAGTCAGATCTTGGCTTGCCAGCGCCCAGGGCAATCCAAGTCTGGTGGTCCCCCTGTCCCCCTGTGTGCATGCTTTGCATGCACATGCTCCCAGCACTGCGTGATGATGTCACTTCCATCATCACACAGGGTGCCCCCAGAAGCATGCTACTCACGCTGCCACTGGAGGGCAGGTAGCACGCAGCAAGCCGGCCACCCCATCAGCATGGCAGGCACACAGTGTGCTGTGGAGCTGGCAGCGGCAGCCAGCTGAGCAGAGGGCTGGGAGCCCGCCCGCACCATGCTCCTGCCCTGATGACAGGGTGGCCGGCTTGCTGCGCACTCCCTGTCCTCCAGCGGCAGTGTGGACGGCACGCTCCTGAGGGGCACTCTGTGCTACTGGCAGCACACGTGGCAAGCCAGCTGTCCTGTCAGCATGGCAGGCATACAACATAGGTGGCTTCCCAGGCCTCCTGCCCAGCTGCCCCACGCTGCCACCTGCGCGCGCTCCCGGGCTGGTTCATGGGTTTTTTTGGTTCATATTTAGGTTAGTGCCTATCTCTAGTCATAACTAATTTTGTCAGGAATCGTGCAAGTCGCTACAGTATAGGTAAGGATAATTGGCAAGTACCATGATGAGCTGTCTAAGGATGGGGGGCAGTTCCCAAGCAAGCCTATTTTTGGCTCATGTGGCCTATTAGGCAGGGGAGGGGACACCGTCAGTGGATGAGTCATATCCATTGAGGCCTGAGATACTGGAGCAGCATGTAGGGGGATAGAAATGAGCTTTAACACTTTTAAGCACTGTTTATGCAAAGCTGAGGGTAAATGAAGCCAGCTGGAACACTGGCCTAGTTCGGAGCCAGGGTGGGTTTGCCCAAAATGCTGGTAGCTGCTACAGGCTGCTTTTTAGCTGATGTAGATAAGTAATTAATAAACTGGTAAACCTGCATAATGGCATCTTGTGTTCTTATTTAGTGGTGCTGGGTACAATTTAATAGGAACATTCCCAAAGAGAAATAAAAGTGTTATAACTTATTACCACCCAAACCAAGATAAACACAGGGAGGTTCATTTTACTAGATCTAATTTAACCTGAGCCCATAATCTTTCATAATTAATTCTCACAGAGATCATTCAAATTAAAAAGCCATATATCACAGATATCACGCTAGTGAAGAGGCCATTCAAGATCACAAATTAAGAAATTATTTTCTCTGTGCTATAATTTATATTTAGTCTGATTAAATCTGTTTTATTTATATTAATTTGGAATCCAGATGTTTATTGTAACTTTCCAGCCATTGCAAGCTGTGTTATACTCAATTTAGATGTCTTGTTGGTGATAATACAATGTAATGAGCATAAAAAATTATTTTTAAATATTTCTGAGTGTCAGGTGTTCAGGATCACCTGTCATATTTAATATTGATGCTGTTGTAGTGGTTCTGTCGCTCGTACCTGGGGTGGTGAGAACGGGAAGTGGTTGTTGACTCCTGCAGTAATCTCTCTCTGCCTGCCTGGCCTTGAGAAGTCTATGAATCCCACAACCTGTTTTCCTGCTTGCAGAGTTCGAGAACTGTTAGGAGGAGGGGGGAGGAAAACTTAGGAATTTTTATCTGATTTAGGGTTGTCTGTAGCCGCCAGTCCTAGCAAGGATGGTGTAAGTGTATGAAACTGGAATCTTATCAATAAAGAACTTTAACTCCTGAAGTGAAGTCTTTTGAGAGTTGCCTGGCATCTTTATACTGAACACCACTAATAACTTTTATATCTTAATCATTCCTTATCCTTTCAGCGAGAGTCAACAATGGCAAATAAGATGACAGACAAACGACATCATTGTCTTATGCTTCGATTTAAGATTACTGGAGTAGAAAGAAACTGATTCATCTGAAGATGCCCTCTAAGATGCCTGTGTACTCCTTTAAATGTATTTGAAAAACTACCTTCAATATTGCAAGCCTGTGGAGCTGAGTACAGGAATTCCATTTCACTCTATTAAATACCTTCTCAGTGTCAAGTAACATAGGCACTGTCTCTTTTTTCTTTTTTCCAGTTGATTTATAACAGATATTGTTTGCATTGTATCATCTATTAAATATCTACCCTTAAAAAATCTGTTTGATCTTGATGAATACATTTAATCAGAATTTTATTCAGTCCTGCAACCAAAAGAGACATAAAAATCTTATAATCTATATTTTTTATTTTTATTAGTTTTTTTAACAGTTTTTCAACTAACAACAGTACTTAAATATACAATATATTAAACAGATATATTCATTAACATGGAAATAATGTTCAACATTAACCATAAACTTAGAACATAATAACAATAGAAAAAGTTTTTAACTTGTAAACAGCACACCACAAATCCTGCAAGGTGGTAGCCTATTTATCTTAAGAAAAGAAAATGTGAATTTCTTATAAGCAGAATTGAATATTATAATTATAGATAAGCCATAGAATAGTAGAGGTCTTGTTTTGTTGTATTTTTATATCCAGTATCTTCTTTAGTCAGGTAGTCTAAGACAGGAAGCCATTTTTCAAGAAAATATGATTTGTAGTTAGGGTTTTCTCTCTGAGCCATCTGGTCTGTGATTTTTTGCATAATAAAGTGGTCCCAAATGCGGTTTTTCCAACTATTCAGGGAGGGAGCAGTTCTTTGGTTCCAGCTTAAAGCTATTGTTAGTTTAGCTATAGCTAGAAGTGAGTAAATGAGGTCCAATCTGGCAGTAGGAATCTCAGGATTTTCCCAATAGTTTAGTAAAATTATTTCTGGGGATTTTGGGACTGCATTATATAAACCCTTCCTTATCTGCAAATTGTTGGAAGCAATGTAGGGAACAGGGTACTTATATTCACTGCTGGTGGGGTTTTAAATTTATTAGTTCTTTTTGGGATGCAATAATTAAGGAAATTGAACACATAACGATCTATATTTAATAAAGATGACGGTCTGTATGAAAGAGAGCTGCTGGGTAGGTGTGTGCACCAAGAAAGTTTCCTTTTTTCAGTTTTGGTTCTGGGGTTTCCAGAATAATCCCATTTCATTACTAGTTTATTCTTGGTCAACCAGTGCTGGCTCAGAACTGATTTGTTTCATTTTTTTTGTTTTGGTCTATTTTGCGTGCATTGGCCGCACATGTAAAAATGTATGCTGTTCTTTTCAAGTGAAGTGGGGTGTGGAAAAAAGGTTCTGGGGCAGCTGTTTTGTACTTAACCAAAAACAGCATCAACCATTAGATCCCCTCCTCATCTAAATGATTAATCCGCTGAGTTTTTCCTCAAGAACAAAAACACATACACAACAATGGACCCATAGAAAGTAAGTGTCTGCAGGTGAAACAGTGGCAGCGGGGCATTCCCAAGCAGGAGACCACTGAAACAAGTGCAAAAATAAATACTGCTTCACTTTTTCTATAGTTTCAATGACTTATTATTGCAGGGAAGGCGGCATGTATACTCCGATCTCATCAGATCTCAGAAACTAAGCTGGGTGAGTGCTTGGATGGAAGACCACCAGGGAAGATTCTGCAGATGAAGGCACTGGCAAACCACCTCTGCTTTTCAATTGCCTGGAAAGGCCCTTTCTGGAGTCATCATGAGTCAATTATGACTTGACGGCATGCACACGTTTACACATAATAGCTTATTACGATGGCTGTTGTGGGTTTTCCGGGCTGTATTGCCGTGGTCTTGGCATTGTAGTTCCTGACGTTTCGCCAGCAGCTGTGGCTGGCATCTTCAGAGGTGTAGCACCAAAAGACAGAGATCTCTCAGTGTCACAGTGTGGAAAAGATGTAGGTCATTTGTATCTACTCAGGAGGGGTGGGGTTGAGCTGAGTCATCCTGTAAGAGTTTCCCAGGGTGTGGAATGCTAATGGCGGGAGGCTTCACTGTATCCTGAGGAGGTTCTTTTGCATATGGATTGGTACTTGATGTGCTAATCTTCTCTGCAGGGCTATTGTCGGGGATAGAATGTTTTGTTAGCCTGGTGTTTTTCAGAACTGGAAACCGTGGGAGAGGCTTGGAGGTCCACTGGATATAATGAAAACCATGAATGCCAATTAACTTGCATTGGCTCCATTGAAATACATTAAAGTACAGAAAAGTAGCAATGAAAATATGGAATGGAGTTACGGAATTGTGCTTGGGGGCTGGAATGATGGTCCCAAGAGTAGAATGACAGTCCAAGAGACCAGCTAAACTGCTCTGGGGCTGGAATGACGATGCCTGGGACCATCATTCCACTGGGACGGCTGTCATTCCAGCCCTAGAACAGTTTATTCTGGTCCCAGGGACCACCATTCCACTCTGCCAGCCACTGGAAGGTATGAAACAAAATGAAACATACAAACTTTTTTAGTCAGAGGTGCTTGTTTCAATTTAGTTTCTCAGATTTGGTTCAGCATTCTGGAAGCTGCTTTAACAAACTGAATCAGCAAGTTCCATGTATAATTTCAGCTTGTGTTTTCCATTATGCACACCCCTACTGTTGAGTCTTTTTTTGGTTTACAAATAAATATCACCCTTGCATCATTCCAAGACGCAGGGAAAGAGCCATTTTGCAGGCATTTATTAAACATCCTAATTAATAACTGTATTAATGCCTATCTAACATAGCTTTATAGTACTGTGCACTCAGGTCATCTTACCCTGGAGATTTGTTGTTTTTTGAACATTTTGAACAGAACCTCTAATTTTCTGAGCTTATTTTAGGTAATTAAAAATATTTTTTGTTAGTCTGTTATTACTTATCTGTCCATGCCAGGATAGACAAGGCAAATTAGACACAAGACAATAATTGGCTAAAACATTCTTCTCTATTGATTTTTGTAATGTAGTGAATGGATATCCATCTATTTTAATGACCAGGGAAAGAAGCAGTTAGTCACTAATTGATCTATGATGGACAGCAGATACTCATTAATGTGATCCTTACATGATTTAAACAACCAGGATGGACAAAGATCCAGAGTACAAAAGCTGGCCTTCACAGATCCCAAGATCCTATCAACATCTATTACATTAACTGGGCCAAATGATATATAAATGGATCAGACAAAGTGCTACTGTCTCAGTTATATTACAGCCAGCATCCAAACTGGAACACTTTTTAGAGATTTTATCAGAAAAAAACTTCACATTAGTGTCACAATCACTAGTTCCTGCAAATATAAAATAGAAAAGAGTCTAGTAGCACCTTTAAGACTAACCAACTTTACTGTAGCATAAGCTTTTGAGAACCACGGCTCTCTTTGTCAGATGCATATGATGAAGAGAACTGTGGTTCTCAAAAGCTTATGCTACAGTAAAGTTGGTTAGTCTTAAAGGTGCTACTGGACTCTTTTCTACAGACTAACATGGCTAACTCCTCTGGATCTGTGAATATAAAGGCTCAGTTAAGAGTCAGCAAGTGCCTAAATACCTTAAACAGCTGAACTGGGCATGAACTAGCTAATGCAATGGTGGCAGAGAGACCAAGCAGGAATTTTTAGGGCCTGTTTCAGATTGGCTGGGGGAGGGGAATGGTGAGTGCCCTCAAGTCATAGCTGACTTGCATGGGGAAGAGGTCAAGGGGACCAACAATCAAGATCCTTGATCAGCATACTCATTGGAGCTTTTAAGCAGAGGGCAACTCCCAGCCAAGACATTTTATGTTGTATTCTGTGTTTGACGGTGTATTGTACTATAAGGGGGCCAGTATCTTCTTGCTGTCTTTGTTAAAATTTTACCTGTGAATAACATTATCTTACTTTAAAGCTCTACTTTGTCTGGGAGGAGGGCTTTTGGCTGATGGTCTACTCCCATATAAACCTATGCAATTGTTGCAGTCATCTGTGAGCCACCAGAATTTAAAATAAGGTGGGCGACCACATAACATTGTGGTGGTTCCCCACTCTCTTTCTCCATATTGTTCTTATACTGTTCCTGGTTCCTGTCACCTACATCAGTACATCACTTCTACGGAAAACCCAGAAGTGACATAGGGTAGTTCTAGGAATCTCTAGAAATTCTGGATCATGGTTTTTTATTTCTAAGTTGAATATAAGGCTGTATTACTGACTCAGGCTACTGAATGCTTGGAAACAAGATTTTAAGGACATACTTGATCTGATGTGTGATTGAGAGGGCTGGACAAGGACCATAATATTCAGGACTTTTTTTCTGAGAAAAGAGGTGGTGGAACTCAGTAGGTTGCTCTGGGAGAAAATGGTCAAATGGCTGGTGGCCCCACCCCCTGATCTCCAGACAGTTTAGATTCCCCTCCATGCTGCAGCACGGAGGGCAATCTAAACTCCGCTCTGTCTGGAGATCAGGGGGCGGGGCCACCAGCCATGTGACCATTTTCAAGAGGTTCTGGAACTCCGTTCCACCGCATTCCAGCTGAAAAAAAGCCCTGATAATATTGATGGGTTACCTTTTTTTCACTGTTCCTTTTCCACAAAATAATTTGGTTCTCTAAAAATGCTATTCGTTCCAAATGGGGGTGGGGGTGGGGAACCCTTCAAGGAAATGTATATTTTCCCAGCATCCAAACTGGAACCTGAAATGGTTCCAACCTGAACTGGTTACAAGTAGCTGCAATTTTCCCCAATGGGAGAACTTACAGGTAGCTAGGTAGATAGTTGTTTCATGGGGCTGTTTCAGGCTGGGAAAATGGCACAGGAGGGACATTTCTCATGTTCCATCTTGATCTAGGATTGCCCACTCCGGGTTGGGAAATTCCTGAAGATTTGGAGTTGGAGCCTGGAAAGAATTGTGGTAGGGGACAGACCACAGTGGTGTGCGAGCCAGTTGGTGTAGTGCTTAAGAGTAGTGAGACTCTAATCTGAAGAATCGGGTTTCATTCCCCACTCCTCCACTCGAAGCCAGCTGGGTGACCTTGGGTCAGTCACAGCTTCTAGGAGCTCTCTCAATCCCACCCACCTCACAGGATGATTATTGTGGGGATAATAATAACACACTTTATAAACCATTCTGAGTGGGTGTTAAGTTGTCCTGAAGGGCATTATATAAATCGAACATTAGTAGTCGTAATAGTAGCAGCAGCAGCAGCAACAGTAGCAGTAATATAATGCCATAGAGTCATATAATGCCAGAGCAGCTATTTTCTCCAGGAAACTTATCTCTGTAGTCTAGAGATCAGTTCCAGGTGGTTGGCAGTTCAATCTTGATCTGAACTGGGCCTGCCCAATTTGACAGTCTATCTGCTGAAAGTCTATGTGTGAGACATATGGATGTTATACCAGATGAACTGATTGTAAGTGTCAGTGGTGGGTGTTTGCTTTTTGAAAACTAACCTTCTAACTACAAACATCTTAGCTTTCTGTCATTTGATCACACCATTGTGAGTTGCACTTAAAATCTCAGATATGAAGTTCATATACTTTATTTTTAATCTGATGAATAAAATAAAAAAACTGGCATTTTGTGTAGTACTTCAAGAGAACTGTGCACAAAAATGACCTAGTTAACATTAAAATACATGCACGTGAGGTAGGAAAGGGAAAGCATGTCTTGTCTTCTGCATCAGTTAACAGAATCTAAGCAGGACAGTGGAGTTACAATGGGAAAGAAAGGAGTGGCAATCAAGCGACAGGCAGGTGTGATAACATTTTGTAGGAGAATTCCTTCAGATGATAATTGGCAAGAGAGTGTTTTGAAGTTGCTTCTGGAAGAAGAGGGCTCTGGAAGAAGAGGACTGGTCCTTGTGTGAGTGGACCTATCCCTGGAAAACAGGTGAGGGCCTGTAAGGATTTGAAAGGGATAAAGTTATTATAAGCATGTCTCACTGCTCCTCTGCTTTCTAACATTGCATAAAGACTTTGGAAAACAGCATATTATAAACTCACAGCCATTTTTGCCCCGAAGCAATTTTTCTCTATACCTTTTGAGTTTAGCTGAAGAAAAATAAGCTAAAATCAGCAGAAAGGAACATTTGCAGGGAGTCAGAAGGTAGTTGAAATCTTTTCCTAAACCTTGTAAATAGATTTGGTAACTGGGGGGAGGGGTACTTACTGATGCGCTTTACTTTGCACACAAGCTTTGTACGCACCTGCTCCCAGCCTCTGCAGGACAACATCACTTCCAGAAGTAATGTCATCGCACTGGCCACAGGAGTGCTCCTGAGCCTCGTGGTGCACCAGTTCTTTACAAATCAGCCTGTTTGGGGCCAAAAGTGGCCCTATATGAAACTGGAGCACACTCGTGGCCAGAAGTGATGTTGTCACACAATGCTGGTAGCACATGTGCCATGCACTTGCCCAGGGCACATGCTGGTGGCAGGTGATTGCTGGGCACCTTCCCATCTCCTGATGGTTGCTGGCAATTGGCAGGCACAGGGGCAAACCACCAGGAGTTTGCCCACTGCTGGCAGGCACCTGGGAACCTACTTGTAAAATGTAGTTCCCTAGGATACCTATATATAAATCCAGAGCAGTCGGTGAGGTGGGGCAGATCCTAAAGCCTGCAGGCTTCCCATGGGCACACTTGCAATGTAAAAAAAAAAAAATCCAGTGGCACTTTAAAGACTAACAATGGCCATTGGCTGTCGGAAACTTCACCAAGAATTCCCACCTGTGCTAAAGGATAGAGATTCAGGTTTTAGTTTGCTGCAGGCTAGAAAGTATAAAAGCAAAAGTTAATAAAGCAATTAAGCACCATAGCAACAATTCACACCAAGCCTTGGCTCCTCTCCCCTCTTCTCATCAGACTCCCCAGTACAATTTTCCTTCCCATATCTATAAGGGTGCAAGGCTTTGCTGCTGGGAGTAGTATAAAGATGAATGAGCTAGAATTATAGAAAGGTTGAAATGAAAAGTAATAGCCAATTTTATCATAGGGAGAGGTGGAAATTATTTCTCTGTTGTAAATGTCTTACAAATATATTGATCACATCAACTGTACAGCGTAGTAATATACTAAACCACTTTCCCACTGAAAAGCAAGCACTTACAGTATGACTGCATCCACAGACTGATGATTTTCCGTGTTGCTTTTATGCAACCAAGAAAGCAAAAATTTGTATGATTTCTTTTTAAGGGTCTAGAGAGAATAAAACCAAAGAGGAGTGGCCAAATGGATGGGGGAGTGATTAGAAGAGAAAGTGGCTGCGCCATCACTGAAAGACCACCCTGGACATGTGAATCAATTCTTCCATCAAGTGCATTTATCCTTTCAGTTCATTGCACCAGTGGAAGGATATACACAACAAAAGGGGTAAAAGACCATTGGGCACTTTATCATCAGTGACATTATCACATAGAAGCAGAGCAGAATTGGAAAAAAAAGCATTTGATACTCTGCAAAACAAACTACTTACTTTGAACAGCACTTCAGTAGTCCTCCTTGGCAAGTTCCTGTTTCAGTAGAAAGTAGAGGACACTTTGCCTGACAGAAATGTAAGCCATCACGTCTGCATTCGATAGTATCTGGGTAAGGAGGACCTTGGGCATAACCTGAACAGAGAAGGTAGAGCATAAGTTTCTTGGTATCAATGTACAGAAACAATAAACCAGCCAAGGGGATTCACCCACTTTTTGCATTGTGGAGTATCATGCCTAGACAGTGTTATTTGCACTGTGTTCCAGTTCTGTAAACCTAGCCCTATAACACTGTTTATTTCAGGCCTTGTCATCTGATTAAACCTTTTTAAAATATTGTAATCTGCCTTGAGTCTCAGTGAGAAAGGCAAACTATAAATGAAGTAAATAAAATAATATAAAATGTGAAGAACAAGATCTACCAACATATTTCTGTTCAAAGTATCCCTTTCAAAGTGCCATTGCAACAATCTAAGATCCACTTAATAGTAATTTTTTCTCAAATTCAGTCCATTAGCCACAATTTTGATGGGAGGATTAGACAAGCATTTATCACTATGTCAAAGCTTCACTGAAAGGGTTTTCTTGAGTTTTTTACATCTTATTTAAAACATCTTATTTTACATCTTATTTAAAACATTGCATCTCTGTTAGGAATAAACAACAGGGAATGGTTATTGTGCTCTGTATGTGCATCTAGGAGTCTGCTATCAGAATGAGACTAAAGGGGCATCAAACGAGGCAGTTATTACGCCCTTCGAAATGTTGGCAATATTGGAAGCCATTCTTTACGACTGCCAAAAGAAAGTTGAACTTTTTCTCCTTGGACCATCTGAAACTCAAGTACCTTCTGGGATGACATTCGCTTCTCGGGGGTTAAGCATGTACCCCAATGCAAAATTTTAAAAGAATGATGCTTATTTATTTTTCCTGACTATTTTAAATATTTTTTTTATTTCTCAGTCGCATTTCCTCTTCAATTAGATTAATAAAACAATATACTTTAATGAAAGCTTGTGTGGTATAAAGGACAGAGCACTGTAGTCGGACCAAGTACCTAAGTTCTAATGCCTCATCAGCCATAAAAAAATTGGGCATTTTTGTCACAAGGGACAATAATTACACAGTAGGATTCTACTTCCAGCAACAGACAGCTGTCCATACACATGCATTCTCTATTGTGGCTTCCACCATATGGAATGACCTGCCTGGTGAGGTTGGGAGGGCTCCTATCTCCTGTCTTTTCATAAACGATGCAAAATTGGATTATTCAGATGGGCTTTTTTACTCAGGTAATAGGGTTGTATTGTAACAGAATGATTCAGAAAAATACTTGGCTAAAGGGTTAAGGATTGTAGTCTGTACTACTACTACATGTATAGTTGGTAGTACTGTCTGTTGCTGGAAGTAGGTCGTGACTGTTATAGATATTTGATTTTAATCACATACTCTCAAGTTATACATGTGTGCTTATTAAACTTTGTATGACTTTTAATGTAGTTCATTACCAGGTTGTGGAAAAGTACAAGTGTCCTTTTATCTTTGACCACCAAGTAAAAGTTGTTGGAAAAGAGTAGACGAATGATTTTTAATTGCTAGAAAAGCCTAAATAAGTTATTAATCTACCTTGTAGTAGGATTTTTTGTATCTTCAAAGCTTAATAAGAAACTTATCAATGCAGGTGCTCAATGATATTGTAAATTAGTTTCAGCAAAATATCACATTATTTTTAAAAAATGAAGAATCACCCAAATTAAAGGCCAATCACATTTTATATTAGTGTCATATGTTAAAGAACTTAGAGCTCTCTCTAGATAGCAAATGTCATTAAGTATAAAAGGATTTCACTAATTCAAAACAATTAGGTTTTGATTAAGAAAATCTCATGCAGAAGATTTTAGATGAGAAATGTATATCTATGGAAATTCCAACGCATTTCATAGTAGATCAAGTATGATCTTATTTTAAACAATTTATAATTAGTTATGTTTGAGTAACGTTGGACATTTAATTTTTATTGAACGCATATGTTCCTCTCTAGTTGGATTAAAATGCATTTATATTCTAATACCTTGCTTAACTAAAAAGATTAGGGTTTATTTAAATAAAAAGTAATGGTTTAAACTCTAAAAGAAATTTCTGTGTACCTTGATGGGAAAGAATTAAACAAGAAACCTGCTTAGAAAGGTTCTCAGATCCTTGTTAGATCTTATTTGAAGTTTTTTGATCCTGTCTAGTTTTAGAAAATAAATTTTGCATTTGAGACAATTAAAATTTTTTACTTAGGTACGGATACATTAGTCTGTTACGCTACTATATAATTTTGCATCATTTAATGTATCATGTTAATACTTATGCTTTGCTTCAGCTCACACAGTTGTTACAACGAGAATAAAGCAATGGGAAGAGTCTTGTACATAATTCACGCTGCCCTGAGCTCTTTGGAAGAAACACAGGAGGGAAAATTGAACTGTTTTAAAGACAGAGTTTAGGATAGATAGGAACTTTTCTCTTTCATAATACTAGAACTGTCTGGAAGTAGATTCAAGACAGGGAGAAGGAAGTATAACTTCATACAGTCAGCAGTTACTTTGTACAACTTATTGTCCAAAGATGCAGCAATAGTCACTGTCTTAAATAATTTTAAAAAGAGATTGGACAAATGTATGGAGGATAGACCAGTCATTGGCCATGTGACAGCTGAATGGGATCTCCTGTTCAGACTCAGAGCCAGAATCATTCATAGTCAGCATGTGAGGGCTGTTTCCAGTTGATTTCCCTGTGACATTTGACTTGTTACTGTGGGAAATAGCACTCTAAACTTGACAGGACTGACCCAACATGGCTTCTCCTATGTAAAATAAATATTATTCTCTCTTTCTTGCTAGTTTTATTTTTCTTTCTCACATACCAGTATTTCTTTTTGGGGGAAGTGTCTTTTCTACCCAAATTTTCATTTATCTTACCTGGTGAAAAATTGAAGAGGAGGACAATAACTGCAGCCAGAAGATAAAGGATTCTCATGGTGGACGATCTGCTGAGGCTGAGCTTTGAAGGAAGGAAGGAACTGAACAACTCTTGAAGTTGTCAGGACAGAGATTCTATGGAGGACGAAACTAAAGGTTTCTAGTGTATTTATAGGGTTGAAATGATTATGAAATCTAGAGGCTCAGGGTACTTGTCAATAAGTAACTGTCCCTAATGGTTTTGGAAACATACTGGCAACGGCTTGCTAAATTGTACATTTCAAACTGTGTGAGAATTCATGATGCATTGTGCAGGATGGATATCCATTAACCTTTCTACATATTATATAATTTGAACATCATCCAAGTCACATTGAGTTCTTAGTGGTCCAATTTATTGGGGAAAAACTGGGGGTTCTTATGAACACAAGAAGCAGCTGTAAGGAGTGTCCTTCAAAATGAAAAAAAGACCTGTTTTTCCAACCCTTCTGGCTCTGCCCTTGATTTTGCCTCTCCTCTGGACAAGATTTTTTAGTTATATCCTCACAGCCATTTTAACTGATTAAATTTATTACCAAAATCTTTGAAATGTTGAAGGACATGTAAGGTAATTTATGATTCAATAAACTTGCAATGGAACCTTAAGCAAGTCTTCCAAGATTCCTACTCAAGTCTACTCAATGAGGCTTAGTCCCACAAATATGTTCTTAGGGTTTCATTCTAAAGCTACCACTTACTGTTACATTAAAAATGTGATTCTGTCCCTTATCTATTGATTTACAAATCCAAAACATGGTGCTTGGAAATCTCGAGCCTATTGATTAGAATTAGACTTCCTTGATCAAACAGCTAACTTTTTAGTGAACTGAGGCCTGGGTTTGGGCTAACTCTTTCTTTAGATGGGCAAATGGTATGCACCTCTACAGTGCAATCAGCCCACCTCCTCACTGGCATCTGCATGCCTGCAGATCTGCAGTGCTGCTCAGCCTCTCCCAAAGGACTTTCACAGGAGCGCTATGCTGGTGTGGCAAGCTCTGTCAGGCACAGCCAGGAGAAATGCTCCCTAGTTGTCATGACAACACCAGCAGAATCCACCAATTGCAGGCTGTAGTTGGCAGCACCGGGAAAGGCATAGCCAGTTTGTGGGCCAGACCATGGCCGTTTCCACACACGTTGAATAATGCACTTTCAATGCACTTTAGTTATCCTTTAGAAGTGGATTTTTTGTTCCACACATGGAAAATCAGTTATAAATGTTCACTAAAGCGTATTGAAAGTGGATTATCCAACGTGTGTGGAAGCAGCCCATGTTTGCTGTCACCAGCTGCCAATGCTACTCCTTTGCCCTGCAGAGAGTGAGTGCACAGGGCAGAAAGACCCCCGTGATCAGGCTTGCTGCACACAAGAGAAGTGCCTGCCTGAAGAGGAGCTCTGCCCCACTGGAGGGGAGTTACACTGGAAGTGCAGACAGGACACCCACCCACTCCCCAAACCCCCATGTCTGACAAGGGCAGGCTGGTAGCTGAAGCATCACTTGCTTGCAAACTCCCCCCCACCACCACCACTCTGAGAAACATGCACCCTCTTCTGGAAAAGTAAGACCAGAAAAGCAGTATGACATGGCAAGGGTTGTATTTGCATCCCCTGGCATTCAGGATCAGCTCCCCAAATCTCAGAGAGGCACCTCCTTAAAGACAGGTGGAGTGGGGGTTCTGAAATGAATGATGAAAATGCCCACTGGAAACAAGAGAGTCTTGAAGGCCCATTGGGTGTGATGGGAAGCACCAACTTGCAGTGGCTCCATTGAAATATATTACTGCATTGAAAAGATGCAAGGAAAATGCAGGGTGGACCTTGAGAGTTGTGCTTTGTTCCTGGGGGAGGGCGTCATCCTATCCCCAGAACAAGATTCTTGAAGTCTATCCCTGCCTCTGCAAACAACAAAAGGGAGAGTGGTTTGGCATTGTAAGGGAGGAGCCCCAGAGATCCCGGAATATCTCTTCACATCCCAGCATCAACCTCACCTGCTGCATGCAGCAGTCTTCTGCCTAGCTAATCAGACACTACTAGCTAATCCAGCAGCACTGTTGGAGAATGAGACTTCTCCACACACACACCCTCACCATATTCACATGGGGACCATTCCAAGTCCCTCTGGACCAGCATGCAGGCTTTTGGCTGTAAATTGTAGCTAGCCAGGAGTTTATGAAGCCTTCACATGGCTACAGAAACTCACAAAGGATTCTGGAGACTCCCAAAGACTTCCAACACCCCATAGATGCTTTTGGAAATTTCTGAAGGCCTTGTGAAGTTATGGCTGACTACAATCTGCAACCAGGAGCCCATGTGCCAGCCCAATGGCACAAAAACCATTTCAACCCCACTGACTGAAGCCTGCAGTGGGAAGCCATTCTCCGGCTATCAAAGCCCAGGAAGGTTCATCTGCAGAGAAGGAAAGACCGGAGGCTGCAATGTGATCCTGGAGAGCCAAAAACCACGCCTTCCTTCCCTTTTAAAAATAACAACAACAAACATGCCATCTCAATTTCAGCAGGGTTTATTTTTTAGGTGCTGAAATTCTAGAACATGAAAATTGCACCCAAAAATAATTCCAAAAATGAAGACACCCACAAATTTCAGCAAGATTATAGTATGAAAGTTACACATGGTGGAAGATCCTCATTTTGGAGTGTGTATATGAATACTGGTTTCCTAGAGCATTGTTCGAAGAGGATGCTAACTTAGGACAACTGTTTGCAGAATCCTCATGTGATGTGTCTGCTGTTTTGGAAGTACATTCCCACTTTTGCCATCAAAGGAGAAAGCTAACAATGTGTGAGAATGGGGTGAAGTGGGAGAGAAAGATGGGGGGTCAACAATATATTATTTATCAGAGACACTGAAAAGATTTAAGTCATGAACTACTAGATGTGGGGGAAATCTTGTGAATTAATAGGAAAATTCAGAGCTATAGACTGCTTAAAACTGGATAACCAAAACCATATGGAGGTGTCTCATGGCTGCTGTTTTTGAGGTAAAAATCACAAATCAGGAATCCTGTAATGGATAGTACCATCAACCATAGTATGTTTCAGCCTCTCATACTATCTGCTCTCAGCTCCAGATGCCTGCATCTTTCCTATATTTAGGAACACCAACAGAAAGAAGAAGATGCTGAGTCTGAAATTCAGAGGAGTCTGAAAGATTATTTAGAGAAGGTGAAAGTTTACTTGAGGAGGGAAAGAAGGTCGGAGTCTGAGCCTATAAAAATAATGTGTTCTTTTGCTTCTCAGTCTTTTTATTTCTTCCCTGGAAACCATATAATGGAAGCAGAACCCATGAAACTTCAAATATGACCCTGAGAACAGGTAGAAACCTGAACACCCCCCCCCCCTGCAAAAATCTGGCATGACTCTTTTGATAAGAAATAGGTTGCTGGTTACTGACTAATTAATAGTCCTTGGCATAAATCTACTTCCCCCCAAGGGAACTTCCAGTGAGGTCGGGCAAATGAAAAGGGAGGTATGGAAGGGCAATAGTATGCATTTCCTTCAATCATTAAAAGTGGTGTGCTCTTTAAAATTGACCATGTCTATGATGCTGTTACTTAATGTTCCATTTCCAGTCCCCACCACAACAAAACTGAGCTATATTAGTTGCTTAAACTTGAAGGGAAAGCAGCACATGAAGAAACAGTCAGCATTCTATGGCATAATCAAGAAATAATAGCTAAGAGATGACTATGCAGAAGAAGAGGCAAGACAGGAACCTTCCAACAGATCCATAGTTGATGAAAAGAAGTCTCAAAATCACTAAGAGTGGCACTTGTGAGATCTCAATTGGATCTGAAGACTGATTAGAAAGAATAAGAATAGGAAGGAGGGAGAGAAGGGGGAAGAAAGAAAGCAGCAGCACTTTCCAGTCTTTGCAAAATGCCATAACAACAACATTCAATTTTTATACCGCCCTTCAGGACAACTTAATGTCACACTCAGAGCAGTTTACAAAGTGTGCTGTTATATGACAATCACCCTGTGAGGGGGTGGGGATGAGAAGGCTCTGAGAGAGCTGTGACTGACCCAAGGTCACCTAGGTGGCTTCAAGCAGAGGAGTGGGGAATCAAACCCGGTTCTCCTAATTAGAGTTCTGCTTCTTTTAACCACTACACCAAACTGGCTCTCCATGCACCCTGCTGTCCTAATGACAAGCAATTTGACAATAATGACAATCTACATGTTTTTAAAGTCAGCTGATTAAGGTTGCAATTAGACATGGGCACGAACCAAAAAAAATTAATGAATCAGCAGTTCGTGGTTCGGTGCTGACGACAATCCCGAAGTCGCAGACCGCAATGAACATTTTCTGTTGCCTAAATGGTTCGTGGTTCATGGGCTCCAGAATGGCCCCCATTGCACTTACAGAGCCCATATTCACAGGGAGTGTGTAGCAGGCTCTCCTCCAGCTAGCACCCAAGTTTGGTCAAGATTGCAATAGGGATCTTGGAGTTATATCCTCTCCAATATGAGGCCCCCAGGAAACAAAAATCCAAGCTCAATTATACTCTCTCTGTCTCTCCCCAAAGGCTAGCAAGTAGCAAGCATCAGCTCTCACACTCCACTGCTCTCTGAAAGTGAAAGCCAGCCTAGGAGCGCAGTGCTTTTTATAAGCTGAGGTCCCATAGAGCAACACAGGAGGTCTGTGTTTAGCCATCAGAGCTGCCTATCAGGGTTTGTGGGGATGAGATTGGAGTGCCCATGACTACAGAACACCCACTCCTCCCTCCCCCCGGGTGTCTTCTCCCAACTTGTAACCGCTTTGCAGCTCCATGGTTGGAAGGAAGATCTGCCGATCAAGGTAAGTTGGGCTTCCATTCGGGTTTCCAGGGCGACAGAAGGAGCTCAGACAGAGTTCAGGCATTTCCCCGGCTCCATTTCCAGGGGAATTGATTGATGGCGCCTGACTGTCTGGCTTCCCGAACCATGACCAAACGCACCAAACCAGTCTTCTTCCGAACGCTGGTTCGTTGGCCAAGGACAATCACGGTCTGCCGGATCGTGATCACGCGATCGCCAATTTCGTGGGGTTTTGAAGTTTGTAATGCGGTTCATGCCCATGTTTAGTTGCAATCAAAGACTTTCCTGGGTGTAAACTCCACTGAATAAAATGGGGCTTGCTTCTGAGTAGACATTCTTAGAATCACCTTTATTGCTTTTAATGTTTTTTCCCCATAGAAAGTAGTGTGGTGGCAGGACGAGAAAATGGGAGAAGGGCAAAAAAGGATGCTTACAAAAATATGGCACCTTTGAGTGAGTTTCACTGAGCATGTGCAAAGTTTTTCTCCACCCACTGTACCAAAAATTGCCCTGTAGGAAGCAGTTAAGAACAGCTTCAGTGTGGCAATGCACTTGGCCAGTTGTCAGATCATTTAAATACAGTGATGACATATGTTCAGGCCTTTAGACTCAGGTGAACAGGACAATGTTCTCTGGACCTGGTTCAAGTTAAGTAGGGTGTGTTATATGCCATCTGGGAGTGTTGTTTTACATCCATAAACAAGTCAAAGAGACTTGGGAACAATTTGTTTTAGATTCAAGCCAGAGGGTATGTTAAAAGTTAGTGATAACATCAATGTAGTCATCTATTCCACTCAGCTTATCTTGCTGTATTTGTTTACTTGGATTTACCATGCATAGGAAGTTACTAACTAACAGCAGCTGGATAAGATCTGACTGGATCAGTTCCTCCTCTGCTTCTCACAAGTATAAGGCCTGGTTGTGCCCAAAGGCTCTTAGCCTAGAACTGAGTGGAAGATCTGGTGAATACAAAGAGGGAGCTAAAGAGAGAAGATGTTGACTATGAAGAAGACAATGCTCTTTACTCAGAAGCCTTCCTTCTTGTATTGCCTTTATTTTCTTCATATTATAAACTGCTTTGGGTCCCCATTGGGGAGAAAAGTGGGATATAAATGACTAAATAATAAAGTGAAAGAAACAATTTGCTCAGACTCAGAAGCTGAATTACTTATATCAATATTTATCTATGCACACACTCACATAATTTGAATAAAATCCTGGGTTATAAAATATCTTTTAAAAAAAATTTAGAATTTCTTTTATGCTGTCTCTGCAGGAACCTGCCTAAGATAGCTTACAAAATAAAAAATAATAAAAACAAAACATTAATAATAATATTATAATAATAACATACAATTTATATACTGCTTTTCAGGACAACTTAACACTCAGAGCAGTTTACGAAGTGTGTTATTATTATCCCCACAACTATCACCCTTTGAGGTGGGTGGGGCTGAGAGAGCTCCAAGAGTGACTGACCCAAGGTCACCCAGCTGGCTTCAAGCAGAGAAGTGGGGAATCAAACCCAGTTCTCCAGATTAGAGTCCCACCACTCTTAACCACGTTACCAAACTGGCTGATTAATACCTACCATTAAAACCCCAGCCCAACATAAAAACATAGACCAGAAAACAGACCACTAGCAACTTAAAATAAGTTTCCAGACTCAAACTGTATTAATGGCACAACCCCTTAAAAGAAAGTGTGGGTGAAGAGAAATGTTTGGCACTGAAAAAGAAAGTGATGTGGAGGCGAATCAAGCCTCAAGTGGGAGGGCATTACCCAAGTGAGGTCCAATGCTGAAAATGCCTGTCTCCTATCACCTCCCTTCTGAAGGTGGAAGCACAGAGAGCAGAGCTTGAGAGGTAGATCTTAACTGGCAGGCTGGACAATCTAGGAGGAGGTGGTCTTACTCTCTTAACCCCCCCCCCATTAAGATCAATCCAAGATTAAAAATAATCATAGTAGTATTTATTGTACATAGTCATGGGTCATTACAATTAGGATAAAAGGAACTTAATCAAACTACAACAAAATAATATTAAAATGTTAAAATACATAAAAACACATTGAAAACACAAAAGCACAAAAGGGGTATTTCAGCCTTTTGATACAGCACTAGTTCATATTTTCTTGGCTGCCAAGTTAAACTGCCACCCTATAAGAGACATATTGATCTGTATCAGAAAGGAGGAAAGTTAGTTTCCCCTCCACAGAAAAAGAATTTTTACATTTTAGAATGTCACCAAGGAATATGTGTCTGGGCTCTAAGTATAGAAAGCAAAACAGAATATAAGGTGTAAGATCTTCTGGAACCAAGGCTCCACAGATACACAGAGGTGCAGCAACTGTTGTTTGCAAATAATGACTATCTAGAATAGCAGAGAACATAGTTTGAAACCACACCGATGTTAGGGCCATTCTAAGGTTGGGAAAGTAATGTTGGGCAGATAAGAAGCTTTGCCGTGGCCCTTTTTAAACAGTTTGAACCAGGGAGAGAAATTAGATCAGGAGATTGTTTCTGTCCAGCATGGCATCTTGTATCTTATAACCAGGCAAGGGAATAACTTTAGGATTATTTGCTAAGGAGTAGAGATGAAGGGTATTATTAATGCCAGCTACACAGGTGGCATCTGTTTTTTTTTTAAATTTTTATTGGATTAGAAATATTTTAATATCCATTACAATCAATTTCCTTTAAATATTCCAATTCTAACCCCCTCCCTTCCCCCCCTTTTGATGACTTCCAACAGTTTTCCAACCCCTTATCTATTTTCCCCTACTCATTTCAAACTTATTTCACCTATTAAACATGTACTTTCACTCTCTTCTAAGCTTATCTATTATATCACAGTGCTATCTCTATTTCCCTTCCCATTTGACTTAACAACTAAATAATACATTTCTGGCATATATTCTTCAATAATCATTTTAGTAGCCTGTACTCTATCTTACTCATTCTGGTCTCGTCTATATGGGACAAACAATTTGTCCCTCGTTATACATAGCTTTAAGTACATTATAAACATTGCATACCTTCAATATAAGTCAATCAGTTTAACTTCATACTGTTTTAATTATCTAATTTCTCCATTATGCAACTCTATCAGAAATAATCAGTCACTTTAACCCATATATACACATTCAGCATAAGTCAATCAATTTGACCCATATTCTGTATGCTACTGTATATTTTCCCCTCCTTTCTTATATTCATTCATTTTAATTATATAAATTTTCCATTATACCATTATCTGCCAGCGATGAAATTAATTAGTTTCTGTCCTTATAGATCTTATAATAACACCACTATTACTTAATACTATATATAGTAGTCAAATAGAATGATTGCTTAGAAATTTTCAATTAACTCCCCCCCCCCCGGTATAGTCACGTCTCTCTTCTTTTGTTGTATTTCAGTAATTTTCAAACTGCCACAGTTCTCCTCCCACCTCCCATTTTTTCACCAAGTACTGTTTCAACTTCTCCCAATCCGTGTTAAACTGTCCTGGATCAAGGTCTCTCAATTTTCTTGTCATTTTATCCATCTCCGCCATGTACAGCAATTTGTAAATCCAGTCCTCAATAGTTGGCACTTCTTGTACTTTCCACTTTTGCGCGTACAAAAGTCTGGCCGCTGTCATGTAAAATAACAATGTCCTGTATTGTGCTGGAATATCCTCCATTCCCAAGTTCAGTAGCAGGAGTTCTGGGTTCTTATTAACTTGAAATTGTAAAATCTCACTTATTACTCTTATTATTTCCCCCCAGTACTGCCTAGCTACCTCACAAGTCCACCACATGTGATACAAAGATCCCTCATGCTTTTTACATTTCCAGCATTTGTTAGACATATTCAAATTCCCTAGCACAATTTTCTTTGGTGTCAAATACCAACGATAAATCATTTTATAGACATTCTCTTTAATATTGGTGCATGTCGTGATCTTCAACGTATTTTTCCACAAGTATTCCCACACCTCCATTGTTATTTCTTTATTAAAGTTTATAGCCCACTTCACCATTTGCACTTTAACTGTCTCATCTACAGTGTACCGTTTTAGCAACACCTTGTAGACCTTAAAGATTTCCTTTTTGTTTTCTTGTAAAATTACTTCCTCTAATTCCGAGTTCTCCATTCTTATCCCTCCCTTTGCACAGTCCGAGTTGTAAAGATCTCTAATCTGTCTATATTGAAACCAGTCATAATTTGAAGACAACTCTTCTTGCGTCTTTATTCTTAATTTAGAAAGGTCTGTTCGTGTTATTTCCTTGTATGTTAAACATTGTTGTTCATTGTCAACAGTTCTCGGGTCTATTACTTCATAAGGAACCACCCAAGAGGGAGTTCCTTCCTGTAGGTAATTTCTATACTTCTTCCAAATTGTGAAGAGGCTTCTACGGATGTAATGGTGCAAAAACATAGAATCTGCTTTTACTTTTTCATACCACAGATATGCATGCCATCCAAATATTTTTTTATATCCCTCTAAGGCCAGTAATTTGCGATTTTTCAAAGTCATCCAATCTTTCAACCACACCAAGCAGATTGCATCATGGTAAAGTCTTAGATTGGGCAGTTGCATTCCACCTCTCTCTCTTGCGTCCTGTAATACTTTCATTTCCACCCGAGGCTTCCTGCCTGCCCAAACAAAATCCGATATTTTCCTCTGCCATTTTTCAAACTGCTTAGAATCCCGGATGATTGGTATTGTCTGTAACAAAAACATCACTCTTGGCAACACATTCATCTTGACTACTGCAATTCTTCCCAACCATGACAAATTCAATCTATTCCATTTAATCAAATCTTTCTCTATTTGAGTCCACAATTTCTCATAGTTATTTTTGAATAGGTCTATATTTTTTGCAGTCAGTTCAATTCCCAAGTATTTCACCTTACTTGTTACTTCACAATCTGTTATTTCCGTTAATAACTGTTGTTTTTGTTTAGTCATATTTTTACATAGTATCTTAGACTTCTTTTTATTTACATAAAAACCTGCCAAATCTCCAAATTCTTTGATTTTTTCTATTACCTTTGGCATATTCTCAATCGGATCTTCCACAATTAACATTATATCATCTGCAAATGCTCTGACCTTATAGGAAAAGTCTTTTATTTTTATTCCACGGATCGCATTATCTTCTCGAATCTGTATCATCAAAATTTCCAAAACTAAGATGAACAACAATGGAGACAACGGGCAACCTTGTCTTGTACCTTTGCCAATAGTCAGTTTTTTGGTCAACTCTTCATTCACCACAATTGCTGCACTCTGGTCTCTGTAGATTTCTTTCACTGCTCTTATGAATCTTTCTCCCATTTGCAGCTGTTCCATAGTGGCAAACATAAAGTCCCAGTTCAAATTATCAAATGCTTTTTCAGCATCCACAAAAAAGAAACCAACCTCCTTGTCACACTGCTTGTCATAATATTCAATAGCATTTATAACTGTCCTTAAATTGTCTCTGATTTGTCTATTCGGTAAAAAACCAGCTTGTTCTTCTCCAATAACTTCGGATAACCATCCCTTTACTCTTTCTGCCAAGATCTTCGCAAAGATCTTATAGTCATTATTAAGTAAGGAAATTGGTCTATAATTTTTAACATTAGTCAAGTCTTGTCCTTCTTTGGGGATCAATGATATATTAGCTTCACTCCAAGTATCTGGAATTCTTTGATCTCTCAAAACACCATTGATCACTTCTTTTAGGAATGGTACCAGTTCATTGACCATTACCTTATAAAATTTAGCTGTAAGTCCATCAGGTCCTGGCGCCTTTCCCAGGTTTGCTGACTGAATTGCCTTTCTTATCTCCTCCTCTGTTACTTCACTATTCAATTTGTCTCTCCAATCTTCCGAAATTGCTGGAAGCTTCATTTTCCCCAAATATGACGCTATTGAGTCTTTATTCACTTCTTTTTTATTATACAGTTTAGCGTAAAATTTATAAAAAGCTCTGCTAATAGCAGTCTGTTCCAAATATACTTTATTGTCCTCACATATTTTATTTATTGTCTTCTTCTCCTTTCTCTTCTTCAATTGCCATGCCAGGTATTTCCCAGGTTTGTTTGCACCTTCAAACGACTTTTGATTCATTCTCTTAAGGTTCCATTCCAGTTCTTTGTTATTCATTGCCGTCAGCTGCTCTTGAAGGATTTTAATATCCTGATAAATTTTCTTTTTCCCTGGTCTTTTCTTTAAATGTATTTCTTTGGCTTTTATTTTTTCCATAATCTCCTGTCTCTTCTCCTCTCTTTTTTTCCTGGCTCTTCCATTTAAGTCCATTAATATGCCTCTAATTACTGCTTTGTAGGTGTCCCATACCTTATTGGTTGGTACTTCTCGATTCATGTTGTACTGTATGAAGAACTTAGTTTCCCTTCTCAACATCTCCATATTTTCTCCTTCTTGTAACAAGTCCTCATTTATTCTCCATCCTTTCCTCTTAGTTCTTTTCCCGAACTTCCACATAATTGGATTATGATCTGAGCCTACCATAGGCATTATTTCCACATCCTTAGTCCAAAGCACTAAGTCCTTTGAGGCCCAGATCATGTCAATTCGTGATAAAGGGGAGTGTCTTGCGGAGAAAAATGTATATTGTCTGCCTTTGGGATTCTGTATTCTCCATATATCTTCCAAAGTTTCCTGTTGCATTAACGCAAAAAAAGTCTTTGGTAATAGTCCTCTTTGCTTTTGTGCAGATGTTGATTTTTTATCCTGCTCCAAATTTGTGACTCCATTGAAGTCTCCTGCAAGAATTATCTGGTCATAAGAAAGTTCGTCTAATTGCTTCTTCAAGTCCTCAAAGAAGCTCTCTTTTGCACCATTAGGTGCATAAATTCCAATCACCAACACTTTCTTTAAATTCCATGTACATTCCACTGCTAAAAATCTGGCTTCCACATCTCTAATCACTAACTTTGGCTGTAGCTCCTCTTTCAAATATAATACCACTCCCCTTTTTTTCTTTGTTGAGGCCGCTACAAAATCATTGCCCAGTTTGCTCGATTTAAGATATTTTACATCCTGTTTTCTAATATGAGTCTCTTGTAAACAAACAATATCACATTTCTGTTTTAATAGCCAGTGGAAAATACTTTTTCTCTTATTGGGTGAATTAAGTCCATTTACATTCCATGATAAAACTTTACATTCCATATTCATGGCCTTGTTGTTGGTAAGTCCTTTTCATTGTCCCTCAAAAACTTTTCCATTTCAAATTCAGATCTGATGCGCTTTTTCACTCCTCCAAACTCAAATGACAATCCTTCCGGCAATTCCCATCTGTACCTTATTTTCATGTCCTTCAAAATTTGGACTGCTTTGTATTTTTTCCGGTCAAGCAACACCGATCTGGGTAACTCCTTCATAATAATAACCGTCTTGCCATTAACCTCCAATGGGTCTTGAAATTGCATACTTACAATCATTTCTCTTATATTTCTAGTCGTAAATTGCACAATCACATCTCTTGGTAGTTTCCTCTGGGTCGCAAATCTTGAATTTATGCGATACACCACATCTAGGATAGCCACAATTTCCTCCTCCTCCTTCCCCAGGTATTCAGCTAACACCTCAACAATTTGCTCTTGGGCTGTCTTTCCCTCTACCTCCAGCAAGCCACGAAACCTCAGCTGCTTCTCCATATACTTGCTCTCCGCAACAGCCATTCTTCCCCTCATCACCCTCATCTCCGTTCGTTGCGTATCTGAGAGATTCTCCACCGCCTTCTCCACTACATTAACTTTTTGTTGTGCTGCTTGCAAATCATTTTGTATTGTTTCCATTCCCTTCTTCACTTCTGCCAGTTCATTTTTTACTGTCTCCTTAACCTCTTTAACCTCTTTCACCAACTCCTGTTTTGTCTCTTTCAGTTCCTTTAACATTTCCATAAATTTTTTGTCCAAATTCTCTATAGCCGTTTGCCACTCTTTCTTCGACATCGTGGGGCTTGACTTACCTCGCTCCCACGAGTCTGCTCGTTTCCGTAACTCCGTGGCGCTTGGCTTAGTGTCCTTTTAGTTTAATTTGAATGTCCCGGTTTCATAAAGAAAAAAAAACGTTTAAAGAGTCCAAAATGTCGGGCGTCTTTTCTCTATGGTTTTTCTGTAGTTTTTGTAATCCAGTATGGCTTACTTCCTCTTCTGCTGAAGTCGGGACCCTTCCCTTTTCAAAAATGGCGATTCCCTTCTTCCTGTCTTCGGGTAAGGGCCGTCTCTCTCCAGCAGCTCTATCCCTGTTACGCACTTCCTGTTTCCTGACTCCCCACAGCAGCTCTCGCAATGGTAGAAACTTTCTCACAGCCTGTTATCTCCTTGCAGCCACAGGTATGGAAAACAATAGTCCAATTTCTTTAATAACTTCGTTTAGCTTAGTCCTTTTTCTAATCTATTTCTTGCCGAGTCTTCCCCTACTTATAATCAATCTGTTGCAGTTTAAAAGTCCACTTTAATACTTCATTGCTTTAAGTAATTCGTCCCATTTCAAGAGATAGTGATCTTTACCTTTTCAAACATCTTTCTGGGTTGTAATCACTGTTTCAATCTCAGAATCTCCTTCACCTTCTTTCCCCCTGTTGAAGCTTGGGCATGTAGGTCTTATGCCAGCCGCACTGGCTCCAGGACTGCAGCAGAGATTTAAGCCGACCTGTCTTAGGGTGGGACCTCAAGGGTCGGGAGAGAGTCCGTTGTGCAGGACCCCCCCTCGCCCGAAATCAACGTGCCCTGAGGTGTTTGAGCATTCTATGCCTGTTCTCCGCCTGAGAACAGTTGACTGCGAGCTTATTTGCCCCGCCGGCCGCTGAAACGGCAGCCCGGTCAGCTCTGTGCTTAGAGCTGCGTTAGACCTCCATGGATCCCAAACTGGAAGTCCTACACAGGTGGCATCTGAATGCTGTAGTGCAACACTGCTTTAAAAGTGGACTGACAGAAATTTTGCTTTGCTTTTACCAGAGTCTAAACAGACCCAGTTGCAATCTAATTGAAAGTAAACCAAGTTCAGCTCATACTAAGGCCACTGGGTGCCACAAGGCAAAGCTAAGATTCTCATTAAGAAAAGTTTAGAATGGGTAGGCTGAGACTGAACACTCATTCCAGTCCCAGATCTCGATTTCTCTTAGGAACTGTGGAATGCCCTTGTTTTGGACTAATTTCAGGGCCAGCTCATTCAAAAATCCTCCTTTTTAGCTATCAGATTTTAAGATGGCACCTAGTTCTCAGAACAAGAGACCTTGTTATTGTCAGCTGAGCTGTCTGTGACAGGGTTTTATTAAAAGATACCCTGAGATATTTAAAGGTCATTGGTTGATGGGATTGCCATCTACTGACCACTTAGGGCTTTGAAGTTTCTTCCCGAAGACCTTGACAAAATTAATATTTAAAATCTCAGCCTAACAAAAGTGGTCCAGTTTATGCAACAATCTTCTTAAACCTAAGCAAATTAGGGACACCACCACCATATCACCTGCATATAAAAGGACTGATATTTTATGACTGCCTAAGGATAGTGGAAAGAATTGCGGGCTTGATAGACTTGACTCAATGTCATTTATTTATATATATATATATAAACAACAAATGGGGTAAAGAAATGCAGTGAGGCCAGAATGCACCCTTGTTTAACCAACTGAGTAACTGGAATCTCCTTAGTTAAAGAGCCAGAAGGGCCCACTTTAATTCTAGGAAATATGTCAGAATGGAATTCCCATCATAAGAGCAATAAGTGCTTCTTCATGTTTGTGCCTGCTAATTTTGCCCATAGGCAGTTCCAGTCAACTAAGCTGAAGGCTGAGGTTTGATCGACAAATACAATAAACAAGGACTTGGTGGGACCCTTAATGCTCTGTTGAGCCAACTGATAAAGGGTCAAGCAATGCTCAATGCCTCCTATCCTTTTCTTGAACCCTGCTTGTTCAGAATGAACAACATGATTGGAGATCTCTCAGTCTTCCAATTTGTGTAGCAAAAATTTGCTGTACAGTTGGTAGACTATGTCCAATAACCTAATGGGATGATAATTTGGGAGAATTGATTTGCAACCCTTTTAAATACAGGCACAACAACACTTTGTTTCCAATTTGCATGAAAAATGCCAGTAGAATTAATCCAGTTAAAAAGCTTGGCCAAAATGAGTGACTGATGACCAATCAGAGAAAAGCTTATACATCTCTGTGGGAATCAGATCTTCACCAGGGGACTTACAAAGGAAAGAGAAGCAGTAAGATCTTTTTATCTCAGTCTCTGAAGCAAGAGGCCATTGGGGTAAACCCAAGATAAAATATACAGTGGAACATGATAGAGATTTATGAAATTATAAGAAGTGGGAAGAAAGTGAAGGGAATGATACTTTTCTCCCATTCATAATGGCAGAATTCAGGGTTAACTAATGGATTATGGTTGGGTGGAGAGTCAAAACTGACAATTTTGAGCTGCAGATTGGCCATTGTTGGTGATAGAATGCCAGTCTAGAGACTCATTGGTTTGATCCAGTGTGGCAGTTCTTATATACTTTTTATTTTAATTTTTATTCCACTTTTCTTCCCAGAGCAGTCTATCACATCAATCTTTCCTCGACCTTATTCTTACAATAACCACCCTGTGTGAAGTGAAGTAGGTTAGACTGTGTGAAGTAGGTTAGACTGTGACGTGTCCAAGATCTCCTAGTGAGCTTACATGGCAATGGAATCATTTAAACTCAGTTGTCTCAGGTCTAATCACTATGCCACACCCACTCTCATGTTCTTAATCCAGTATGTTTTTGTCTGCCTTTCCGCATACAAAGCAAATAAATTCTTAATTGTGTCAAGTTTTATTTTTATTAAAGTGATTCAGGCATTTCAAGATTTGATCATGCAAGACAACATCTTTTGTAGCCCAGTTGCTAGTGTTTGTACAACAGAAACCAATGCCAGTAGTCTGTGCCAAAGTCTGTCACAGATCAGTAGTTCACAGCTGGGGTTGACACAGGCTGTTGCCTTCCAACTATTTCTATTTGCTAAGGTTCATTTAATTATCAAGGACACTGTGAGGTGGTTTTTTTGTACCCAGGCCTCATCACTATAACAACTAAGAGGTCAGTCAGGATCACCTAAGCAAACACCTCTATGTGAACTGCCCACACACAGTGTCCTCTTGCCATTATTAAAAGATGGTTGAAAAACTCTGAGGATTGATTGGTCACCCATAGAGGTAAAAACTTGGCAGTGCACCAATACATGGGATTCCATCTATTTAATGAGTGATGACAACATTAACTGGTAAAACAGCTGCCACTTTCAGAAAAGCAAGGCTTGCCAAAATAAATAAATAAGCAAGCTGCATTATACAAGGGACTTTGGTCTAGCATGTGAAGGGGGGGTAGAAAAGTGGGTGTGTGACATGACTTTATACGTTATGCAACCCTTTATGGAATAGTACAATAAAATTTTCCCAGCCTGGGTAAATTCTCCTTATTCATTGTAGAATATTATTTTTTCTCCTTTATGTATGATTAGTGTTGGTTAGGGTTTATTTTTGGGCTGGCTTTATACTGTGTTTTAACCTGTAGTTTATATATATATATATATATATATATATTTCAATTTATAAACCGCCCATCCTCAGGGGCTCTGGGCAGTGAACAAGTTAAAATCAATAAAAACAAGAAAACAACAATTCTAAAATCAACACACAATAAACATACAATAGTTGTCTGTTGCTACATTTTAAAGACTTAGTAGCTCTGTTTTCACAATCAAAAAGAGTCCAGTAGCACCTTTAAGACTAACTAATTTTATTATAGCATAAGCTTTCGAGAATCAAGTTCTCTTCATCAGATGCCTGATCAAAACTGGGCAGATACAGAAGAGGAGGGGGAAAGAGAGGGAAGGAAGGGGGCATAAATCACAAGAAGGCAGAATGCAATTAGCATAGAGGCAATCAAAACATTCCTTTGCTTGGAAATGTAAATATCTCCTTTTGGTGTGCAGTCAGTTTGTAGCAGTGAAGGTATCCAATTCCTATGTAGTATAAGCCTTCATGCAGTATTCAGGCTGCTGAATTGGAATTCATATGCAAATTTGACTCCGTCAAGCTGGGACTGAATAGAGACTATGAATGGTTATCACATTACCACAGGTAACAGATTCTCTTTACAGAGGCGTGATCTGGGGGAGCCCAGTGACACCTGGTGTGGGCTTTCGGGGACCACAGTTCTCTTTGTCAGATGCAACAGGCAGGGAGAGCTGTGGTTACCGAAGGCTTATACTACATAGGAATTGGATACCTTCACTGCTACAAACTGACTGCACACCAAAAGGAGATGTTTACACTTCCAAGCAAAGGAATGTTTTGATTGCCTCTATGCTAATTGCATTCTGTCTTCTTGTGATTTATGCCCCCTTCTCTCTCTTTCCCCCTCCTCTTCTGTATCTGCCCAGTTTTGATCAGGCATCTGATGAAGAGAACTTGATTCTCGAAAGCTTATGCTATAATAAAATTGGTTAGTCTTAAAGGTGCTACTGGACTCTTTTTGATTTTGCTACTACAGACTAACACGGCTAACTCCTCTGGATCTGTTTTCACAGAATCACAGAGTTGGAAGGGGCTGTACAGACCATCTAGTCCAACCCCCTGCCCAATGCAGGATGAGCCTAAAGCATCCCTGACAAATATTCATCCAGCCTCTTCTTGAATACTGCCAGTGAAGGGGAGCTCACCCACCTCCCTAGCCACCTTTGAACTACTCTGACAATGAAAAAGTTTTTTTTCTAATATCCTGGAAGTTTTTTTCCTTCCTCTGAGCGCTGAGCAAGGGTCACTGGGGAAGTAGGAGAGTAGCTGAGAATTACATGCATTGTGCAGGGTATTGGACTAGATAACCCTATGTTCCTATGTCTATGTTTCCATGTTTTCTCTACAGCATGTGCTTACACCTTCTGTTCATGTATCCCACAGTATTTGCTGTAGCCATACACATCTTTCTGGTGTTTCTACAACCATGCCTTTCCCCCGTCATTCATGTATCATGCAATTTGCTTTTGTAGATTATTGTGAAATAGCACCTTCCAATAAACCATTTAACTCACATCAATAATACGCAGCCTGCAGGCAGTTACGTCCCCACCAGGGTGATATTAACCCATAGTTCCAGAGGCCTACTGCTCAAGGAGACCTAATTAACATAAGCCACTTGGTAGGAGGGTGGGATTATAATGCACAGAATACGTATTGATACATTTTTATCCCAATCTTCTTCCTGAAGGCTTAAGTATTCCCACTGTATTATTGCAACCATTATGTGATGGGTAGGTAACTAGTCCAGGGTCACCTGGTGAACTTTATGGCAGAATGATGATTTGAACCCAGGCCTTAGTTTGATATTCTTACCACTACGACATACTGGTCTATTGCTGATTATCTACATATGGGACCTAGACATGGAGAAAAGTAAAAGAAAAGTACTTTGCCCCTGGTTTGCAATCTGAAAGCTTTCATGCATGAGTTCTTTTTCTTGTATTCATCCATCACCTTTAACTTGGTGCCTAAGGCTGACATTTAATAGCCTGGCAAGGCTTATGCATAAATGCCAGCTCATTCAGCCCTTTAAATACAATTTATCCTGCCTATTAAATCTCTACATGGGGCATTTATTCCTTTTGGTTATCACCATGAATCAATACCACAATTTTAACATAGTAAATGCGTCACTCATTTTGTATGCATGATAAACCTGCAGGGAAGGCCACTCTTTTCCCCAGGCCCCCACTTGCAGTTTGATCGGTAAGATGGTGAACTCTTCAACCCAATAAGTGTACAGCTGAAATGGCCTTGAAATCCAAATCTATGGGTTGTCTATCTCACAATCCCTGGAACTCAAACCTCATATGATTCAACTGTAACTATTTATCAAGAGCTGTCTCTGCTTCCTGGAATCAGATCCTGACAAATCACTGTTCTTGTTTATTCCTTTATGGTGGTGTTATGGAGAGTGCCATCAAGTCATAGCTGATTTATGACAAGCCCTGCTGAGGTTTTCAGTGAAAGAGACTGGTGGTTTGCCATTGCCTGCCTCTGCAACCTTGGTCTTCTTTGGATGTCTCCCATCCAATTACTAACCAAGACCAACTCTGCTTAGCTTCTAAGATCTGATGAGATTGGGCTTCTCTGGGTTATCCAGGTCAGAGTATTCCTTTATGGGGAAGCCTAGGTAAATATGTAAATTACAACGCTAATGCAAGAGAAGATATTCAAAAGTATCCCTAGAGTTCTTATTCAAGCCTCTCCTCACTTTCCAGGGCTCTAGAAAATTACTTTCTCTGAGTAATATACTCAGAGATAATATACCTTATCTCTGATAGACATGCACACAAATGAACACTGAGGTGCATTAATGTTCAGGAATATTATGGTAAAAGGGAACCCATGGTGCACAAAATGCTGTTTCACGGATTGCCATCATTTTGAACTGTTGATAACTCATGTTTTTACAGCCAAAACTTGTAAATAGCTGTCTCCTTAAGAAAAAACAATGAGAACCAGTTTGGTTTGGGCTAACTTTCCAGATTGCTGGTCCAATCCAGTAGTAAAAACCAGTTGCCTTGCAAGTCAACTTTCTGAATTCTCTATTATTCTCTATTATTATTTAATGGATTTTGACATTTTGTCTCCTCTGAGTTTAGTTGACTTGCTTCTTCCACTCGCTGTTTAGCATCAGTTCTCTGAGTCTAAACGTTAGTTGAGAAGTTAACGCCGCCGCCCCCCCCAAGTTTGTTTGTTTATATTTCAGATTTTTCTGAAAACGTGGTGGGTGCAGTTTGTAGAATGGTCTTTCTTGTTTGTTCATGGCTTCAGTCTCTGGATTTAAATATCCACAAACGGGGCCATGTTGAGAATTATTTATTTTATTATTTTATGTCATTTATAGCCCACCTTTCTCACTGAGACTCAAGGTGGATTACATAGTGTGAGATTAGTACAATCAGTATCAAGGAAATTTCCATACAGTGTCAAGGATATTTTCATAAACAATGCCATAGGATAAATAAATACAAGTTTACAAAGACATAACAGTAGCAAGGATCCAATACAGAGTCATAGAATTGCTGAAACAGAACATAATCAGTTCTAGGACTTACATTAGACAATATGAAGCACAGGTAGTATATAAGGTATGCGTATTTAAAGCAACAGATAACAGGTAATGTAGTGGTGAAGTCTATGGTCCCTAACTCATTAGTGAAGCATCTGAGTCCCCCCCTCCCTACAATACTGCCCTCCTATCTGAGTAAAAAGCCTTTTTGAATGATTCAGTTTTGTATCATTTGCGGAAAGCCATGGGAGTGGTGGCTCTCCTCCTCAGGCAGGCCATTCCACAGGGTAGGGGCCACCACAGAGAAAGCCTGTGTACAGGGTGCTGTTGATTTTGCCTATGTGCAGGGTGGCACCTTCAAGAGTCCCTGTTCAGATGAGTGAAGCTGCTGTGGAGGGATATAGGGAGGGAGTGGTTCCATAGGTATGCTGGTCAGACCAAGGCCATGAAGAGCTTATATGTACTAATAACCAATACCTTGAATTGAGCATGGTAACTGACAGGTAGTCAGTGAAGTGACTTTGAATGAGAGTGATGTTCATGCTCCTGCTCACTCTTGCTAACAGTTGAGTTGCAGCATTTTGCACCAATTAGGTATACTAGCAAGCAGGGACCCATGAGAAACTCATAAAGAAATTCCCCTCTGGCTTCCAACTCTTCCTCCTGCAAGCCACCTTTCTCTCCCCCTTCCTCCCACTGCCACCTCTTCCTTTCGTCTTTTCCTTTCAACACCTTATACAAAAAACCCAGAAGAAAGTAGCTGCACCAGTACAGAATCCAGGAAGAGAAGAGAAAAAAATGTAGTAGGAAAAGATATTCAATTTATTATTGTCTATTCCAATGTGTTTTGTGCATGGTTTCATCAGGGGATCTATAAGATAGCCATCTCTCTGCATGTTCCCACTATGGTAAGGTATCTTATCATGTAGGACTTATTACACTATATTATATACTGTATGGATTTTATGGATTTAGAGTTCTAGATGGAGTTTTGTTAACTTCGGTTTAAATTTTAGGATGTAGTAATTTGTATTAATAGTATTGTTATTTGCTATGGCTGTGCTGAAGCAATAAAGTATATTGGATTGGTATCTTATCATGGAGGGAACATGCAAAGAGATGGCTACCTTATATTTTCCTACTGCACCTTTGGGGGTTTTTTTTCTTCCTTTCTGCCTGTACACAGCGGTCCTTCAAATTTCGGTCCCATGCATGTTTGGGAATTCAGTTCCCGGTGGGAAAGTTGCCACTGTCATCTAACCGATAAACAGAGTGGGGAATTCAGATACAACCTATGGAAAAACCTACTGTGTGCTGTTACCAGAACTGCTCTTTTATTATAATGGGGAATTAGCTGTAGCAGTCTGTAACTATTAATATTAAGCGAGGATCATAACCTATGTATACGGAGGTCCTGATCCCAGACACTCTAGTGAAAAAGAGGCAGACAACGAGTCAGGTCCAAACACGTGTATTGAGTGTAGCGTAAGCCTAGCTTGCACAATCATACAAAGAACATACAAGGTCTAAGAAATACAGAGTAGGAAATACAGAGACATTCGCATTAGCTGGTTCCCAACGATGATAAGGGAAATACTCACAATCCTGGAGCGAAGCAGAGACACGGCAGCGAGGGTGGCCCAATGCCAGCACTGGGACCACAGACGGACAGCAGGGAGGTCTGGATAGGGAATGGCCGAGGCACCGAGTGGTCTGAGAGACCAGCTTAAATACCCCAAAACGTACCCTGGGGCTGGTGCTGTACTTGGTGGTTCTCACAGATTAAAACAAAGGGTCTAATGGGCTACTGAATGGCTTGGATGGGCCACTTTGGTAATCAGATTGTGATAAGTGACACCTCAGGAAGAGGGGACAAAAGAGGGAGGGGGAAATCCAAGTGGGCTGAAAGGATGTTCCAGCGGACAGGGCTTGTCCTGATGTCATCAGCTCTGGAATGCGGAGGTTTCTTTGAGATGCATTCTTTAAGTGCTTGGGATGGTCGGCACTTAGTTCCTTCTCCGGGGCGGCTCCTAAGATATGCAGAGCGGGGCGAGGGGCTCTCGCTGCGGACGTGGTGTGCCCGCTTCGCCGAAATGGCTTCCCAAAGCAGTCTTCTTCCCAGGGTCTTCTGTCTGCCTGAGAACATGGATGCCGGCTGGGCATGGCTGGGGCTGGCTAGCAGGCTGCCCGGTAGCGAGGGCAAGCTCGGCGACCGACCCGCGGGAGGCTCCAGGCGGGAACTGACCAGGGAGCGCCTAGCCAGGCTCGCTGGAGGTTTCCCCGGCTGGCGCCCGGCTGCTAGCAGCGGCTTGGGCCCATATGAGGCAGGCTTCCATGGAGGCAGCGGGAACGACACTTTAAAACACAGTCCAAAGCAGGAAACAGGCACGGTCCGTGGCAGATGGCAATGCAGGCACGGGGCACACTTGTAATGAAGTCCAAACACACACTGGGAAGTCCAGATACAGGTCTGGGCAGGGCTGCCCAGAAAGAGAGTCCTTGGTGCAGTTAACCAAACATGGAGTCAGTAAACTACACAGTCTATTACAGCAGCGGGGTAATTGACACGCAGGCAGGAAACTGACACGTGTATCAGAATACACACATGTGCACAGCAGTCTTTGGGTGTAGCAGTAAAACAGCAACGCAGGAAACTTTAACACAGTTCATAGCAGGCTTTAAAGCAGGGGAGGGGGCCTACTTGGCAACAATTCCCCCCCTCGGAGACCCCGGGACGTCAGGCGCGCGGGTCTCCGAACTTGACTTCAAAGGCGAGGTGGTCGGCAATGTCCGGTGGTCGAGCTTCGAGCGGAAGAGGAGTGGGAAGGGAAGGAGGGGGAGGCGTCACTCAAAAATTTAGTTTGGAGAACCACCTAACCGAATAAGTGCAATTTAGATCAGCCAATGGGCTGCAGGTCTCTGGGTTCACACCAGGGGGTGTGCTAAGTGCAATTGTCAGAATAAATAGCAATAATTCATAGCAATAGTAATTCATAGTAATAGGCAGCAATGATCAATTCATGCATATAAATAGCAATAATTCATGATTGGGTACATTGAGTAATTCATGATTGAAGGTAATTCATATGGAATTCATGATGGGTTAAAAGCATTAAAAACCAGGGGCAATTCATATACATGGATTAATTCATAAGCATAAGTTTAAAAGCAAAGGCAATTCATGGGTCAATTCATGAATGCAGGATTAAAAGCAATTCATACAAGGTAAAAGTGAAATGTGCAAGCAAGGCATAGGCCAATTCATCAAGGGTTGAACAATTCATAGATAATTAAAACCATCAATACATAAATACATAGGATTAAAAGCAATGATACGGGAGGTTAAAACCAATAAAAGCAGCAAGAGTAAAAGCAAGTGCGTGGAAGCAATTCATGAGGGGTGAGCGGCGGAAGGGCTCATAGGGGGTCAGAAAAATAAACTCTGCAATTAAAAGACCAACTCATATAGTCAGATTAAAACCAAATTCATCGAGCTTAAAATCAGAAATAAACTAACCTTTAAAAGGGACCGTTCAGAAGGGGTCCCGGTTAAAACCAAATTCATAAAATAATAGATATGCTAGAATTACCTCGGCGGAGGGAGTCAGGTTAAAAAGGCAATTCCTAAGGTTAAAATCAAATTCATAGGGATAAAGTTCATGGGCGCACTTGCAATAGAGAGAGGGACTAGTTCGGGGCTAAATTCATGGGAGTTAAAATTCATAAAAGCAATGAGAAGAAATTCATAAAACAATAGAGCTACAAAGATCACAGACGGCTCAGTCCGCAGTACAGCTGCTGGACTGGGTTGCATATATACAAGAACAAGCAAACTGAGTCCATGTGCTCCAAAACACACTTCCACCCCCCCTTGCTGTCTGCGTCAATCCACAGAGCAGGGTCGGTGAGTGGCGAGAAGGGCTTCAGGCACACAGTTCTAGTCCTCATGGAGGTAGTGCCGCTGGCGGTCGTTTGGAGACGGGCCGTGGGCTGGGAGGCAGAGAAACATGTCCCCCCCTAGTCCACAAGAGGGCCTCGGAGCGGAGTCCGGCAGCAAAGCGTCCATGGGGCTGGTTCAGGATCCGTACACATAATAAAACATAGTCATAGTTCATACCAGCACAAGCAATAAAACAAACAAGGGTTAAAGGAGGGCGCCAAGAATAACCTTTAGGGCAAGAGGAGGTCGGGATTGTAATGGTCCAGACGGTAGGATAGTTGGAGTTGCTGGAGCTGTCGGCGGCTCCAACAGCCCAAGTAAAGTAATGAGGCACATAATAAAACTTGGAAGGCTAAAATAACGATGATTGGGTGCAAAGCCAAATTGTAAATTCCAGTGGCAGTGGGGCTCCAACCAAAGAGGGTTTCCCACCACGAATGCTCACCGGTGGTCTTAATCCGCTGGACCAGATCCAAAATCTCCTTTCCGTTGTGGGACACAACCAGAGCAGTGGTGTCCCCGTCCCTCTGGATGCTCTGGAGGGTGCGGTGGAGCTGCGGGTGGGCCAGGAGCTCGTGGATTAGTTCCAGACCGATGCCAAGGGCGACAGGCTTCACATAACGATAGATGGAGGGTGCCACCAGGATCTCTTCTTGGGTCCAGACCGGTACCGTGTAGGTGAAGTTGCAGGCTGCCACCGAAGACAGGTTGCAAAAGCAGCGATTGACTCCCGGGATCACGGGCTTAAGCTGGAACGAGTTCAGGACCACAAAATCGCAGGCCGTTCGCACGCAGGCACATCCTTTCCCAATGTAGACCACAGCAGAGCTGTTCTCCCGGACGACCTCGAAAGGGCACTCGTTGAGGGCGTCGACTTGCGGGGCTACACAGGGGTGATGAGGTGCAAAGGCTTGGTCCTGGCAGATGAAGCCGGTCTGGTCTCGATGCTGGCACCCTTGGAGGCTGACGAGCTGCCATCCGGTCGGGGTGAAGCGGGCCCAATGGTCGGGGTGGCGGGCGTAGAGGACTTCGGTGTCGCTGACTTGGAGTCCCAGAGGCACGACTGGATACACGTGGAATGACTCGTGCGCACTGGCCGTTAATAAAAATAATTTAAGCTCCTGGGTGGTCGGTGAGAATGAGGAATTTACAAGAGACCACCAGGATTCAAGCTCCAGTTCTATGGGTGACAATTTGGGCATAATCAATCTTTTAATTTCCAGGGGCAAATGCCCATCCGTGGCTTGCCGAATTAGCCCCATGGCCACAGCCTGGTTTAATTGTTGGGCTTGCATACATGCCATGGCTATTGACATGTTGCGTTCCAAAGACTGTGTTCCTTTGAGCAGCAGAGAAAAATCTCTTTCAATTTGACTCTCCCAGTTAACTAAAATGGAGCTGATCTCGTGTTGCCCATTCGAAATGGAATTTAGGGACTGCACCACCGGTTTACCTAAGTCAGCGATGCTAGTCGTAACATGGGCAAACTTATTAGCGAGAGTCTCAATGTTGACCGAATCCATGATTGCTAAGCCTCCGGCTGCTGGAGCAGTCCAGTCGGCAATGCTTCGTCTGGCACGCGAGAGAGAAGGAGAGGGATCGATCCACAGTTGTAGCCATGCATTCCAACCCTTGCTACCGGCCTCCAGATAGGGAGCGCACTGCGGCAGCCTCTGGGTTACATTTAGCTCAGCTAAGTCTATGCGGATCTCTTTTAAAGACATTTGCGGGCGGACTAGAACTCTCTCTCGAATGTCAGTTTTCAAAACATGGGAGCCCACTATATGCGTGCCGCCTTGGCTCAATTGTTCATTGCTAGCAATCAAAGGGTCAATTTGGATGGTGTGGGTCTCCTGGGTCCGGATCAGCAGGGAATAATTGCCTGGTTCGTGAGTCAAATTTACAAAGAGCAGCCCAAGCCGGTGAAATTTCTCTACTAGGGGCTTGGTTTGGCATTCGGGCGTCTGTTGAACCAGAATCCAATCGGGTGGGCCATGTTTGGCTAGGTCTTCCTCCTTTACAATCCAGGTCAGGTTCTCCCAGCGCTCTATAGCAAAGGAGAGAACTGCGCCTGAAGGGGGCGTGATAGTGACTGATGCAGACTCAGTGGCAGTGGTGCCTAGTAGGATGGTCATTCTAAAGGGGTCTCCTGCCTTCCATACTGCGGCCGACACTAAAATAACTTCACAGTATGGTCCGAGAGCCTCAGTGACAAATGGCGAGGTCTCGAAGTTGGCAGGGGTGGTATATTTGTCTACCACCGGGACTGCGGTGGGGGCTGGCCTTATACGGGGAAGAAACATACATGGAATTGGAGCAAGTGGTGACACTGTGTCAGTAGGTGAATAGCACACTAGTTCTTGGGACAGAGTCTTTACTCCTACACATAAAATAACAAGCTCTGGGGGCCGGATCCACTGCTCTTCGCAACTGCGGAAGTTTGTGCGCTCCATAGGGGTGGTCATATTACTCTGCTGCACAACCTTGCAGACCATCATTTCATTCCCTGCTAGGGTATTGATACATCTCCAGTGGGGGTAGGGCATTAATTTGGACGGGCGTCCCTCTGTTAGGGTGCCTGCCAGCACGAGCAAACACAGAGTAGCCAGGTGCCTCATCTCCTGGCCTTCTTTTCCTTTGTGGTGAAAATATCCTGGGGAGACCTGCGGATATAAGTACAGGTTCCCTGAGTTTATTGCAGCAAAAAATGAATAAAGCGGAATGGGGGAAAAGGGAGGGTGTATTTCTGCCAGCACTGTATGTTAAGCGGGGTTCGAACGAGAAGTCCCAGAGCACTAAGCGAGCCTTCCAGCTTGTTGCTCTGGGGAACTCCTGTACGAAGGCTTCTTTCTAAAGCGTGTATATTTCAGAGGGTAACGTCTTTACGTCGAGCAAGGGTCGGCTGTGCGTTAGGCGGGATTATGCAAACTCGCCCCAGGGGTCCCTGGGTGCCTGGACTATGTGGCCTTCAGGTGCCCCTTGCTCGGCGGCGGGCTATTTTCATTTTGCGGGCTGAGAGCTGTCGGTCCGGCTCGGCCTGGCCTTGCCGTTTTAAAGCGAAAAACTAAAGAGCGGCTTCCATTAACTATAAGGGTTGCTGCAGACGGGGGCCCTCGCTTTAATTTTTCAAAAATAGGCCTTCGTCATATGTTTGCAGGACAACCAATTTTTGGAGGGACTCCCTCGGGAGGCCCCATTTTCTGGTTTAAAAAAAAGGTACACCGGTCAAAAAAGAAAAATACACTGAGCAAGAAAAATGCACTGAGCAAAAAGAAAAATACACGGAGCAAGAGGCATACAGGTGTGGGGTGCTTTTAGGTTGCCCTCACTTGGAAGGCCTGGCAGGGCTTCATTATAACTTCAATATGTCTCCCCCCCTTCTTTTCCCTTATACGGTACGGGCAAGGGAAAAGATTACGTGGGGCGGGCGGCTGCTGGCGGAAAGGGCCGAAATGGGACCGAAGGCGCTCGGCGGCGTTTATCGAAAAGCGGCGGAGGCGGCCGAGATCTGCCGGCGCCACTGGGTCTGGGTTATTCGGGGGTCATCTTGGCGCAGGGGGATCCTGGCTATGTAAATGAGGTACGCTGCCCCTTGTGCGTGGCGAACGCACCTCAATAACACATTCCAGAGGGCATATATTTACAAAATACTGGCGGGTCTTTTACTTTTGCACTAAAGCGTACTGACTGGTGGCGCCGTATAGCAACTCACCATGACGAATATGAACATTAGTAAAAGAGAGGTGTTGGGCTATCTGGGGGACCTTTTCCAGGGGAGGCACGGCCCTCAAAGCCAAAGCCGACCATCATGCGAAAGCGTGGGTCTGGCAGGTGAGACCCCGAATCTACGTAGATGCGGGATCTTCACCAGCACGGCGGGTGAAATGTTTTCAAACAAAGAAATCACCTTATTTGGTGGTTTCAACGTTGGAAGACTGCATTCACTTCTGGGCTAAAGCCTCTCCAACCACTTTCACACACAGCAAATCTCTTTTGCCTGTGCAATTTTTTTCCGAACATGCGGCTTCCAATCCAATTAAGAATCACTTTCGGTGGTGGTCCTATTTGGCTTTGATTGCCGTGTCTTTCCCTAAGGGTCCCAACTGTGGGGCCCGCCTAATGAAGTTAAAGAATAGAACTGGAAAAACTTTTAACATTTACACCGATATCTACATATTCTATTGTTTCTTTTATTCTAAAGCTACAAAAGTCTGATCTAAGGGGACGCACGGTATCTCTGGCCCAGGGTGGAGTGATATCTGGCGAATCACTGGGCAGAGGGGGGCTGGGCTGGTGGTGGTTCCCCCAGGGTCATACACAGGGGGGGCGGTTTGCAGCGGCTTCCCTTTCCATTCTTTTAATTGAGAGGCATGAAAGTATTTTAGCCACGTTCCTCCTGTCTTCCTCTGGATGGCTACCTGATAGACGGCTGGGGAGACTCTTTTTGTGATAGGGACTGGGCCTTGCCATTTGGCTGCTAGTGAATGCGCCTTTTGCGAAAACTTCCTGTACAGAACGAGCTGTCCTTCCTCCCACTGCCTGGGGTTCCTGACCCATCCCAATTTGCGGTCCATATCCTTCTGAGCTGTGCCCAACTTCTGGGCCACTTGCATGTGGACGGCGTGTATGGATAAGAGCAGGTCCTGGACCCAAGCATCATTAATCACTACAGGCTGCATATCGGAAGGGAGCTGCGTATCTAGCCAGAAGGCCTCCGGGAGCTGCATTCTTCGCCCTGTCATAACCATATGGGGTGTGAGCCCGTGAACTGCGGTAGTGCCTCTAATGGCCATTAGGATTATGGGGAGTTTTTCATCCCAGTCTCTCCCGGAGGAGCGAACCATCTTGCGGAGAGCCTCCTTGAGGGTCCGGTTGGTTCTTTCTATGGCGCCTGAAGCTTGAGGGTGGCCGGCTATGTGGAAGCGTTGCTGGATGCCCAGTGCTTTACAAAGCTCCTGTGTTACTTCTCCGATGAAGTGTGAGCCTAAATCAGAGTCCATGACTCTCACGATGCCCCATCGCGAGAAAACATTATTAAACAGTAATTTGGCTGTGGTGGCTGCATTGTTGCGCTTGCACGGAAACGCTTCGACCCATTTGCTGAAGGGGTCTATGACAGTGAGACAGTAGCGATTGCCGCGAGCAGTGGGGGGAAGAGGGCCGATAAAGTCAATCTGTATGCGAGCCCAGGGTCCATCAATTCTCTGATGCTGGAGGGGAGCTCTAGGTCCGGTGGGGTCTGCATTGACCATCGCGCAGGACAGACAGTTGTCTACCCATTGCGCTACTTCGGTGCGCATGCCAGGCCACCAGCCAACCTCTTTTACCCTTTCCAGAGTCAGATCCTTGCCTCGGTGTCCCTGCTCGTGGACAAACTGAATTAAGTCAGCCCTAACTTCCAATGGCACTACCCAATGGCGTTCGCCGGCTGCATCTACTGCCCAAACTATGTCTTCCTCTTCTCTGATCATGAGTCTCCCTGTCTGATCCCTTCCTGCGGCTAGGAGGTCAGTTATTTCTGGGTCAGATAGTTGCAGTTGTGCTAGGTCTAGTGTTCCTGCGGTTCCCTGAACTTGGCTGCGGGCTTGTGCCCGAGTGGTGACAGGGCGGAGGGGACAGTCGGTGGCTGATTCCGGTAGGGGAGCATTTTCAGTGGCGGCTGCCTTGGCTGCAAGGTCTGCCTGGTCGTTCCAATAAGCGGTCTCTGAATTTGTCTTCTGGTGTCCCTTGACATGGGTCACCTGTGTTGGGCCTGAGCGGGACTGGAGGAGTGCTGCTACCTGCTGCCATAGCTGTAGGTGGGCTACGGGTTTCCCATCGCTGGCTCTCCACCCCTGATTCTGCCACACCGGGAGCCAGACCGTGGCGGCTTTGGCCGTCCAATCCGAGTCTGTGTAAATGGCAAGTGGGCTTTCTGGGGGCTCAAACTCAAGCACTGCCAGAAGCGCTTGCACCTCAGCCGCTTGGCTGGAATGGGGGCGGGCTGGGCCTTTGAGGGTATGGGCGTCGCTCACTCGCACGGCGCCGTAGCCTGTCCGAGGGGAGCCTCCAACGTGAAAGGAGGAGCCGTCACAGAACCAGCATGTGAAGCCGTTCTGTCGGGCTTCCTCTAGCGGGACTCCCCAAGTGACTGGCCAGACAACCTGTGGTGGCGGGTCCAGGGGGCACTCGTGCTCGGTCCCGGTTACCAATAGGCCATAGGGGGCTGGAGGCTCGGTGGTCTCCTTTTTAAATTCCACTCCGCGGTTGACTAGGGCCAGGGTCCACTGCGCTATGCGGGCGTTTGAGACTTGTCCGTCTTGTATCTTGCCAGACAGAATATATTTGAGAGGCGTGTGGGTAGTTTGAACTATTGTGCGGGAGCCTCCTATGATAAATTCCCAATGGGTCAGACTCCAAACTAGAGCAAGGCATGTCTTCTCGCATGGGCTAAACTTAGCTTCCACTGCGGTTAGGTTGCGAGAGGCATAGGCTACTACTCTAGCGGTCCCCGCTTGCTGCTGGGTGAGCGTGGCTCCTATGCTCTTGTCTGATACTGCTAACTGGATAAAGAAGGGCTGGGTAACATCTGGATGGGCTAGGGCCGGGGCTGCGGCCAGGCTGCGCTTTAGCTCGGCTAAGGCTGTCTGTTGCTCCGGTCCCCACTCCCAGGGGGTGTTCTTCTTGAGGAGAGCATAAAGTGGGCGAGCTTTGTCTGCAAAGGACTCAATGAAGTCTCGGGAAAAGTTGAAAGTTCCTAGAAGGGCTCTGAGGGAGGGGACATCGGTGGGTGCAGGCAGCTTGGAAATGACCTCCATTCGCTGGGCGTCCGGGGTGCGACCCTCGGGTCCCAGGGTCAGACCCAGGTACTTGACGCTGGTCTGAACCAGTTGGGCCTTTTCCCTGCTTGCCTTGAACCCAGTCTCGCGGAGGAGTTCCAGGACTTCCCTGGTGATTTGGCGGGCTAATTCTTCCGTGGGGGCGTGGACTAAAATGTCATCCACGTAGCTCAGTACGTGGGGCCTCGAGGAGGGTTGGAGGCGTTCCCACATCTGAACTACATGGGCATGACAAATGCTGGGGCTGGAGTGGAATCCCTGGGGTGTCCGCTTGAATGCGTATTGCTGGCCGCGGAAAGTGAACGCGAACTTGTACCAGCAAGACTCATGCAACCGGATGGAGTGGAAAGCATTGGCCAGGTCTATGACCGAGTAGAACCGTGACCCAGCGGCAATGGCCGTTAGGATCTCATTATACTTGGCCACAACCGGGGCAACTGGAGGGGTGGTGGCATTCAGGGCACGGAAGTCGACCGTCATTCTCCAGGTCACTCCATCTGCTTTCAGAACTGGCCACAATGGGGCGTTGCAGATGGACTGCATCGGGAGTATGACGTCCCACTCAAGGAGTCCTTCTATAGTCTTGGCTATCCCTGCCTCAGCTTCTGCTGGGTACTTGTACTGTCTTTGGGGAGGGGGGTCCTTTCCTTCAATCAGGACGCAGGCGTCCTTCACTATCCCACACTCGGCCTTGTCTGTCACCCACACTTCGGGAAAGTCCTGAACCCAGGGGTCTCCGGTGACGGGGGCGAGAGGAAGGGGGGCCTTGAGGGCTGCGCATCGATGGACTGCATTAACAAAGTCGGGGCCTCCCGGGATGCGCCACAGGAGCCCGTTCGCTAGGTCAATGGTCAGTCCCTCGGCACGGAAAAATGGCATGCCCAAAAGTCCATCGTCTTCTCCCCGGTTTGCGCATGCCGAAATCCGGGTGGCCAGGCTCCCAACGGAAAGGGGGATGTCCTGCCAGACCGGGGATTCCTGCATGCCGCCTCCAAAACCGGCGAGCTGCATTGTAGTGGGGGTCTGGGTGCCCTTTGTGACTAAGGTGGGCTGGAGTATATTAAGTGAAGCTCCGGTATCTATGAGGAGAGTGGCAGGCTTCTTCTTTTCCCCGGGAGTCCCGATCCCTGCCTTCACTGTCGGTCTCCCCCATGTGTCCGGCTTTAGTTTGGCAACTATGCCCACGGAAGGAGACTGGGACTTGGGGCAACCCTATGCTGATCCTGCACTCTGGTCGGTGGAAGCGGCGCTTCCTCTAAAGGGGTTGTTGGGGCTCGGGCGCTCCCGGACTGCAGCTATCGGGGGACTCGAGAAGGGAGGGTCTGGCGGTAAAGGGGGCGCTGACGGGGGTACTGGGGGCTGCTGCTGGTCTTCCCACTCCATGATCGCCTTCATTAGAACGGACGTGGGCTTTCCGTCGAAGAGCTCCATGTTCGCTCCAATGTTTTTGAGGCGCATCCAAAGTTCCCAACGGAGGGAGTCCCTGGACTGGGGCGTGCTGCCTCGGTCCCGGTAGCCCTCGTGGTCGCCCTGCGGTGCTCCCCAAGCATTAGACTGATCTGGAGGCGGGTAGACCTGATGGTGGTACGGGTGCGATGCTCGCGAGTGAGAAGGGGCTATGGGTGCATCCTGTAGTCGGGGCTCGTGGGGTCCCTGCTGGGAGGAGGAACTGTAACTCGGGGTAGGCGCAAAGGAAACTCCCGGGCGGTAGTCCCTCGGTCCTCTTCCCCGGTTAAAGCTACTGCTCCTTCCCCTCAGGATTCCTCCCCTTGCCTCCGGATACGGGCTGCGTCCCTGTGGTCGGTACTGAGAGTGAGGGCCATGATTGGCATAGGTAACCGCGCTAATCGGCTCGCTTTCCTTCCTACGAGAGGCTGGGGACTTCACATGGCGGATGGCGCCGGTCTCTCGCAACAGGCCAGCAATGCTCCTGATGCGGGATTCCAGCTCTCCCCATGTAATGCTCCCGGGCTCTACTCCTGCTAGGGCTAGGCGAGTGGTGCTGTTGAGTCCATCTATGACTGCTCTCCTGAACTCTAAGTCGTCGAAGTCCGGCATGTCACTTAAATCTAAATCTACCTCGTCTGCTAGTTCGGCTAGGAGTTGTTTCCTGGCTAAATATGCCTCTGGGTCCTCTCCGGGTTTTTGAGATTCGGCAATATATAGGGCCTTTAAACTCTTGGTGGGCCACAGGAAGGCGCACAACTCTTTCATGGCACCATACTGACTGCGAGTGGCTAGTCTCCGGTTGGAAATATATGCGTTAAGAGAGGTGACTATTTCGGGGCTGGCACAATGGCGAGCCAGCTGAGCTACATCGGAGCCACTGGCAGAGGGCTGGGACATGGTCACGTGTGCAAACCATTGTATAGCTGAATCTCGGTTCAGGGGTCCCATGCGGTCCGCTATGGCTTGGAGCTCATCGGGCCTCCAATTGCGGGTTTCCTTAACTATTCGGTCTGTCTTCCTGCCATCATCGTCTGTGGTGACAATTTCTTTGGTAGCTATCGGATGGAGGGGCTGTGGAGCTTCCTCGGGCTGGGACAATTGAGATGCCCAGCTATCCTTACTATCTTCTGGGAGGGCCAAGAGGGCTGAGGGGTGCACGGCGGAAATTACGGCCTGTTGCATCCCCAAGTGTCGCTTTAGGGCCTCTAGCTCCCTCTTACAAGCTGAATGGTCCGCGGCTGCGGTTTTAGACTGGTTGTGGTCCGCCATGAACCGGGCAGCATGGGTGAGCTTAGTAATCTCTTCTTGTCCCTCCGTTAATGCGTGCTCAGCCATATCGGCACGAGCGGTGGCCGCTTCAGCCTTGTGCTGGGCGTCCTGGAGGGCGGTAGTTAATCCTTGCTTTTCTAATATGAAATTGACGCGTTCGGCGCGCCACTCGGCTGCTTTCTCTTCATGGTCTCTCTCCTGTTCGACTAGTTTGGCCCTGAGACTCTGGATTTCTAGATGCAGGGCGTCCTGTTCTCGTTTGGCTTTCTCCTCTAGCTCCTTCCTTTCTCTGTCCTGGGCTGTTCTGAGCCTCTCTATCTCCTGCTCACTATCTTCCTGCGCTATCTGTAATTTATTTATCAGGGACACGCTGTCCTGTAAGGCAGTGAAAAGTGCCCAAGCTCCGTATCTGTCTTTTTTGCTCGACTTGGGTTTCTCTTTCTCACAAAAATCTTGGAAGGCACTTCTGACTATCTGGAGCGGGTCAGGTCCCTTGAAGGAACCGGCTTCCCAAGGGCAATCTCCCTTCTTGACTAGCCACTTCTCCAGGCGGGGCACGGTGGGGGCTGCCCGGTACATTTTTACTTTTTAGTTTAAGGCTGATCTCGGGGGAGGTTAAAGAGTAGATCAGCGACACCAGGGGTGGGGCGATTAAAGCTGCTCAAGGGTTTTAACAACTTCTTCCTCTCTATGTTCCTTTTGGGAGGTTTATCCTTCCCTCAGGTCCTCAAGGGTTTTTACCAGGGGGTTTTAAGGTCCTACTTTTAGGGTCACAAGGGTATTTTAAGGGTCCTACACTCGGTTCTTCTCCACCGGGGGAGAAGGAAGAATTCCTATTCCCGTTTCAAGCTTGCCTACAAGCCACGGGACCAGGAAAAGTTTACTGGCTCAGAGGGTGCTCTCAAGCTCTCTAAGCCCAAGAACCAAAATTCTCAGCGCTTCCAAGCCTCTGCCTAGAAGCTAAAGCTCAGGGGTCTCCCAAGCCTCTACTCGGAAAACCAAAGCTCAGGGGTCTCCCAAGCCTATGCGCTCAGAAAACCAAAAAGGGTTCCCAAGCCTCTGCCTGGAAACTGCAACTAAGGGGTCTCCCAAGCCTCTGCTCAGGCAACCAGAAATGCTCCCAAGCCTCTGCTCAGAAGCCAAAATGCTCTCAAGCTCTCTGCCCAAGAACTAAACTCAAAGTGTCCCCAGGCCTCGTGCTCAGAGACAAACGGTTAAACTGTCTCCAAGCCTCGACCAAAAGACTAAATGTGCTCAAGGACTGCCTCTGCAAGTCCCCAAGCAAAATTGCTCAGGAGTAAAGCTTACTGTACTCCCAAGCGAGGTGCGCTCAAGAGTTTTAACAACTCCCAAGCAAAAGTGTGCCCAAGAGTCCCACTGACTCCCAAACGAGGTGCGCCCACGAGTCTGACTTACAACTCGCAAGCGGAAAGGCGCCCAAGAGTCTAACTTAAAACTCTTAAGCACGGTGCGGCCGGCTGCCGCGGGGCTTCAGGAACCTGGCTTTAGATTCCCAAAGCTAAACTGACTGAACGAACGGACTATCGATCCCTTCCCGTTTCCTCCGGAGCGGGGATTGAAGCCTAAGTGCTGGCAGGAACGGGGTTTGGACGGACTTAGGAGAGACGGGGGAGGGCGGAAAAGAGTTTTATATGTGCTGCTTCAGGATGCGTATATATATAAATCTATAGAGCCTACTTCTGGGATCCCACCCACATAGACGCGTTTAGGCGGCCCGGAAGGTGGCCAGGAACTTCACCAGTTCAGAGGTCCTCACCCACAGTACACCGGTTATAACGGCTGGAGGGCCTCGCGGTGCACCACAAAAGGCAAGTAGTCCAAAGCTGGCTGAAGGAGGAAATGGGGAAAAGCCAACCCACAAGATAGAAATGCTCACTAGAGCCACACACACTCACACTTTTAATTCCCTGAGCTAAAATTGCGCTCTTTACACAGAGGTCTGGAAAATTTTCCTCTAAGTCAGTTCGCCGAAAACACGCGTGTCGACTCACGTGTATTCACACGAACTGGGTTATGCCCGCATCCTCCACCAGTAAACTGTTACCAGAACTGCTCTTTTATTATAATGGGGAATTAGCTGTAGCAGTCTGTAACTATTAATATTAAGCGAGGATCATAACCTATGTATACGGAGGTCCTGATCCCAGACACTCTAGTGAAAAAGAGGCAGACAACGAGTCAGGTCCAAACACGTGTATTGAGTGTAGCGTAAGCCTAGCTTGCACAATCATACAAAGAACATACAAGGTCTAAGAAATACAGAGTAGGAAATACAGAGACATTCGCATTAGCTGGTTCCCAACGATGATAAGGGAAATACTCACAATCCTGGAGCGAAGCAGAGACACGGCAGCGAGGGTGGCCCAATGCCAGCACTGGGACCACAGACGGACAGCAAGGAGGTCTGGATAGGGAATGGCCGAGGCACCGAGTGGTCTGAGAGACCAGCTTAAATACCCCAAAACGTACCCTGGGGCTGGTGCTGTACTTGGTGGTTCTCACAGATTAAAACAAAGGGTCTAATGGGCTACTGAATGGCTTGGATGGGCCACTTTGGTAATCAGATTGTGATAAGTGACACCTCAGGAAGAGGGGACAAAAGAGGGAGGGGGAAATCCAAGTGGGCTGAAAGGATGTTCCAGCGGACAGGGCTTGTCCTGATGTCATCAGCTCTGGAATGCGGAGGTTTCTTTGAGATGCATTCTTTAAGTGCTTGGGATGGTCGGCACTTAGTTCCTTCTCCGGGGCGGCTCCTAAGATATGCAGAGCGGGGCGAGGGGCTCTCGCTGCGGACGTGGTGTGCCCGCTTCGCCGAAATGGCTTCCCAAAGCAGTCTTCTTCCCAGGGTCTTCTGTCTGCCTGAGAACATGGATGCCGGCTGGGCATGGCTGGGGCTGGCTAGCAGGCTGCCCGGTAGCGAGGGCAAGCTCGGCGACCGACCCGCGGGAGGCTCCAGGCGGGAACTGACCAGGGAGCGCCTAGCCAGGCTCGCTGGAGGTTTCCCCGGCTGGCGCCCGGCTGCTAGCAGCGGCTTGGGCCCATATGAGGCAGGCTTCCATGGAGGCAGCGGGAACGACACTTTAAAACACAGTCCAAAGCAGGGAACAGGCACGGTCCGTGGCAGATGGCAATGCAGGCACGGGGCACACTTGTAATAAAGTCCAAACACACACTGGGAAGTCCAGATACAGGTCTGGGCAGGGCTGCCCAGAAAGAGAGTCCTTGGTGCAGTTAACCAAACATGGAGTCAGTAAACTACACAGTCTATTACAGCAGCGGGGTAATTGACACGCAGGCAGGAAACTGACACGTGTATCAGAATACACACACGTGCACAGCAGTCTTTGGGTGTAGCAGTAAAACAGCAACGCAGGAAACTTTAACACAGTTCATAGCAGGCTTTAAAGCAGGGGAGGGGGCCTACTTGGCAACAGTGCTTAGGCACAGGGCCTGGCAGACAGGTGGGAAAATTTCCCTTCTTCTTTTGAAGGCCATATCAAACTGCCAGTATACTTTTGGACTACTCTTAGATGATTTGTTTTCTGTAATATTTAGTTTCTGGCTGGAATGGCCAACCATTTTGATATGTGTGCTTTAAGTAGCAAGTGGAAGATACCTCCATGCTCCACCCAAAACTACATTAAAAATTGTGAACATGCCTATAAGACATCTGAAATTTGTTGAGAAGCATTTGCAAGCATATGACAGGATGCTTACAAAATGTGAACATTCATACACAAACGCAAACATGCCCTTCTGCCCGTTCCCCTTCTCTGCAAGCCACAAACATTTCCCTTCCAAAGAGGTAGGCATAACGAGAGGATGGCTATCTTTCCTGCAGACTATCTTTCTATAGGTCAGTTCAGTTCAGAGTTTATTGTGTATATCCATAGGCCATCACAAAATTACAAAGACACATGGTGGAGATGGACAAACTAACTAGAAAGCTGAAAGAACAAAATGCAAATGAATTTTTAAAGGATTGGGAAAAATTTAAAGAATATTTGGGAAATGAATGGGATGTAAAAGGACAATTATGGTCGATGGATAACTATTGATGTCTTTAGGGTAGAGATTAGAGTGGGTGAAAAAAAAAAGAACTTTACCTTGAAGAATTAGAAAAATTAGAGATACCAGAATAGAGCAATATATTAAGACTTAAACAGGTTTTAGCGCTGTGGGGGGTCAAGGGTAAGGGGGAAGAGGGTGTGAAATGATGATTGTAGAAATGTAAGATAATTAATTTGTAAGAGGGGGAAACTAAATGAATGTTTTTTCTGAAATTTGTAATACCTATTTCACTCTACCCAATAATTCTAAAAAAAAAATTACAAAGACCCCATTAAATATGATAAAAATTAGGTAAAATACAACTATACACACTACAGATTTACCAAAATTCCATTAAAACAGACACTGATTAAAACCATCAATCAAAGTTAACTGCAAGTTCATGTAATGCCCTCTTTCTTTGCTGCATTAGACCATATCCTCATAGCAGCAAAGGCAAAAAGTGAAACTCTGTAAGAAATGTATACGTCAGCATCAGAAAGCAAAAATGGGGCTATTCCACGATCCTATTCATGGGTTAAAGTCCCCACATGAAATAATGTGAGAGATCGAGTGATGAGAGATCAACTATTCAAATGTGGTGGCTAGAGATCGGCATGAACAGCATTACGAATGCAAAAAAGCCCACGAACAGCCTGTTTGGCTGTTCGCGAACAAGCTTTCCATGAGGCCCCATTCTAAACGAACAGGTGGTCGTTGCAAGCCTTGTTCGTTGCTGTTCGTTGCTGTTCATCAAGCCAGACAGTCTGGCACCTGCAATCAATTCGCTTGGCAACTCAGCCAGGGATTGTCTGAACTCTGTCTGAACTCCTGCTGTTGCCTTGGAAACTCCAATCTAAGCCCAATTTAGCTTGGTAGGTAGGTCTTCCTTCCAAGTGTGGACTGGAGTTCCAAATTTGTTACAAGAGGAAAAGACCCGGGGGGAGGGGGGCTCCCAGCTCTGACTTTCAGGGAGAGACAGCTGCTGTTAGACAGACAGTGTGAGTGCAATGGAGCTTGAATTTTCTTTGTGTGGTGTGTCAGGGCCTGTCGCTGCCTCCGCTGGGTGAGGCACTGGCTGGGCTGGCCCTGACATCAGAGGGGCACCAGGGATGCTGCAGGACCCTGCTCTGTGGAAGGAGGGGTGGTATACATCACCCTGACTCCCTCTCAGTCCACTCACTGGCCTGCTCAACCTGGCCTGCTTACCCCCTGCATCCTCCATCATCTCCTTCTCCCAGAACTCTCCTCCAAGCCTCCACTCTTGTACTGCTTTGCTCTCACTCCACACCATCACTCCTTACTCACACCCACCACCTCAGAGCTCTTCCCAGACAGCTTTTATAGGGCCTTTTTCAGCACCCCGCCCACTTTGCAGGTCCTGCCTGCCAGGCCACACCCCTCCTTAGCCTCCCAGCATTGGCCTGGGCTGTCTCCAGCTGCTGCAGCTGGGGTACTGGCTGGGCTGCCTGGATCAGCAACAGCTGCGTTATGTTGGCTGGCTGCCAGGCCTCTCTGGCTGAGCTGATTATTGAAGGTAGGCCCAGCTGTGGCCCTTTGGCTGGCTGCCCAGCTCTTCCTACAGAATGCTTTCAGCAGCTCCACCTGGAGGGGCTTGGTTGTGAACATCTTCTGAGCCAGGCTGCTGTCTTCAAGCTGAGTTGGAGGCTGGGGCGTGGCTCTGAGCTGCTGCGGCTGCTTCTTCTCCCTGCCAGGTAAGAGCTCTGTTTGGGCTGCTGCTGGGCCCCTATTCCCCCTGCTTTGGCCCTTTTCCTCTGGCCTGCTTAGCCCCCTCTCCTCCCCCTGGAGGGTGGGACTAGCTGGTCTCTCCTTGTTCCCTCCAGTCCTCTGAGGCTTTGGCCTTTTGCCCCTTCCCCCTGGAGCAGGCAGGTTCTGGCTCTGGTTGCTGGCTGGGGTGGCAGGGTTGCTGCCTCCCTGTTGCCTCCTGCTGTTCCCTCCTGGCAAGTCTGGGGGTCGGGACTCAGACCCTGGACATGGTGGGATAGGGATCTACCCCTTCAGGTTCCAGGGCTGCTGTCAGGCTCTGGTGCCAATCTATTATTTATTATTGGTACCTTTCCTGCTCAGGTAGGGTTTCTGGGAGTGGTGTGGTGGAGGAGAGCCTGCTGGCCTCCACGAACAACGAACATGTTCATGACAGGATCATGTTTGTCAGTGTTCGTTGTTCGTGGATGGCAACCAACAATGAACACCATATGCATTTTTTTTCTGTTCATGTCCATGTCTAGTGGTGGTAAGGGCATCCCAAAGGCACCCTGGCCTGCAAGTCTAAACCTCTGGGGGGAATGTACACATTAGCACACAGAATTGTACCAAGGTGAGAACCTTTAAGTAATAGTGTCTGAAAATTACTGGGACAGCTATTCTCTATCACCTGAACTTCAACTTTCAAGTCTACTGTAATAAAAGTTACTAATCCTCCACTTCCACATCCCCTTGAGCTGGGACAGGTAATACCCTATACCCTTGTTTAACAAAGAGTTCAAGATTCTGGATCCAGGTTTCTTGTAAACAAAGTATATCATGACTAGATAAAAAGGTTAGAAAGTCAAAATCATGAAACTTATTATTCCACCCCACCCCCCACAAATTCTAGGATAAAATTTTTAATTGTCATTTGGCGTTAGATATCTTATTTAAATCACCCTCTGAGTCTATAAAAACACAGGGATTCTTGTATAATCAAACTTCACCTTGGTCAGTTTGATTACTTTTGTTGATGGATTCTTGAAAGCTTGTGGGCATTATGGCGACAGGTGCCTCTGTTGGTAACATGTGCAACTCAATGTTGTTTGAAGGAGTTTTTGGTGAAAGGTTTTTGGATGGGACCATCAAAATTGTTGTCGATGAGTCACATTCTAGGCAAGTTTTGGCCTTTTGGCATGGTTCCTTTGAGTTTGAAAGCTTTAACCTTACCAGTCTAGTCTTTCCAGTCTTTCTGATTTCTCTACTTCTGGAAGCACCAGGAAGGAGCTGATTAGATCTTCTTTAATTGAGTTGTCCAGATGTTGATTTTCAGTTCCACCTTGTGTGTCTTGGGGAGCTTTGTGGATGTCTGCCTTGACCAGGACTCCTTTTTCACAAGTGGTTATAGTAACACTTGGAAAGGAATCTTCCATTTTTGCTTGAGCTTTGGCTGTTTGCAGCTTGGGGAGCAGGGAAGACACTATGGTGTACTCAAAGACCCCTTATTGGGAAAATCTCTCTGGAATCAAGAAAGCTTTTTTGATGGAGCCACAGTGAAGATGTTTTTGAAGTGTTGAAAGTCAACATTATTCTCTGTGTTTGATTCAGGCTGTTCAGCCTTTCAACCAAGTATAGATCTATTTGGCTGCATCTCTCTGGGAATAGTGATCTTAAATGGTTAACAGCTCGGTTTTTAGTACTCCAATTAAGTGTTTGTCCCTTGTATTGGCAAATAGTGAGACAGAGCTTGTCTGGTTGCAGGGTAAAATTATTCCAGCCCCTGTAATCTTTTGGCTGTTTCAGGTCTGCATCTACTGTATCTCTTTCAACTTCAAAATTGCCTGCTCCACCAGATCCTGTTAAGCTCATTGGCTCATTGGCTTTATCACAGCCTTTAGGAGTTGATCAAGTTTGGAGCTGGTTTGCTTAAGCATGATAAAGATAAAGTCTACTGTTTTGGCTGTCAAAAGAGAGAGCTTTTTCAAAGCATAATTATCTCCCACTGTACTGCTGGTTTCCTCAATACTTCTTTCCTCTTGAGAAATATTTTGTGGTAGATTGTCAAGTTCTGCAGTGAGAGTTTCCTCCAAGTTTGTAATATCTGCTAGAGGAGCATAACAGTTGGCAGTTAGGATGCTGAAATTTACAAGTTCCTTTGGAGTAAAATATTTCTCTATTCTTTTCTGTGTAGCTTGATTCTCAGGGTCATGTGATCTCTTACTGAGACTCACCTTTTAAAATGTTTTTTAATCGGGAGCTTAATGCTGAAGTCGGTTTGCTGTATCTTTATGGCTGAAAGCTCTCAGATATTTGTGTTTAGCAAAAGTCAGTGGAGGAGCCGGGAGTCACCTCCTGTAGTTGATTACCCACAGCTGCAACCCGATTTCCCTGTCTTGTCACAGCAAGAGAAATTCAAGGTAAGACCTCATTGCTTATTTAGCAAATAACAGATGTTTTCTTGTGGTTCTTAAGGAAAAGCTAGAATTTGAGGCAAGTTTCCACTATGAGAATTGAGGAGGGTGGAAGCAACTAAATAGAATAGGAGAAACAAAACACAGTTAACTTGCGGAGAGACGTGGCAGAGGCTTTCATCTCGTTGCCATCTTGGCTCCTCCTCTTTTCTATATAAAATGCAAGCTGTATTGACAATGACTCACTTTTTATCCTGGTGCATCTGTACAGGAGTGCCAGGATAAAAACTGAGTAGTCACCAATACTGCCTATGGAGGGCACTGCCGCTGTGGGAAACCCAGGCAAGCCAGCCTGTCCATCCAGAGGGCACTGATGCAGCAGAAAGCCCAGGCGAGCTGGCCCATCCCTCCAAAGGGTACTGCCACAGCAGGAAGCCCATCCATCTGGAGGGTGCTGCTGCAGTGGGAAGCCCAGGTGAGCTGGCCCATCCCCCCGGAGGGCGCTGCTGTGGCAGGAAGGCCAGAGGAGGCAGCTCATCCCTCTGGAGGATGCTACCATGGCGGGAATCCCAGTGTTCCTGTACTCCATTTTCTAGGACCCGTTTTTAAAAAAGGGGCTCTGTTGCTAGTTCTTCATAAAGAGCAATCCTAAGCAGGTTTACTCAGAATCCTGCTCAGTCTATCCAGTGAGGCTTACTTGTAGGAAAGCGTTTTTCAGATTTCACTGTTTGTCTCCCACAGCATGAATTCCTGGAAACTGTAGGTTTTGCAGCCTCTCAAACCGAAGTGGAAATCAGAAAAAATGGTTATATTCCTTATCCCACATTACTCATTTAAAACCAGACCCCAAATACTTAAAGTTCTATATGTACTGCATCATTGGTGGCACCAATGATTTTGGAATTAACCAGTGATGCTGTATTCCTCATAAAAATATTTTTGAAATATTAGCCTGCTTGCAGTGCCCATTTTCTGATTCTCATCTCACACCCTTAGGTAAAGGTAAAGGTAGTCCCCTGTGCAAGCACTGAGTCATTACTGACCCATGGGGGGATGTCGCATCACAACGTTTTCTTGGCAGACTTTTTACAGGGTGGTTTGCCATTGCCTTCCCCAGTCATCTACACTTTACCCCCAGGGACCTGGGTACTCATTTTACTGACCTCGGAAGGATGGAAGGCTGAGTCAACCTTGAGCCGGCTACCTGAACCTGGCTTCCGCTGGGATCGAACTCAGGTTGTGAGCAGAGCTTGGGCTGCAGTACTGAAGTTTACCACTCTGCACCACAGGGATCCTCTTACACCCTCACATTGATGATTTATTCACAATTTAAAATGAACAGTGCACTGCACGTGTATTTGTGTGGGGGTAGTTCACAGCATTCCTCATCACATAGGCAGCAGAATAGCTTATGCTTTGAAATTAATCATCATGTTGCTGAGGTCCATGAATTACAGTTTTCAAATAAATACAAAGGGGAAAAAATGACAAATATCTCATGGTTTCAGGTGGATCGCTGTGTTGGTCTGCAGCAGAAGAGCAAGAGCAAGGTCCAGTACTATCTTAAAAACCAATTAAACTTCCAGGGTATGACCAGCTCCCTTCATCAGATAAAAAGGTATAATGCAGAGTTTTGGTCACAAGGAGGCAGCATTCTCCAGGGATTCCCTTCCATTTCCAAGCAGGTTGAAAAAGGTAATATTAACAAATGAAGTCAAAGCATGTAAAGGGAAGGACTGAAAGTAATAATATATTGGGGGGATTATTGTTGTTATCACTATTATTAATGTTATCACAGTCCACCAGATATTTGGGCTGCAATTTTTTGGTCCTTCACCAACTCAGATTTTATCCAAGAAGCTTGGAGTCAGTGAGGTATCGTCTTAGTATGTGATATGTTCCAGGTAGTATGGCTGATTGCAACTGTCCAGTTGTTATTCTGTCTATGCCAGTATCACCTAATTTACTCCTTTTGGAACCATACCTAGAGCTCCAATCACTACTGGAATAATTGTATGTTTCTTCCAGAGATGCTGATATTTTGTTATCTTTTCAATCTTTTTTCTTCAATTCATCTGTCACAGTAATCAGGTTGATCATCGTACTTTGAACTGCAGCATTATCCAGAGTATTATATTCTAGCTTGTTATCTGTTCAGATTTTAAAATCCCACAAGGTCTTAACTTCCCCATTTTAAACAACTTTCTCAGGTTAATTTTCCCACCAATTTTTTTGCATAAATCCCTGTGCAGCATTGTAGCTACTTTATTATGGCAGTTTTTATACTCAGTTTGTGCGATCTTGCTGCACCCACTGATGAGATGGTCAGCTGTTTCATCTGCTTTGTTAAATAATATAATCTATACTTCTTGTCATAATGTAGCTTGTCATTATTATTATTGTTATGTCTACTGCTGCTACTGCTTCTACTAGATTATTATAACTATTAATATTTTCATGAGGAAGCCATGTTAGTCTGTTGCAGCAAAACTAGAGGAGTCTTGAAGACCTTTAAATATTAACAAAAAAACCTGTATCCCAGTATAAGTTTTTGTAGACTTCATTATATACCATGAATTATTCTACCTCCTACTCAAGTCTTTTATGGCAGGGTATTGGGGGGGGGGGGGAAATAAACCAACAGGGTCAAGGGTCTTTGAAATGCAAGGGGAAATGTAATTTATGTAAAATTCAAATCTAATCGTGAAAAACAGAGACCATTTGATAGTTACTGTAACTAGCTAACACTTATAATGGGTGGCCAGTAAGGTTGCCATCACAGCTCCAAGTGACAGCAGGTTCATTTGGGTGGTGGAGACTGGCAAAATGGTATAAGGTGATGCTGCAACATCAGTTCTGGCTAGGAACCAGGAAGTGACATCAACACTAGAGATGGGCACGATCTCCATTACGATAAAAAAAAACCCCACGATAATGGCAATCTCCCAATTGTGACCTGATGGATTGTTGTCTTCCACGGCAAACGATCCAGCAGTCGGGAGGGGGCTGGACTGGGGTGATCGTGATAGGACTGGGAGGCTAGACATTCAGGCACCAACAATCTATTCCCCTGGCAACGGAGGCAGGGGAATGCCTGAGCTCTGTTTGAAACTTGATAATATTTCCCCTAGTGAGGAAAAGCAAACAGTTGTGAGTGAAAAGGTGGCTTCCTGAGAAAAATATAAGCAAAGTGATTGGGAGAGGAATGGGTTAAGAGAGAGAGAAAACTTTGAGTGCGGCTATCAGCAGAAGCTGTTTTGCACTCCTCCTGAGTTCATTCAGTGCGTTGAAAGAGATAAGAAGAGATCTCTTCTCAGTGTTAACTCTTTCAAAAACCCCTTGCTTTGAGAGCAGCTATCAAGCAGTTTTGCGCTCCTCTCCTGACTGAGTTCATTCAGTGCATTGAAAGAGTTAACTGAAAAGAGATATCTCTCTCCTCCTGGCTTCTCAGCCCAGTGCCTGCTTTTTGCAAGAAGTTGGTATGTGATTTGATGTTTCATTTGTGTTTTTCCTATTTAAAAAACCATAGGATCCGCGAGGATCCGTGTGAATCCTGGTTTTACTTTCTTCCTGTTTAAATATGCTTTTGGAAGACTGGCTGCTTGCTTTTAAAATTGGGTGGGATGGAGGATTCTATCCCTGCTTTTTTAAAAAAAGCTGGCTGAAACTTGTTGACGGGGTGTCTCTCTCTCTCTCTATTTGGAGAGGCAGGGACGGGTTAAAAACTCCCCCCCTCTGCTCTAAGTGCATGAGTATGTGTGTGTGTGGGAGAGAAAATGTCCCCTCCCTGAGGGGAGGCGGCTCATCGCCAGGTTAAAAACTTTCCCTCCCCACTCTGCTCTAAGTGCATGCATGCCCATGTGTGTGTGAGAGAAAACGTCCCCTCCCTGAGGGGAGGCAGCTCGTTGCCGGGTTAAAAACCTTTTTCCCCATCTGCTCTAAGTGTGTGGGGGGGGCGCCCCTCCGATCCTAGATCCCAGATTGGAAACGGGACTTGATCAGAGTGAATTGGTGATCTGGGGTAGTCACCAGAGCAGATCCACGAACAGCTTGATCGGTATTTTTTTTTTGGATCGTGCCCACGTCTAATCACCACATCATGTGATGCTCTAAGAATCCACTCAGTCTCTATGGGAGAAAAATCCCCTCAGTCTCTATAGGAGCCAAAGAGAGGAAAAAATGGAGGGGAGACATAATATTCAGCAATATTCAGTAATATTCAGTTTCATGTTTTATATTAGTTCCTGGACACCAGAATCTGGAGTAGTTCCAGCCCAGGTTTTACTCAAGTCTCAGGTAAGCTGGCTAGAGAATCTCCTATAAAGGATTCTCTTAGACCTTGTTTTCCTTCATTCATTTCTCTTAAAGAAAGTTGGCCAGGAAAAGTGCTGTTAAATCACGGTTGACTTTTCTTAACCCATGCTGGGGTTTCCAAGGCAAGAGACTAACAGAGGTGGTTTGCCATTTCGTGCCTCTGCATAGCTACCCTAGTCTTCCTTGGAAGTCTCCCATCCACTTACTTAACCAAGGCCAACCTAGCTTAGAGTCCAGGTCAGGGCTAAATAAAGTTAGTCTAAGTTTATTTTTTAAAAAGTCCTCCTGCAGTAACTTACAGGGGGCCTTACACAATGAGGCCACATCACTTCCATTTGGAACCCAGCAATGCTCCAGGAATTTTCCAGATTTCTATAGTAGATACAATAGAAATCTGGAACATTCCTCAAACATTGCTGGCTGGGTTTCAGGCAAAAGTGACATTGCCACATTGGGCAGCATGTTCCCCCTGCATTTTCTTCCCATCACTATACTGAGTGCCAGCAAGTGACAGGGAGAGCTGGTGGGAGTTTGCCGATTATATTAGACCAATGGCAACCCTAGTGGAGAGTTCAAGATTTTGTCAATCCTAAAATTAGGTCACATTGACCTCTTTTGGAAATATATGTATTATCTAGAAGTTCTAGAACATTAGGATGAATCTGTCTTTTAATGTAATTTAATTTATTAACTCAATTTTTGTGTAGCCATCAAAAGGGCAATAACAATTTATGGCAATGAATTATCACGAATCAAGGATGAATATATCTCTACCATACCACCCAAACTAGTCTTAAATTGCTGATAAAACTAGTCACATATTGCCACTTATTAAAGAGTCATTTATTTCCTGGTTTAGCACTGGCTTCCAGTCTCCTAAACAATTTGTAATGCACTTAATTAAGTAGCAACCTCCTCAATATAATATAAATACTAGCTGCATTCAAAATGAAATAAACAAGCCAGAAACACAGCCAGAAATCGCTGTTTCGTTTCATTAAAGCAGCTTCCAGAATGATGAACCAAATCCAGGAAACCCAGTTATATCAGCACCAAAGTTTGTATGTTTTGTATTAGTTCTTATCTCACAGCAATGGCAACAGCAGGCAGATAGGCACTGTGCCCATATGGCAGCTTCTTGTTTTCCTTAAAGATATTCACCAATCAGATCCCAAGGAGAGAGAGAGCTTATTTTACTAATTAACTGTATTGGCTGGAAGGGGAATGTGCATGAGTGCATCTTTTTTTCCTGGTCTCTACCTGGGCAATGACATTGTCTCCCTTCCAATTGGGTCCTCTCAAGGGGAGATTCCCATCCCAAACACACACACACACACACATCGGCTTTGGAAACATTTGAAATGGGAAATGTGCATATTTTAATCATAAGCTGCAATTCTAAAGACACTTCCCTGGGAGTAAGCACTATTGTATAAAATGAAACTTACATCTGAGTAGACATGTTTAGAGCTGCATCTTGGTTTGTTCTGTGGAACTACCCAGGCACTAGTCTGTCTCATCACTCCCAACAAGGAATTTAAACTGTCAGTTGCTGTGAGTAAAAGTGTAGGGTGCCCGGGGTCAGCAGCCCAGCCCCTGGACTTGCTGACAGGCAGTGGCAGGGGGCAGCCGGGAGACAGCAGTTCAACTGCTCTGTCTTGCAAACAGAGCCAGAACCTGCCTACTCCAGGGGGAAGGGGCGAAAGGCCAAAGCCTCAGAAGGCTGGAGGGAGCAGGGAGAGGCCAGCTAGTCCAACCCCCCAGGGGGAAGAGAGGGGGCTAAACAGGCTAGAGGAAAAGGGCCAAGGCAGGGGGAATAGGGACCCAGCAATAGCCCAAACAGAGCCCTTACCTTCCAAGGAGGAGAGGCAGCCACTACAGCCCAGAGTCACACCCTGGCTAGAGGACAGCAGCCTGGCTCAGGAGGTGCTAGGAGCCAAGCCCCTCCAGGTGGAGCTGCCACAGGCATTCTGGGGGAGGAGATGGGTAGCCCTGCCCAGCATTAATGAGCAGGCAGCCCAGAAGCTGACCAGGGCAGCTCCTCGTGAGCAAGGCCAGGCATGCTCAGCAGCACAGAAGCCGGCTGGGACAGCTCCTTGCGAGCAAGGCCAGGCATGCTCAGCAGCACAGAAGCAGGCTGGGGCAGCTCCTCGTGAGCAAGACCAAGGAGACCTGAGCTGGGGATGGCTCGCATTCAACCCCACCCTGCCAGCAAGGCAAGGAAGCCAAGAAGGGATTAGTGGTAGGAGGGAAACACCTGAGGGAAGGCACAGCTGGGCCAAGTCAGGAGAAGGAACAAGCCTAGGAGGAGGGCGGGGCGGAGAAAGGAAGCCCTATATAAGGTGGCTAGGAAGAGCTCTGAGGTGGTGGGTGTGAGTAAGGAGTGATGGTGTGGAGTGAGAGCAGAGCAGTGCGAAAGTGGAGGCTTGGAGGAGAGTTCTGGGAGAAGGAGATAATGGAGGACGCAGAGGGTGAGCAGGCCAGGTTGAGCAGGCCAGCGAGTGGACTGAGAGGGAGTCTGGGTGATGTATACCACCCCTCCTTCCACAGAGCAGGGTCCTGCAGTATCCCTGGTGCCCCTCTGATGTCAGGGCCGGCCCAACTGGGGTCCTGCCCAGCGGCGGCAGCGACAAGCCCTGACATAGGGGATGGGGTGGTGGTGGTGCAAGTGATCTGTCCATAAAACAGGATTGTTTTTAATGCTGCCACTGCCTTGCTATCCCTTTGCCAGTTTTCTGCTGTAGTGTACAACCTCTGACCCTTGTGTTCTTTAGGATCTGTTGTTGTTGTGTTGTAATGTGGGTGTGTTTCTTTAAATGTTTAATGTGATACAAATGAAGAGTTGGGGTGAAAGATAGGGGTGAGTGAATGAGATGATTGTTTGATGGCTGAGAGTGTGGGTGGAGTTGAGAAGTATGTCTGGATTGAAATCTGCTTGGACAGTAGCAGTGCTCTAGGGTGGAGTGAACTGCAGTTTTTAGTTACTGAGTGGAGGGGAAAGTTTCATTCTGCATTCTGGTTTAGACAGGCAAGTTGTGTGCAGACTAAGAGTGTCCATGTATTTCTGAGAGAAATACAACCTGTGTGGAAGCCTGAACTCTGTGTCTGAGAGAAAACATTCATTCTATTCAAAGCAGGCAAACTGTGTGTGTGCCTGAGAGGGAAAGTCTATGTATATTTGAGTGAGAGACTGATCTATCCAAAGCAGGCAAATTGTGTGTACCTGAGAGAGAAAGTTGTGTGTGTGTGTGTGTGTGTGTGTGTGTGTGTGTGTGTGTGTATAAAGCAATTTTAAGAACTGATAACTATCTCTGAAACCATCGAGCTTAGCTAATAGTGCGAAATTGATACACTTCTTGTAAAAATAAAAGGGTTTTTTTTCATCCCAGAATATATGTTATTCCTATATCCCATTCCTGTCTTCAGAGCTGCATAGTCCCATGAAGAAGCCTGATGCTTGGACACATTATTAAAGGGGAAATTTGAATTAACTATTTTGGAATATAATTCCTGGTATCAGCAATCTACCCAGAGGGTGTAAGAAGAGAGTTAAAGGCAAAATCTAACTAAGGACAGAAAGGAGGTCGTAATATATGTGTGTGGTGTAATTGAGGAAAAATTCTATGGGTTGATGGTTTAAAGGAAGGATTGTGTTCTGTGCCATTTTGGTGCCATTAAGTGCAAAAACAGCTGACCCAGAGAACCTGGAAGGAAAGAATGGGGCTGAAACTCATGACAACTGGAAAAAATGGATTAGATCACAGGTGGCAATGCCCCATACACACTGAATATTTTTTTTATCTGTCTACTCTTTTATACAATCCTTCCTCTAAGCAGTGTCCATGGTTGTCTCATTCTGTTTATCTTTGTGAGATAAGTTAGGCTGAGCAAGTTTTCATGGAAACTTTTCAGCCAGCAAGCAAGTTTTTGTGGAACTGCTGAATTGTGAACTGGGGTCTAACCACAACACCACACTAACCACAACACCACACTAGCACTCAAATTTCATGTTTTGAGTAAGATGCTCTAAATTTTATTCATATTGGTTTATAAGAAAGATGATCTTTTCTATGCTTAATAATTAGGATTCTGGTTTTTTCCTCTGCTTACACTTGGGTATTTTCCAGTAACTCTGAAGAAATCTGCTGTAGGCAGGTTAGTCTAGATTCCATTTGCTACTGATGAACAACCTTCACCTCAGTTTCATCAGAGAAAAATATCTTAGGTTTTCTATGATCTAAACTCACTTGTGTTCTGAGCTATTCCAGAAGAACTAAACTTAACGTTTCCTGCCTTTGTTCTATATGAATCAGAGGGTATGCTATTTCCTTATATGTAAGCTTTGACAGACTCCCATCAGATTTATATTTTATTCCTCATCCATCATAACCCAAACTCCAATTCTATAGCCAAAGTAGAAGTTTTTGGCAGAGTGCCTAATGTAGTCAAGACAATGAACTGATTGAGAGAAGAAAAGTTTTATTAATAGATATAACTGGATAGGAAAAAGAAGAAATAAAACTAGCTGTCTGGCTAGTTCAGAGCATTCTAGAGAGTTCTAAGAGTTCTGCAGACAGATAGGCAAGCAGAAAACCCCTTATTAGAAAGAAGATATCCCCTCAACAGTATTGTCAAACTAGAGCTTGCTACCCCTGCAGGATCTCCTTCTCTTCTTCTTTGAATATTAGACCTTGCAGTTGGCCTTGGTTAGTAATTGGATGGGAGACCTCACGTGAAGACCAGGGTTGCAGAGGCCGGCAATGACAAACTACCTCTGCTAGTCTCTTGCCTTAAAAAATCCAATAGGGGTTGCCATGTCAGCTATGACTTGACGGTACTCTCCACAACCACATATTCCAACAGATGAATTGTGTTGTACCTGCAGTAGAACTGAACTTTGGCTGCGATCTAATATTTTTATCCTGCCTTTCCTTCAAATAGTTCAGTGTGGAAAATACGTTCTCCTCTCCCTCACAATGAACATGTGTGATAGGTTAGTATGAAAGAGTGAGCTTTTTCGCTGAGGAGACATTTGAGCATGCTTCTCTCACCATTATACTACTCTAGACCTTGTGACTAGACATAGGCACGAACCAAAAAAAATTAATGAACCAGTGGTTCGTGGTTCGGTGCTGCCGACGAACCCGAACTAATGAACTGAAACGAATTTTTCCTGCTGATGAACCGGTTCGAGGTTCTTGGTTTGTGGGTGTCAGAACAGCCCCCATTGGACTTAGAGATCCCATATTCCCAGGGAATGTTTAGCAGGCTCTCCTCCAGCCAGCATCCAAGTTTGGTCAAGATTGCAATAGGGATCTTGGCATTATACCCTCTCCAATCTGAGGCCCCCAAGAAACTCCCATTCGATACAATTAGAACCACCAGTTGACGTTGGCCCAGTGTACAAGGGGTTGGCCGTCAGAACTGCCTATCAGAGTTTGCAGGGATGAGATTGGAGTACCCATGGCTACAGAACACCCCCCTTCCCCCTCCCTCCCCTGGGGTGTCTTCTCCCATGTAACCAATTGTAACCAATTTGCAACTCCATGGTTGGAAGGAAGACCTGCTGATCAAGGTAAGCTGGGCTTCGATTTGGGTTTCCAGGGTGACAGAAGGAGTGCAGACAGAGTTCAGGCATTCCCCCAGCTCCGTTTCCAAGGGAATTGATTGATGGTGCCTGACTGTCTGGCTTCACGAACCGTGGGCGAATGCAACGAACTGGGCTTCCAATGAACACTGGTTCGTTGGCCATGGACCCTCATGAACTGCTGGTTTGCGAACAGATGATCAGGCAGTTCATGGGTTTTTTTGGTTTATAATGTGTTTCGTGCCCATGTCTACTCGTGACCCCATGACATAGATTAAACTAAGAGGTAATGATGGACCAAATATCATCCAATGAACTTCACTGCAAAGCACAAGTTTGAACCCATGACTCCAAAGATCTAGGGCTGCCTTAGAGAATGCACAGTCCCTGGGAGTCTTAAAGGACCATTGGGGAGAAAACAAGACATTTTGAGGGATCATTCAAAAATACATCAAAACCCTAAAGTGTTATTCACTGAAAATGAAAGTTAAAAGTATAATTACTGTGTCTGTCCCTGCAGACCACACCTCTGCCCCACATAAGTTGTATTTGTTAATTTTGAAAAGAAATCAGCTGATCAGAGTAGCTTAACAAGCAGTTGAACTTGCACAAAACGGTTGCTAAACCAGCTTTGCTAGTTTACCTGTATAGAATCCATTTGATTTCTGGAAAGGATTCTGTTTGGCAGGTGGTAAGTCTGGCTGCTTTCTTTTTTCCACTTTTCATTTGTTAGAACTTCAGGCTTTGCTTAAACAAATTCTGTCTTTCCTTAGTAGCAGTGTTAGCAGTCAGACCTGTCCTCATGTTATTAAGAAGCCTTATGAACATGGAATATCATAAGCCCCTCTCATTGTTTTAAACACAGACAAACTGCCTGGCTAGGCAGTAAAATACTAGAATGTGAGCAATGAGGTAAGACTTGCTTCCAGCCCCACACCTCCAGAGATGTGCAGAACTGTATAACAAAAAGGACTTCTGGAAGCTTGAGCTAATCTCTTCATCCACCCTGCCAATCTTTCCTGATTCCATTTCCCCACCTGAGTCACTCAGGGACTGATAAGCCTCACCCATCAGGAGCCATCAGGACTCATCAATAATCTTTTTACTCCTTTAGTTCCTCTCAGGGAGATACAATCAAGCTTCCCCAGTCCTATTGTCTCACCTCCAGACATAGCCATCAAGCTATTGTTTTAGGGCAGAGACTCTCAGTCCTGCTTCAGGGCATGTTTCACAATATATCTGATTGCCCTGCCATGTGCTCAGTGTGTGTTCTGGAATCTCCTCCCACGCACCCTCAGACTATATCTGAGTCCCCTCTCTCCTCTTTGATGAGATGCTGGCCATCCATGCTGCTCCTCCACAGAGCCTTCTTTGCTCTCCAAGCTCTATTGGAACTGGTAAATATCACCCAATCCTTGAACTTCTATTCCCACTTCCTCTGTTTCCCTAGTTAATTCTCTGTGTGTGCTATGTGTATTTTATCCCATTGATCTTTATTATTTTATAAATTAAAAAGCCCTTTTAGTCAAGAATCTGCCTGTTTATTAAAGAGTCCTCTAGAGGAAGGGACCCTTGTATACAAAGGTGGAGATCTCACTAAGTGACCTCTTGCTAACTCTCCTTGCATGCTAATTTACACAAATCACAAGGAGACCTCCTCATTTAATGACAGCAGGCTAATTAAAATATGTCTTATGTCAAGGTTTTGGTGTATTTTGTTCAGATTGTTTATATACTAAGATTGGAGCAGAGGTAGGTAGGGAGGTCCAGCTTCTCTCCATAAATTATGCCCATCAGATCATTTGATTGCCTATCTATCACATTTTCATTACATTCCTCTTCTAAGAATTTCAACCTTCCAACCATTCTTTGAAAGAAAGTGATTGCTCCAGTGTTACTGGAATGGGTCTCCTTACAAGTTGAGGGAATTAGCAAATGAGGAGAAAGCTATGTGAGAGGTGGTAACAAGCAAGACCTTCCACCAATTTTTACCAGGTCCTCTCTCCAAGGAAACTAACAAGAGATTGGTGTTTTCCAAAACAAGAGTATTTTTATTTAAAGGGGAAACTCAAACACACAGCAAGAGGAAACTCACAAGCACACAAGGTTCCTAGAAAAGCAGTGATGAAAGTGGGAATAGGTTTCAGGATTTTCAGGTGATAATCACCTATCAGAGGAATAGAGTAGTCCGCAGAGGAAGAAGGCTTCAAATGGCCAGCATTCTCAACCAAAGAGGCTCTAAGGGTTCTGAGTGCCCAGCACTTGGATCTGAGTAAGGGTGTACAATTTGGGTGGGGCAAACTGTGCCTTGAGGCTGGAGAGTGACTTCAGCCGATGGAACAAAGACCTACACTAGTGGCCAAAATTGTGGAAACCTTTTGGAAAAAGTGTATTTTTGAGGTTTGATGGCTCATAACACCACTTTTTTTTGGAGTAATACCATAAAATTATATATTAATGGAAAGATAATTTAATCAAGAATGTAATGCAATAACTTTTATGAAGGAATTTTTTTTAGAACAGTAGTTATAAAGAAGAAAATTGAAACACAGAAAAAATGAGTTATACAACAATTCTCACCATATCAGTTAATACTTAGTTGGGTAACCTTTTGCTTTAATTACGGCCTTACAACGCCTTCCCATGGAGTGAACCAAGTTTTTTTAGTTCTGCAGCTGTTATAATGTGAAACCACGATTGAGTTATTGCTTCTATTAATTGCGGTTTATTTCTGGGTTGCTTCTCACTAACCAGTTTCTTTAGTTGTCTCCATAGATTTTCGATGGGGCTAAGGTCTGGGCTATTCCCAGGCCATTTCAACAGTGGAATATGATTATCTTGAAACCACTTTTTGCACACAGCAGCAACATGACATGGAGCTGAATCTTGTTGAAATATAAAGGCTTCAGTTTGGGCTCAAGTATTTCATTTATGTATTTTGGGGCATTTATATTGCCATTTATCACGCAAATTCTGCCCACACCTTTTGATATCATACAACCCCATATCATAACACTAACTGGGTGTTTCATAGTAGGTGTAATGCAATCAGGATGCAAATCTTCAATCCTTCTTCTCACGTATTTTATGCCATCACTACCAAACAGGAAGATTTTGGTCTTATCACTCCAAATAACACTGTCCCATTGTTCCACTGTCCAGTTAACATGGGTTTTAGCCCAGTTTAATCTTTTCAACCTTTGTTTGAGAGATAACAATGGTTTTTTTTTTGTGGAATTCTAGCATTAAGACCAAATTCCTCCAGTCTGCACCGAACAGTCCTTGCACTGAACTTCACATTGAATTGTGCCATTTTGTTCTGTATGAACAAAATGTTCTGTAGTGACTGAGTTGCCTTATACCTCTTCAAAAATTTAGAAATGCCACCTTTGGTTAAGTTTCCACCAATTTTTCTTCTAATTTCTTCATAACTGTAGCCTTGTTCACTTAACAGTAATATTTTATATTGCTTTCTGGGTGACCAGTCAACTCTTTGTGCCATTTCTTTAATTTTATTACGTTTTACAAGCTCACTAAATGAAAGAATACAAAACAAACCAACCAACTTGATAGCAATCACATAACACACTGACAAATGACTTCATCTCAGCTCCAATACATGACATCAGTAGCTGAATCCTACTGTGACCTGATTGGCTCATTGCCAAAACAAGATGACACCTGATTGGCTCTCTAAAGACTCATGCTCATTGGCTACATTCAAATGAAGGAAAGCTACTTCATATCAACCTAAGCAAGTTGTGCTTCCTTTTCCTGGTTATTTGGCTATAACATTTGATAGAATACAGATAATTGAACAAACTTTGTTGCATTACATTCTTGATTAAATTATCTTTTCATTGATATATGATTTTATGGTATTACTCCAAAAAAAAGTGGTGTTATGAGCCATCAAACCTCAAAAATGCACTTTTTCCAAAAGGTTTCCACAATTTTGGCCACTAGTGTAAGTGATTGTCTCCTGGGATGGACAAAAGGCTTGAGTAGCTTTGATTAGCCTGCTGGGGCAGGATAAAGGAGTTAGTTTGCTTGTACCGGTGTTTCACAAAAAAATTGTACATTCAATTAAGTGTTCTCTAGAGCTGGCTGATGACTTTAGAGTTGTGATTAAATGTTCCGAGGAAGAACTTAAACTTATCAGAGCTGATTGATGGCCCTAGATTGAGGGATAGGGTTTTAGTTGGGGTTGCAATCAATAGGAAGAAAGGAGATTGGAATGTCCGAGGGACTTGTTTCAAGCATCTTTCTTGTCAAGGAACAAGGGGTGGGTCAGAGTCAATAACACTTAATCACTCAGCATTCCATTCACATGGCATGTGCATTCCAGTCTTCGGGTTGGGAGCTGGCAATGTTTTGCCCTGCTGGGCAGCTGGCTTATTGTGGCATGAAGTGCATTAGTTAAGACTTCATGATTTTTCCCAATCATAAGCAGATATTTAAATGGTGGAGAGCTAAGCGGACTGCTCGCACCAAAGTCACCTAATGAGTTACATGGTGAAGTGACGTTTTGAGCTTAGGTCTCTCCCGCCCTATCCTAACTATTACATCAAAATGACTCAGTGCTAGGATGCTGTTGAAAAATACAGCAAGACAGTTCTGTATTCTTAAGCAACAGAGTATACTCATATACAATTAACAGAGATTATGTGCATACATGCTGTCAAATGGAACAAGTGATTTATGGTGACCCCAGGTGAGAAGCTGAGGTTGTTTGCCATTGCCTTTCTACACAGAGTCTTCCTTGGTGGTCCCCCATCCAAATACAAAGCCTGCTTAGCTTCTGAGATCTGACAAGATTGGGTTATACCTACTGCAACTATAATTCCCAGCGATCCACCAGATATGAAGTTTCTTCATTTTCTCTTGATTGCCTTCTTCTTGATACTTATGCCCACTCCAGGTAAAATGTAAACAAACGTCATGTGTTCCAAAATTAAGCTGAGCCTGACTAGACAGCTTGTTATATTGTGCAAATTTAGGTTTGGTTTATAATTACTGCAATATATTTTCATCAGATCAACATCTATGGAAGCAAGAGCACTATATTTTATAGAAACAACCAACATGAAAGACTTCACAGAAAATAAAACTACACCCTACACTGTTCTTTGATGTGGCTGATGGAGATCTCCCTGTGCAGGAAAAATGTCAAGGGGAGGCATACAGAAAAATGTATAATGTCTTTGGTTATATTTTTCTAAAAAGATCAGAGCATGCTCTTGCAGTGAAAGGTGGAAATAACCTACAACAATTTTTTGAGTTCATGAAAGGCATATGAGAGTTAGGTTTGCACTTGTTGAGTTGCTTGTGTAAATGGGTCACCTGGAAGACTTAACACTACATGAAGAACCATTAACATCATTTCTCATCACCATAGAAGCGGCACTTTTCCTCAACTGGAATGTTTAAACAACCGGATGCCAGTACCAAAGCTATCAAGTGAAATGCATGCATGTTTGAACCAGTCTTCATTGCCACATGGCCAAGAACTTGAACTAAGAATGGAATTTACATCCATGGGTGGTAGAAACAATAACTTGAAATTTAGGGCATAGTTGTGAGGGCATAAAGCTTGGAATGAATCCAAAATTCTCCTCATCGACATTTCTGTTAAAATTGTAGATTCCCAAATTACTTGGTCTTGCTACCTAAGTGGAGTGATACACCAGAAACCTCCCATTAAACAAAGACATCAACGAAAACCTGAGTCTTGTTCAGAATCCTGTGGATATCCAGTTTGCCATGGCTTCCAGTTCAAGATATCTTTCCTTCATCTACATTACTGATAGTTATATGTGCATTTATAAAACACTGCAAAAAAATGAAGCAGTCTTGATGTGATGAAACATATCACAATATCCAGATTCTTTACTCATGATTATATCAGTTCATAAGAGCATATGTGTGCATTGGTAAAGCACTTCACAAAAAGAATCTTGATGCATTCATATATACAGTCATATCAAGAAGAATTTTATTGATGTACATGCACATGTGTATTGGTAATGAATGTGCGTGGAATACATCGAGAAGCTGAAAGCTGCACCAAACTGGGCATGCTCCAGTTATGCAGTTACTTTCAGATATTCTCTTAGCTAAACAAGAATTCAAGAGGAGTAGAACTCAGTGGAAAGGGAAGTCATTGATCACTAAAAGAATGAGCAGGATAAATCTGCGCATCTGGGACATGTTGGAATCCCATGAATTGTGCTCCCAAATACTGCCTATATATTTTCTCTGACATATGTCCCATAACAATAATCTCAGGCCCACTCAGTGAAGTGGATGGGCAATAGATCCAGAACAAAAGGTAATACTTTATTCAATGAGTAATTAAATTGTGGAACTGACTGCCAGTAGTCATTGAGCTCGCCATTGCTTTACAGTGGAATTAGATACATGAAGGACTGATCCATCAATGGCTGCTAGCCACTATGGTTGTAAATGAGAGCATGATACCTCCTTCACCATACATCCATGCAGGGGCATCTCTGACCATAAAACCCAGGCAGATGGCTCATCTGTGAAAATGTGAGAGTTTATGGAGATAGATCTGTGCATTTGGAGACCGACTTTCTCGGGGGGGGGGGTCATCAGAATCTAAACTGATGTGTATTTGTATCTTGAGAATGATGCAGTAAAGCACAATGGTGTGAGACTCAGAGTGATTGGCCAAGGGGGTTGGTGGGTTAAAGAAGAGCCAAGTCCAGGGAGCATATTGGTCTGCTACCTGTGACACAACTGTAAAGGAGAGGGTAAAAAGCTCTCTCTCTCTCTCTCTCTCTCTCTCTCTCTCTCTCTCTCTCTCTCTCTGTGTGTGTGTGTGTGTGTGTGTGTGTGAAACACACAGAAAGACACACAGAGACAGCTGGGAAGCAACCTCGTGATGCACCTATCTGTTCCACCTCGTGTGCACATGTCTGTCTGTCTGAATATCTGAACTAAGTTTAGGAAAGCTTTCTGTATTTATTTTTCTTTTGCTAGATGATAATCATCATCATCATCATCATCATCCAATTTATATACCGCCCTTCAGTACAACTTAATGCCCACTCAGAGCGGTTTACAAAGTATGCTATCATTATCCCCACAACAAAACACCCTGTGAGGTGGGTGGGGCTGAGAGAGCTCCAGAGAGATGTGACTAGCCCAAGGTCACCCAGCTGGCTTCAAGTAGAGGAGTGGGGAATCAAACCCGGCTCTCCAGATTAGAGTCCCGTGCTCTTAACCACTACATCAAACTGGCTCTCAGTGCCAGGATTGTTCTGATACTCAGAGCAATCCTTAGAAAGAGCCACAAGAGCCAAGCATTGGTTGGCCACTGATGCAAACAGGATGCTGAACTAGGAGGATCATTGATCTGCTCCAGCAGGACTCTTCTTATGTTATTTTCTTATGTCAGTATCAGTGGTGAAGTTTCGGAGATGCTATGAAATGAGCTCAGAATGTTCTGCAGTCATAGTGAATCTCTGTACTGAATCGTCTGAACTAAGGATCTCCCTTGTTGTTTGAAACCAGGAAGTCTGGCCTCTTTTAGCACCCAGATCTTATAGTACTATCCTCTGCTATTTGGACCGAGTCTCAGTGAATGGAAAAATTCCTCTAAAACTGAAATTGGGTCCTTATTTTCTGAAAACAAAAGACTGTACTCCATTAACATTTTTCATTTTTTAAATTTTTTTCCTCAGGATTAGCCCCTGATTCCCCATGGAATCCAGAAAGCTGTCATGAAAAGGGAGGTTTCTGTTATGCCATGAACTGCCCCTGGTGTTTTAGCTCCTATGGGGCATGTAGTGTGGCTGAGAAGTGCTGTATGAGGTAAGCTGCTGATTCCCACAGTGGATACTGTAGAGATTAAGAAATACGTTTCTCATTCCAGTCTTTCCTATTGACTTCATTATTTGCTGCTGCTACCAGCAAAGTGAATTAGCTGGACTAAATTCAAATAATCATATATGACATTCCATCACAATGAAAAAAATAAGGGAATGCATAAGCAAAGTCTGTGTGGCTATGAAAACACAGGAGGGTACTTTTCAAGAGTAAAGGGTTTTTCCGATCAGTGACTTTTTACATGGCTGATTGGGAGAACCATAGAATTTTCAAGAAAAAAAGGGTTGGGGCCTTAGGATCTGTTTGGTTAACTGTGGGGGGTTTGTTTTGCACAAACTTTCCCTGCCACGAGAGGCTTCTCTTGCATCCAGGGAGAGCTACTTGTACTAGTGGAAAGTAGCACGATTAGCAAGCATGGGATTAAGGCTGAAATGCTTGACAACACTTGAAACCATCAGCAGCACTACAATAATCTATTTTTTTTTACATGTGCCTAGGGAGAGCTGGCGCCCTGAATGTGCAGAAGCCACTACACCAGCAGGGATTGGTAGCCCTACGACATCAGCACCTTCGGCTCCAAAATCTACTTCATCCCAGAAACCTCTTGGCAATACTAGGAAACAGTGCTAAACTGGCCATTACTACTACCCTGTCTGTGGGTCTGTCCACATACTTACCGAATTACCCATCAGTGTCTGGTGTTCCTCATTAATGGCCTGGTTAAATAGCCCTGTTTTGCCTTTTAGAAAGTTCCTTCTAATGTTTGTCTATCTGTTATGACTCTGTTATGACAGACCCATTTGCCACCCTATCTAGCTTGTAGTACTGTTGTCAACTTTGAACTTGTGGAGCAACAGAATGTAAATCTGATAGCGTTTGTTTGTCATTTATGGATAAGGAACATCTATCCTTGGAGATGGAATGCATCCAAATAAAATCTCCTTGGAGATGTGAATGTGAACTGACTAGATCGGTTTGGGCCCTTTTGTCAGGCGCTGGTAAACTGTCTACTGCTTTGTTTCCTCTTCCCTTTCAACAGTGGCCACTACTCTTGATGCTGGGGTGGTGGTTCTGGTGAGGGAGTGGCCCCCAGGACTGGTTAGCCCCAATGGGAAGTGGCCCCTAGCCCATCAGCCCACTGAGATGCTTTCTGGAGACCTTAATGGCCAATCTGCCACTGTTAATATCAAAGTTCTCAGAATCCTGATTAGGAATTTTGTGCATGGCAGTTTCCCTCCAACAGTGCTCACTCCATAGTTCAGAGTAGGGATGGGCACGGACAGCAATACAAAACCCACAAACAGCCCAATCTGCTGTTCACAAACAAGCTGTTAGTGAGGCCTCATTCTAAATGAATAGGTGGTTGTTGCAAGCCTCGTTCGTTGCTGTTCTTCAAGCCAGACAGTTTGGTACCTGCAATCAATTCCCATGGCAACTCAGGCAGAGATTGTTTGAACTCTGTCTGAACTCCTGCTGTTGCCCTGGAAACCCCAATCTAAGCCCAATTTAGCTTAATAGGCAGGTCTTCCTTCCAAGTGTGGACTGGAGCTCCAAATTTGTTACAAGAGGAAAAGACTAGGGGGGAGGGGGGCTCCCAGCTCTGACTTTCAGGGAGAGACAGCTGCTGTTAGAGAGACAGGGTGAGTGTATTGGAGCGTGGATTTTCTTTGTCTGGTGGGATAGGGATCTACCCCAGGTCCCAGGGCTGCTGCCAGGCTCTGGGGCCAAGCTATTGTTTATTATTGGTACCTTTCCTGCTGCCTGCTCAGGTAGGGTTTCTGGGAGTGGTGTGGTAGGGATCTTGATGGCTGGAGGAGAGCCTGCTGGCCCCCATGAACAACGAACAATGAACATGTTCATGAAAGGATCATGCTCGTCAGTGTTCATTGTTTGTGGATGGCAACAAACAATGAACACCATGTTTGTGTTTTTTTCTGTTCGTGCCCATGTCTAGTTCAGAGAGGGCTTTCACTTTGCATAAATAGAGACACTCCTTGCCTGCTTCATTCTAACTACTTGGTGAGCCAGATGGTAGTTGCTTACGATTGAAAGCTGCATTGTATTTATGCCTAAGCCTCCTGGAGTGGGAGGATGCATATCAAGGCCAAATCAAACATGATGCTTGTCATGTGTTCTCCATGAGTACTGGCAGCCATACAGCAGTAACTAGTTCCCAATGGTAGCTGCCTATAAATGTACTGATTCTGGTTGGGACCATGGCACAGGGGGAAGGGGCTCTTTCCTCTCCCTGTATCATTTTCCTGACCCAAACTGGCACTGCCGGGGCTTCATATGCAAGATTCCATGTGTGTTATAGTTATATTTACCCAGTTGGGTGGCTACACACACATGGAACCTTGCATGTGAAGCCCTACCACTGCCATTGTGGGTCAGGAAAACAGAATGGAGGAAAACAAGCAGTCCCTCCTCCCCATCTTGCTGCGGTCTTTACCAGAGTCAGGCCCTTGAAGAAGATTTACAGGCAACTGCCGCTGACAACTGGCAGCTACAGTATGACTGCTAGTCCCCATAGCAAACATGAGACAAATTTTACTTCTGATTTGGTCCTTAGACTCAAAGAGGGGCTTGAAGAGACAGCCAAAGAGTTTATGCCCCATTCTGTCCCTAACCATGTGGCAGCTTTGCATAATAAACACCAAGGATTCCATTTTCAGACAATTCATAGGCACAGAGGGGCAGGAGGAGAAAGGAGAAGCATCAAAATTCTCTCTGTGGGTCAGTTTCACTCTTTGTCCTCTACCCTGATTTGGCCAGAAAGGATGGATGTATAGTCCAACTAAGCAGTGTCTGACTGGCCAGCCTTACCTGCTTTCACAAGAGAAAGGAAGAGGAATCCACCACTTCTGTTGATGAGCTTTGGAAAACAATTAGGGAGCAAAGGAAATTATCTCCAAGTCATTAATGGTGCCATTGGGGCATGATTTGTCCAGCCTGGCTCATTTGTGTGTGTGTTCTTGTAGTATTCCATTTTAATAGGCCTTTTTCGAAATAGGAAGCACTGTCACAAGGTTTCTTTAAATCCATGAGTAGCTGCTCGTTTCTTTCTATGAGGAGATGGGTTTGTTCTGTGTCTATTGATATTTTATTGTACTTCTGATAGACTCGGGCTGAATCAAAAGATCAGTCTTTTCAATTTTTGTGACAAAATTTGCCTGCTCAAGAAGGAATAGTCCTTTGTGGAACAGCCAACTAAATGACATGGTTGCTGGCAGAGTGCAAATAAAGCAGAGAAGCACTGTGCTGATTAAAGAGGCTAAAAGTTTATTTAAAAATACATACTTGAGAGTGAAGAAGAGATACAGAGACAGAGTCCTGACTATCTGACTACTACATCTTGGAGAAGAGCGAGAGGGCAGGAGAGAGAAGAAGCAGGATATTGCCCTGTTTAACCCAACAGAAAACAAGACAAGGAAATGATCCCCAGGAAACAAGAGAGATGCTGCTCTCACTATCTTAACTAAGTGATCCTGGCTGCTCCCTGTATAGAAGGCTCTTCTTCCCTTCTTGCTGCTGCAGTACACCAGACATTGCAATTTCCAACAATGGTAAGGCTTTTGCAGTTGTACTTGCAACAAAAGGGATGATTTTGAATTTCTCGTGTCTGTTGTTGAGCATAAAAATCCTGTTTTGCTTTTCATCCATCATTGCAAAGATGAAGCCTAAGCATCTTTGCTCAGAAGTAAGTTCCATTTCATTCCACAGGGCTTACTTCCAGGAAACTGTTCTGCAGCCTCTTTCCTTGCTCTGAATTTCCCCCATAAAATATAAACATTTCAACAGTATTTACATGCTCATAATCAGTGTTACAAGTAGAGTTCTCAGGCGCCTGCCAGTGGCAGCAGACTCCCAGAGATTTGTACCCTTGCTCACCGACCCATCAGTACAGCACATGGGCACCCAGGGGGCACGATGACGTTATTCCCGGAAGTGATGTTGTTGTGCTCCCATGCTTTGTTTGGGGCTGATTTTGGCCTCAAATGGGCTGAATCAGCCTTGCACGGAGCGCAGGAGTGCTTTCATGGCCAGCACAACATCTGGGTGTGACGTCATCATGCAGGCACTGGAGGACACACCACACTGCCAGAACGAGATTAAGTGCCAGGTCCCCCCTCCTGATGGGAGGGTATAGGAACCTGGCAACCTTAGAGAGGAACTACAAGTGACAAAAGGCACAGGTTGGACACTTTTCAGCTTCCCTCAAGTTTTGATGGGAAATGTAGGCGTCCTGATCTTGCAGCTGTAATGGAGAGCCACACGCGCGCACACACACACCACTCCTGAGGGCCTTCTGTAAGGATTTTTAAAGTCTCTTAGAGCGGGACCACAAGTGACGCCTAACACAGGTTGGACACTTGTCAGCTTCCCTCAAGTTTTGATGGGAAATGTAGGCATCCTGGTCTTGCAGCTTGGCTCTCCGACTGCTGTCCAATGGACTTTTCAACTGTCACTTGTCCAACATTCCGCCAAGCTACCTACATTTCCCATCAAAACTTGAGGGAAGCTGACAAGTGTCCAATCTGTGCCCTTTGTCACTTGTAGTTCCGCTCCTAGTTACTTAGGGCTGCCATCTCCAGGTTGGAAGGGTGGTGGAGCCTTGAGAGGGCAGGGTTTGGGGTGGGGAAGGACCACAGCAGAGTCCACCTTCAAAGGCAGCCATTTTCTCCAGGGGAGATGATCTCTCTGGCTTGGAGATCAGTTATAATGCTGGAAAATCTCCAGCCACCACCTGGAAACTGGCAATCATAGTTACAAGCACAGGACCCACAGGGACTTGCGGACTGAGCCATCTAATTTCCCCTTCCGCCAACATATCCTCCTTCTCTTTCCTAAAAGTTCCCACAGTCTCTCTCCTTTTCCTGTTTCCTTTTCTCCTTAAAAACCACCAGCCAACCTACATTTATTAGCCCTCAATCCCTCCCCAGGAAGCCTCTCCCTAAGAAAACTCTGTGCAGTTCCAGTTGCTGGACTGGGCCAGGTCCAGTAGCACAGTGCCAGCCACCAGGCCACACTCAGTTGTGCAGTGGGGGGGCATCACTTTCCCCTATACCCTCTCTCCACACTATTTCCTCTTTCCCAGGAAAGAGGGGAAAGTGATGTCATTGCACCACACCGGGAGCATGCCTCAGGAAGCCCCCTGCATCGCTGCCCCCCACTGGCCAGATGAGTGGGAGGGGGCAAAGGCTTGGAGTGGAGGATCCCCCACCCACATCAGGGGACCAACAATGCTACTTCCCTCCCACCAACAAACTGACCGTTTAACTGCCCCTACTTCAGCTGAATGTATTATTTATTTACTTTATGTATAAGCCACCTTTCTCCACAATGGGTCCCCAAAGCAGTTTACAGTATTTTCCATATTATCCTCACAATAAACCCTGTGAAGTCAGTTAGACTGAGAATGTGTCATGAATTTCATCAAGTAAGCAGAATGTGGCAGAATGAGGACTTGAACCAAAGGTACTTTTTGCACTCGTTTTTTAGAGTGTGTTTGTACCTGTTCCGCATCCCATGTTTGCAAGTTTTTCACACTTTCAAAGCAGTCATGGGATGCAGTCCCGCTTTTTGTCCGCTGTATCCCTGATTTTTCTCCCTGCGGATATACCACGATGTTTTTTCAAGTCCACTGCTGACTGGCAGCTGGCCCACATTTTGCTAATGTGAACCCTTTTGCCCCCTTTTTGCTTCTTCCCCCTCTCCTTTTCCCTAGGAGCTGATTGGTTTGTGCAGAATTAACCACTCCTACCCTCCTCAGCTCTCTGAACTCCTTGTACACCATTTTTTTAGTAAGGCAAGGCTGGGGTCATAAGGCTGCTTCTCCATTGGTTTCCTTCCTCCTAGGTATGCACGCACTCTTATTTTTTTTTCAAAGCCAGGAACGATTCCTAAACTTGCTGTTAATTCCCTGCTGGCTTTAAAAGCAAGGAAAGAGTTAAATAGCTACTTTCTCCTTCTTCCCTTAGGGTATGCACACACTCTCTTTTTTTAAGACAAGAATGGGTTGCAACATTGTATCATTGTAATGTTACTGCACTTTCTTCCTGGCTTTAAAAACAAGGAAAGGATTAAATGGCTGCTTTCCCCTTCCTCCCAGGCATGTTGCCAAAGAGAAAAAAAAACAAGCATTTTGCACAGCCCTTTGGAAACAAAGCCTCAGCTTGCTGGGAGGGGATGAATCTGCAGCATTTTAACCCTTTCCTGGCTTGATTTAAAAAAATAAATGAAAGTGGTACATGTTTTCCACCCAGAACTCTGCCACCAATTGCCTCTCCAGAGGGCAGGGGACAGTCCAATCAGCAAAAGGGGGGGGATGGGTTCCAACAGTGCAATGTTACTACGCATGTGTGACATGAATTGCAAAGCCCCAAAAGCCCAAAACTGCACTGAGGCTTCAAAATGGGTTTGAAATGAAGCACAGATGTCAAATCGAAACTGCAGTGGACAGTGTGCAATGAACAGGTGCAATGCCAAAGCCATTGCGATTGGGGCAAATGCTCATAAATGGCAGTTTAAACGGTAAGTACGAAAAGGGCCATGGTCTCACAAGTCCAAATCCAAAACTTTAACCATTACACCATACAGGCTTTCATGAGGTGGCTTGTATTGTAGCAAGTAGGGTTGCCTGGTCCCCTGGGGTTCAAACAGGACTGGGAACCCTAATAGCAAACAGCTTGGCTTAAGTGCAGGTCAGGTGGTATCAAGCAGCCTAGTGGTTGCTGCTGGGTCTGGGCCTGATGAGTACTCCCTCAAATGCCCAAACAGACATGGAAATGGACCTTCCTCCCCCTCCCAGCCCTTTTCTGACAGAAATCAAGGTTTGATGTCACTGTTGTGGATGCCTAGCAATAACCACTGAAGCGATTTATTTCTTAAAGCTACAGGTGCTCCTTTTATTTGGGGTGTTTCACCCCGTTTTTTAAGAGTTCAGATTTTTCTGCAAATCTGGGACTGTAGAAAGATGTTTTTTTCTGTCTGTGGCCTCATTCTCTAGATTTAAATATCCACAAATGGAGTCTTGTTGAGAATTAGACATAGCAATTAGATATTGCTCTTCCGTACTCCAGCAGCCTCTCCCTGGGAAAAGTCTGACCATTCTGTGTGGTGTCAGCTGCCAGGCTAGGCCCAGCTGGGCAATGGAGGACCCATATGACTTGTGGGGGCACCTTACTTGCCCTTGTATCCCTTTTCCCACACTATTCTTCTTTCCCTTCTCCTAGCAACTCCCAGTGTAGTCTAGTGGCTAGAGTTATGGACTAGGGCTATTTACATACTCTCAGACTAACCTACCTCACAGGGTTGTTATGAGAGAAAAAATGGATGAGAGGAGAATGATGTAAACCACGTTAGGTTCCCACTGGGGAGAAAGGGGGATTTAAATGAAGTAAAATCAAAAATAAAATAATATCCTCACCTTTCCCTGCTTCCTTCTCTCCACCCACCAATCTACATTTTACCTGCCCCCCATCCTCAGCTATATTTATTATTTATTTACTACATTTATATCTCACCTTTCTCCTCACTGTATACCCAAAGCCGTTTACATCCTTCTCTTCCATTTTATCTTCACAACAACCCTGTGAGGTAGCTTAGGATGAGAGGCCCAACGTCACCCAGCAAGATTCCATGGTAAAGTGCTGATTTGAACCTGAGTCTCCAAGATCCTAATGTGAACTTCTAACCACTACACCACAATGGCTTTCATTGGCTTTCATGGTGGCTGATGTTGCCAGTGTAGCAAGCAGCCAGTTTAGGTTAAGCTACAAAAATCATGTGAGTAGCAAGTCATTTATGGTTCCTACTGTGCCTGGCCCAAATGAGTTCTGCCTCAGAGGCCAAAGCAGCATTCAAAAGGGCCCTGACCCTTCTTTCCACCTCGTTCCTGACAGAAACCAAGGCTTGAATAGTGTTGTGGATGGCAGCAATGGCCACTAAAGCACCTGTTTCTTAAAGCTACAGACATTACTTTTATCTATTTTGTTTGTTTGTTTGTTTAGATTATTCTCCAAACCTGAAGCTTTTCTCAGGTTTGTAGGAAGATCTGTGTGGTCTGTTCATGGCTCCAATCTCCAGATTTATGTATCCATAGAGCTGGCTGTATTGAGTAATATATTAGATATATTGATATGCAGGGCTTTTTTTCTGGGAAAAGAGGTGGTGGAACTCAGGACCGCACAATGATGTCACTTTGGATCAGCTGCAACAAGGGGGGAGTTTTTTTAAAGTTTACATTGCCCTCGACAAAAATGGTCACATGGCTGGTGGCCCCACCCCCTGATCTCCAGACAGAGGGGAGTTTAGATTGCCCTCTGTGCCGCTCCAGCGGCATGGAGGGCAATCTAAACTCCCCTTTGTCTGGAGATCAGAGGGTGGGGCCACCAGCCATGTGACCATTTTCAAGAGGTTCAGGAGCTGTGTTCCACCACATTCCAGCTGAAAAAAAGCCCTGTTGATATGAATATTATACTTATAAATGATGTACACTGAATATATAAATACCATCCCATCAAGGCTATGCTACAAGAGTGAGTGGACTATGAGAAAATTACAGCATCACAAAGAACAAATATGGAAGCAGAATGATTTCCTGGCACTTTTATTATTATTTTTTTAAGAAGTAGACAAGAACATTGAAGTAGCAAGAAGCAATTCTTTTTCATGATAGATCTCTTAAAGCCCAAATCAACAGAAATTCTCTCTTCCATGGAAACTGGACACTGTAATCACAGACCAATGGAGCAGCTTTCAGAGTTTCAAAAATGTTCCAATTAGGGTTATCAGCTCCAGTTTGGGAAATTCCTGGGGATTATGGGGGTGGAGCCTGGAGAGAGTGGATTTTGGAAAGGGGAGGGACTTAAACAGGGTATAATGCCATAGAGTGCACCCACCAGCACAGCCATTTTATCCAGGAGAACTGATCTTTATGGTCTGGAGATCAATTGTAATTTTGGGAGATCTCCAGTTGCCGCCTAGAGGTTGGCAAGCCTAGTTTCAATATTCCCTCATTTCCTATTAAAAAAGAAAGAAAATAAGAAACATGCTTTAGTCATGCCTAAAGAAAATCAAGGATTTCATATTAGTGCCAAATGTGAATTGCAAAAGTGAACTAGATGTCTAGAGATCGGTAAATGAATAACAACAACAACATTTGATTTATACCCTTCAGGACAACTTAACGCCCACTCAGAACGGTTTGCAAAGTATGTTATTATTATCCCCACAACAAAACACCCTGTGAGGTGGGTGGGCTGAGAGAGCTGGGGCAAAACCCAAATTATGTTTATTCTTGGGGTTCCATTTCCAAGCTAGAAAGCTTGGAAATAAAAGGAACTGACATTTCAAACCTCAAAAGCTAGAAGTGTTTGTCCACCTAGTGCACTCTATTTCACATAGTGGTCAGCCACTTTCCTTGGAAAGACAAAAAAAACCCTCAAAGAGTTACTGGGAATTTTTCAGAAAGTACACTTTTAAATGATTCTGTGTCGGTATTTGTGTTGTATGTGTTTGCATTAATGGAGGAAAAAATAAAGAAGACAATTGTGTTATCCATTCTGTTTGTTTTACAATCATATTACAGGAAAGTTCTTTCTCTAAAACATCTCATTTAAAATAAGCATTTTGATACAAATGTCAAGACTGAAAATATTTCTGTAGGGAAATGAGACTAACCTTTTACAACAGCGATACATCTTGCTGCAGCTTCCAGCACTCTGAGTTCCACGAGGGCATAAGAAAAGATAGCATTCATAGCCCCTAAGCCTACATTGTGTGGAGTCACCCTGAGAAACATTTCCTGCACAAAGAAAATGATGGTTGTTTGAAGCAGGGTACATGATAGTCAAAATAAATTCACATAAACCAATGAGGAAATTAAATTAAATAGTGGGGAGGGGGGTATGGCAGCATGGTGAATATCACTACAGAGTAAAGCTGTACCAAAAATGCTAGAATTTGGAGATCACCTGGTGATCATCAAAAGATACAGAAGGGGATATGCTTTTCACATAATACTTAATCAACAATGTCATCCATTAATACTTGTGGTTATAGCTATTGTTAAAAAATGTGCGGAGACTAAGCCCACTAATGCCTATTAGCTATGACAGAGTCATGAAATGATAACTAAACAGAAATGGTTGACTTATGGAGATTTATTAGATTTCTCACAAGGAGATTGTAAATTGAAGACAAGGGAAGACTTAATAGCTAAAAGTTGTAAATGTCAATGGTTTATTTATGCACAGTTACTAGAAAGATTTAAACTAGATAAAAATTATGGGGTTTTGAATAGACATGGGCACGAATGGAAAAAAAAACCCTGAACACCCTGTTCGTCATTAGTTGCCATCCACGAACAATGAACAACGAACATGGATGAACTTGAACTGTTCCTGGACATGTTCGTTGTTCATGGGGGCCAGAACCACCTCCAACCCCAACCCCCCCACTTAGCCCCCCTCCCCTCAAACCCACTTACCTGTCCCTTTAAAGATCCCTTTAAACTATCAGCTGGCAGGCAGCAGGGGGATTCCCCCCTGCCGCCTGCCAGCTGATAGTTTAAAGGGCCCTTTCCTGCCACATGCAAGGAGCAGGGCCCTTTAAACATCCCACAAACTGACCTTCCCAATATCCAATGCCCACCAGATTTGCAGGGGACATAGTCCTCACTGTCCTCTGAACCCCCCCCCCCCCCCAAGTTTCAGAGAGATCGCATCCCAGGAAAGGCATGATCCACGGGTCTCCCCTTTGGCTGTCATTTTCTCTTCACAGTGGCAAAAACGGGACTCTCTGCTGGAAGTACTTTAAAGGGTTAAAGCCAGAAGGAAAACTGGAAGGAGTTCAGACAGAGTCCAGTCCCTCCCTCCCTCCGGTTGCCAAGGGGATTGATTGCAGCAGGCACCAGACTGTCTGGCTTGCCTAATGGCTGCTGAAGGCAACGAACAAGGCTTTTAACAACCACCTGTTTGTTTAGGATGGGGCCTCACAAACAGCTTGCTCGCAAACAGCAGATTGGGCTGTTCATGGGCTTTTTTCAGTTCATAATGTTGTTCGTGCCCATGTCCAGTTTTGAACAAGAAAAGATGGAATTTGACAAAGAACTATGTACAAATGATGACCATATTATTTCTAAAATGTATAGACTTCTATTGAAATTTGATATGGGATATATTTTCTCTTTAATGGGATTTTAATCTTTCTATTAAAACAAAATTTAATTTAAAAAGAGGACAGTTGGAATATCCTTAATTATTCAGAGATAACGTACCTGTAATGACCAGTTGTTGGAGGTAAACTAAATGGTATGGTCTTCAACATACCCTGCTTGAACTTTCCAACTCTTGAAAAAGGAAAAAATGCTTAGCATGGATCCTGTCTAAAATTTCCATGAATGAAAGGATTTCTGTCTCCCCTACACCCTGCCCTTCCTGCAGCTCTGAATGCTTCCTGAAATGTTACTTCTGGGGGAAACTGGATTAGGTCTTATTATTAAGTCATACTAAGTCCTAGTCCTAAATTCTGAACTATTCAGAATTCCAGATACTTGGTGCAAGTCCTGAAAGCACTTGCAAGGATGGGATCTGCAGATAGTTTTGAGCCTTAGGATCTCCTATGTTTAAATATTAGGCTTGTAGGCACAAGAAATAAGTGTTTTTTGTGTTTTTTCCAGTTACCTGGGTCCTCTGCAGCTCCATCCTGAATGCCTTGCAAAGCTTGCTCTTGGGCTTGAAGATCATTCAAACTTTTTAAGGTCTCTTCTAGTTGCAGCATCTCTTCTTGATCTAGACCAGCATCATGAGCCTTCACATCAAAAAAGAAGCCAACTGCAAAGAGAAGATAGAAGAACTTCATAATGGTAGACTTGTCAGTGTGGATGAGTGATGGCAATGTTTCCACAGATAGCGCTGATGTCTTTATATACAAAATAGCCAAATGGAAGAAAGCCAAATTGTCCTTTCTGTGGGTTCTGTTTCATTGGCTTTGAATCTGTACTATCTCCATATGCTATAGATGGGCCAGTGAATATCAATCTTATCAGTATGGCATTTGAAACTGTTTTATTTTTAGGGAATGAATTTTCTTTGATGTTGCCTCCAACCTCAAGGATCTTGCAATATGTCTGTTTATTCTGCAGTTATTCCTAACAGCACTCTTGCTCCCTATCTTGTGTTTTCCTCTTCATTTAGCAGCTGGTTCATCCTAGGCACAATACATTGATGTCCCTGACTGGCATTTCTGGATACATCACTGATTGGCATTTCCTCTTTCTCTTTGGTGGTTCATTAAGTTCAGAAGAGCTCTAATTCTACATGAATTGGGAGTGGGTGTCCTTGCCTATGGGCCAAATTATACATGAAGGTTTTTTTAAAGAGTTGGATCTGAGGAACCCACAGCCACACAGCAACTTTGGAGGAAAGATGTAAAAAAAAGGAGAGCCAGTTTGGGCTCAGATTGTAACGTGGTCCCAGGGGAAGGAAGGGCTCCTCCTTTCTCCCAAAATCTGTTTTCCTGTGCCACAACAGTGCTGGGGGGAGTTATTTCCCCATTGTTGCTGCTCCAAATGCACAGTATACTTCATGCGGAGCAGCAAAAATGAGGGAATAAGTCTTCTCTTGTGCTATTTTTTATGCATGAAAACAGCTCGGGGGGGCAGGAGCCATTCATTTCCTGCAGTGGTGTTTCAAGCCCAAATGAGCTTTCTTTTACTTTTTAACAACAATTCCCTGCAGCTGCTGTGTGGCTGCAGAGAACCTGAGTTGGGTCCAAGGAACCCAGACCCAACTCTTTAAAAACCCACACATCTAGTTTAGCCATAAGTCATTCCAGCTTCCAATTAGACACCAGCCTGATTGCAGGATTGGGCAAATGCTTTGGCAAAAGGCAAGCACAATAGAAGAAGCAATTTCTGCCTTGTCTAACCAAACCACCACCCCACCACTTTGAGGGAGATGCAAAGGCTTTACTTTTCTCTTCTGCAAGGCAGAAATAGATGCAATACTACTTGAGAAGATGCAGCCAAAAATAGATCAGTCCTCTTTTGCTTCATGCCCCGCTTCATACAAACATCCTTCTGGCTTTGCATATCAAAAGAGTAAGCTTTCAATATTCTTAGTTAGCTTTAGGGGTGTGCACAGGAAAAATAATTGGTAAATTTGGGTTTGGTAATACCAAACTGGAAAAAAATAAGCACTCCCAGAATACTGAATTCATTCTCCAGTTCGATTTGTTAATACAAAGCAAATTCAGTAAAATTCATAGTTTACTATGGGAAACGCTTCAGGTATATCGGTGGCAGGGGGGTTGTTTTTGATCTGATTTCACCAAATTTGCAGGGGAACTACTCCTAACTGACCTCTAATGACCCCCACGTTTCATAAATATTGGACTCTGGGGCCCACATTTTATGCCCCCCAAAGAAGGTACCCCCCCAGCCACCTGCAATCTCCATTATTTCCAATGGGGAAAACTATCTGGAAGCTATCCAGGGAGCAGGGTGGTAAAAAATTACCAGTAGATCCAGGTGTGCAGGATGTAGAATTGTATGAACACAATGTTGGGGCTAATATAATGTTAATACCTAAAAAATAAAGGTTTTTGTTAGCAGTTTGGCTAGAAATGAGATAATATTTCCTATTTTGTTCTCTTCACATTTTTGGGGGGGTCTCCACTTTTCCTGTTGCTTTTGTAGGTACTTTTTTACTGTGTCCCTATGTTGGATGGTTTTTATACTACTCAATACAGAGAGAGTCATGGAAAAGCATCACCCAATACAAAAGAATAAACCGTGAGTGACCTACTTACTATTACAATTTAAATATACAATGTACCACAGTAAACAAAAGATCCAGAGGAGTTAGCCGTGTTAGTCTGTAGTAGCAAAATAGAAAAGAGTCCAGTAGCACCTTTAAGACTAACCAACTTTACTGTAGCATAAGCTTTCGAGAATCACAGTTGTCTTCTTCAGATGCATGGAGGGTAAGAAGAAACTCGTGGTGGAGAGGGGAGGGGGGAGTAGATGCAATCAGGTGGAGAGGGGAGGGGGGAGTAGATGCAATCAGTGACTTCTAATAATGGGATCAGTTTGTTTCTGATAATGAGATAACCATTCATAGTCTCTATTCTATCCAAGCATGACTGAGTCAAATTTACATATGAATTCCATTTCAGCAGCTTCACGTTGGACTCTGTTTTTGAAAGGTTTCTGTTGAACTACAGTGACCTTTAAGTCCTTGATGGAATGTCCTGATAGATTGAAGTGTTCTCCCACTGGTTTCTGGATGTTGCCATTTTTAATGTCAGATTTGTGTCCATTTATTGTGTCCAAAGTAAACAAAAGTTTCTTTTATATTTATTTCTTATTTATTTTTATTTATTTCAAATTTCTATTCTGCCCTCCCCACGAGTGGGCTCAGGGTGGATAACAACATATTAAAATACAAAATACAATAAAAACAACATATTAAAATACAATAAAATCTATACACATTTAAAACAGGATGGTGGATATCATGAACACGTCTCAATTTATAGAGAATATGCAATATCTTTCCAATAGGATCTAAAGCAGCTAGCAGCATCATACAATTTCAAAAATTCAAAGTGCAGTAGTGCTTATAAATTCCTTTTTCAAAGTGCAAATGCCAGTTTAAAGGAACCACGCCTTTCTAAATCACATACATTTCATATAGTAATTTCATAAGCTACATGCAGTATCTGAATACAATATAATCCAAATTCAAGTTTCAGCAATAAGCCTTCAGTACATCATAATAAAAAATTAATACATATATAGTTCAAAAATCAATAGTAACTGCAACAGGTTTGCTAGCAAGAGAATCCTATTTCCATCATCCCCTTCCTCCTGGCAGTTACCAAGCTGCAATAAATAACACATCATGTATTAAAATCTCAATGAATATCAAATATATAAGTATCTTAACACCCCTGGAGTTATGCTTACAGTAAGAAATCAAACACAATCACATGTCAGTTTCAATGCTCAACATCCACTCACTCAAGGGCATGTACTCAGCATAACCCAATGTGTTTTAAATAGCAAATAGACCAAATGTTCTTAAAGGGCCAGTAATACCGTTGAAGACATCCTCATAAATAAGCAGGTAAATCACAATTGATGTTTAGTCCATAAGGTTCCACCAAATTTAATTTATGAATCCACCAAGCTTCTCTTCTTAGTAAGTCCCTCCATATGAAAGAGTCTTCTTTGTATTTGCTGACATATAATACCAAACACAGAAAGTCTCCGTCCCTGTGTCCTGTCTCCAAGAAATGAGATACCAACGATGTATCTTCCACTCTTCTGTGAAGTCTAGAGCGGTGTTCCTGTATGCGGACCTTAATTACTCTACTGGTGTTTCCAACATACAATTTTTTGCATGAACAAACATAAACAACATTCTGAGTGTTACAATTTGAAAAAGCCTCACATTGCAAACCTAATTCTCTAATTTGTTGGGGGGACATTACCAAGTAACAAGATGAACAATGGCCACATTTAAAATGGCCCTTAGGTAAATCCTTGCTTGGTTTTATAGCTCACATATCTGAATGCACCAGATGATTCCCTAAAGCTTTTGGTTCTTTGTAGGGCCACCCTAGGGATATTTTTGCAGCCGAGGAGATCTTATACCAATGGCCAATACTTAAGCACCACCTGCCTTATTGATTTAGCTAAAAGAGTATAATCAAGTGCAAAGGTAAATCTCTCCTCCGGATTTTTTTGCTGTGTTTTTAATAAATTCTGTCTGTTCCTTTGGAGAGCCCAATCCCTGCATCTATTAATGATATGCTCCGGATATCCTTTAAGAGTGAACTGTCTAGCTAAACATTCACTATTATTACAAAAATCCTGTATTGAAGTGGAATTCTGTCTTAAACGAAGAAATTGCCTGAAAGGTAAATTGCAATGCAAATGTGGGGGGTGAAAAGACTGGAAATGTAAAAAAGCTTTACAAAAAGGGCAAACTCCCCCCCCCTCCTACTAGTTTGAAAAACTGTAACGTCTAGGTAATTAATAGAAGAACAATTGGAAGTCCAGGTAAATCGGATGTTACTATTAATATTATTGAGGTATCAGTCATAAGGGTTTTAAGGGCTCCGTACTCCTTCCTTCAAAGAGTGTGCCCTCTCGGGTGAAAGTCCTTTTCCAGTGCTTCAATTTCCTTTAGCATCGTGGCTTCAAACATCTGAATGTTATGATTGGTACAAGGTGGAACAAAAGTCGAGCGCGGATGCAAAGAGGAAAGTTCACTCCATTAAGACGGCAGTGTCTCACCAAAAAAATCCCTAAGCTTCAAAAGCCTCACTAGTTTATAAATATCTATGCATGTCTGAAAAGAGTTGTATGTCAGGTTGGGTACAAAACCTAGCCCCAAATTCAAAACCTGATGTTCCAAAGGGAGGAGGCTTCTGGAAGACAAATTAACGACTAGGTCCTCCTCCCCCATCCCCGAGTTCCTCTCCATAAAATACTACTCTTGTTTTTTATATGCATTTTATATGTGTAAACTGTATATATTTTATCTATATATTAACAACTGATGAAAAATTCATTTTTTTCAGGAGATATTTGGTATTGAGGAGACAGAATGGTGTGAAAATAAACTATCCCATTTTTCATTTGTACAAAAGAAAAGCAAAATTGAAATGGGGATTTGGGAGTCAAAATAGCAGGAAGAAGAAAGCCAAAATAAACCTCAATTTGGAAAGCATCTGTGATGTGACTTTTCCCAGTGTTGCAATATCTTGGCTCCTTGATCCATATCTATCTGTTTCTGTTTACCCTTCCATAGTAAGTTATAATAATCCCCGCTACCTCTTATCTGGCACAGTCTTCTTTCCACTGTGCAGCTGTCATACCTGATGTCCCTTTTATCTTTGGGTAAATATATGATATTTCTACATTTCATTACCAAGGGCAGATCATACATTTTGCCACATGGTTAAAGGAATACATGTATTCTTTGAGATCAGGACAGTAGAGGAAAGTCTGGCTAATTGTCTTTCTTTAAAATGTCATAAATGAGATGGCATAAATGAGGAGGAGGAATGAAGCTTGCTGGGCAGCGAAGGTGGCAATTATTTTAATTTGTATTTGTATTTTGTGGAAAGTACTGTAAAATACCTCAATCAATCAGTCAATCAATCAATCTGTCAATCAACCAATCAATCAGTCAGTCAATCAATCAATAGCTCAACACTATGCATAACGATAGGCCTCGATTTTAATGATTCTCTCCCTGACTTTCTCCTCTCCACAAGGAATTCCAAAGACTCCCAGGTTAACGCAGTGGGAATCCTATTGGCTAATTTTTGTATTCCTGCTAACAAAGTCATTTTAAATGGCTCACTGCATCATGATCTGTTGGGTGAATTCACATTTTGCTCTCCCCGGGGTTGTAGTGTCATTGATTACGCTATTGTATCTTATAATTTGAAACAACAGATCCTCGATTTCTCAGTAGGAGAATGTGAGGCTAGTGACCATTTTCCTTTGATTATAGCGCTTGGATGTGAAACTCTGCCTCATTTACCTGCTCAATCCAACCAGCAGGATGGTATGCCCACCCATAAAAGAATCAGATGGACAAAAAAACCCAGAAGCAGGCATTAATCAACTGCTTCTTACTGATAGGTTAAATGAACTAGGTCAACAATTAACCTGTGCTAAGAATCCCTCTGAGGCTCTTCAGTCCTATAATAATTTGACCTATTTAATTACACACTTCCACCAGCAACATTCTGTAGCCAATGACAGCTTCTCAAGAAGAAAGTCAAACATATGGCTTGACAATGAATGTCGAAGATTGAAAGTTCAAATTCGTGGCACATACCATCTCTATCAGATCTCTAAAGGGCCTAATATTCCTCCTTGCTATTTCCATCTCAAAAAACAGCTTAAGAATGCAATTGCTCATAGGGAAAGAGTTAACCATATTAGGAACTGGGACCTATTAATTAATGCTTCTCTTGCCAGAGATAGCAGACAATTTTGGTCCCTTGTTGCTGACACTGCTAACAATAGGCCCTCTTTCCCCTGTCACTCTATCTCAACGCAAGCTCGGACAGATTATTTCTCAGATATATTTTTTGACCCCTCACTTTCCACAACTGGAATACAGCAAATCTTGCCTCCTGAACTTCCTGAATGGCCCCCAGTTCACCCTGATGACATCCTACAGCTTATTAGCCACCTGAAAGCAGGGATGCATCCTGGCCCCTTATCTGTTTAATTTATTGCTATGCGACCTAGCTCCCTCACTTGCCAAGACTGATGACCACTCCCCTAAACTTGGCTCCCTCCCTGTCCCTTTCCTACTTTACACCGATGATGCAGTAATTTTATCTCAGACACAGAAGGGCCTCAAGAGTGTATTTAATGCCTTTGTCTCATATTGTGAAATCAACTCTCTAGCTGTCAAATATGTAAAATCTAAAATTTTGGTCTTTTCAAGATCCTGGAGGCGTTTAAATTGGTGTTTAAAGGAAACAATATCGAGCAAGTAAAATCCTTCAAATATCTGGGTGTTTCCTTTCAGTATAACTATAATTGGATATCTCAACAGAATTATGTAATAAATCTGGCTAAGTGTAGTGCAGCAGCTACTGCCAGTTTCTTTCATGTGAAAGGCAACCAATTTTTTCCTGCTTTTTTCATGTTTTCAATGCTAACACTGTGCCCCAAATATTATATGGGATTCCTATCTGGATTAGCGGTTTTAACCACCAGCTGGAGCAAATCCAAGCAATGTTTTTGAGGTGTAACTTGGGGCTTCCAAATTGTGTTTGTTACGCAGCTGTGTGTCTGGAAACTGGGCAGTGCTACCTTGAGACCCGTGCTTGGATCTCAACATTTAAATTCTGGCTATGCATCCATTTTAGGGCTGAACCTGCATGTTACATTTATTTGATGCTCACGGATGCCTTTACATCCAAATGGGCCTTCCTGATTCAGAGGAAACTACAGTCTATAGGGATGTCCTTTGATTGCCTTCTAATGTTAATGGAAAACCAAACTTTCAGATTCCTAAAACAAAGACTTCTAAATATTGATAGGCAAACCCTCTGTTCTCTGGCACAGAAGACCTGCTCCCCATTGGAGTTTGGAATCATCCCTAAGTATAAAAGCCCTGTCGCTTATTTCTCATCACTGTATTTTCCTCGCCTACACCGAGCTTTTATGCTTGAACGTTTTGATGTTTTACCCTCTGAAATTCTGTTTGGGAGATTTACAAATACACCCTACCCCAATAGACTATGCCCTTGTGGAAGGATGCAACCCGAATCTGTAACTCAAGTTTTATTTTATTGCAACTTTTATGTTCACGTCAGAGTCAGAAAGCTTTATTGCTTCAGCACAGCCATAGCAAATAACAAGAAAAATACAATACAATAATCTTAATACTAAATTACTACATCGTAAAATTTAAACAGAGGTTAACAAAACCCCATCTAGAACTCTAAATCCATAGAATCCATAGCAGCGTATAAAATAATATAATAAGTCCTACTAATAAAAACTTATTAATACCTTTAAATAAATAGATGTTCATGTGTGGGACTCTGCCCCAGGCACTGCCAAAGAGGGGGCGGCAAGCCGGTCACCCTGGAACACGGTGCACCATGGAGCTGGCAGTGGCTGCACGGGCAGCTGAATGGAGAGCTGGAAGGCTACTGTACGATTCACCTGTCCCACTGACCAGGTGGCTCGCATAAGCACAGGGTGCCCCCTGGAAGCATGCCACCCATGCTACCTACTGCTGGAGGGAAGGAAGTGCACGGCAAGCCGGCTGCCCTGTCACTGGGGAAGGGGAACAGCGCTGGTGGCCTTCTAGCCCTCCACTCAGCTGCCCATGCAGCTGCTGCCAGCTCCGTGGCATGCCATGTTCCAGGGCAGCCAGCTTGCCGCATGCTCCCTTCCCTCCAGCAGCAGTGGGGTGGCATGCTTTTTCCTGGGGGGCCCCACTTGATGACATCACGAAAGTGGCATCATCACGCAGTGCCGAGTGCGCACACACTTTGCGTGCATGCGGGGGACTGCGGGGCTTGGGTTGACCTGGGCATGGACAACCCTAGATCTGGCCCTCCATGCTCTCATACATTGCCAGGAAACTGATGAAAGAGCTATTAAAGGGAAAGTGGTAGATAGTATTGAATCATTTATTTATTGAAATATTTTTACTGCATTTCCCCCAAAGCACAAATTCTATTTAAATAATCACCTCTCCTATAGCCCAGCAAGCTAGGTAAATCTGACTGCACACTCATTGTTATTCGTCAGCATCAGCAACCTTTTATTGGCATTAAATAAAACAATTTACATCAAGTAGGGCAGAAACCAAAAACAGCAAAATCAGTCAACAGAATTAACCATATACTCCCTAATTCACATAGCAATTGAGAAATACAATGCAACCGTATATGTAATGTGGGGACAATGATCTGATAGTAAGAAAGAAACTAATCCACTGTCAGATTGACCCTGATGATTGATCAGCAGAGGGCTAATCAAGGAGTCCCACACATGAACATCTATTTATTTAAAGGTATTAATAAGTTTTTATTAGTAGGACTTATTATATTATTTTATACGCTGCTATGGATTCTATGGATTTAGAGTTCTAGATGGGGTTTTGTTAACCTCTGTTTAAATTTTATGATGTAGTAATTTACTATTAAGATTATTGTATTGTATTTTTCTTGTTATTTGCTATGGCTGTGCCCCCCCCCTCGAAAGCATGTAGTGAATGCATATAGTTTTCAATGGTTTTGGTATGTTTGTATGAGATGTTTGTATGAGATGTTCATTACCATATAATATTCTGATGATCTCCAGTGACTGAGGCTGTGATATTTAAGGCCATGACACAGAGTTACTAGGGAAAAAAGTGCAAAAAAATTGCTTGAAGTGAGCAGCACTGCAGTACATAGTGATGGTGAGATTAAAAATTGGACACAATAATAAATAATAACAACATTTGATTTATATACCGCCCTTCAGAATGACTTAACACCCATTCAGAGTGGTTTACAAAGTAAGCCATTATTATCTCCACAACAACACCCTGTGAGGTGGGTCGGATGAGAGAGCTCCTAGAAGCTGCGACTGACCCAAGGTCACCCAGCTGGCTTCAAGTGGAGGAGTGGGGAATCAAAGCCAGTTCTCCAGATTAGAGTCCTGCCACTCTTAACCACTACACCAAACTGGCTCTCAAAAATACTGATGAGTTGGAAATCCCTTTATTTTTGTTTTTTGGTATCCTCCTAGGTTCCTCAGACATCCCTCTCTTCATGGGGACTTCCCTTATGGTGGACACCAACAGTTAAGTCTCAGGATTTCTCTTTGGTAGCTCCTATCCTCTGGAACAGCCTATAAGAGCGGGTGTAGCAGTCACTTTCACTGGCTGCATTTATGGAGGCATGTAAGACAGTTCTTTTTCAAGGGGTGTTTGATGGACAGTAAATTGTCTTAGAATATATGGCTGTGTTCTTAATCTGTATTTTTTTAATTTGTTCATTATTTTTATTTTGTTAATGCTTTTCAGTTTGTGCATAACTTACAACTTGTTGTGTTGTTACTAGCCATCTTGAGTCTAAGGAAATAAGACTGGGTAGAAATATTTTAAAAGGTATCTTTTAGAAGTGTTTTCCAGAAATCCATTGTGAAGCATCTGGCACCTAGAAGTGTATGTCTGTTTAGAACGTAGGGGCTGCTAGATCTGCTGTCTTTTAGGTGCATCTGGGGGCTTCCCCATCTGCTTTGCTTTTATATTTATTAACAAAGCCAATATTACAAAAACATTATATATTTCTTGCACTACATTATCCAAAGGAATGTTGAAAAAAGTTGCTGTATACTCAGAGATATCAGTGATTTCCAGTTGGAAATTTTAGATCTAAAGTGAGCAAAAAAAAGTAGCGTCCCACTTAGGGGGGTCAGCTAAGGAATGCTAGAAGGACTTTTCAAAGCCAAGAAGAAGTGGCAGGCAGCTCCCCACCCCCCACCCCGTTCTGTGTAAGTCAGCAATCAAATGAAGCGGAGTATCAGCTGCAACTGCGGGGGGGGGGGCATTTCCTGGATATGTATTGCCTATTCACTCACTCGCTGATACTTCAAGCAGCAGCACCCTGACCTTCCTCCTCTCTTTTAAAGAAAGATATGTTTTGTTGCCATGTTCCAAGGCACTAGTGCTTTTATGTTACCTCTCTTCACACATCATTGTCTGAGGTGTGCTTCTCAGTAGAATGAAATGTATTTTAGTAAGCAATTTCTGCAGCAGGTGGAATCCATTCCCCATAAGCTTGTCTGCAGGCTTGCCACGGAAACTTCTTTCAGGTTGCAGGGGGATACGGAGACTACACATTTTCCTTGGGACAATGGATAAGTGACTTGGGACTGTGTCCTCAATGCATGGAACATCTGGAACTTTATGGTGAGAATAATGGAGACAGAGCTCCTCATTATTACTTACTACAAAATGCTGGAAAAATTTTCCTTCTGGCAACTGATTGGGTGGTACTTGAAGACAGAACACTAAGCTAGATGCTCAACTGATTTTACCCCATTTGGCAATTCACACGGCCTTTTCTAAAAATGTGGTTTTTATGGAAAGTCCCAGTGTAATGCTATTCTATATAAATTACTCCTATTCCTAATCATTGTTGTCATACAGAGAAATGATGATTTCAAGTACATTCCTATGCACTCATTGACTACAATGGACTTAGAAGGGCATAACCTTGCTTAGGATACCAGTGTTAGATGTAATATTTTCATAACTCTTGCAAAAGCCTCCTCATAATTAACATTGGGGTGTGGGCAGTGGCAGAAGATGCAAGAAAGTTAAGGATGCCTAAGAAATTTTTGATTGGGAAGAGTTTAGAACCAAGTACTTTCCAGCTGAGATAATTAGCTTACTGTACTGTACAAGCATCCCTACAGCTAGTTCATGTGGTGGTGGAGAGTGCCCTCCAGTCATAGCAGACTTATTGCCACCCCCCCCCCTTGCTAGGGTTTTCAAGGCAAGATTAAGAGAGGTGGTTTGCCATTGCCTGCCTCTAGCAACTCTGGTCTTTGGTGGAGGTCTCCCAGGCAATCTTATTTACAGGCATGAATCATCAAAACCGCAGTTGTAAGCATGCTGGAAATGATTTTACCGCCAAGGAGCGCCCAAGTGCAACCCGGGTACCACTCCCGGCGGGAGAATGGCTACGGGTTTGCCAGGCTACATTGGTACCCCGTTTCGCTGCAACAACTCTTCTTCAAAAGCCTTCACAAAATTGCCTGAAAACATATACAATACAATGAATGTATAATTACATTTACAAACCTTCTATGCATTAACTTAACATTAAACAAACACCACCAACAATTGCTCCCATTATTTACATAATTACCAGTATTTGTAGTTGCCGACCACTAGACAGGAACAAGATAAATCAATTCATTCAAAAACTTCATCTACTTTCATTCCATAAGATAATTCCTTCTGTTTTGCAGTTCCCGGTCCTTGCAGTCGTTTAAATATAACACGCTGCCGAACCAATCACCAGGCATGGAGCTACTTAAAGTGACATGTGCATATATACAGGAAGTGACTTCTCGCAATTCAACCATTCATGTTGAAACACTTATTCCAATCTCTCTTTGAAAGGTACAAAACCCTTTCATAAAGTGCTCATAAACATCCAAATTCTAAACTCTACTCAGAATACAGGGTTTAAGAAATTATCATATGATCAGGTCTTTCTCAAATCAAAAGGTTGGGGACGTAAAGGGCACGCAATTCATTCAAGAAAAGGTGCAAAATCAGTTTACAAACGTAATAGAGCTCTTTGAACATTCAAAGGACCCCTGCTGCTCAACACTTTAAGGACAGTGAATTGCAATTCCCGTTCATTCTGATGGTGATCAATAAAATGTTGAGTTAAAGGTACTTCTAGAGTTTTGTTTCTGATCTTTGACATGTGTTCCTGAATACGAAGCTTCACAGGTCGAGTTGTGCTCCCTATATACAGTAAACCACATGTACACTTGATGACATAAATCACACATGGTGTGCCACATGTAGAAAAGTCCTTAGTATACAGCTTCCTCTTTGTTACAGGGTTTACAATGACATCTGTATTAACTGATAGGGAACAAATGTTACAGCGGCCACACGGAAAATGACCCACTGGCATAGTTTTAATTGCTCGTTCCCTGCCAAAATCAGAGTGTACTACCATATCCTTTATGTTCTTGTATCTCCTAAAGCCCACTAAAGGGGGATTGGCACATCCAGCAATACTACTCACCATGTGCCAATTCCGTTTAACAGTATTTGCAATTGGTAGTGCTAGGGGGAAGAAATCAATTGACCACGCAATTCTGTCTTGCTTCCCTTTCACAGATGGAAGTAATAGGGAGCTCCTGGGAACTTTATTGGCTCGTAGCATAGCCTGTTCCACTACTTTACAAGGGTACCCTCTCTCAATGAATGCGCGCTTCAACTTCCATGATTCTCTGTTGTAATCTTCAAATTTAGTTGAGTTGCGTTTGATCCTGAGGAACTGGCCAAATGGAATGTTGCGTTTCAAATTCATGTTATGGTAAGAAGAGTAGTGAAGGTAAGCCCACCTATCAGTAGCCTTCCTGTATGGTCTCACTCCCAGTTTGCTATCACTCTTCTTATAAATTACCACATCCAGAAAATTAATATGTTGTGTATGAGATTGCCAAGTGAATTTGATGTTACTATCCACGGCATTCATCCAGCGATCATGGCCACATCATCTATGTACCTCTTGTAATAGATAATCTCCCCATAAAGAGGATTTTCTTCAGGATTCAGGTAATATTTTTTCTCCAGATCTGCCATATATAATATGGCAATGCTGGGTGCCGCTGGGCACCCCATGGCAACCCCTTTGCATTGGTAAAAAAATTGGTCTCTAAAACAGAAATAATTTCTCCAAAACAATATCCACCAATTGCAACATAAGGTTAGTAGGAGGAGCATCAAGAGGTCTAGAGCAAAGGGCATTCTCCACTACCAATCTTGCCCCTTCGTGGGGAATCGAGGTATATAATGATTCTACGTCCATAGTTACTAGAAGAGCCTGTGGAGGGATTCTCAGTTGTTCTATAGATTTAATCAATGTAGTAGTGTCCTTGATATATGTATCTGTCCCTTGTACAATGGGTTGTAAAACAAAATCAATAAAAAAAGAAAGAGCTTCCAAAACTGAAATTGATCCAGAAACAATGGGGTGGCCAGGGGGTGGGAACTTATTCTTATAAATTTTTGGAAGGGTGTAGAAAACGGGGGGGGGGGGGGTTGGACAGTCATTAATCAGGTCTTTAAAGGAAGCATTATTCAATTCTCCCATAAGTAAAACTTCCTCCAGTGTAATTCTAATAACCCTTTGAATGTCAGGTAAGGGATCCTTTCCAATGGGCCGATAGTTTTCAACATTGTTTAATTGGGACAGTGGAACAAAAGGGTTTGGTTTGTTAAAACTTGCAAAATGGAAAGGAGGACATATCCCCTTTAATGAGTGACTGGTGGATTAATGAGGATGACGGTATATAAGTTGTTATCACGGGTGGTGCCTCACACCATTGATATTGACCAAATTGGAGACGGACAGTTAGAGACAGTTTATTGTGGAAAACTGTAAGTTTAAAGTCTTTTATCCCAGTATACTGTTTATTAGGAATGCCTCGGAGTAAAAATAATTGTGTTTTTTTGTAGAAATATTGGCTGGAAGAAGATATTCTCGAAACGAGCAGAAAGTGACATGGCTGGCAGAGCTCATAGCCATTCATCTGGAATTGCCACCTGTGTTCTTCCTGCCTGCAGGGGAACAAGCAGCATCTATTCACAAATGGTCTTTTGATTGCATATGCTCCATGGTGGGCAACTGTGGACAACAAGGAAACGGGACTTGACTTTATACACTGATATTATGATATTCTGAATGCATTTTGTGATTAGGTCTTTGTAATTTATTGATTATTGACTTGATATGTGTGGGTGCCTTACCTATAAAATTAACTGACGTATTGTAAGATGGAAGGTGTGTTAATTCCACTCCTTTGTGTACCTCCCTGAGTGTAAGCTCTCGACTTGTTGGTGGCTTATTCAGCCTGACAAAGTGCACTTGTTGAAACAAAATGATTTCACTATGTTTTACTTAATTTAATATTATTAGAAGGGTAGGAAAAGAGTTAACAAGGAATAGTTTTGTTCCATAACAGATCACTTTAATCAGAATGAGAGCCACTGGAACAATGAGACAGTTTTCAGATTTCCAGAGATCTTCCAATGCACCGATGTTTACCAATTACTCTGTAAAAACAGTAATAGGCAATTTTAATGTATGCTTGTACAAGTAGGAAGAAAATACCGTTATCAATGAGTGCCAATTTCATATCAGACAAACTAGAGCAATTACAGTTCCAATTTTGAGATGCAAAGTCTTTGCTTTGATACATATCTGACAGCTCAGAATTTAAATGAGCATTGTCACCCTCACTTGCAATATACACACAGGGCTTAATACGCTCCCTTGCAGGTATAACCTCTATGTGTAGAAATATTGCCATATTGTTTCCTCTTGTTTTAAATAAATGAAGGGGGCAAGATTTCATGGAACCTTATGGCCATCACTTCCTGCACACATGCTGCATGGCTTAAGGTTGAGATCATGCATTTCAATTCTGTTTTTGATATCTGGGTATCAAGCTTATCCCAGCAAGATCTGTAGCTACATTCACATTTTTGTGATTCCCTCATACACTTTTGAAAACAAAAGATACGAGATGGGTGGGTGGGATACCATGATGTTACTCTCAGCTGGAAAGCACTTGAGGATGGCTGTGTAGAATCACTACTCTCTCACCTGCCTGCCTTTTCCCAGAAAGAGCTGCCTCATCCTCCCTCCTTTTAAGAACAGTATGGAATTATCTGGTTGCTTCTGGATTTTTAGAGGATCTGCTTCCAATTGGCCTTGAGTCAGTCTTTTTTTCACCTGCTTCATTCTGTACAATGGAGTGGAGTTTAGAATTAAATAGTAGTGTTGCCAAGTGGAGTCCGGAGAAATACCAGACCACTGAGGAGGGGGACAGTGGCACTCACCTCTTCAAAAGAAGGAGCATGGCAAAGCAAGTACAATCCTGGCATGATGACATCACTTCCAGCATAATGACATCACGCTACCCCACGCCACCCCAATTGTATCTGCAGGAGGCCAGCTGGGCACCCAGGCTGGGCATGTTGATGAAGGCAGAGTTGCCACTGGAGAGAAGGGCCGGCCAGGTGCCCAATATTTGGGGGATATTTTCCCTGGACAGTCCCTCAAAATACCAGACTGTCTGGGTAAAAACCTGACACCTGGCAAGTTGTGGCAACCCAATGAAATAGGTCTGGCCAGAATAGATTAATGAGGCCCTAACTAAGGTGGCAGATTTAGTACAACCTCATACTATAGGTTGTATGCTATTAATGTGTGGTCTATGACCGTAATAAAGATTGATTGATTGATTGATTGATTGATTGATTGATTGATTGATTGATTGATTGATTGATTGATTGATTGATTGATTGATTGATTGATTGATTGATTGTACAACCTCATTGTTACATTAATCAGGCCAGCATGCTGAGGTATTTTATATAGGAAGAATTAAGCAAACTAAAGAAGTAAATAGCAGTCACATTATTATTCTGTGCTTGGAGCTACAGTGGGATTGCCAGATGCTGGCAAAAGTCATTTGGTACCCTCTTAAGGTACCCACACTAACAGAGTAAATGGTTTACCTGTTACAGGTCAGCCTTTTAAATGATCAGTTAGATCTTTGGCCAAATCCACACTTACTGGCACAGCACTAAGCAGGCGGAGTGAGAGCGTCTTTCTGGCGTGATTTATGACATCATCGCACCATGATGCCGCTCTCGTGGCGTGATGATGTCATAAAACGTGCCAGAAAGATGCTCCCACTCCGCCTGCTTAGCGCTGTGCCAGGTAAGTGTGGATTCGGCCTTTGTGTCCTTGGGCTTTTCTGCACACTCAGTTTATTCCTGATTTTCTTAGCAGTCAATCTCCAAACATGGGAGATTAGTTTATGTACAGTTCTTCTTATGTTTGCCTACCCTTTGCATTTTACAGTTGTGGAGCTGGTTTATTTTGCTCCACACATGCCTCAATAATCAGGATTTCTAAGTGAGGGTACTCTTGTCATCAGTGGCATCATCAATGATGTCACAACCCCCCTTTTATTTTTTGCCTAGGATTATATTGCTATATCAATATAAGGGATGATTTTTTAAAAAATATTGAAAATGAACACATGGGGAAGACTTTGCATGGGGAAGACTAAAAGGGAAGCTGCTCCATCTCCCATACCTAACTTCCCCCACACCCATGGTCCAAACTGGAGACCCTTGCCAAGACAGACCCATAGCTGGTAGCAAACCAACCTGTTGAGATGGAGCTCAGAGCAACAACTGCTTTGTGCTTTTCAAGTATGGCCGCCTCCCCACTCTCCTGGGCTACCAGGGCTTTTACAATTTTTTAAAAAATTATCTTTATATTGTTGTATTGATCTGCCATTGTAACAATACAAGCAGCAGATCTATCATTACAATAGTAAGTCAATACAGCAATATAAAAATGACATTTTTTAAAAAAATAGAAAACAAAACCTGAAGAGTAAGGAAGTTCAGGGAAGTTGTTTAACGATGATGAATGTCTAATAATTGATAAGTGAGTGGGAGAAAAAACCCCAAACAAACATTACGGATGTGAAAAAAATTGGCTGCTAGAAAAAGATTGGAGTAAAAGTGGTCTTAAAAGAACTGGGGGGGGGGAAATAGGGCGGGGGGAAAGGCAGGGGGAAAAGGTGTGTGGAAATCAGGGGATAAATTGAAGCCATATGGGGCCAGAACCAACAGAAAAATTGCCCCCCCCCCCCGTGTGTTTCTTTTGGGATGGGGAAGGCCAAATATAAGATGATATCTTATGTCGGTAGCAACACTGCATTTCAACATCACTAGATTTATTTCTTGGAGAGATTTGGAATCAAACATTTTGTGTTTTAAAAACTCAAGACTAGCTCTGAACATTTATTGTCATGCTTTCCTTTTGTCGCAAACCCAAAACATGCACACATGCATACTCACAGAGAGTGTGTGCAGTTACTTGCTATGTCTGAATGAACTCAAAGTTTGTACTGGATTATACCCATTTTAGTCTAGACACTATGGGCCTGGTTCAGAGAAACATTGCCTGAATACTATCCATTGATTATTAGGAGCTGAATGTATGAATTCTGTCCATTGTCTGCCACTCAGTGGCAGAGACCCACTTTGTATGTAGAAGGGTCCAGGTTTGATACCTGACATTACCAGTTAAACAAGTCTTAACATCAGAGAACTTTGCCTGATGTAAATATACAACACACTCAAACAGGCTTCCTCCTCATATTTACATAAATTAATTCCATGCTCCAATTTGAAGTCTTCATAATGTTAATTTAAAGATTGAGGTGGGGTGGGGAAGGCTCAATAAGGCATTATCATTATAATTAAACATGGAAGTGTAAGGTGTGTTTTTTAACTTATTGTACAAACGTGTAAGATCAGAAAGGGTGGCACTATTGTGGCACTGGGCCTTTTGCCAGTTTTGGTGCCCAGTGGATGACCACCTCATCTACTATCTAGAATCTGCCGTGACGTTCTATAAAATTTCAAATACATTGATTCTCATTATAAAGTATTTTGGTTGTTGTGGATTTTCTGGGCTGTATTGCCGTGGTCTTGGCATTGTAGTTCCTGACATTTTGCCAGCAGCTGTGACTGGCATCTTCAGAGGTGTAGCACCTGTCTTTCGGTGCTACACCTCTGAAGATGCCAGTCACAGCTGCTGGCGAAATGTCAGGAACTACAATGCTAAGAACATGGCAATACAGCCCGGAATATCCACAACAACCATCGTTCTCCGGCCATGAAAGTCTTCGACAATATAAAGTATTTTCTTTAAAATATGTTGTTCCACAAATGCTAAAACTAAAACATTTCCAACTGGAATTTCACTCACTTTTACAGCAGCGATAGAATAAGTCACAGTGCCCAATGGTTGGCCATCCCCAAGGGCATAGGAGAAAGTGGCATGAACCACCTTTGTAACCACAGGTGGTAAAGCCAAACTGGCGTCGGTCATTTTCTGTACAAAGAACAGCAGTTAGTGTTAAATACCGGCTACAGACAGGAAAGAATTTAAAGTTATACACAAAATGACACTGTAGTGAGGATGAGTTCCCTGTTTCAGAACTTGGGAATTACTCAGCGAAATGGCCACTAAAACTTGGGAATTACACAGTGAAATGGACCACTAGGGGTCGCACAAGGGAGATATGTGTCTTTTTAAATAACTCCCAAATAACTGTGACAATCACTAACAGAAGACATGGTTACAGCCACTGTTTTTAAAAGCAGAAGAGAAGAATGAATGGAAGGATATGGATTGGAATTCCAAATCCCAATACTTGTGAAAGGAAAGTATTTGCTTATACCAGGGGTGGCCAAACTGCGGCTCGGGAACCACATGTGGCTCTTCTAGACATATTGTGCAGCTCCCAGTGGTCTCTGAGTATCGCCATGGCCATACATTTTAGTTTAGTTTATTTCCCTCCCTCCCTTCCCTCCCTTCCCTCCTTTCTTTCTATGTCTTTCCCTCCCCCCCTTTGCTTCTCTCTTTCCATGTCTTTCCCTCCCTTTTCCTTTTTTCCTTCCTTCCTTCTTTCTTTCCATGTCTTTCATATTTTCAGTAAAAATGTTGGGGTTGCCAGGTCTGACTCAGAAAATACCTGGGGACTTTAGGCATGAAGCCTAGCAAGGATGTGACATCACTTTTGTGATGTTACTTCCAAGTCAAAGGTCAGGTGATGGCTCTTCCCAAGCTCCACCCCTTCTGATGATGTCACACTGCACCAAAACTCCACCTCTTTCTGTAATGTCACTTTCAGGACACTCCCCCAAACCTACTTCTTCATCTGAAGTCACTTCAATGCATCACGTCTTGCGACTCTCAAACATCTGATGTTTATTCTATGTGGCTCTTAGATTAAGCAAGTTTGGCCACCCCTGGTTTATACCAACGCTGATTAGAAATTAATCTTCTCAGGATTTATATCCAGAAACATTTGGAACACTAGAAGTATATTCACCATTAAATGCAGAAAACAGTGCCTGTGAACATGTCCAAAGTATCTTTCACTAAACACCGAGAACTTGTGACAATAATAATTTAGGTGGGTGTTGCTCTGCAGTAGAACAGCAGGATATGAGTCCAGTGGCACCTTAGAGACCAACAAGATTTTCAGAGTGTAAACTTTCGAGACTCAGACTTCCCCTCTTCAAACATGAACAGGAATAGAGATCCCTGAGACTTTATATCCCAGCTAAAGGTGGGCAGGGTATTACAAAGGAGGGCATCAGGAAGTAAAAGTTCAATGCAACTAGATTAGAGCAGAAATTAGCATCTGTAGTGAGATAATAATTCTAAATCTCTGTTCAGCCCCAGTGGGTCTCTTGTGCTGAAGTTGTGAATAAACTCCATTTCAGCAACCTCACAATGTAATCTCCCCTTGAAGTTTCTCTGTTTGAGGACTGCCACTTTTAAGAATGGAGATCCCTGAGTCTTTGGCTGGGATATAAAGGCTCAGGGATCTCCATTCCTACTTATGTCTAAAGAAGGGATCTCTGACTCTTGAAAGCGTAAACTCTAAAAATCTTGTTGGCCTCTAAGGTGCCAGTGGACTCATATCCTGCTGTGACAATGACACTATTTTAAGGCACAATGTAATTAAAGTCAAACATTGTTAAATCCCATTAAACTCTGACACTAGAGTTAAGAACATATGTGAATATCTTCCACTGAAATCAGAGAGTCTAAGGGCCAAACTAAATGCTGTGTTTTGAGGCTAATTGTGTCTAGTTTTTCTTTACCCAATGTGTGTTCCCTGCAGTTGCAGGGAATGTTATTTTAAAGATTAGAATGAGCCTTTTTGCACTTGAAACTGTGGTGTTGTGGAAAAAGCCATTTCTGCCTCCGCTTAGCAATAGCAAAAAGTTACAATTGTCATGAAAACCTAACAAAATAAAGATTTAGAAAAATTACAAAATTATTCTTACTATTATTTTCCTATCTCTTTTCGTGATTCTCCGCTTTTTGCTCCACCCAGCGATGGGCAGGAAGTTATTTTGATAACTTTGGAACCAATAAGTTCTGGAAATACTCTGCATTGCTCCAAAGTTGTGTAGCTAATTCCCTGCTCGGGCTCATTTCCGCTTCTCAAAACATTGTTGGGGGAAAGGCAGGAGCTCCTCCACCCCAACACCACATTTCCAAGTGCAAAGGCCTCCCTCTGTTACTTAAAATGACATCCTTTGCTGCTGCTGTATCACTGCATGAAATACAAGTTGTGTCAAACAACCCAGACTCAATTCCCCCAAAACCACGACATCTAAGTTGGGCCCTCAGTGCTTAACTTTGGTTAGAAAGTATCTATAGAATTTATTTTTTTTCTAATTGCTCAAATCACTTCTAAGAGTATGACTGAGAAACAGAATTGAGATTTAGCAAGTCTTAAAAAAAACTGAGCCCTTTCCAGCCTGATAAATACAAGTTGCTAAAAATTACCATATAATTCATAATGCCCTGACCTGGATAGTCCAGGCAATCATGAGCTTGTCAGATCTTGGAAGCTAAGCAGGGTTGGCCTTGTTTAGTTAATGGACTGGAGACCTCCAAAGAAGATGGAAGTATTTATGCAGATGCAGGCAAGGGCAAACCACCTCTGTTAGTCTGTTGTCTTGAAAATCCCATCAGGCACTTTCCATCACCAATTCATAATTACCTGGGTCCTCTGCCGTGGCATCTTCTTGAATGCCTTGCAAAGCTTGAACTTGTTCTTGAAGATCACTTAAACCTTCCAAGGTCTCTCCCAGCTGCAGCTTCTCCTCTTGATCTAGCCCCGCATCATTAGCTCTCACACTGAAAAGGAAGCCAACTGCAAAGAGAAGACAGAAGAACTTCATGATGACTGCAAATTTGTCCCTGGAAAGACTTGCACCAAATTAGATAGGCAACTGCAATACTTCCAGAGACAGAGCTCATGTCTATATATGCAGATGGAAATGAAGAGATAGGTACTCTGAGTCATTTTCATTGGCTTTGGATTTGTACTCTCTCTAAACAGATGTAGCAGATGAGCCATTGATAAGAACATTATCAATGTTATCATACCATCTAGTATGCCATTTGAGATCATTTCATTCTTATATGATCTTTGATGTCTCAAGGTCCATGCCTCAGATCTGCAATCTATCTATTTACCATACAGTTATTTCTAATGCCCCTCTTGCTCCCCACCTGTAGGGCTGCTTATCGCCTGTTAAATTACTGGCTCTTTCAAAGCACAATGAACCGAAGATGCAAATCCATGGGGTAAACTGTGGAAGGAAGCAATGGACTCTAGAGTTACTGCCTTATGGGGTTATTTCTGGATTTCATTACCTTTAAAATTCTTTTCCATCATGCACAAAAGTTTTGGGGGAATTACAGCTGATATTTTCATATTCATTTGTCACATCCTTCTTCTTCTGCTAGAGGGTTGGTGGGGGTGGAGAGAGAGGTTAACACTGCATATGGCTCCAGAGTAAGACAGCTGAATGCCAGCAGCCAGGCATTACAGCCTCAATTTTGTTGGCCACTCAGAGTCTATTAGACACAAATATTGGGAAGTTTCATGAATGGGTAGAACTTGCTCCCTAAAGCTTCTCTCATTGTGCCTCAGGTTCCTTCTCCTCAGAGCTACGTTGGCCATCTACTATTGCTTGGCATGGAGAAGGTCCCAGGTTCATTTCCTGACATTTTCATTAAATGGATCCTAGACAGCAGATGTCAGGAAAGACATCTAAAATAATAAATACTCAAGTGGCTTTTTAAAAGTCAAGGGTAACAAGGGGGCTTTCCCTGTTAAGCATGCTACACCAAAATGTCCACCCATTGAATTATCCTCAAAGAGGTAGGATTTGTATTACTGTTGTACTTATTACCACACCCCAGCAAACATATGACCATGTGCGTTCAGACTGACATAGAGAATTAGCTTGCATGTTAGTACAGGAGTGGAAAGAAGGATCTTTTACCTAAAGCAGCAGGTGTGAGACTAGCCGTGAGGAATGTGATTCTGTAAGGACAAGAGAAACAGATATAAAGGTTTAAAGGGAAATATGAAGTTTATTGAGGGATTTGGGACAAAATTAGGAGCAGGGGTGTGCAAAATGAAACAAGAGAGCAGGAAATATGCCCAGAAATCACTGATTTTGTTTAAGTGACTTCCAAAATGGTGAAATAAATTTGGGAAACAAAGCTATAATGACTTTCCCGTTAAACAGTTTGCATGTTTTAGTTTGGTTCTTACCACACTGCAGCAGCACAGTCAGGCACTGGCCCTGGACCTGCAGTGGCAGGCAGCAGCATTTTCCTTAACAGAACTCAAGGGGAGACATTGAGCTGTAGTAGAGTGTAACTCTATTGGCGGGAAGGGGAATGTGTGCATTGTACATGAGTGCATTTTGTCTTTGGTGCCTCCCAAGCAATGGTTAGTTTGCAAAAGGCTTACTTTGTACCTCTTGATCTCCAGATCAAGAACAGCAGATGGCACTGTGCCATCGGTGTCACCTCACCAATTTTTCTCTATGCGCTTTTATTCACAATGCAAGGAAAGGCTGGCAAGCAACCAACATGCAATGTCCATGCAGGAGTGCACATGTGGGTTTGAGGAGGGAGGATTCTCCTTTAGCCTCTGAGATCCTGGCTGCTGAAAAGGTGTTTGCACCTTTTCAGCAGCCAGGTTAGGGTGAAAACTGGAAATAATAAACAATTATTAAAGGAGAGCTGCACTGAGGAGAACTCAGGCATGTGTGGACCTGGTTGCCCATTTAGAGGCCTTCTGTGGCTATATTTTGCTTTGGTGCCAGCGCAAGCCATTTCTGGCTGCAGAAGTCAACCTAATAAGCACCAAAAGATTATTCAACTTTCCGAGAAAAGACTTCCTCATCTTTTCTGGTTCTTCTGATTAAAACTGTTAACGCAGTGCGCAGAGATAGTAGCAGGTCTGTGCACTGGACAGATTTCCATGTGAGCCTTTGGGAAGATTGGCTACCAGTGACAGAGTATTTGTCTAATCTAAGCATAACAAATTATCCTCTTTTGTTCCATTTGTTACATACGGTTGAAAGCCTTAGCTTTGGTATAAATGTAGAGCTTAACTTTGTAATTCCCAGTATAAAACCTTTAATTTAGACATAATTAGACATGGGCACGAACTGCATTACGAACGCAAAATACCCATGAACCACCGGATTGTCTTTTTGCGAGGGTCCATAGCCAACTAACGAGGGTCCATAGCCAACTAATGAGTGTTTGTAAGAAGCCTGGTTTGTTGCGTTCGTCCACGGTTCGTGAAACCAGACAGTCAGGCAACATCAATCAATTCCATTGGAAATGGAGCCAGGGGACTGCATGAACTCTGTCTGCACTCCTGTCACCCTGGAAACCCGAATCGAAGCCCAACTTACCTTGATGGGCAGGTCTTCCTTCCAACCATGGAGCTGCAAATTGGTTACAATTGGTTACATGGGAGAAGACACCCAGGGGAGGGAGGGGGAGGGGTGTTCTGTAGCCCTGAGCACTCCAATCTCATCCCTGCAAACCCTGATAGGCAGCTCTGATGGCCAACCACAGACCTCCTGTGTTGCTCTATGGGACCTCTGCTTATAAAAAGCACTGGACTCCCAGGCTGGGTTTCACTTTCAGCGAGTAGTGAAGTGTGACAGAGCTGTTGCTTGCTACTTGCTAGCCTTTGGGGAGAGACAGTCTAATTGAGCTGGGATTTTTTGGGACAGGGATCTATCTCCTCTGGTGCCAGGGCTGCTGCCAGGCACTGGGGCCAAGCTCAGTGGGCACCTCAGCTGAGGGCTCACCCTATTGTTATTGTTGTTGTTGTTGTTGCTGTTGTTGTTGTTAGTCTCACTGACTGTTCTGTTCAGGCTTCTGGGAGTGCTGGGCTAGGGCTGTACCCCCTCTCTCTGGTTCCAGGGCTGCTGCCTGGCTCTGGGGCCAAGCTCAGTGGGCACCATGGCTGAGGGCTCACAGTATTATTAGTGCCAGTTCTGTTCAGGCTTCTGAGAGTGCTAGGCCAGGGCTCTACCCCCTCCCTCTGGTTCCAGGGCTGCTGCCTGGGTCTGGGGCCAAGCTCAGTGGGCACTTCGACTGAGGGCTCACAGTATTATTATTGCCTGATCTGGTCAGGTCTGTGGGAGTGCTGGGCTAGGGCTCTGCCCCCTCCCTCTGGTTCCAGGGCTGCTGCCAGGCCCTGGGGCCAAGCTCAGTGGGCACCATGGCTGAGGGCTCACAGTATTATTAGTATCTGATCTGGTCAGGTCTCTGGGAGTGCTGGGCTAGGGCTCTACCCCCTCTCTCTGGTTCAAGGGCTGCTGCCAGGCCCTGGGGCCAAGCTCAGTGGGCACCTCAGCTGAGGTCTCACAGTATTATTAGTGCCAGATCTGTTCAGGCTTCTGAGAGTGCTAGGCCAGGGCTCTACCCTCTCCCTTTGGTTCCAGGGCTGCTGCCTGGCTTTGGGGCCAAGCTCAGTGGGCACTTCGACTGAGGGCTCACAGTATTATTATTGCCTGATCTGGTCAGGTCTCTGGGAGTGCTGGGCTAGGGCTCTACCCCCTCCCTCTGGTGCCAGGGCTGCTGCCAGGCCCTGGGGCCAAGCTCAGTGAGCACCTCTGATGAGGGCTCACAGTATTATTAGTGCCTGTTCTGTTCAGGCTTCTGGGAGTGCTGGGCTAGGGCTCTACTCCCTCCCTTTGGTTCCAGGGCTGCTGCCAGGCCCTGGGGCCAAGCTCAGTGGGCACCTCGGTTGAGGGCTCACAGTATTATTAGTGCCTATTCTGTTCAGGCTTCTGGGAGTGCTGGGCTAGGGCTCTACCCTCTCCCTCTGGTTCAAGGGCTGCTGCCTGGCTCTGGGTCCAAGCTCAGTGGATACCTCGGCTGAGGGCTCACAGTATTATTAGTGCCTGATTTAGTCAGGTCTCTGGGAGTGCTGGGCTAGGGCTCTACTCCCTCCCTTTGGTTCCAGGGCTGCTGCCAGGCCCTGGGGCCAAGCTCAGTGGGCACCTCGGTTGAGGGCTCACAGTATTATTAGTGCCTATTCTGTTCAGGCTTCTGGGAGTGCTGGGCTAGGGCTCTACCCTCTCCCTCTGGTTCAAGGGCTGCTGCCTGGCTCTGGGTCCAAGCTCAGTGGATACCTCGGCTGAGGGCTCACAGTATTATTAGTGCCTGATTTAGTCAGGCTTCTGGGAGTGCTGGGCTAGGGCTATACCCCCTCCCTCTGGTTCAAGGACAGCTGCCAGGCCCTGGGGCCAAGCTCAGTGGGCACCTCAGATGAGGGCTCACAGTATTATTAGTGCCAGTTCTGTTCAGGCTTCTGAGAGTGCTAGGCCAGGGCTCTACCCCCTCCCTCTGGTTCCAGGGCTGCTGCCTGGGTCTGGGGCCAAGCTCAGTGGGCACTTCGACTGAGGGCTCACAGTATTATTAGTGCCTGATCTGGTCAGGTCTGTGGGAGTGCTGGGCTAGGGCTCTAGTCCCTCCCTCCCTCTGGTGCCAGGGCTGCTGCCAGGCCCTGAGGCCAAGCTCAGTGGGCACCTTGGCTGAGGGCTCACATTGATTATTATCAGTGCCTGATCTGGTCAGGTCTGTGGGAGTGGTGTGCTAGGCCTCTGCTGCTGTTGCTGATGTTAGGGTGGCACTGCACGGTACCCCCCTACCATGGCATTTGGTGTCCCCTCTGATTAGGGGGGAATGGGTCTCTCCCACTCTTTCTGTGAGGGCAGGAAGGTGGGTGCTGTCTGCTGCCTCTGCTTTGGACCACGAGGGACAGCTCAGATGCAGTTTTGGAGCTGACAGGTTTGAGCTGCTTGGTGCACCCCTATCCATGGGCACCTGCTGTCCTCTCTGTGCATGGGGGGAATGGGTCCCATGACTCACATCCTTTCTGTGAAGGCAGGAAGGTGAGAAATCCTGGCAACAGCCTCCGCTGTGACACAGGAGGGGTGGACAAGCCTCTTCAGCAGCAGTCTGTGCACTCCTTCAGGGTGGAAGTTGGGTTCCTCCATCCTGGTCCTGCTGCACAATGCGGCCAGGAAGCCTCTGTCCTCCTCTCCCACACAAGTACACGGTCCCTTTTCTCACGTCACCCTCTCTGGAATACTCCCACCCCTCCCAACGACCTCTCTGGTCCTCCCCCTCCCATCCTTTCCACGAAGGCAGGGATGTGGGTGATGTTGGCTGCCGCCACAGAGTACCTCAGTGGGATCCTCAGATGAGGCCTCGCAAGTGTTGGTCCCTCTTTGACCTCTCCCTCTCTGGAGCACTCCGACCCCTCCAAATAACATCTCTTCTCTCTCCCGTCCTTTCCGCAAAGGCAAGAAGGTGGGTGATGCCAGCTGCCACTGCACTCAAGCACGGGGGACTACCGAACCATGGCTGCCAGGTTTGGGCCTTCCCAGTCCTGCTCTGCCATACGGCTGTGACAAACAACCCTTTTTGCTCCTCTCCCCGTCAAGGTCGTGGATGTTCCCTCTTTCAACCTCTCCCTCTCTGGAACCGCTCCAACCCCTCCCAATGACCTCTCCTCTCCTGCCCACCCCATCCTTTCCACGAAGGCAGGAAGGTGGTTGATGTCTGCTAGTGGTGGTTTTGGCCATGAGGGGCAGCTCAGGAGCTGTTGCGTGTATGGTTGTACAGCACAGAACCCCCCTTTCCATGGGCACCTGCTGTCCCCTCTGAGCAGGGGGGAACGGGTCCCTCACACCCTTTCCGTGAAGGCCGGAAAGTGGGTCATGTCAGCTGCTGCCACCCTTGAGCACAGGGCACTACCATGCCACCGTCTTTGGGCCTTCCCAGTCCCACTCTGCGATGCGGCTGTGACAAGCAACACATTGTCCTCCTCTCCCCATCTAGGTCCTAGATGTTCCCTCTTTCGACCTCTCCCTCTCTGGAACCGCTCCGACCCCTCCCAATGACCTCTCCTCTCCTGCCCACCCCATCCTTTCTGTGAAGGCATGAAGGTGGTTGATGTCTGCTAGTGGTGGTTTTGGCCATGAGGGGCATCTCAGGAGCTATTGCGTGTATGGCTGTACAGCACGGAATCCCCCTTTCCATGGGCACCTGCTGTCCCCTCTGAGCAGGGGAGAATGGGTCCTTCATACCCTTTCCATGAAGGCCAGAAGGTGAGTGCTGTCTGATGCTCCAGCTTTTGGTCATGAGGGACATCTCTGCTGCTATTGCACATAAAATTGTACGTTGTGGTGGCTCCTGTCAACAGCAGCAGCTGTCCCCTCTGGGCAGGGGTGACTGGGTAATGCCATGACCAGTCACGTCCTTTCCACAAAGGCAGGAAGGTGAGTGATGTTGGCGACAGCCTCCACTGTGACACAGGGGGAGCAGACAAGCCTCTGCCACAGAAGTCTGAGGACTCCTTCAGGGTGGATGTTGGGGTCCTCCATCCTGGTCCTTCTGCCTCAGCCCTCCTCTCCCACACAAGTCCACGGTCCCTCTTCTCACCTCACTTTCTTTGGAACACTCAGTCCCCTCCCAATGACCTCTCCAGTCCTGTCCAATTCCATCCTTTCCACAAGGGCAGGGAGGTGGGTGATGTTGGCTGCTGCCACAGAGTACCTCAGTGGGAGCTTCGGAGGAGGCCTCGCAGCTGTTGAGGGATCTTCCCACCTCCCAGTCCCTCTTCGCACATCACCCTCTCTGGAAACATTCTGACCCCCCCCCCCAATCACATCTCCTCTCCATCCCATCCTTTCCACAAAGGCAAGAAGGTGGGTGATGCCAGCTGCTGCCGGAGAATATCTTGGTGGGACCCTCGGATGAGGCCTCGCAGTTGTTGGGGGATCTTCCCACTTCCCCTCCAAATGACATCTCTCCCCCCCATCCTTTCCACGAAGGCGGGAAGGTAGGTGCTGTCTGATGCTACAGCTCTGCTGCAGTTGCACATAAAATTGTACTTCACAGTGGCCCCTGTCAATGGCACCAGCTGTCCCCTCTGAGCAGGGGTGAATGGGTACTGCCACAACCAGTCACATCCTTTCCACAAAGGCAGGAGGGTGGGTGATGCTGGAGGGAGCCTACGCCACTTATTTGAAGCACCTCTCCTGCCTGCACAGGAAAGATGTCTCAGACTGGTGTGGATTGCTCTATCACCACCACTCAGGTCTTGGTGATGCTGTTCCCACCTCTCCCTATCTGGAACCACTCTTACCCTTCCCAAGTCCTGCACATCCTGCCCTTTCCGTGAAGGCAGGAAGGTGGATGCTGCTCTGCTGTGTGCTGCTGCTGGTTCTGACCCCGAGGGGCAGCTCTGAAGCAGTTGCTGTATGTTTTGAGCAGGAGGGATCGGGTTACACAACTACCATTCTTTCAGCGAAGGCCGGAAGGTGGGTGATGCAGGGGGCAGCCTGCAGCTCCACACGTGGCCACCTACCTGTCTGACCACAACCCCCTTTCCTAGAGGAAAAGATGCCTCCCCCACAACGGAGGGGGAAGGCATCCTCCTCCCCCATGACGGCCAGCATGTGTGCCTCCACTTCTATGTGTTCCGGGTGGGCCCTACCTCCCAACCTTGGTTCTTTACTTTCAACTTTCCAAAGACGGGGTAACACAGATATTAATGTGATCCACCTGTCTCCCCATTATCCCTGAACACAGAGTCTGTCTCTCCTGTCAATCCAATACAGGTATTCCATGTATCCATGCATCCCTCTATCCTATACACCCATCCCATACAGCTATGCCCCCAGTTTATACATCCAGAGGAGTTAGCCGTGTTAGTCTGTAGTAGCAAAATCAAAAAAAGTCCAGTAGCACCTTTAAGACTAACCAATTTTATTGTAGCATAAGCTTTCGAGAATCACAGCTCTCTTCGTCAGATGCATGGAGGGCAGAAAGAAACTGGTCAAATATAGAGGAGGAGAGGGGAGGGGAGGAGGAGAGGGGATGTAAACAACTCCTTTGTTTACATCTCTCTCCCCTCCCCTCTCCTCCTCTATATTTGACCAGTTTCTTTCTGCCCTCCTTCTTTGCAGACTGTTGCAGGGTTATTTGGTTATGCAGCGGTCACCGACATGACCTACATTACTGCCTTGGCAGAAAATAGCCTCTGGGAGGCCTGGCGGGCAGGCACATAGGGGGTGCCAACAGCAAGTGGCCATACCCCCCGTCCCCTAGAGGGGAGGTGGCTCGTCACCACTTCCCCCAACCCGCCAGGCATGGCGGCCGCTGACATCACGCACCTTCCAGCCTATGCCGGGAATAAATGCGCACTCCGCTGAGGCGTGGTGGGCGGGCACATGGGGGGGTGCCACCAGCAAGTGGCCACACCCCCTGCCCCCTAGAGGGGAGGTGGCTCATCACTGCCTACCTCGGCCCACCAGGCCCAGCGGCCGCTGCCATCACCTGCCATCCAGCCTGCGCCGGGAATAAATGCACACTCCTCTGAGGCCTGGCGGGTGAGCACATGCAGGGTGCCAACAGCAAGTGGCCGTACCCCCCACTGCCTAGAGGGGAGGCAGCTTATCACAACCTTCCCCGGCCCGCCAGGCCTGGTGGCCCCCAACATCACCCACCTTCCGGCCTACACCGGGAATAAATGCTTGCTCCTCTGAGGCCTGGCAGGTGGGCACATGAGGTTGCCACCAGTGAATAGCCATGCCCCCCACCCCCTAGAGGGGAGGCAGCTTGTCGCCTCCTCCCGCAGCCCACCAGACCCTCCGGCTGCTGACATAACCTGCCTTCCAGCCTGCACCAGGAATAAATGCTCACTCCTCTGAGGCCTGGCAGGCAGGCACATGGGGGTGCCACCAGCAAGTGGCAATACCCACTGCCCCCTAGAGGGGAAGTGGCTCATCACCACCGCCCCCCAGTCCACCAGGCCCGTTGTCTGCCGACATCACCTGCCTTCCAGCCTGCGGCAGGATACATGCTTGTTCCTCTGAGGCCTGGCAGACGGGCAAAAGGGGGGTGCCACGCCACCAGCGAGTGGCCATACCCCACTGCTCCCTAGAGGGGAGGCAGCCCGCCTTTGAGTATACCCCTTGTACACTGGGCCAACATCAACTGGTGGCACTAATTGTATTGAGTGGTAGTTTCCTGGGGGCCTTGTATTGGAGAGGGTATAACTCGAAGATCCCTATTGCAATCTTGACCAAACTTGGGTGCTGGCTGGAGGAGAGTCTGATAAACACTCCCTGTGAATATGGGCTCTCTAAGTTCAACAGGGGCCGTTCTGACCCCCACAAATCATGAACCCCAAACAGGTTCGTCAGTGAGAAATGTTCATCATGGTTCGTGAGTTTGGGTTCGGCAGTCGCACCGAACCACGAACCATGGGTTCATTATTTTTTTTTGGTTCGTGCCCATGTCTACTTATAATGTTACTGAATGGTATTATACTATTTGTAAGCTCTAGTTCTTTCCTCAATTCAGTTTATGTATCTAGTTATTGTTGTTATTGTTGTTTATTGTTATAAAAATGTTTTATAAAAAATTTGAAAATAAAACGTGAGGGATTGTGTCAGAGGATCACCCAACTTCACTATGTTGGCATTAGCACAAGGCAGTTTTTTGACAAGGATTTCAAAGTTGGTGGTGTATATAAGAGACATTCCCACTTGAGCTGGGGCTACTCAGTCTTTCTAATCACCTCAACCTTGAAGAGTGCCATATATTGACCCATTCGTCCCAATCTCGCTTGCTAAAATGCTGGTAGGAGGCGTGTTTGAGAATTATGAGAGAATTATGAGTCCTATTAAACTAATAAGAACCTCTTTCATGGACATCTGGGGTTTTATGAGCACTCTTTCTTGGATGTTAGTCTTAAGGACAGGAAATCCAACTATGGGATTAGCAGCACTGTGGCAGCTGTCTGTACTGACTATGATGGGATTAAAGCTTAAAGTACCAGGGTTCTTTAGACCTACGTAGAGGGTGTAATTTTCTTCCTGGTGGGTGGCATTGATCATGAGGATTTCTAATGATTTGAAAAAGGATTTGGGGAGAATGGACATCACAAGATGATCTGGTCAGACCAACTATTCAGTCCGGGGGACTGAATATATGGGAAATAACCTTTGCCAGTATCTGATTCCCTTCATTTTAACACAGCAGGGCCATTTTCACATATCTTGCCAGCCACGGAACATCGCACAAAGCTCACGGAATGACAGTGTCTTCCTGGCACAATTTTGCACGAGATCCAGAGTTATGACGGGAAATTGCACCAGGAAGATACTGTCATTCTGGGAGCTTTGTATGATGTTCCATGGCCAATAAGACGTATGAAAATGGCCCAGGTCCCACCATCATCCTGAATCTGATGGCCAATTTTGAGAATCACTCGGACAGCGCAATTCTAAGGGGGAGGGGGGAAAGGGCATAAGAACCAAACTAAGGCTTGCGCCGGTGGAACTGGCTCCTACTGGGCATAAATGCCCTTCCATCAGTGGCGGCACGAGGTGTACCGCCACTGCTGGGCCGCTGCCGCCGAGAGCGAGAAGCGGCTGGGTGGAGGCAGAGAAGTGGCATAGGGCCCCACGTCGGCGCAGGAGGGGGCGGGGCAGAGGCCAGGGATGGAGTTAGTTCGCTCCCTAAGCCCTTTCAGACGCAGGAATGCCCACAGTGGCGCAAAAGAGCTATGCCATGAAAAAACAAGGCATAGCCCATAGGCCTCCATTGAACGGGGAAAACTCAGCCCCCTCTCTGAGTGCCCAGCCCCACCCCTATGGCCTGAAGGAGCATAGGATGGGAACTATCATGGGGCCAATCCACATGCACTTCCAGCATGGATGAGCCCTCTTCATCGCACCCAATCACCTGCAGACGCACCCTACAAAACATCTGGCCGCACTGCCCACGCCCTCAGGTAAGTGAGCACATGGCTGAAAGCTCTGCCCGTTTGCCGTGGGCACTTTGAACACAAGGTGGGAGAGAGGGTGCCCAAGGTGGCAGGCACTGAATGCACTTTGGGGACTTTGCGAGAAAAGTGGGAGAACTTTGCACTCGCTGAAGGGAAGAAGGGCAGAGTCCACACTGTCTGGCTAACTAACAATAGCCACTCATGTTTCCTTGCAGGTTATCTGACTCTGAAGTTCCATCTCAGTAAGAGGCGAGGTAGCACTTACTAGTAAGAAGGAGATGGGGTGGTGGCTTAGCTGGCTGGCTGATTTGTGCTGGGTGCCCCATCACCTGAACTCACCTGACTGCTAGCCACGGCGGGGGAGAGGACAGTGGCGGCAGCCCCTGCCTGCCCCAGAGGCAGTTGCCCAGAAAACTACTCTTGACCAGGTGTTTGTAACTACCTGCTCATTTTCTCCCTTAAAGGTAAAAGCGCCCCAAGGCAGAGTGCATCCTTGCCAGAGGGTCTTGCATCAGCTGGTCACTGCCACTGCCGTTGCCACTGCTGCTCTCTGCTATGTGCATCTTCTCAGATGTTGGAGAGTGGGCTTTGCCTCGGTCATGGACCAAGGCAAAGTCCACATGTGTGTTTTTCTTTTGCAGGCACATCCTGAGCATGTCTGCTTCTCTCCCCCCCCCCCGCCATAATCCTCTGCGAGTGACATTCAGATCCAGCCCAGGAAGCAATATCTCACAGCAGTCTGCATCTCAGCCTCGCCCCTGGGAGCGAGAAGGAAGGCTGCGCGAAATGCCTTGGCTTCCTTTCCAGCTTAGAAACAATGGCACTTTTTCCAGTTTAATAAAATGAGTTGAAAAACAACAAACTTCTGTGTTTGCATGCCTGACTGACATACCCACTTGGTCCATGCCCGCCTTGACACGCCAACAGAGAGGGCACACCTACCCCAGGGTAATTACAAATGTGGGAGGTGCGCTATGTGTAGTCTGATGTGGGAAGGCAGAGAGTTTAGGATCAGGGATGATAAATTAACCATTCATCACTTTGCCTCCTGCTACACTACAGGGGTGATTTATCTAATAGAATGCCCATGTAAGTCCATTTACGTGGGCTGTACTTCCAGACCGTTGAAAACCCGGATTTTAGAACACCTCTCTCGTATTCGCAATAAGGTGGCAGAAGCGCCTTTGGTGCAACATTACATGGAGAATGAGCATGAGAGTGTGTTTCGGGTCTTGATACTAGAAGTGATGCCGAGGGGAAGTTTTAACCAGACTGCGCTTTTGCGTAAAGAAGCCTATTGGATTTTGAGATTAAAATCTGTAAAGCCACAGGGCTTAAATAGTGAATTGGCTTTAAATTGTTTCTTATAGTTTCAGATTCTCCGGTGGGGGCATTGCCCTTTTAAGATTGCGCTTTTGTGTGGAGAGAAGCTCATTGGACTTTGAGACTAAAATCTGTAAAGCCACAGGGCTTAAAGAGTGAATTGGTTCCTATAGTTCTAGATTCTCCGGTGGGGGCATTGCCCTTTTAAGAAGTATTGCCCTTTTAAGAAATGTTGGTAGCTGATTTTGCTTTAAAGATGAGCGTCCCAATCAACCCACGGCGCGCTAAGGAATTCACTGCCGCCAGTTGCTATTAGCACGGGGAAAATATGCAGGCTACGAATACTGTTTGAGTGAACAGGTTAGTGCTATAAAATTTGTATGGGTACCCACTATGGAGCAGTCTATTCAGTTTGTTTTTGTCAAGGTGTATCTATTTTGTAAATGCAGGAACTACACAGTCGCGAACGTGGAGGACAAGACAACACAACGCACACGCTCCTGACGAGGCGTGGGACGAAATCTGTGCTTCAGCCGGCCCCAGATTGGGCGTGTCTAGATGTTCAACGACGCTAGGGTGGCCTAGCCCCCCTCCTCTCTCCAACGCGTTATTATTGTCACTCAATGGACTGTCACGTAGTTTATATAGATTACAATTGTATATAGTTAGCCTGTATTACATACTGCATAATAGGGTTGTCTGTTTGTTATAACGGTGCTAAACCATTTAGCCTGTATGCTGTGAGGCGTCACCTATTGGTACTTGCGTTTGTATTCCCCTATGAAGAATATGCTGTAAGGCGTTGCCTATTGTAAGTTTATTTTGCTTATTTAAAATTTTTTTGGAGCATTGATAAGTAAGGTGTTGCCTATTGTAAGTTTATTTTGCTTACTTTAAAAATTTTTGGAGCATTGAAAGTTGTGGACTTTATTGATATTGGTTCAAGAGCCTGAGGTTCATTCCATGTGAGTTAATTTCATAAGCTTTGTTGTCTTGGAGTATTGCTCGTTTCAACCCCTCGCGGGATTCCCCCCCCCTTTATTTTATTGGCTTTTGGCGAGGGTAGCCCTCTCTTTTCTCCCAATGTAACATCAGGCAGAGGGGTGGGAATTGAACTGTGGCCCATGAATGTCTGTGGGGAGGGGGGAGGCACTGAGGACTTTCATTCTCTGATAGGCTGAGCTGCTGGCATCTGATAAGCCAGGAAGACGGTCGGTGAAGGTGGAAAGCTGCTGCCAGGGGGTGGGGGTCGTGTTTGCGGAAGCAGGGATGGACTTGGCATGGGGAGGGTCTGTCAGTTCACTCGGGGGGGGGCATCTCCCCAGTACTGGGACATGGCTGTCAAGGTCCGGCCCCGTTCTCGCTTTGTAGAGATGCAGTAATGTGTTCAAGTTGCGCGGCAGTAAGTCTGAGCACGCTTTTCTTTCCCCTCATTTCCAAAAGGCCTCCCAGCCTCCCCAATGGGCTTTCCTGTCACTCATTGCTGGCCCCACCTCCCCCCCCCCATGTGCTTCTCCAGAACCTGGGGACTAATTAGGGTTGCCAGTCTCCAGGTGGTAAACGTGGAAAGGAAAGGAGAGTATCATGGTAAAAGCAGCTACCCAACAGGGAAAAAAACCGTGATCAACTAACTGAAGAATTTTTAAATAGTCACTTAAGAAATATATTCAAAATATCATATAGTGGTGTAACAATCTCTCAGGGGTCTCATAAACTATACATACATTATAGCTTGGATACATACAAAAGGCAAAGCATCTCACAAGAAGTATAATGGCAAAGTGCCAAGTGCAAGAATATTCATATGCCAATGGCAAAGAACAAAGTGCCAAGTGCTAAACTCAATAATTTTACAAAGTGCTAATGCCTGAAATTGACAAACTCTTTGTCTAACATGTAACCAAGTAACGCAAATCATAATTATTGAAGGTACAGATGAATAAATATAATAAAGTCCAATGTTCTATACAATGGTCCAAATCCAAAAGTATGAAGTAAGCACTGAGGGGTAACTGCGACGGGAGGCCAGCAGGTGGTAGCTGGAGATCTCCCAGAATTACAACTGATCTCCAAGCAACAGAGATCAGCTCCCTACTGTCTGGCCCTGCTTTTCAGGGAGGGGGAACCTTTTTCTTTTGGTTGTAGCAGTGGCAGTGGGTATGTGCAGGCACACCGAGCTGCCACCACCAGCCTGGCCCTTCCCATTGGCTGTGCCATTGGTTGCCCCTCGCCTGAATGCCAGGGGAGGGGTGTGGCCATTGGCTGGTGTGAGTGGGGTTGCCAGGGGAACAGTGGGCGGGACCTCCCAGGAGCCGCTGCATCTTGCCTTGCCACGCTTGGGTGCCGGTGGGACTGTCCTGCAAAAGTCCATAGGGTGCTGTGCAGCGCTGCCCCATTTACACTGGTGCATGAGTGACGGCACTGCCTGGGGGGTTAGGACTGCACTGTTAACTTCATGTTCTGATGAGTTATGCCTGCCACAAATAAAGAACTTTAGCTTCCATTGCAAATAGCATGGAGGTGGGAATTTCTCAAGGTAGTGTGAGTCAGGATGTTCTAATTCACTTCATGTTTGGCATTGCAACTCCCACAGTCATTCTGAAATTTGTGGCCAATATTCAGATGCCTAGCTTTATTTTCTGATGAGTTATGCCTGCCATAGAGAAAAGGACAGACAGATGGCTCCTTTTATTATTATAGACAATATGAAGCAGCTTCTTCAGCATCACAGACACCAAAGACTGAAACAAAATGATTCTATCATATTTTTTATTATTTTAGAAGATGCAGAAGAGAGTTTTAAATCAACAAGCATTTGTCTCCTTCATGACAAATTCTTCGGAGCACAGATTATCATAGATTTTTACTTCTACTGAAACCATTAAAACAGCTTTCAGATGTCCTCAGATTCTGCAGAAAGGGGGAGGGAGAGACGAGGCAATCTTTATTCATGCTCAAAAAAATGGAGACAATACAGAATTTTAAATTAGACCTGAATCTGATCTTTAGTGGTGGTTTCACATTGCACGGGCTGCTTTTCAGGTCTTAACGGCTGGATAACTGAGTAGTATGTAAATCTGAATTGTTGCTGTTGTTATATATTATGTCATCACCAGGAGCATATTTCAAATATCAATATCAATAGAAATATTTGGAATCATGTCTGGTTATCGAAGACTACGTTTTCTCTTTTGCCCCTTCCCACTTCCTTGCACACACTCACCCCTCCCACATGTATTAGTTTACACACAATTTGCTTATTTTTCATTGAACTGCAGGATCATATTGAACTATCACCATTCAAGCCTTGATGGCAAGTGTCTGGTTTACATAGACACATCAATCGATAGCTCTTACTGCACTGGATAGCTGGCAGCTAAATATGTGAAGTGACTTCATTGAAAAGGATATATTTTTTAAAAAAGATGGTATGTCTCAAATAAGCTCTGTCTCTGATATTTGACCTGTGAAGAACCTGCCCCAGTACAGCAAATACATCTGATTTCCTCCAGCTCATCACATTTTTCTTAGCATTGTTAAATACACTGTGAGACTCCTTGGGAAATGCAGAGCATTTTATAATGTTTACCATACACATCATCACAACAATTCTGTGTAGCTAGGCAGTTGTTAACATCCCCCTTGTAAAACGGGGATTAGGCAAATAGTAATAGAGCTATCAAACACACTAAGCTTTTTTTCCAGAAAGTGCATTTTTATACAAGTCTGTAAAGTATTTGTGTTGCCTATGAATGTTGTTAATGAAGGAAAGAATGAGGAAGAAAATGGTGTTGTCCATTCTGCTTATTTCTTGTTTCATTACCATTCTACAGAAAGTTCTTGCTATAAAATGCCGCATTAAAAATACATTCTTATAGAAACATAAAAACTACACAATGTTTCCATTGAAAGTTTAGCCTCACCGTTTACAACAAACATATCGGAAGCTACATTTCCCAATGGTCTTAGTTCCACGAGGACATACAAAAGAATAGCAAGTTCCACGCCTACTTTTACATGTTGTGAAGCCATCCCGAGGTGAAATGTTTTCTACAGAAAGAAAATCGGTCAGTTTTACTCGCAAGATGCATTGTTGTTGTCTGGACTAGAGTACATGATAGTCAAAAAGAATTCTCATAAAGTAATGAGAAAATTCATTTAAAGGTTTTGCTTAGAAAAAATGACAGGACATGGTATCAGTCAATATTTGAAAAATATATATAGAAAAATGCATTGAGAATTAATCTACGCATTCCTGTCAGCTATGATAGCTTGAACAACACAGAGGCCTCCCCTTCATACAAGGGTCCTATGAGGGAATACTCCAACCCGTATCAAATCAGTGAACTAGATGTAATTAAGTGCATCTCTTGATGAGACAACCAGGTTCTAACGGGAAAGCTGCCACACATCCTAATCAAGAGATTCTTTGGGATCCTCCATACTCAAGGTATGATGAACAACCCATGTTTGCAAAACACCTCATTCAACAAGTCTGCTAAGGAATATCACTTTCAATGTCACCTGACCTGGAAAACTAACAAAATCCTTAATCAGGGAAAAAATAACTTCATCTCCTGTTCCATTAGCATCCCCTTCATATTCAGACCAGTAGCCTGACTTTAGTTTCCTGGCCATTTAAAAATTACAGATTATAAAAGATTATAGATTATAAAAGAGACTCACGTCCCTGCTGTTTTGAGTAAGGCTCTTTTTTTTTGGCCTGGATCTTCTCCAACACAAGACTATTCTTACAGTTCAGGGCAGGAAAAGAATGATCTGATTTCTCCCAATCTGGTTTGAAATTATTACTGCACTTTTCCTCTTCATTTCTACCTCATAGTCTTGGTTAGTTAAATAAAGACTTTAAAAATTGGTTGCAATCTGTCCGTCTCCTCTTTCTGGAAGGATATTAAACCTTGGTAATGTATATACAAGGAAAAAATGATCTCCACAGACAGGTTCTGGGACTTGCACTCAGCCACTATTTTCAGGAAGAGAAGCTGAACAACCGAGTCAAACTGAGATGACAAGAGATGAAGCTCTAAACCTACTGGGGATATTAAAACCAAGTAAGTCTCCAGGTCCTGATGGCATACACCAAAGATTTCTTAGGGAATTCAAATGCCAGATTATTGATCTACTAACTGCCCTAGCAACCTCCACCATGGCCAGCAAGAACTCAGAGGGCATTCATTTCTTAAAGATACACATGCTACTTCTATTATTTGGGGTTTTTTAATCTTAACACTCGAGTTTTTTTATTTCAGGTTTTTCTGCAAACCTCAGGCTTTTCTCAGGTTTGTAAAAAGATCTGACTTGTCTGTTCATGTCTCCAATCTCTGGATTAAGTATCCTCAGATGGGGCCATGTTGGTTTTAGTCTTTTGCATTACAGTAGCTACAAAAGATTAAACTTCTCTGTGTATTTCCCAATTACCTGTGTCTTCTGCATCTCCATCTTGAAGGGCTTGAAGCTCAGGTAAATCTTGCAAGTCTTCTTGCTGTTGCTGATTCTCCTCTGGAGCTAGCCCAGTATCATCTGCCCACACGCTGGAAAAGAAGGCAACTGCAAAAAGAAGATAGAAGAACTTCATGGTTAGATTTGTCAGTGTCACTAGAAAAAGTCTCAAGGCTTCTTCAGGGTTAATGTCTTATATACAAAATAGCCAGTGGAAGGAAGCCAAAATGTTCTTCCTGTGGGCAGGGTTCATCGGCTTTGAATTTGCGCCCTTCCCAAATGGTCTGTTACACTTTATTCATCTTATCAATATGGTATTTGAGATTATTTTATTTTTAGGGACTGAATTCTTTTTCATGTTACTTCTTATCTCAAGACTATTGTTTCAGAATCGCAGTATCTCAATTACCCCTGCGTTTACTGGGAACAATACCCTTGCTCTCCATCTGCTGAACTGCTTACCACCTCACCCAACAGCTGGCACATCAGAGGCACAATGTATTGATGTCCTTGACTGCTATTTCTGTAGAACCCTGAATAATATTTCCCCCTTGTTAGCTTGGAATGGGCTCTAATTTTTTGTCAGTTGAGGATGAGATGCTTCTTGCCTAAAGCATCACAGTTACTTGACATTTGCCTGATTTCAGGATCAGAGCCCGTGCCTCTACAGAGACCTCCACAGTGGGAAGTGCAGTGAGGCAGCCTGTCCCTCCGTCCTGCACCCCACATTCACCTGGTGGCAATCGGGGCAGGGAGGAGGTGGCAATGCTCAACTGCCCCCTGCCTTCACCCAGCAGTGATCAGGGCACAGAACAGGTGGCAATACCCTCCTCTCTTCTACTGGCCAGATTTAGGCATGGAACAAGAGGCAATGCTCATCCCCCCCCCCTCACACTTCACCCAGACACAATCAAACATGAAGCAGGTAGTAATGCCTGCTCCCCCTTCATCTGGCCAGGATCCAGCGTGGAGAAGTTGGCAATGCCTGCCCCCCTTCACCCAGCTGGGATCAGGGGCAGAGCAAGTGGCAATGCCTGCCCCCCTCACCCATCTGGGATCAGGGGCAGAGCAGGCAGCAATGCTCCCTTCATCCAGCCTACAAAGAAAAGAAGAAAACAGAAAATTATTTAAACTGAACTTAGGATGTTACTTACCGCAATGTGGAGGAATATTTTCGGTGCCTCCAACAGAGTTTCCTTGATGTATATTAGCACATATTTAACATTATAGGAATAGTCTATATATATGTTTTGTATATGTTATCCTTAGAGCACTTGTCACTTTAAATCCTTTATATATTTATTACTAATTGTCCAATTAAGTTATTGCTATTTATTACTATTTATTCTACTCAAGCTGGGATCTCTTTAACCCCCTGACCTCCAATTGTGGTTTCTCCACCTTTTCTTAACAGGATCAGGCACAGAGCAGGAGGCAATGCCCCCCCCCCCACTTCACTCGTCCAGGATCAGTAGCAGAGCAGGTCGCAATACCCACCTGCCCGCCCTCCTCTATCTAGATCCTGTTGTATTTTTTCCTACAACAGACTTTGCTGCTAGTTTGTAATATTTGATTTATTTAAAAACTAGGGGCTCCACCTCAACTCACTGCCTCACCAACTCCCAGCTCACTGCACGCACGGTGTGTAACAGCAGTTTGAATACTGAATGAGTAGTTCTGTCTTCTGCCCAAAGAGCTGCAGCAATACCAGATGAAGCAACAGCAACAGCTGTTGGCAAGCTGTAGGCAAAATTAAATTTATAACCAATGGTGTGCTCTGTCTTTCTCCCAAATAGGCACCTGAAGTGGCTTACATTGTTTTGGATATTAGGAAAAACTTTTTCACGGTCAGAGTAGTTCAAAGGTGGAATCAGCTGCCTAGGGAGGTGGTGAGCTCCCCTTTACTGGCAGTTTTCAAGAAGAGGATAGATGAATATTTGTCAGGGATGCTTTAGGCTCATCCTGCATTGGGCAGGGGGTTGGACTAGAAGGTCTGTAAGGCCCCTTCCAGCTCTGTGATTCTGTGATTCTGTTCTCTTTTCCTCCATTTCATCCTTACCACAACAACCCCGTGGGGTTGGTCTTGATGAGAGTTGTTGTGACTGGCCCTAGTCAGCTAGCATTCTTTTTTGGTAATGTGGGGATCAGAAGCTGAATCTTTTTGGTCTCAGACCAACATTCTAACCACTATACCACACAGGCTATGTTAGGGCAGGGAAGCTGTTAAACCACATTTATTTTGTCAGAGAAGATATTTTCCACCCTCCCAGTCTGTGCTTCCTGACCTTGCTGGCTTCTCTTGAGTAAACCTTTGCATTAATTGAAAATACCAAAGAGAATATGGGAGATAATCTGTGCCAGAATGGAATGGTTCTGTTTTATTGACACCACAACTCTTATCATTCACCTAAGGTTGGTGACCAATTTTCAGATGCCTAGCTTTACTTTCTGCTGAGTTGTGCCTGTCACAGATAACCTTTGCTTCCATTGCAACTAGTTTTCAGGGTGCAAGCTTTTGAAAATCTTGAAAGCTGATACCCTGAAAATCCTGTTGGTTTCTAAGGTGCCACTGTACTCAAATCATGCTATTCTACTGCAGAGCAACATGGCTACCCACCTAAAACTGCCGCCTGGACAATAGCGTAATGACTGCTGACTGACGATTCCTTTACTGAGGAGCTGCTAATGCCTCATAAATGGACTCTCTCTAAGAGATACAAGAGCTTGAAGACAGTCACACTCCTTCAGATGAGGACATCGGGAAAAGGTACTGGGATATTTGAAACACAATGTGAGGTAGAACATGCAAGAGAGTAGATCTGTTGTCTTGCTGGAACAGCTGGGTGCTTCCACTAATACTCTGATTGTATAATAATAATAAAGAATCATATGTAATAACCATAAAGAATAATAATCATAAAGGAATAATCATAAATTGATCTGTCAGTCCATCCATCTATGTGGCACACATAACTAATCAGAAAATGAAGCCAGCTGTCTCAAAACTGGCCACTGGATTCAGGATGATCAAGGGACTTGCAGGATTCTGATTGTCTTCTAGAATCTATATGGACAGTGACTCTAAGAACATAAGAAGAATCCTGCTGGATCAGACCAGAGGTCCATTTAGTCCAGCATCCTATCTCATAAAGTGGCCAACCGGTTTATATACAGGGCCGGTGACAGGGTATAGAAGCCAAGGTCTTCTTCCCCTGATGTTGCCCCTGGCACTGGTATTCAGAGGCTTATTGCTTCTGAATGTGGAGGTTCCCTTTAGTCACCACAGCTAGTTGCCCCTGATAAACATGCCTTCCATGATTGTCTGATTCCTAGGTCTGTAAGCAGTCGGCCCGGCCTCTGCCACTTTAATAGCCATCTTAATATGGTTGCTTGTGCTATTAAAAATATCACCAGGCCTCTGGATTTAAAATGGCTGCTGTATAGCCACCAGAGGGCCTCCAGCAGTTGCTGAATCCTGCCTGGGAGAACATGGCATGAATGGAATACCACACAGGAATGCAGAGTAATTAAGAGGTGATTGGATTTACTATCCCTCTGGCCCCCTAGGTGCCCAGTGCCCAGTGCAACCTAGGCCTTGCAGAGTCATCCCCAACACATTCCTTTCCCTTCTCCCATGATGAGATCTCCTGTCCTTGACTGAGGAGTTAATCAAATGACATTCATAAGTATATACAGTTGTTCCTGAGAAAGTACAGTCCCCACCTAAATTCCATCAACTTAGCTCTGGTGGAATTTACTAACAAACTATCCCTTTTGTCAAAAAGAGTCCAGTAGCACCTTTAAGACTAACCTACTGTAGCATAAGCTTTCAAGAATCAGTTCTCTTCATCAGATGCATTCATCAGACGGCTAACTCCTCTGGATCTATCCTTTTTGTGCAGTGCTAGAACACATTTTGCATTTGCTTTCACACACCCCAGCAGCTACCGATCAAGATACTCAAGCCTTTTGTCTAATTCAGGAACTGACCATTGGAGCCTTTGTTCTAATGGCTAGGTGGGCTCTTCCACCTCAGGGCACATTTTACTTATAAAGGTAGGGCTCTGGTCTCATTCAAATCATGCATGTGTCCTGGCTGCTCCCTTAGGATCACTTCCCTAAGCCTCTCTCTCTTTGTACATGCTTCTGGATCCACAAGTGCTGTTCCCTTAAGGTTTACCCAAGCCTCTCGCTCTCCTAGCCAAGGATGCTGATGTTCAAAGCTACCCTCTTCTCCGCGAACTGGGCCCCACCTCTCCAGGATAGGTAGATATATTTGCTCCCTCTCTCTATTCCCAACTTCTGGCTAAGCTTCCTAGAATTCTGTGTGTGTGCGTGTAACTATTTTTACCCCCGTAATTCTGAGCATATGTGCATACCATTTTGTTCTTTAATAAAAGTTATTGTTTGACCATAATAACCAGCTTCATTTGCTATTTCAGAAGGGACCTGGTATACACTGGTGATAGATCCCATAGTTACTGGCCTCTTGCATAGCTGTCTTCCTTGCTTGATAATTCCCCCACAAATTCTCTTACTCGCAAGGAGACCAATTCCAGTAACCGATTAATTGGTGGAGGAACACAGGCATCACCCTGTACTTCTTCTATAAATCAGGACAGTGCAATCCCAAGGTATAGATCTACAGACGTAGGGAATCTTCCCCATAAAAACAACAAAAATAACAAAGCATTTGAGCCTCATGAGCGATTGTGAATCTTGTGTGTGTGCCTCTTTAGTTGCCCCTGATTTGGGAAGGGAACCTTTACCCAATTTTCGGCTTTTCATTCCCTGGGAATTGTTCCCACGCGTTCTTTCGGTCATTTTGTCAGGTGGGAAAAGTTAGGACACACTTTCCCCAGCCCCTTCCTTCATAAAACTTGGTGCCTAGCTGTTAGGGATCAGGATAGATTCCTCCCAGTTGCATAGAAGTCACGACGGGCCTCTCTAAAAATCACAGAAAAGAATTTAAATAGTGAACCACGTGACTTTTTGAATTTTGGCTGCCGAGCTGCTTGAAAGAAATTCAGCCACCGAGTCACTTAACCAGAAAGAATTTTGGCCACTAAGCCATTGAACTTGAAAGAAACTAGCCAGTGAGTTATAGAATCTGTTTAAAATAGGGTTAGCAATTATCCCAGTCAAAGAGAAGGCTCTGTCCCTTCTGAAAATTAGCCAGTTTGAATATATTTGACCAGTTGTCCAGTTTAGTTCCTAAAAGCCCTCTTCCCCCTGCATTTCACTTAACCCCAGCCAAGCCGCAGCTGTAAGTTCCGCCGAGTTCATTTCCCCCCTTGTCCACCCTACCGGATAGTAGGAGCAAGGTTCTCAGACCAAGAGTAGCCTTCACATCCCTGGACACCGGCCCTTTTCTCTAGGTTCACTCCCAGGAAGAAACTGGCAGTGGTGCACAAATTGCTAAGGGCTCTAGAGCTGAGCATTCGTGTAATGTGTGAACAGGGACTCCTTAGGCCAAAGGAGTGTGGACTCTCTCCTGCCTAGATTTTCATTGCGGAAAGCCACCAGTTTAAAGGAAAGCAAAAATGTTTAAACAGAGTCCGAGTCTAGATAAAATTGAGTGGTGGATAGTAAAACAGGGTCCAAACCCGTGGGAGGGGGGCTCCTTTAAATGCACAAATCCTGTTGTAATATTGAGAGAAGCTTTTAAGAAACAGTGTGAGGAAAAGAAACTTAGAAGCTCAAAGAAAGATGCTTGTGCAGCCTGGGGTTTATGGATTGCCCTAAATGACTGCACCAGCATGGTAGTACAAGCCCAAGAAACATTTAAAAATCAGGCCGCTGAGTTAGATAAGCTAAGAGCAGAGATATTTGACCTGCTAGTAGATAAAAATTCCTTTGCATCAGCTGCCAAGAAAAATGAAGAGAAATATAATGAAGTCCAGGCCCAAGTTACAGAACTTGAGATACAAGTAGCCAAGCTCCAGGAGCAATTAAACCAAGCTCAACAGGCTGCCCAATTCCTCGCCTCACAAGTGAAACAGCAGTGCGCAGAAGTAAGCCATGATGCGTACCAGCAAGAGATCCACTCCCTTAAAGAGAAGCTAGGACTCCAAACCGCCCCGATAGCCTCTGTCCACTCCAAGATCCTTCTGGATCTCCCAAGCACCAATTCTTATCAACCCCTGCCAAAGGAAGCCATGCCTTCAGCCCCTTATAATCCCCAGTTTGTAGAAGAGAAAGAACCAGCAGCCCCCCTTAAGCCAGTAAAAGAGAAAACTATTGAAAAATGTGCTGCTAATAGTAAATGTGAGACCCAGGAGATCACAGAAAAAGTCCCTTGGACTTCTACTGAAGCCAAGAGCATTGCCAATCAGCTTGGCCCCCTTAATAAGGATACAGGGATTGGCTGGCTCACCACCCTTACTTGTGGGAGCCAACTTAACCCAAAACGCCAAGGGAGCCAACTTAACCCAAATTGCCTGCTTATGTGCATCAGGAACTGATGTCCCCATCACAGAAGCTGCCATTGCCACCCAAGGCCTTAGCTCCCTAGACCCAGAGCCCTGGCTAAGGGAAATAGTTTGTTTAATTTGGCCTGGAAAAACCACAGAAATGCTCTATGTTACTGAACACCAGGCCCTGGGAGAAAACCCCGAAGCCTATGCAGCCTGTAAAAAGCTCCTAGCTGTAATAGCAGAGAAGGTTAGGACGCAGGGAGGCATTTATGAGTTTGACCGGGAACCCTTTAAACAAGTCCTATATGCAGGCTTAAACTCCCAAACTAAAATCACCTTGGGCCCCATGGATCTAGTCAACACTTCATGGCCAGAAATTGCCAAAAAGATTAGAACAGTTGCAGACATCCTCAGAGAAACTGGTGTCCTCCAAGCTAAAGCCCCCCCCAAAACCCCTGAGTCTAGGTGCCCAGAGCCCATAGAAACAGTAACCTATGTGAATATTGGCCCCCATTCACAGTATAGGAATGTGGGAGGTTACTTCTCCAACCAGCCCCATGTCCACTGGGTGGGAAACCGAAAACAGTCTAGAGATTACCCTCCTAAATACAACCCAGGCCCTGCCAGCCTACACTGGTCCTTTGCTCCACAGCAAGAGCCGAGTGTCCCTCCAGAGCCTGCCCAGCCCCACTCTTCCCTGCCTCCTGCTTGGGATGAATACGGATCCACAATTTGAGCCCATCTTAGAAAAACTGGAATGGACATGGCCCAGTTTGACAAACAGCCCACTTCGGTGCTTCTCTCTGCCCTTCTAAAGACCCTCAGAAACAGCCCTCCCCAGCATTCACAGCCAGTAGCTGCCATAATGGAAGAGCTGCTGCTGGCTGGGAACCCCTTTTGCCAATAGGGATGCCTGGAGCTCACATACTCTTCTCCCCACTTAACTGCCCATGGGAGAAGACCAAAGGTTGAGGCTAGCCTTCGACCGCTGGGAATGAGAAATAGCTCCAAAATTTAAAAAGAGAAGGAAAAATCTCGAAGGGTTATAAATAAACCCTTTGAGATTGCTTATAAATAAACTCTATTTCTGGTTAAATAAAACATGTTTCATAAGAAAGGCAGGGAAGCAGTATAAGTCTCTTAAAGAGTACAAAATGCCACAGTATCTGTTTTGTTGTCTTTTAATTTATATTGTCTCCATATGCACTAGATTGGCAAGTGAGTATCAGCCTTATCAGCATGGCATTTGAGATTGTTTTATTCATAGGGACCAAATTCTCTGTGATGTTGCCTTCATCCTCAAGGCTTTTGCAATATGTCTGTTTATTCTGCAGTTATTCATAACAATACTCTTGCTTCCCATCTGGTGCATAGCATTTAGCAGTTGATCCATCCAAGGCACAATGAATTGGTGTCCTAGACTTGGATTTCTAGGTACCTCACTGACTGACTAATTCTATATGAGTTTGGAAGAGGGATCTTTGCCAAAGGGCCAATTTAGACATTTTTTTAAAAAAATGGAACACAGCAGCTGTGAGAAACAGCTGTTTTAAAAAAGGAGACCATGTTTGGGCTTGGAATATTGCCATGGGGAGAGGAAGGGCCCTTCCACTCCAAAGCTATTTTTCCATGCAACTGCAGCATTGGGAGGGGGAGTATTTCCTCAGAATACTCCACATGGAACAGCAAAAATGGGCAAATAACTGTAGGAAGTGACATCATCCCACTGACACTCTCCCCCACTTCCAGTCACCTCTCCTGGTCAGCACCATGCAACCACAGGAGACTGTCTAGGCACCCAGGCTGGCTGTCTGCTCTTGGGTGATGCCGCAGTGCCGAAGGAGGCTCCCTGAGCACTTGGGCTGGCTGGCTGCTCCTGGATGGCACCACATTGCCGCAGGAGACAGACTGGGCGCAACTCCCAGTGCAGTGCCTAGGGTTGCCAGCCATTCCTTGCAGCTGCTTTGTGGCTGTGGGGAACCCCAGTTGGGCAGTCATTCCAACTACCATACATCAGCCTGATGGCAGGACTGGGCACATACTTTGCTTTTAGCTACTGGGAAAAGGCAGACATGGTAGAAGCACAGGGTTACCAGGTCCCTTTACCCTCCTGGTAGAACCAGGGGAACTTGGCTTTCACCTTGTTTCTCTCCTTATACATGTGCAAAGTGTATGCACGTTCCCACCATGGTTCGACTATGTTATTTCCCAGAGTGTCATGACTCAGACCCTGGGAGCACTTCTGCACTTCACACTGGGCTGATCTGGGGCCCAAATTGGCCCAGTGCAAAGTGCTGGAGTGCCCCCAAGGCCTGCACGATGATGTCACTCCTGAGAGTGCATTTGTCGCACCATTCTCCACCTTTCCCCCCTGCCAGACAAGTGAGTGGCAGCAGGGGGCAGAAGCTATGGACAGGGGATCCCCCACACACACACTGGGGTACCTGGTGGCCCTATAGAAGCCGCAGTTTCAAGCTTGTCTAACCCCACCACTTTGGGACGACACAATGGCTTTACTTCTATGTTCTGCATATACTGCTTGTGGAAGGGCAGCCAAAACCCAACTTTGTTTCTGTTAGAAATTGCAAAGTCTGGTGTACAGCAGCAACAAGGAAGGAAGAAGAGCCTTCTACACAGGGGGCAGCAAGGATCACTTAGAACAGTGAGAGCAGCATCTCTCTTGTTTTCTGGGGTTTATTTCCTTGTCTTGTCTCCTATTGGGCTAAACAGGGCAATGTCCTGCTTCTTCTTTCTCCTGCCACTCTCTTCTCCAAGATGTAGTCTGATAGTCAGGAGAACCTCTATCTCTATCTCTCCTCCTTACTCTCAAATATGTAGTTCCCAAATAAACTTTTAACCTCTTTAATCGGCACAGCAAGAGCCCCGTGGCGCAGAGTGGTAAGTGGCAGTACTGCAGCCCAAGCTCTGCTCGCGACCTGAGTTCGATCCTGGCGGAAGCCAGGTTCAGATAGCCAGCTCAAGGTTGACTCAGCCTTCCATCCTTCCGAGGTCGGTAAAATGAGCACCCAGTTTCCTGGGGGTAAAGTGTAGATGACTGGGGAAGGCAATGGCAAACCACCCCGTAAAAAGTCTGCCAAGAAAACGTCATGATCCGACGTCCCCCCATGGGTCAGTAATGACTCAGTGCTTGCACAAGTGACTACCTTTACCTTTACCTAATCGGCACAGCGCGACTTCTCTCCGTTTTATTTGCACTCTGCTATCAGTTTCCTCCCCTCAGCTGCACTTCCTCAATGCAGACATCCAGCTGGCTTTCCAGAACAAAGAGCTAAGCTTAATATGTTTAGCATTAAGAGACACATCTCTCTCCCCTTTCTGTTTAATCTTGCCATTTGTACCTGCTAGATCTAATTGCTCTGTTACCTGTGCCAAAGGGCTACTGTAAAAGGCATACCACATGTTCTGCCACAAGTTTGGAGAGAAGTGTAAACTCTTTGAAGACAAGGATTGCCAAGGAACGCGTTGTCGATTGTCCGTCCTTAAGATGACAGGAGTTCAAAGGAGGTGTAGTGTATAAGTTTTCTACCAGGAAAGTATAGTTACTATTGTTAATATATGCTTCATTTACAATGATGCAGACAGAGCATAAGTGGAGGCATCGAGATGGTCCTGTGAGACAGATCTGCTGTTCTGCATCAGATCCTAAGAGACCCAACTCCCTTATGCTGCTGCATCTTCAGCCCACTGATCTCTCTTGTCTACCTCTATCTCTGTGTTTTAAAACTGCTGATGTCTCTCTGTTCTCTCCCCTCAGCTGGAGCAGTGTAACCTTTTCCAAGCTCTGATCTCTCTCTCTCTTTTAAGGATAGAAATTCCCAGTTCTGAAGAAATTATTAGCTCCCATTGATCAGGTTTCAACTGATCATTCTAAAGCAGTGGTATTATTCAGTAGTTTATGAAGAGCCACATTTGCATATTGCCATCAATTGAAAGAGCCACTTGTACTGTATGCCCTTGTGCACCACCCCACCAGACACACATACACAATAATTATTTACCAAAGAATCCCCAGGAGCAGGTCTCCCTGATAACAGAACAACTCAGGCAAATATCAGGCACTCAGGCAAATATATAGAATCAGAAAACCCTCCTGGATCTATTGAAAGCGTGCATTGACTGTCAGAAGTCGAATCATCCTGCCCACAATGAATTTTCATTATTAAGTCTGAGGGTTCTGGATCTACTGTGAAAGAAAAGGTTGAACATCAGAGATACTTGATGATAGTGAGGTTCCTGAACCCTGATATTTCATAGAGTCCAGTAGCACCTTTAAGACTAACCAACTTTATTTTAGCATAAGCTTTTGAGAACCACAGCTCTCTTTATCAGATGCATGATGGAGAGAGCTGTGGTTCTTGAAAGCTTATGCTACAATAAAGTTTGACTAGTCTTAAAGGTGCTACTGGACTCTTTACTATTTTGCAACTACAGACTAACACAGCTAACTTGCTCTGATATTCCATGATTTTTTTAAAAAATCATGTTTCTATTCCAGCTATTCCATTAATATTAAAAATATAACTATAATGTTTTTAGTTATCAAAATACGTCTGATCATGAAGGGTTGTTTTCCCCTACCACTGCTGGATTCAGGTTGCCTTGCCTCACAACCTTGATAAACTGGAGAGGTGGGGACATGGTGGGAGGTCATTGACAATGACATGATATCACTTCTGAGGAAAACCTGGTAATGACATCATAGTAAGCATACAATAAGAATCCCCACTGTATCTTATCTGACACAGTCAGAATGGCCTACAAGAGTGGGTGTAGGCATGCAGTTCTTTTTCAGAGAATGGGACTATCAAAGGCACACTGGTATATTCTCTTTGAATGGTGACGTGGGATCTACTCACTCTATGATAATTTACATTCTTTTGTGTCCATTCTGTGCTTTGTCAGGCATTCTGTATTTTAAGAATATATTATCTGGTGTGTATTCAATAACTTTAGACCACTGAGGAAGGCCTCCTGGCCAAAACTCGTTTGAGGACATGTATATTATAATGTATTTAACAGTACCTGGTCATTTGTAAGCTGCCTGTAATTTATGACATCCTTATGTGTATGGGTTATTCCTATGTGTATGTGTATGGGTGCCCTGACTTGGATAGCCCAGGTGAACCCAATTTCATCACATCTCAGAAGCTAAGCAGGGACAGCCTTGGTTAGTAATTGGATGGGAGACCTCCAACGAAGCCCAGGGTTGCAGAGTCAGGCAATGGCAAACCACCTCTGTTAGCCTCCTGTCATGAAAACCCTAGCAGGGGTTGCCATAAGTCAGCTATAACATGAAGACACTCCCCACTAGAGATGGGCACGAACAGCATTACGAATGCAAAAAAGCCCACAAACAGCCTGTTCGGCAATTTGCGAACAAGCTGTTTGTGAGGCCCCATTCTAAATGAACAAGTGGTCATTGCAAGCCTCATTTGTTGCTGTTAGTTGCTGTTCATCAAGCCAGAGAGTCTGCTACCTGCAATCAATTCCCATGGCAACTCAGGCAGGGATTGTCTGAACTCTGTCTGGACTCCTGCTGTTGCCAATCTAAGCCCAATCTAAGCCCAATTTAGCTTGATAGGCAGGGTTTCCTTCCAAGTGTGGACTGGAGTTCCAAATTTGTTACAAGAGGAAAAGACCAGGGGGGAGGGTGGCTCCCAGTTCTGGCTTTCAGGGAGAGACAGCTGCTGTTAGAGAGACAGGGTGAGTGCATTGGAGCTTGAATTTTCTTTGTGTGTGGTGGGATAGGGATCTACCCCTTCAAGTTTCAGGGCTGCTGCCAGGCTCTGGAGCAAAGCTATTCATTATTTTCCTGCTGCCTGCTCAGGTAGGGTTTCTGGGAGTGGTGCAGTAGGGATCTAAATGGCTGGAGGAGAGCCTGCTGGCCCCCATGAAAAACAAACAACGATCATGTTCGTGACAGGATCATGTTCATCAGTGTTCGTTGTTCATTGTTCGTGGATAGCAATGAACAACGAGCACCATGTTCGTTGTTTTTTTTCTGTTCGTGCCCATGTCTATTCTCCACCAGCATTATTTGTTCAATAATTTTTACACAAGGGGAAACATACTTTTATATGAAGTCAGACTGACATTGTTTGAACTACACAGTTTTATTATTTGGAATTTATTAAAGAATTTTGTATTAATTTGGGGAGGAGGTTGCCTTGATCTTGGCATTTATATATATATATATATATATATATATATATATATATATATATATATATATATATATATATATATATATATATATATATATGGTTCCCCCCTCTCTTTTCAATCTTTTTGGTTACTCCATCACAAACAACACATAAATAAGCAAAAAGTGTCTTTATTATTTTTCATAAAAAGCAGAAGAGAGTTTTGAATAAGCAAGGGATAGTCTTATTTATGACATTTTTTTTGAAACCCAAATTAGCAGCAATTATTACTTTCACTAAATCTGATTTTGTTGATTACAGAACAATCAAACAGCTTTCAGGCTTCCAAAATTTTTCTGGCGGTCTCCCCTTACCCAATTATCTTCCTGTAACAAGAGAGGAAAAAGAGACAGTTTTACTTATGACCAGACAAATGGTGAAAAATAGCATGCTAAATTAATGTAGGATTTTAATGTTAAACTACTTTCTCCCAATATCACAATACATACATTGGCCCCGTCAATCAATGAAATGGCAACTAAGACTCAACAAGTTCAGTGCTAGGTGTACCACTGAGGTGAGGGCATTCCATAAGTCTGAGAACTGTTGAGAGGCCCACGAGCTGATTGTTCATATGAGGCTTTCCTTTCTTTTCATTGGCCGCCATGCCTAGTCATTTTTTCCTCAGGTCAAAGAGGTAGACTTGTATCAAAAACTATTCATATTTGCCATTATAATTATGATTTTGTGCTACGAAGCTTGGGGGGGAATAAAATGATTCACTAATTACTGGGTTCAGTATTACACTAGAGTATTGCTTCTGCAAAGGCCATCCTCCTATCATTTAGCAGACTTTGGACCTGATATTAATGGGAGGGGGTGGTGGAATTCATACTGCTTCTCTAACTTGAGCTGAACCAGTCTGTATTCCTTACGGTTACTGTCAGGGTACTGTCATGCCCCTGTCCAGATAGACTATCAGTCATCTATTGCTCTGAAAGTACGGAGGAAAACTACTTAGATTGAGAAAATTTTCATATCAAAAAAATGGGACAAGAGCTCCCTTGAAGTCAGTAGACCAGTAAAAAGAACATGGAGGATTACTCCAACTACTGGGGTTCCATTTGCCAATGACAAGTTGTCACTGGAAATAAATGGATCTGATCATTTCAAACATTCAAACATAGTACTTTTGATCCATGTTAATACGGATTCCTCCATATGAGAGTACCAAGACAATTTCTTCTATTGTTTCCTTTGGAAAGGGCCTGGTTGGGGAGCTACCAGTAAAATCATCTTGCCTCTGGTTGCTTCCCACCTTACTTCTGGCAGTATGGACTCCACAGAATAAGCCCTGAATCACATTTAATTGATTGATATCTGAGAATTAAGTAAATCAGGGCAATAATTATTATTATGTCATAACTAAATGACCAAAATGAGATGGCTTGACTCAATAAAAGAAGCCACATCCTCCAGTTTGCAAGATCTGAGCAGGGCTGTTAATGATAAGATATTTTGGAGGTCTTTCATTCATAAGGTTGCCTTGACAGCAAATAACATACACACATAACTTGCACCGTGTTTCTAATTTGAACATGTACCCTTATTGGAAACATTTGCAGTTTACAACCTGAGCCAATTTAGTATTTTCAAAACTTTAAGTCCAGCCACCAAACGCTGAACATTCACTTTCACCCCTCTCTTCTTTGAGGGATTATTGTATACTTGATAGTTGCAGTTTGTGGTGAACTGTCACCATTCAAGTCTTGATGATAGGTGATTGTTCTAACATGCACATAAATTGCTAGCATACTTATTGCTAGCGTAAATTGCTAGTATACTTGATCAAGGCAGCTGAATACATGAAGTGACTCTATTGAAAAGGGTTTCTTGTAAGGTGATGTGATGTCTCAAAGGCATGCTTCGAAATATGCAACTTAGCATGTTCCTGGTTGGTGATATGATGCTTAGTGTGAGTACCACAAATTTTGATCATTGCAAACAATATTGGTTAATAAAGCTGTGTATTTTTATTTGTATGGTGACTTAGTGGTTTATTGGCTTCAATCTAAGAAGGTGTATCTGCCTACTGCTACTCTTCAAACCTTTTAGCTGAGATGCAGCTTTGGCTGTTTCTCTGGTAGAGTCTGACTAAGCCTGAGACCTAGTTCTCCAGTCTCAGTGTTAGGACTAGTGGGAGAACTGGAGGAAACTCTACTGGTTCAAAGGACAGGTAGAGCCTTGGTTTGGCTTCCCACGGCCTGAGGACTCTGGTTTTTGAGCCCAGTATCCTTCATACACATGAATACAGAAAAATCTCAATGATGTAGGGTTGCTAAACCTGAGTTGGGAGATTTCTAGAGACTGGAAAAGGGAAGTTTGGGGAGAGGAGGGAGCTTAGCTGGGATGTGATACTCTGGAGTCCACCTCCTGAAGTTGCCATTTTCTCCAGGGGAGCTGATATCTATAGTCTGGAGATCAGTTATAATTCTGGAAGAATTACAGGCCCTGCTTGGAGGCTGTCATGCCTACTACCACAGAGAACAGACCAAAGAAGTTTTGGTGTTAAGCCTGTTATGACCCCAAATATGTAAGCAATTCATCATAGGATACTGCAGTCATCAAATGATCAATGTGAATGTGTGGACCAGTCTAGATACAGCTGATTTCCCACAGTTTCTTCCACTTCACCTTTAATACATTTTCTCAATATTATACATACCAAGTTGAAAGTAAAAAGGCCTCTTATTCTATAATATATATATGTATAATGTTTTGTAATAGTGTTTTATAATATTCATCTTGTACATAAATATAATCATGCTGTGTGACTAGCCAAGAGAGATTATTATAATTTGCTTAGAACTTTTTCAGAAAGCAAACTTTCAAAAGAGTCTCTTGCATCATTTGTGTTGTACATGATTATTGTTAATTTGGGAAAGAATGAAGAAGATAAAGTGCTGTCCATTCTGCTTGATTACAATCATATTACTGAATATTCTGGCTATAAAATGTCTCCTTTAAAATATATTCTTATACAAGCATGAAAAATTTAAAATATTTCCATGGGAAATTTAGCCTTACTTTTTACAACAGGAATAAGAGTGGCTGCAGTTCCCAATCTTCCTAGCACCATTACGACATCTACCCTTAAAGCATTCTCCCTCTCTTCTCCTACATTCTTCAAAACCAGAACGAGCTGAGATGTCTCCTGTACAAAGAAAGAAAGAGAGAGAGAAAGAGAGAGAGAAAGATATCAATTATTGTTGCATGGAGTAAAACACATGATGGATAGTTTAAAAGAATTCACTAAAACTAATGATGCAATTAAATGTAAGCTTTTAGATTTAAAAATATGACAATATGGTAAACATAGGCAAAGAGTAAGAGTCTTCCCTCTCACTGAAAACAATAGAAGTTAGGGATTGTCCAATAATTGGTGCAAGAAACAGGAAGGGAAATTCTTTTTCAAACAACTTTTTGGTTTGTTTGTTTTGTAATATGGAAGGTAAGTTTCCCATGCCTGTTATTGAGAATAGCTAGAAATCCCATGTTCAGAAATAGTATCCCTGTGATAATGATATGATGGGCATAAATTACACCTCCAATTCAATGTTCCCTCTAAGCGGTGCAGTGTTGTGAGCCAGAAATCCAATTTGTGAGCAGCAACTTGCAAGTTATGAGCACGCCTTTTCAAAAACCAGAATCAATTTGATTAAAAGACTTTTGATTTAGGTTGTCTGAGGCATTGGTACTGGGTGCCATCAATATGCTGATCACACCCACTTAGGCATGTGGTTCTCAAAAGCTTATGCCTCAATAAAGTGGGTTAGTTTTAAAGATGCTACTGGACTCTTTACTATTTTGCAACTACAGACTAACACAGCTAACTCCTCTGGATCTACAGAGAAGAATTGTGCATCATTCAGCCCCGCAATGCACTCACTCTCTGGCTGTTCCCTTCTATGTTTTATATAAAAAGGTGTTGTGAAGCATGCTTGCAAATGGCTCAGACCCCATTTCTCCCGGAAAGCCGGGAGAAGGTTTTCTCATTGAAAACAATGGCCAAATCGTTTTGGTAATCTCTGTTTTGGTACTACCGAAATTTTTCGGCATTCAGAAAAAGTTTCAGTAATACTGAAAAAACCTGAAACGGCCCTGATTCGGTAACTATAACCTAATTAGATTACCGAATTGCACACCCCTACTCGGAACATGATATAATGCTATTCACCACTGAGTTCCCCTGTGTCTGAAACTAGGCCATGGCTTGGGTTAGAACCAGGACTACACACTACATTAAACATGATTGAACACTACAAAGTCCCATTGATTTGACTGGGAAAGTTAAGAATGTACTTGAATCTCTCTCTTTGAGATCAAAATTTTACCAAGTACTCTATCTGGGCTAGTTTGTGCCTTCAGTATATGCATAGTTTGTTTTCTCAGAATTCTAACAGAAGGTTATCCTTCGGAATTCTCTGTCAAACTTATATTTTAAAAGTTTAGACTTATTCATTGCGGTATGTACGGAACATTTAAACTGTCTGCATATGTCATAATTACCTAAGTTCTTTGCAGCTTCCTCTTGGCCTTCAAAAGCTTCATCTTGGTTTGGGTCTTGAAGCACAAACATATCTTCCAGAGCTGCTTCCGGTTGCTGCTTCTGTTCTTGATCTAGCCCACCATCTTCAGACTGTACACCAATAAAGAAGGCAAAGGCAAAGAGAAGGCAGAAGAACTTCATGGTTGTAGCTGGGTCAGTGTCACTGGAAAAAATCGCAAAGATAGACTGCAAGTGATGCTTCCACAGATAGCACAAATGGCCAATTGGTGGGATGCCAGGTTGTCCTTTCCGTAGGCTGTTTCATTGGCCTTGAATTTATACTTTCTCCAAGTACAATAAATGAAAGATATTAGCCTTATCAGTAGGGTGTTTGAGATTGCTTTGTTCTTAGGGACTGAGTTCTCTTTGATGTTGCCTCCACTGTCAAAGCTCTGGCTTCAGAATTGCAGTGTGCCCCTCTACCCTGAAACAGTAATCTGTAGTTTTGAAATGCAAAGGTAGAAAGATCTAGAGATCTGTGGGCTGCTGCAGCACCTCAGGTGCAGGGTCACTGTCTTGGGATCTGTTTGTGAGATAGTAGATCTGCTGTCCTTTAGGTGCATCTGAGTGCTTCCCCTTGTATTCTGCTTATATATTTATTAGTGGTTGGAAGAACTGTCAAGTCATAGCTGACTTATGCATGGCAGAAATGGACAAAATGACGAGAAAGTTGAGAGAACAGAATCCAGAAGAATTTTTTAATGACTGGGTGAAGGTAAAACAGTATTTGGAATAGAAGTGGGACGTAAAGGGAGAATAATGGTTGTTAGATAACTATTAAGCTTACAGAAATGAAGAGATACTGATCTTTACAAAAGAAGAGGGGAGGTAAGTTAGAAATACAATGTAATTGATAGTTTGATGTTAGGTTTTGCTTAATTCAATATATATTATCTATCTCAGTAGCGTATTAAGACAGTTAAGAATAGAAAAGGAGATATAAGTAGTAGGTTTAGACAGCGGGTTGGAAAACTGTTGGAAGTCTTAGATTAAGAGGGGGGAAGGGTGGAAGAATATGGAAATGAGGGTTTCAATTGAAAATCTGTAATATTAATCTTTACTCACCCAATAATTTTTTTTTTTTAAAAGTCATAGCTGACTTATGGAAACCCCTGCTAGGGTTTTCAAAGCAAGAGACTAACAGTGATAGTTTGCCATTGCCTGCCTCTGCGTAGCAAAAGCAAATATTACAAAAGCACTATATACTTCTTGCACTATTTTATCTAAAGAAATTTTGAAAAATGTAGCCATATCCTCAGAGATAGCAGTGATTTCCAGTGAGATATTTTAGACCTAGAGTGGGCAAAAATAATTTCGCACTAAAGGATGCTAGGAAGATTTTTCAAAAGTGAGAAGGAAGGAAGTGGCACTAGCAAATCATCTCTGCTCATCTCTTGCCATGAATAAACCATGTTTAGCGGAGGGGGAGGGTGGCCAGGAATCATCTGCGACTTGACAGCACATTCTTCTTCTTTGTAGGTGGGGAGAGAGATGGAATTTTTGTCTGTGGGACCATGGTGGTTCTCGGCCACTCAGACCATTTGGCCACCTGGATCCATGCCATGGTAATATAGACACTTGCCTGCTGTAATGCATTATACATACGTCTCCTCTCTGAGACTCCATTTTGTGGAGAACGCTGCAGCTCTGCTATTCTTGGGAGCTAGGAGGAACATGAATATTACTCCCATTCTTGAGTCACTCCATTGGATACTTATCAGTTACCAGGCTCAGTTCAAAGTATTGGCTATGACATACAAAGCTCTTCATGGCCTTGGATCTATCAGATCTATCTGACTGCCTCTCTCTCTGTGTTCCACCACAAGCAGCTTCGCTCCCCTGAACAGGGCCTTCTGCAGTGCCACCTTGTGGATTCTTGCTGGTGATTCTCCTCTTGATCTAGCCCAGCATCATAAGCCCTCGCACTGCAAAAGAAGGCAACTGCAAAGAGAAGAACTCGTGGCTGTAGATTTCTCAATCACTGAAAACAGTCACAAGGATGGCTGACTGATGGTGATACTTCAACAGATACAGGCAAAATGTCCAATTGGAAAGAAGCCGAAATGTTCTTCCCTTGGGCTGTGTTTAATTGGCCGTGGATTTACTCCCTTTCCAAATTTACTACATGGACAGGTGTGTTTTATCCATCTTATTTGAGGGTATTTGAGGTTGTTTTATTCTTAGGGACTGAATTCTCTTTGATGTTGCCTCAAAGCTCGTCTCAAAATTGTACTGTGTCTGTTTGCCCTGCAGTTATTCCTAGCAACACCCTTGTTCCCCATCTGCTGTACAATCTACCTTCTCATTTAGTAGCTGACATACCTTCACAACTAACTGGTGTCCCTGACTGGCATTTCTCCCAGTCACATTTCTGGATCACTGGCTCAGGAAGAGCTCTAATTCTATATCTCTATGGGGTGTTCCTTGCACAAAACTTTCCCCTGAATAAACATCAGATTGCGTTCAGAAGTGGAAAAATGCTTTACATCTACTCTGGGATTCTGATAACCTTGGCAGGATCCCAGGCTATTTCCTGGGGAAATCAGAGGACCAGCTAGGAGTCAGTTTCTGATCACACCCTTCCCCCAATTTCTCTGTGCTTTAGTAAAACTATGGCTGCTTTCACACATGTTGGATAATGCATTTTCAATGCAGTTTAGCAATGACTTATAACTGGATTTTCCAGGGAAATTTGAAAACTATCATAGTCTACACTCTGTCCCTTACCAAAATATCTCTTTGAGCTGTTTCTTATGATGCAGCTCTATAATCTGAGAAGAAAGCTCTCCAGAATAATTCAGTCTTGCATAGCTTGTGGAAAGCTAGGAGTGAATTGTAACCCAGCAAAAGATTTTGGTATATGATGCATTCTAGGACACTGACCGGACTAAACTTTTCATTGTCCCATGGGAAACATGAAAATAAGATCAGATGAAGAGTCTGGATGAATCAAACAAGTAATCCATCTATTACAGCATCTGTTCCATACAGTGGCCAAAGATGGCTCTTGATGTTACTTCCAAGCACTGATATTCACAGGTTTGTTTCTTCTGAATGAGAATGTTCCCTTTAGTCAATGTGGCTAGTAGTCATTGATGGATCTATCCAATAACCTTTCAAATAATCTGCAATAATTTAAGGGCCACCTTCTCCCATATAAACTCTGGTCATGTTCGGAGGCCTTGCTCTGGGTGCTCCTTCCATCTGAGCATAAATGGGCGGCCTGCCCAAGAAAGGGCCTTCTTAATCATGGCACCAAAACTCTCCGTCCTCAAGGATGCTTGCTGTCTCCCTCTGTCGTTGTCTTCCACTAGTGGGTGGAAGGCGACAGAGCAACAGGGATATGTCTTGTAGGGGTGAATCTAATATTTTGATAGATTTTTCAGCATTGTTGCCTTGGAAGAATAACATATTGGTGGAGGGGTCATCATCAGGATGCCCGACAGACTTATATAGGACAACAGCAGCCAGCCAGTCCTTCCAGGTAGACTTATGCATCAACTCCCATTTCTGCAAACACAGCAAGGCAATTTGGAAGTTTTTCCTAAGGACACTTCCCTCACAATACCCTTCCATACAGCCCATTATGGATTGGGGCCCCTTCAAATGTAGTCCCTTGTTGTTGGTTTTCTGCCTGTGATGAAGTATGGCAATTTGGGATGTGATTATAAGGGTTTCTCAGGCACTTCTGAAGATATTTCCAGATACTCCAAGCATATGAGTCAAGCCATTTCTCATGAAACCAACCCCATATTAAGCCAAATAACTACCTGAGAATGCATTGTTCAGAATGTTCACTCTGCACTGCTTTATACTCTTCCTGAATTCAAATCTATTTGAGAGAACTTCTAAAATTAATTAAAGAATTGGAACATTTGGCGTTTGCTGCAGTTTTCTGTTAATTTTCATTTCCCCCTACCTCACATTAGTATGCGCGTATGATAACACAATGCAGAAAAAGCAATCTTGATGCTATTATATGTGCCGTTGTATCAATTATACCAAGATTCATTTTCTGTGTTTTACCAGTGTGTAGAGCACATATATGAACATGGTTAAAACAGTGCAGAAAAAAATTACTATTCAGGCACATATAAATCACATCAGTAGTTAAGGAGATGTTTTTGCAAAGTCTTATCAGAAGACACATGTGAAAAGATGAAGCAACATCGTACCAAACTGAAATAGTCTATTAAGATCAGTATTGTGACTGTACACTGATAAGAAGTGGCTATCCATGGTCCTAGGAAGAGGTCTTTAACATCCCATCATATCTTGTCCTTTTACTTAAAGCTGCCAGAGATTGAATCTGAGACTTTCAGCAAATTTCCTCCAGCAGAAGGGAGATGCTTTCCATTGATTACCTTCTCCTGCTGCAGATCCCCAATTTTTCTTTCATGGTTCCTGAGGTCCCCTGTCCCCCAAAAGTAGCACTTAGTGGATGGCAGTGAGCAGGGCAGGCGGGAAAGAATATGTTCCTCTATTGGAAGTATCCTCTGTTAGCAAAAAAATAGCATTAGATTCAACCCAATGATATATGGTTCTCTGGAATAGATATTGCGGTTAATATAGCATTTCCCCTAGATATTCAAATAGGGATGATCAAATATTCTCTGTTTTCTTCTGTCTATATCCTATTTTTGTCAAAGGGTTTAGTTCTCTACATTTGCCCTTGGTTTTACAGATTCTTTTTTACTGTGTACTCATACACAATGGCTTTAATATTCAATTTATATGGTTATATTGATAATATAAATAATGTCTCCTACTATATAAAAGAGTAAGCATGTTCCAGACAACTCACTTTCTACCCTGGTGCACCTTCAGAGGCCACTGGTGTGGCAGGAAACTCAGACCAGGATCAGGAGCAGAGCAGATGTCAATGCCCACACCCGCCTTCACCCAGCTGGGATTAGGCACAGAGCAGGAAGCAATGTCCGCACGACCTTCACCCAGCTGGAATCAGTTCCAGAACAGGTGGCAATGCCTGCCTCACCTTCACCCAGCTAGGATCAGGACCAGAGCAGGTGGCAATGCCCGCTCTCTGCATGCACCCAGCCAGGACCAAGAGTGGAGCAAGTGGCAATGTCTGTCCGTTGCCTTCACCAGGCCAGGACCAGGAGCGGAGCACATGACAATGCCCACTCCCTGCCTTCACCCGGCTGGGATCAGAAGCGGAGCAGGTGGCAATGCCTTCTCCCCCGCCTTCAACTGGACAGGCTTAGGAGGAGAGGAGGTGGCAATGCCCGCCCCCTGTCTTTACCCAGTTGGGATCAGGAGCAGAGTAGGTGGCAATTCCTCCCCCCCCCCCCCGCCTTCATCCAGCTGACCTCGGCACATATGGATTTGACTTGTTGGAAAATGAATTGTTAACTTGACTTTGTGATATATGGTGGCCTGAAGAAGGACCTTCAGTCTGAAACGAGAAAAAGGAATTTTGTGGCCGGCTGACGCTCGTTGCCCTTCCTCACGCAGCAGCTCAAGCCTCGCCTTGCAGCAGCTTCATAAGTGCTTGCCCTTTGGTGCACTGTGTATTTAATTTCATCACACGTATTTGGGAAGCTCATTGATTGCAGTTGGACGAACTATCTCTTTGGCAACATTGCCTTGTTTTCCTTTGGACTTTGTTAGAATTCATTTGATATACATGTACACTGCCTTATTCTCATATGTCCTTAGGATGTTGTATTACAACGTATAATTTTTGTATTGTAACGTATAACCTTTATGAAATATTGCATTTACATTTTCATTACTCTTCACGGTTGAATTTCTTTCCGTCCTGGGCGTGCTTTTTTGGTTTTTGTTGTTGTACTGGTTGGAAGCTCGTTTACCCCCCCCCTTGTATTGGGGATCAGGAGGGGAGCAGGTGGCAATACCCACCCCCTGCCTTCACCTGGTCAGGTTCAGGAGCAAAGCTGGCAGCAATGCCTGCCTGCCCCCCTCCCCTTTCTAGAGCCCTTTGTATTTTTTCCCACAACGGGCTTTGTTACTAGTATGTTATATTTTAAAAATTTATTTAAGCAAAAAAAATGAAAAATGCATGCATTCATGGGAGAACTTCTGTGTAAGGAAACAAAAAAGCACAATTTCCATTCACACACATACAAGAAGGAAAAGCAAACCGGGAATTTATTTATGTATGTATTTATTTATCTACTCTTCCATGACCAACAAATGGCAAATGGAAACTGATAAGTGTGACCAGGATCCTGGGGATGGGAATTATAGGGTGAGAAATTTAGAAGCCTCCCAACTGGAAAGCCTGGAAGCAGCAAGAACCAGTGTGGTAGTTTGAGTTCTGAACTAGGATCTGGGAGACCTGGGTTCAAATCCTCCCTCGGCCATGGAAGCTTTTTCAGTGACCCTGGGCCAGTCGCACACACTCAGCCTAATCTATCTCACTGGATTGTTGGGAGGGTGGAGTGGTGGAGTGGTGGAGATGAAAACAGTGTAAACCTCTTGGAATCCCTGGTGGAGGGAAAGGTGTAATATAATGAAGGCGATAAAATATACACTCTGGTCTAGATTTATCCTCCATCTACGCAGAGATTTTACTTCAACTGACATGTGGGGGGTGGGGAATAATAAGAAATTTGGAAAAAGATCCCTGTAGTTTTTCACACTGAGAAAATGTTTCTTAAAAAATTTCTCATCATTTTTCCAAAAGGCTAAGTAGATGCAACAATACCCTTGGGATCTGTACCAGAATATAAAGACTGTCTATTGTATCTAGGGGGAGTTGGATCATATGTGATAAGAATCATTTATTCATTGGTGCTGATAATCACGGGTGAGAGGGTTCTTTGGAGAAGACTGAAATAATGGAGCACCAAAGCATTGGATGCAAATCTTATTTTAATTGACAAAGGAAGATGTACAGGAAGAGCCAAGTGTTAATTATTCTTCATAAGCATGCTGTTTTCTCTGGTCACAGGTGCTTGGTCTTTCTCAGGTCTCCGTTGGGTGTGTGACTTCTGTTAGAAACCCTGGCAGCAAAGTATGCCTGGCAAGCACTGTCCAACAGATACTTCATTTACTAAGCATCTTGATCGGCAAGTGCCTCCCACGGTGCGACACACAATGGAACTTCTTGGGTGGACAGCTCCTACAGAGACGACAGAGAGAGATGTATTGCCCCATCTGCAATTAATCACTTTGTTCCTTTCCCTGATTCATGCACAAACAGGGGTGCAGCATGAGGCTGATGCCACTAGCCACCACCTCTTGCTGCCACTGTGTATTACCACCTTTCTTGCCTATTGCATGCCCACCACCCCACCACCTCTCACCACCTTCCCTCCTCCATCCCCAAACCTCTCACTTCCCACCCACCCTACCACCAATCGTTGCCTTGCCCCTGAGAGCCACAGTCGTTATGGGTCCTTTTGCCTTTGCTTCTAAAGGAGTCATTAAATAAAGTATAGCAAACCCACTAAGAAAACATAAAAGTTCAGCGTTTGTGGAGCTTGCCATGGGGCCTTTGAAGATGCTTGGGGAACACAAACAGAAGGATTGTTAAACGCTGTGACTCCAGTACAGGGGGCCAGCATTGCACCAGTGATGATGCAATGATGACGATGGTGACAATGATGATGATGATGACAGGAATGACAATGAAGGTAAGGTGGTAGAGGCTGCCCCCCACAAAGTCTGCTTCGCAAGACCCTTGTCTCTCCTCATTATAGAGACAATCAAGAATTTAGCAGGTATGTCTGACACAGTGAGGCTGTACAGATGCTGCTCTAGGTTTGGGTAGTGATACCTTCAGAAGAACCATTCATTTGGGCTCTGGGGGGTATCACTATCTCAATCTGTTCAGATCTCCATGGCAGCATAACTAGCAGCATTGCTGCGTCTAAGATGTATGGTGTGTTCATGGCTGGATTTCTACAGTCCGTCCACCAGAGAAATTGGATCCATTGGTATATGATAGCAAGACTATTGGGGACTGTATTAGCATCATTGCCTTCAATTCAGAGAATGGTGCATAATAGAAATATTCTAAACTATATAGCTTAGAAAGGAAACTGAGGGCCAAGCTACACATGACGAATGACACTTGAACAGCAAGTGTATTTCTCCCTGTTCACTTGCCCTCCACTCAATCCACTTGCCGTTCAAGTGTCATTCGTCATATGTAGCTTGGCCCTGACTTTCTCAGTCTGCAATGTTTTCAGTTATTGTAAAGCAAAGGTTAACAACCAGTTTGTCAATTGAACCACACTTGGACTGTTCACAGTGAGCAGAATATTCACTGTAAATAAGAAAAAACAGTAAAAACAGAATCGAGTTAAGCTCCAAGTTCTTATTGGAACTATTTAGACCTGAAACTGTCTTTATGTCTTAGTTCTGAGGTTTGTAAACTGTTCACAAGGCAAATTTTTGAACTCATGAGTAATCAGCACCAGTATTCATTCCTCTTTGTGCGTTGATGGTTGAGCAAATGCATCCCACCCCCCAGGCCCACCCCCACCCCCGGCTAAAGTCTATTTGAAGTAAGTTACTCCTTTGTTTGTTTAGAAACAAATTCGCTTAGTCTTTACTGGATGCAACAGATACGATTGGGAGAAAATCTATCCAAACAATTTAAGGTGGTGTGAGATGATGATCCTTAACTAGATATTTAGTTATAAAAATTAAAGAACACTCTGCCTGTGAGAACTAGAGAGTAAGGGAAACAAAATGGGAAAGACCCAAGAAAATATGAAGCTCTTTGGCCACAGAACCGTGCTATACTTCTTCATATACCATGGACTCATCACTTGATCAACAGCCAGAAAAATATCTTTCTACTTCCACTCACCTTCTACTTCTTTGGCATCACCTTCAGCTTCCTCTGGATTTGTCTTTCCCTGGACATGGAAAACCAGGAATGCCACAGCAAAAAGCAGGAAAAGAGTCTTCATAGCGGCAATTCAGCTGGGACCTCTGTTTTCTCTGGAGACAAACGTAAGGCTGGAGAATGTCTGAAGGAGAACACATCAGGATCCCTATATTTATACAGATTTTGATGGCAAAGTGTCAAGACATTTATGATAAGGAGGAACAAGTATGAAGCATCTGAGATAGAGGCAAAATTGCAACAGTGCAAACATCCTTGACCATCATAACTGACATCTTTACAATGTTCTCTGAGGCTCGGCCTGATATTTCGGTCTGCTCATTGCTTACCTTGATAAATTACTCTTACTTCCCAGCTGTAGAGTTATTTGCTGGTATTTGAGCAATTGCAACCTTGTTCCTGGTGAGGACCAATATAATCCCCTAATCCCCTTAGTGATTTGTTTAAGTAAGCAGCAATAGGGAAACAAGATCAGAAAGTTGGGGAAGGAATTCTTTATATATTTGTCAAATTATTATCCTGGTGTTCTGTCAGATATCTTATGGTGGTGCACATGTCCATGCTCATAATGACTCCGCGAGGCAGTTTAAAATAGCGATTGTTGATTGCACATTGTGTATAGAGGTGAAAGAATTAAATTCATTGCCACAAAAGCTAAATTCTATTAACATCATGAAATTCCAAATTGTGCTACTTTTTGTCATGTCTGTTACCAGCCCCATGAATTCCACATTTTCCTTACTATCTTGGATAATCTTTTCTGGATTTGCTTGTTATAGGGAAGATCAATCATACCACTATATGGTACATTTCAAGACATTCTCTCAAGAGTCAGGTGTCAAAGGTACTGGGTTAGTCCAAAGCGTATTTTGGTATGCAAAACCATCCAGTTCAGTTCTCAGTAATGCAAACCAATGTGATTTCTGGAATTGTAGCAAGCTTGTAGCAAAGAACAGGTTTGGGACCATACACTATTTTATGGCATCTTACAGGACACACAGTCTATGGTGTGGGATGGTCCAAAGCACTGTTTTTGGGAACAGTATCCTAAGTCCTTTTTTTCTTAGCATGCAAACCAAAGGGATACCTGGAGGGCACAGCACTTTTGAACACTTTGCACAGAAGCTACACTTTCAACTGGACAATACTTGGGAGGTTTTGTGAGCACTCAACCCTGGCCTCCACCATCTTTAATAGCTGCCTATGATATAAAAATCATAAGGCCCTTGAATTAATGTGCCTTAATTTTCATTAATGAATCAGCCGGCAGAGCAAAGCATTGCCGAGTCCTGCCCGGGCGAGTGAGTCATAAATGAAATGTGGATGCAAATGTCAAGGATTGGGCATAATTAGCTCCTGCCCGTCTGAGCTGCGGAATATGCAATCTTGACAAGGAAGGTGCTCGCTGTGTCACCACCCAACATGCCAATCTCCCCTCTTTCCATGACTGAATCCTATCCTAAGATAGAGGGCCATCAATCAGCTCTGATAAGTTTATAACTCCCTGGGAACATCTAGTCAAGCTCTAAATCCGTTAGCCGAGCTCCAGGAACATTAATTAGCAACCATTTCTTTATGCAGTACCAGGAGAACAAATTCTACACTTTTGTCACATCATCCCAGTAGCACCAATCAAAGGTAATCAAACTTTTGTCATTCCTAGGAGCTGACCTTTAAAGTCTTTGTTCTAATGGCTGAGGGGGCTCCCCAGCCCAGGACATGATTTGCCCTTTAAGAACCTGGGCTTTGCCCCATTCAAATCGTGCACTTTCCTGGATCCAAGCTCTGTACCCTTAGGATCCCCTTGCCTAAGCCTCTCCTAGTCAAGAATGCTGGCCGTTTGAAGCCCTTTCCCTCCATGGACTACTCTCCTTTGTGGATTTCCCACCTCTGTGCACATCTCCTAGGTCTAATCAAGCTGATTTTGTTTTGCATTGTACTTCCGCATCCTGATTCCACCTTTTGTTAACACATGGTCCCAGAGGGCTGGGAAGTGCTTTGCATCATCAACACCTGAACCTTTGCCTATGCAGTATGGGGAGATGGGGGTGATGAGCAACATCTCTCTGCTCAAGTTTGGTGCAGGCAAGGAAAAGCAAGGCATGACCTATCGCTCTATTAATCTTGGAGCCTGGGTTGGTTGCCCAAATGCTGTCAAACCCAATGGAGCAGCCTCTTAGGGAATCATACAAGGTGTGAGTTTAATTATCTGCACAGTTCATATTCTAATTCAGAAACCCTCCTTTAACCTATGTCTTTTTTGTCTCATATTTTCAAGGTATGGGAGCAAAAGCAGGGTTTAATAAAAAGAGAGAAACTGACAGACAGGCAGGCTCCATCCCTCCTGCTCACTCCAAACCAGTTCAGACTTTTATAATTTTCCCATCCTTTCCCCTTGTCAGTTCCTCTCAGAGCAAAGCATTGATCAGTGCCGGAAAAGGTGTTTTTCTCCATAAGTATATCTCTGACTCCTCCAGTCTGGAATGATTAGAATGGAGATGCCCACAGAGGGCAGCCTAGCAGATCTATTTAATTATTTCCTGGAACTTAAAGTTTACTTAGGCTGATTTGGCATCTGTATTTGTTTTGATGGCCTAATATTGACCCATTCTGTATGGATGTTTGATCTAACATTTCTACCATTGTTTACTGAGTCATAAAACAGCTGTAATTTAAACTTCACATTTCCTTTTAGAGATGTTATGAGTTTCACAGCGAATGTGTTCAGCAGCTGAACATATCATGTTCAACACTTGCTGATCCCAGTGTGAACAACTTGAATAGTGGCTGAATAGGTTTGCAGCTACATGGTTGTTCAGATGTTGACTCCAAGCTGACCACGGGAGAGTTGGTGGGAGTTGGCTTTTGATCTTCCAGAAACTTTGCTACATCCTGTTCTTGCTAATGTAACCCCTGTGAGGTTAATTGGTTTAGCCCAGTGGGGTGGAGTCAGAAGCTAGAGGCAGGCTGCTGAGGAGGAGGCTGTTTGCTGGGGAGCTTAATAAATTATAAGCTCTTATCACCTTCAATAAGGTAATCAAATGTTGAATGTAAAATAAGATTTAATAATAATATGTTTATTGCTTTTCCGGCCGAAGCCATAAGCCATACAAACACCAACAAAATATGAACTGTACACTTGAACATACCCAATTCACACAGGCATAACTCGTCATTATCACTTTAAACTATCTAAGCTCATGAAGATTTTGTTTCTTTATCACCGTGGCTAAAAAGGAAGCCACTATAGCAGAGGTTTGATTGTCAGGAAAGTTATCAGACAATAACACTGAGATTGCCCAAGGAAGGAAGGGAAGCTTTTCTTTTAACATAATAGGAATAATAAATCTCTCTCTTTCCTTACTCCACTTAGGGCAAAATACTATTATATGATCCAAGGTCTCTAACTTTCCTTGTCCACAGTCACAAACTCGTTCAGAATAAGGGAGTCCAGAGAAACGACCAGAAAGCACTTTAGAGGGGAAGGAGTTAAGTCTGGCCAATGTGAAGGCTCTGCGTTGAGCTGGAATCTTTAAAGAATAGCAATAAGATGGAATAGCCTCTGGAGGTGAAAGTCCCAGGGATAAGCCCGAACATGTACGTCTGGCTCTCTGGAGAGTACTGCTGTAATCGAGATCCTTTAGTTTTATTTTTATAACTCTTAGGGCCTCATTTGTCTGTAAAGATGTTATATCAATATCCAGAATTTTTAGTTTCTGGTTAATTAAATTAGTTCGGCTACTCTTATAGGTATCCTGCGAGATCAAATGTGCAAAACCTACTGTCCCTGAATTGTCCTTGTAAATTTCCTTGTTCAAGAACAACTTAAAGGCTGTAATCCATGCTCTCTTCTCAATTGAGGGTTGGGCGAATTCCACCCTAAGTGCAGTACCTGCTACGCATCTCGGGACTGCCGCTATCTCCCTCAAAAATGTGTGTAGAGGGGTGTCAAGGTTGTCGGATACACCTTCAATCCACACTCCACACCCATAAAGTATCTGTGGGATAACCTTAGCATTAAAAATCCTAATGGCTGCTGGTATATGTTTTGCTCCTTTGGAGTAAAAGAATTTTTTAATTGCCATTGATGAAATGTTTGCGGCCTTCAGAGCAGCCTGGATATGTGGTTTCCATGATAGATTGTAGTTAAAAGTGATACCAAGATAACTAAAGGAGGGGACTCTCTCCAAAGCCCCTCCCAGTACTCTAAATAAGATTTAAAGTGGTGTTTGTGTATTGTGTTTAGTTGGTGTCACAGGGATTGTATTATTTTTGCAGGGCTATAATTCCCAACAAGAAGACAGAAGCCTGGGGTACAGTTGCTTCAAATGGATGAGAGAGGACTCATCACTTCTTGGATTTTGAACTGTTTGCCTTTTCAAGGACATTGTTGATTTGGAGTTTTTTTGTATGGTTGCACTTAAGAGTTAATTTTTTTTAAGTTGTATTTTATTAATTGTTAAAAAGTTTAAAAGGGAAAAAAAGTTAATTCTTAAAATTTTATGAAAGTTGCTTCCTAAGCCCCATAGAACCCATGAAAAGAGAAGTTACACTAGGACACAGTAACAGGGTGGTGGATAGAAGCAGAATACCAGCTGATTTCCTCATCAGCTTCTGGTCCCAATAAACTTCATTTTTTCACAGCCTTGATTAGGCTGCACTGATATTCCCCAAGAATATAAGAATAAGGAGCTTCATCCCAGCCGGAGCTGCCTTCTGACTTTCCCCATCCAAGCTCTAATGTATAGGAGAGGATCAAAAGCCGAATCCTAGCTGATCTCTGCTTGGACACAGCAAAAGTTTCCTTGAGTTCGAGATCAGCTGATCCTTGTGATGAGCTGCACATTGGTTTCTGACCCTCCACCCTCAAAATTCTGCATGTAGCTTGTTCATGCCAAGCAGACACAGATAACAAACAACCAAACAGGCCATTGATAAATTGGGTCCATGATCACAGCTGGTAAACAGGCTGTGAGTCAAACCAGCAGGCTTCAGAGCATCCCTCATAACTTCTGGTTGGCTATTATAGAAAACCAGATGTTGGGCTAGATGGACATTTGATCTTATCCAATAGGCCTTCTCTTAAATTCATTAAAGTATAATTAATTTTTTTTCTTTTGGTACAACAGTTTCTTCTATGAAAACTTGGACATTGTAAGGTTGAACAGTTGACAGACCACTTATTTCTTCACTGGGGCCCCATTTGAGCTTAACGTTCTTTAGATACATAATAATATAAAATAGAATATAAAATGCTCTGTTAACTTTTAACCTTAAGGTACCTAAGACTGTTACAATGCTGTCTACATGGGTCTTAAAGACAACCTGGAAACTCTAATTGGTACAGAACTAATCAATTAATACAAAAAATGTCTTCTGAAGTCATCATGTGACGTATTCTGCTTTCCTCACAAGCCAAATCCAGTGAAACTGAACAGGGTTTAATTGAACAATGGTATCTGTCATGCCAAATATATTTTAACTGTAATATAGACATTATTAGGGCACAGAGGAAGAGGAGATGTCGGGTTGCTGCTACATGATCCCGAACATCAAGCTGCAGCCTCAGGGCTAAGCTACAAGTGACGAATGACACTTGAACGGCAAGTGGATTGAGTGGAGGGCAAGTGTCATTCGTCACTTGTAGCTTGGCCCTCAGTTGCTGCAAGTTGCTTCAACTGGTAGTGAATGAGTAGACATTAGCCAAGCTTCTCCCTAGGGCTGCCAACTTACCTGCTATTGTGGTCTCCCACTGCTGCCTCTTGGCCCCTGCTACTACTCAAATGAGCAGAGAGGGGGAATAAGTGGGGGAGTCATTGACATGTCACATGTCCTTCCAGCTAAGACCCAGAAATGGCATCACTGGTGCCCTAGGGTTTTGCTGATCTAGAGACCATGGAGCATTGGTGACATAAGTTCCAAGTTTTAGCTGGATGTGATGTCTATGCATTGATTGTATCTTTTTTCTCATGCCCCACCTCCAACATCTCCTGGAGGTTCCAGGCACACACTCAGCAACCCTATGAGACTAATACAGCTTGAACTATCAGAGACATCCACGTAACTTGTTTATGAAGTTGTGTGATTTTGATACTGCTGTGTGGGAAATTTTCATAAGAACCAGGTCTAAGCCTAGATCCTGTGAATGAATTCTATGCGTGCTAAGTAGTCTTTGCTATAGAGTGTACTTCCTCTTTCCCTAAATCTTCCATCTGTGTAGGATGAATGGTTTTCAACAGACCCATGTACAAACAGAAGTTTTATTGGAATAGGAAGTGCACTCTGTGGCAGAAACTAGCAAGGCTCTAGAGCTCCTGTTGCATAGTGGTTAAGTGTTTGGATTGTAAATCAGCACTCTGCTGGTTCCAAATCCACATCTTTACAAAGTTTGATTATTTATTCATTTCCTTCCTTAATTTACAGTCCGCCTTTCTCACTGAGACAGATTACAACTAAATACAACCAACAAAAATAGAGACCATTACACTAAAATCACAGCATAATAAATTGGGAATTAAAAGATTAGAGAATAATGCAGTGAAACAATACATACAATGAACAATATAATAAAACTGAATCACAACTTTGGGTCATGAGCTGACCAGTTGTTTCCAGGCACAGTTCAAAGTACTGGTTCCTTTAAAGCCCATGAGATCTTGGTACCGCTGGTGCTATGGTTTCTGGCACCAAGATGATCCCCACGTGCATTTGCGTGCAGTGCGCGCATGCCCCTGGACTGTGTGATGACTTCATCACGTGATGACATCATCACACAGCAAAAGCCGGGACCATTGGCCAGTGGGTGGCTGGGGCAGTGCACGGAGGCTGCCTGCGCTCCACATGCCGCCCCGGCCACCTGCCATGCCTGGCTCACAGCTGCTGTGCCTGGCCGGGGGCATGTGGCGGTGGCGACGGCAGTGGCAGCACAGGGCTGGCCAGCTGTAGCAGCCACAGGCCAGGCATGCCAGCTCCATGGTGTGTGCCTCTGCCCTGGCGCCCCCTCTGGCGCCCCCTCCAGCGCCCCAGTGCCTGTGGCATCCGCCTCACTGCCTCAATGGTGGCGCTGGCCCTGGATCTTGGGGCCAAGGTAATCAAAGGACCACCTCCTCCCATATTGTCTAGTCCTCTGCCTTACAAGCCCTGCTCTCTGTGCCTTCAGAGCGAGGCAGGTGGCAATCAGAGACAGGGCTTTTTCAATAGTGGCACTTCACTTTTGGTGATTTTTGGAATGCCTTTTCCCTTGTTCCTGTTCACCCAGGATTTTAATTAAAGAGTTGTTTTTTAAAAAACACTATTTTAGTCTGGAAACTGTTATACTAAGCTATCTGTGGTCTGTTTTTATGATCCATGCTTTTATGCTGGGCTGAGGTTTTTTTAATGCTGGATTTTAATTAATATCTTTTAATGTTTTGTTCTTGGAGAGGAGGCAAAAATGTTCTAAATAAAGAATAAAGAATAAAATTAGGGAGCAATACAATGATATAATAAGAAGACTGCCTTAATTTCAAGAGATATCAACTACTACCTTACTCAATTTATAAAATACCCTCTTGAGCTATTCCATTTAATAGGCCCACCTAGCCTCAACTAGAGCCAGGGCCTTTTGGTACTGGCTCCCACATGGTGCAATGCTCTGTCTGCTGAAATCAGGGCCCGGCAGGACTTACTATCTTTTCGCCGGGCCTGCAAGACAGAGTTTTTCCACCAGGCATATGGCTGAGGCTGGGCCTCCACCAGCCTGGGAAAAAAGGGGGGGTGTATAAAACCCTCCCTGTGAAGGCTGTCCACCATCTTGTCTTAAATGTGTTGTTTTTAAAGAATATGAATTTTTAATTGTATTTTAATTGTATTTTTAATATGTTGTTATCCGCCCTGAGCCCGCTTGCGGGGAGGGCAGAATACAAATTTGAAATAAATAAAAAAATAAATAAAATAATATATTCTGCAGAACAGTTGGAGCGTGGGAGCCTTTGTAACCTCATCAGGGAGGGTACTCCATCGGTCGGAGCCATAACAGAGAACACTCGCATATTAGTAAAGAGTCCAGTAGCACCTTAAAGACTAACCAACTTTATTGTAGCATAATTGTATTATTATTGTAGCATTATTGTAGATGTATCTAATGAAGAGAGATGTGGCTCCTGAAAGCTTATTCTACAATAAAGTTGGTTAGTCTTAAAGGTGCTACTGGACTCTTTAATATTTTGCTACTACAGACGAACACTGCTAACTCCTCTGGATCACTTGCATATTGGCAGCTGTTGAAGAGTGGCACCATTTGCAAATGATGGAGAGCCTGAGGAAATGTGTTTCCAGTGATCTGTCCCAGTTGGGAGGTTGTCTGTCAGATTCAGCACCAACTGGATCGTCAAAGACCACCCCACTCAGACACCCTATTTTAACCATAAGTGCTCCTAGATATACAATGAGGTCATCAACTTTAATGGATAATAACAACAATAACAACAGAGTGGACAGATTAATGCCATGCTCAAAATGGTGAACAAAGTCAGTGTTATTATTATCCTTGCAATTCAGCTGGGGCTGAGAGGAGTGGCTTATCCAAGGCCACCTGCACAGTGCATGGCAATAGTGGGAGTCGAACCAGCATTGTTGTCAAGCAGGCAGGCAAGCCAGCCTGCCTGCCATAACTGTGAATGCATATCTACTGGGGGTGGAACTGGCTTTCTTCCTGTAGTGTAGCTTTCTTCTTTCGCTTTGCAGAGAGGTCTTAACAGTCTGGGAAACGACCTTGGGAACTTAAGCTTTGCAGGACTTTTTGCTGACTTCAACTGACTTGTTTGAACTGGGGGGATGGGACTGGGGGTATAACCTCTCACGGAAGACTTTGCTTCAGCATTCCAGGCAATCACTATGTATCAGTGCACATCTAGGGAGTTTATCTAAATAAAGACCTTTAACTCAGACAACCATGTTTGATGAAGTGGAGCGTCTGAGAGAATCCCCTAGCCAGGCTTGACAATTGTGCTGATTTGCAGTCTAGCCACTTAACCACTACGCTACACTAGCTCTACAACAAGTGCATCTTGTTGTAACAATGATCAGATAATGGTTTTTGAAACTCTGTAAATATGTGCAAACCTGCAGCTTAAGATACAAATCTCCTGGCTCCATGAAGTGGCAATTCAGTAGTTTGATCAATGGGCAGCAAACAGTTCTTACATCTGGAAAGCAAGAGCTATTAACTGGATAAGAACTGAGTCAACAAAGGCAGGCATGTTCAGAGTAGCTTGGCTGGAGGTAACATATTCCAAAGATATTTTCAACAATACCACACATCTTTCATTTTTGGTCCTCCAGTCTACATTGCCAGGCTCTTCTCCACACACCCACATAAATACAAGGACTTTACTCCCTCAGCTTTCAGAGGTCTTCCTGTTAGCTGCATCTTTAGCCATTTTCTTTCCAGTGACATTTAAGCAGCGAGCAACTTTTCACTATGAAGATTTTCATCCTGCTCCTTATTATTGCATTTTTGGTTTTCCAGCTCCAGGCTCAGCTGCAACGTGAAGCAGGTGAGTTGGAGCAGACAAACATGTTCCTTTCTAGTGGGGTCCATCAATGCAAGGAAAGTGGTTCTGTAAGGCCTGTGTTTATATTCCATAGCTCATTATCAGTCAAAGAATGCTAGCAAAGTTTTAAGTTGTCTGTAATTCTTTTTATGATCGACGTTTTTGTGCTGGTTGGGGCTTTTTGAGATGCTGGATTTTAATTAATATCTTTTCATGTTCTATTTTTATTAATTTTTTATTTGATATGCCACCTTGGCAGATTCCTGGTGAAGCAACATAAAAATGTTCTAAATAAAATAAATGCATGCTTATGTACAAGACTACATACTATCTAACTTGTCAGACTTCTATAACTTGTGTACAGGGTTACATAAAGTGTACATTCCTGTTACATCCAATGCTTATACAGCTGAACAGGCGATTAAACCCCTTATACTGGTCTCTCATTTTATTATTAAAATGAATGCATGGTGGCTCTTTCTTAAAAACAGATGCATACATTTTCATTGTATTATGGGATAGACACTGGCGCGAAAACAAAACAAAACAAGAGGTTCATGTTTCATCATTTTTCACAAATCACGAACCACGAATTTTCATGAAATTTACCTGTTTCATTAAATGATTCGTTAGTTTTGTGATTCGTCAAAAACAGGGGCATTTCAATGGTCCCCTTCACCCAGAGAGATGCCAAACTTGCAGGGAGACTTCAGCAGGTTCTCCTCCACCCACCCCCCAGTTTGGCCAAGACAAAGCAAGAGGACCTCAGGAGGAAGCCACACAAATCTGGGCCCCAGAGTCACTGGCCCTGAAACAGGGTTTGGGGAGAGGCCCTAAACCTAAAGTAACAAGGAGCAAGAGTGTGAGCCCTCAAAAGAGCAGAGAAAGAAGAAGAGACAAAGACAAACAAATAAAAAAGGGGGAGGCCTAGCCTAGGCCCCAGAGCCAGACTAAGGCCTGAGAGGGTGGAGAAAAAAGGCACCCTCACCTAAAGACCTTCTCACAGCAAGGCCAAGAGCTGGAAATAAGAGGCTTCTTTCAGTCTCTTTTAAACTAGCAGCAGCCAAAAGCACAATTCCAAATCCATACTATCTCTATCCCAGCTCCAGCAACAGATCATCCCACTTTCCCTGCCTGCTGGATAATGAAACCACAAGGCATGGACCTTTAGCTTTTATAAAAAACGCTGAGATTGAGCAGAACAGGAGGTCTGTGGTTGGCTGACAGACCTGCCTAACAGGGTTTGGAGAGGTGATATTGGTGTGCCTATGGCTACAGAAGGCCCACCTCCTTGGTTGCCTAGGGGATTGACCCCCTGCTCCTGGCTGTACAGGGCAGAATGGAAGCTCTCCAGATAGCTAGGGGAGCTGCCAATCAAGGGTAAGTGGGCTATGATTGGGGTTTCCAATGGCAACAAAAGGTCTGGGCCCATGGATCAGCACCAGCCTGTCTGAAATTGCAAAACGTTCACGAAGCAAACAAAACAGGCCAAAAAAGTCATGAATTTCGTGAAAATCATAAAAACCGTGGCACAACGACACGCTGCTTCGCGACACATGAAACAGCCAATTTTGTGATGAAAATTGCTTCGTATTTCAATTCATGCCCATATCTATTATGGGAACAGGGCTACTGAGAAGGTGAAATTATGGCAATGAAAATGTCTATCAGTGCAATGCATTTTGGAAGCAACATGCTTGTCAGTAAATAACCCTGCAATTTCTGCTGATTGTATCTTCTTGGCAAATAGCAATGGTCTTAGTATTACATTTTTTAAAATATTGCTTTAAATGGTTAATTTTTAGAAACCTATTTGTTATGTGCTGTATATATCTATTGTAAGCTGATTTGGAGCCCTTGATGGAAGAGGGAACGGTGATTTAAAATATTTTAAATTAGTATTGTTTTTGTTTAAAAAAGAAAGAGTGCCAGTACTCATAAAGTTGCACCAATTTCCACCAATTCACTCCTTAAGACTTGGGAGACACCCCCCCCCCCAATGTGCTGTCACTCAGTCCTGATGAGTGCCGTCCTCAAAAAAACCCATGTTAAATAAATAACTAGAAAATCCAGTGCAGTTAATTAAGAGGTTGAATAAGAGTCTACTCATCACTCTTTCTCTTCCTTTTGCAGAACAACGAAAAGTAAGGAGTGCTATTGTGTGTAGATCTGTAGGGGCCCAGTGCCGATCCCACTGCCATCCAAATGAGAGGAACATTGGACAATGTTTGCCAGGCTTGTACTGCTGTCAGGCTGTTCTAGAAGTAACTGAGCCCACCGAGTCAACCTACCGCACTGAGCCACCCAACTCAACTGAGGAATCCAACCCAACAGTGCAAACTGAAGGACAGCAAAATACATCGCTTACTTATCCAGATTAACACCCAGCTCTTCTTACTCTATTTCATTAAACATCAATTTACACCCATCTCACTGTACCATTTGTTGTATTTGCGTCCTCTGAGAGTGGCCCTGAGACACACCACTTGATATCACATGATGCCTCTCTAACAGGGGTGTCGTTCCCTGGTGGGGGAAGGCACAATTCTCAGCAATTGTATAAAAAACGGCATGGTTTTGTCACTACATTTTTTGTGGTAGTTGAAAAGTTAGTCATCTAAAAGGATACCTGTGACTAATACTCTGAACTTATTCATGTGTATAAGGTGAGAAGTGACCTTTACATGTGGATTGCTCAGTTTCCAGGGACAGGGAAAGTATGCAGTATCCAGCTAAATGGTTGCTGGTGACAGTGATCGCAAAGTCTCTTCTTAAACTTCTGTTCTCATCATAAGAGTATGTGGTAAGACTAGGAATCTGGGAATGATAACACTCTACTAGGCCTGCCCAGTTAGAAATTTAATAATCCAAATCTAACCAAATTTATGTCTGGTGCTCAGGAGTGGGTAGAAGCCTTCCAATCCAATCGTTATTTGGCACCAAGATGTATGGAAGATTAGTAAGGGGAGAGAGTGACTGAATATGATCAGATGTGAACATGAGAAGGACACTGTGAACAGGAGGTCACTGTGCCTTGTGTTCGGAATCAGTAGATAATGTAGATGAATTGCCAAGGAAATCTGGTGACCTAATAAAGACTGTCCCAACAAGGCAGGTGAAGCAAGCTCATGTATTATATAGTCACCACCACACATGGGTGTTGTGGAAGAATCATAGAAAGGAACTCCATTTCCCATAGTCCCACCTTACCAATATATTTGCTGCTTCTAAGGGAAGCTATTACATCAAGGGCTGAGTTCTTCCAGCTGCCCAGCCCCATCTCATGGCTGCTCAGACCTGAAAATGAGCTGCTATATACCTGGGGCTGTCTGCGCTAGTGCTTGCCAAGGGAGCCTGTTCCTTCAGGGACTGAGTTCTTCCAGCTGCACAGCGCCACCTCCTAGCTGCTGTATTGTATTGAGATGTTTAGATTGTTTAGTTTGACACTGAGAGATCTCTGTCTTTCGGTGCTACACCTCTGAAGATGCCAGTCACAGCTGCTGGCGAAATGTCAGGAATAGACATGGGCACGAACCAAAAAAATTTAACAACTCTGCGGTTCATGGTTCAGTGCCGATGACGATCCCGAAGTCGCGAACCGCAACAAACATTACCCGTTGCCGAATCGGTTCACGGTTCGCGGTTCATGGTGCTCAGAATGGCCCCCATTGCACTTTGAGAGCCCATATTCACAGGGAGTGTGTAGCAGGCTCTCCTTGAGCCAGCACCCAAGTTTGGTCAAGATTGCAATAGGGATCTTGGAGTTATACCCTCTCCAATCCAAGCCCCCAGGAAACTCCCACAAAAATCCAGGCTCAATTACACTCTCTCTGTCTCTCCCCAAAGGCTAGCAAGTAGCAAGCAGCAGCTCTGTCACACTCCACTGCTAGTTGAAAGTGAAACCCAGCCTGGGAGCCCACGGCTATTTATAAGCTGAGGACTCATTGAGAAATGCAGGAGGTCTGTGTTTGGCCATCAGAGCTGCCTATCAGGGTTTGCAGGGATTCAGATTCAGATTCAGATTACTTTATTACAGCACTTAGCCAGTACATTTACCATAGAAGTTTAAGTGCATTTGCAGGGATGAGATTGGAGTGCCCATGGCTACAGAGCACCCTCCTCCCCCTCCCGCCCCAGGGTGTCTTCTCCCAACTTGTAACTGCTTTGCAGCTCCATGGTTGGAAGGAAGACCTGCCAATCAAGGTAAGCTGGGCTTCCATGCTGGTTTCCAGGGCGACAGAAGGATCGCAGACAGAGTTCAGGCATTCCCCCGGCTCCGTTGCCAGGGGAATTGATTGATGGTGCCTGACTGTCTGTCTTCCCGAACCGTGGCCAAACGCACCAAACCAGGCCTCTTCCGAATGCTGGTTCGTTTGCCGTGGACAATCACGAACCGTCGAATCGCGATCGCACAATCGCCAATTTCGTGGGTTTTTGAAGTTCGTAATGCGGTTCGTGCCCATCTCTAGTCAGGAACTACAATGCCAAGACCATGGCGATACAGCCCGGAAAATCCACAACAACCATCATTCTCCGGCCATGAAAGCCTGCGACAATATGTTTAGATTGTTGTTTGTATGGGAGTTCGTGGAAGCTATATTGAGTCTTGCTTTGCAAGAGAAAAGTGGGACAAAAACATTCAAATAAATAAAATAATAAATGTATATGGGCGATTACTGTATATGTACACAGTCAATACCTTCCCATCAAATTCATAGGGATATAGTTGGATCCTCTACAACATGATTAGTGAGAAATGAGAGGAGAAGGGAGAATATATAAGTACACACAAAAAGCGAGAGATGATTTTAAATATATGTAAAGTTGTTTGTATTGTCTTTTTAATTATTTGTTATCTTGAGGGTCCTAAGAAGTTGAAAAGGTGGAGTACAAATATTTTACACACATCATATCTGTGCTTCTACTTCCACCACGAAAAACACCACAACAGAATGAGTCATCCAGCATTTGTAAAGAGCACATGTTCTAATCCATTGTGGTTTAAAAGAAACCCGTTCAAACATGGTTCAAACCAAGCCAGAGAACATAAGAAATTCTGTTACCCCCTTACTCTGTGCAACAAAAAGGGGCCACTAGAAACAATGCTCCCATTCTATGAACATTAAAGAGAATGTATACAAAATGATCTATAGATGGTATCTAACACCAAAGAAGATTGCGCTAGGAAACACTAACATGTCAGACAAATGTTGGAAATGTAAAAAGCACGAAGGGTCACTATATCACATGTGGTGGACTTGTGAGGTAGCTAAGCAATACTGGGGAGATATAATTGAAATAATTAATGAAATTTTACAAATCCAAATAAATAAGAACCCAGAATTGTTGCTACTGAACTTGGGAATGGAAGGTGTTCCAGTGCAGTACAGAACATTGTTATTTTATATGACCACAACGGCAAGACTTTTGTATGCGCAGAAATGGAAAGTACAAGAAATACCAACTATAGACGATTGGATTTACAAATTGCTGTACATGGCAGAGATGGACAAAATGACAAGAAAACTTAAAGATCTTGATCCAGGACAATTTATTGCTGATTGGGGGAAATTGAAACAATACTTAGGAAAAAAATGGGATGTGAAGGGAGAACTGTGGCTTTTTGAGAATTATTAAAATGTGATGTTGTAAACAGAAGAGATAAGCGACTTTACCATTAAGGGGGAATTTAATTATTACAATCTAAGCTAGTATTATGTTTACATAAATCTTACTTAGAATATAGAATTTAATTAAGGAAGAGTAAAATCGATACATTGGTGGATTAGTGATTTTAATATAGTATATATATAAAGCAATTTGAATATGCTTAGAGTAAGAGATATTACGACATATGTGTTATAGAAGAATATAAGTGAAGTTAAGTTAAGTAATAAGAAGGGTTAAGGGTTGGAAAGCTGTTGGAAGTCGATAAGGAGGGGGGAGGAAAGGGTGGGAGTTAGAGTAAATTAGATATGATGGGAAAGTATGTATTTAACATGAAATATAAACTCACCAATAAAAAATTTTAATAACAAAAAAAAAAGAAACAATGCTCCCATTCAATTATATCTCACTCTCTCCAGAAAGGATCCTCTACTGCCAAAATTGCCTGGCAGATCTGCAGCAGCATCCTCATTTATGGTGCCTGAATGGCATAGCTGGTACCTATGAAATACAGTTCTAGGTGACTGAACAATGACCTCCAGATGGGACTGCACTGGCATGGACATGGTTCTTCTACATCTATATTACTTTTAAGAAGCACAGGCTTAACCCACTCTAGCAGCCTACCACAGAAAATTAGAAAACTTTTGCTTTTAGCTCCAGTTCCCACTGGAGTCTGTCTAAGTACTAGAATTTTGGAAACTGAAATTCTGCAACCCTAGGGTAATTGGTAAGGGAACTCACCAGGCGTAGGTCTTGTTGGTGACATAATGATGTTGCTAGTGATGCACTAACATCACTCCTCATGTTCCCGGAAGTGATCTCACTATGTTGCCAGGGGATGCCAGCAACAGTCTAGTATTTGGGGGAAACTCTACAGTCTAACCATAGAGTTTTCCCCAAATGCTAAAGCATCCCCGGTGTTCCTTGGTGAGAAACTGACATTACTTTGGGCACATGGGAAGTGATCCCTCAGATTTTTCCCACCCATTTCCCTCCCACCAGCCAGCTATGTGATGGCAGGAAAGCACCCGCTGGTGATGGGGCATCCCCCACCAGGGGGTTGGCGGGCCTGGCAACCCTACATCTATAGCCAAAGGGAAAGAGTAATGCAAGCTGTGTCCCTTGAAGTTACTGCATCAGAATAACATGAAGGAAGTTATAGAGAAGTTCTCATTATACTTGAATGTCCCCATGTGAAGATGGAAGTTCTTTGCACTGGAGAATTAATCCTAGGCCTGAGCAGTATCTGTGGCACCCTAAGGTACTAGTGCACTGTTACCTAGTTGTTGATTTCATTTCCAGATCTATTAACATAGTCTTTCCCATATACAAATGGCCCAACCCAAGCATTATTACTTCAGCCTGTCATTTTAATGGTATCTGAAGAAGTCCACTGTGACGCTGAAAGCTCATACCCTACCACAAATGTTGTTAGTCTTATAGGTGCTACTGGACTTTTGCTCTTTTCTACTGCCATTTTAATGGGCTTTTTATTGTGGTAATGTATTTTATCTGTTTTGGTTTTTGTGAAACATGTTGGATGTATTTAGGTATGGAATGAGATAATTGTCCTCGTCATGAGTGGGAGTGGGGGATAATGAATCTCTCTGCTGTGAGTAGCATCTGACTATTGGCTACTGCATTCTGGCAGGCTCCTGCAATCAGGAATTACAGAACTCAGACTGGCCAGGATCTTCTATACACTTGGGGAGGGAAGAGAACTAGAGATGGGCATGAACCATAAAAAAAGAACAGGTCCCTTTAAAGTATCAGCTGGAAAGAGGCAGGGGGGATTCCCCCCTCACCGCCTGCCAGCTGATGGTTTAAAGGGCCCTTCCATTTGCAAGCAGCAGGGCCCTTTAAACTGCCCAAAACCCAACCCCCAGCCCCAGCCCCAGCCCCAGACCCACACTTACCCTGCCCTGAAGGCCCATGGCATCCTCCCCCTCCTCCTGCAAGGGGCGGGAAGGCTGTTTTTAGCCCCTTCTACCACTGTGCAGGCTGCAGGGCGGCAGAGGAGTCCAAAAACGGCCTCCCTGCCCCTCAAATGGCCGCCACCATTTTTGGCTTCCTCTGCTGTGCTGCGGGCCCACGCAGTGGCAGAAGAGGCCAAAAGTGGCCTTCCCACCCCTCGCAGGAGGAGGGGGAGAACACTGCGGGCCTGCAGATCAATGTATGTGCGGGGGGCGGGGAGCGGGGGTGGGGGGGTCTGGGGTTTGACCAGTTTAAAGTGCCCTGTGGCTTGCAAGTGGCAGGTCCCTTTAAACGATCAGCTGGCGGGCAGCAAGTGGGGATCCCCCCCTGCCACCTGCCAGCTGATCGTTTAAAGGGACCTGCTGCTTGCAAGCTGCAGGAAAAAATTATATGGCCGTTCCCTGGGGAAATGGCCATTTAAACTGCCCCTTTACAACCCAAACAAACCAGTAGACCAGTTCATGGAAGTTTGTGGAAAGGAGCTTCCACAAACCACTGGTTCACAAACCATGAACTGGCCTGGTTCATGAGTTTTTTTGGGTTGTAATTCGATTCGTGCCCATCTCTAGAGAGAACTGAAACAGAGCTGTTCTCTTTTTTATTCCAGGGTGTGTTTATGTGTGTGTGAGAGAGCAGCCTTTGTCCTGCATCCATTTGTTCCTGCCAGAATTAGAGGAAGAAGCAAATGCCAAGTAACTGTAATTTCCAAGTTAGGTTAGAAACCTTTCTCTGTTTTCATTTTTCTTTCTTAGAAATTGTACGCTAATCTCTGTAGCCTGTAAACCTTTTTTAAAAAATTGATAATGGAATAAAACATGATTCACATGACCAACAGCACTGTTTGTTGGTCCTCCTGGCATGGGGTGAATTCCAGGAGGTAGTGGCAGCTACCAAAGAGTAAAAAATCCCTCACATGCACAGACTCTTGAGAGAAGAGTAATGGGGGATCCTACTGGGAGGGTGGGATTTCTCATGATAAAAACCTCCAAAATGTCCTATTATTAACAGACTTGCTCATATCCTGCAAACTGGATCTTCAGAATAGAGCAATTTTAACCTCAGTTTAAAGTCATATAGCCATGCTCTTGCTTGCAAGGATAGCTGTCCTAATTCTGCCTGCAATACAACATTAGACACACAACAGGGATATTCAAATTTTCCTAAGATACTGTGCTAAGGGTTGGTTAATATTGCCCCCATAGTCGGAATAATGAGACAGACACAGTAGTTGGAACTAAGGGCCACTTTATTAAACACAACATCAACACTAAAAACTGTGGCAAGGCAAACTGGCGGTACAGGTCAAGCCACGGGGTCCGACCTGGACCTCCACCTTGACCTGCATGGGCAAGCTCCGCTGCCCCGGGCTTGAGCCATTCATAGAATGGCCTGGGCCCAGCCAGCCAAGCAAAGGGTTCCCCCCCATCAAGCTCCTAAAGCCTCAGCCGTACAGCATGAGGGAAGGAATTGCACCTGGGGTTCCCTGGAGGCGGTCTGGACAGGTGGTGGCAGCCATGAAGCATACCCTCCTTCCTGACAGACCCCTTTCCCCACCATTGGGGAATTCTACTTACAGTGTTTTTGCATGGTTTTGCTTTATTAAGCGCTGTTCTAACTTGGGTAGTCCAGGAGAGATCTGCCAGAAACAGAATCTCCAAATAGGAGAAGATCTTGGCTTGCTCAATATTGGACTCATTGATTGATGATTGACACAGGATCCATTTCTTAATCTTGATGAAAACGAAGATCTTAGATTTCAAATAGTTGATCACTAGGGATCCCATTCCCCCAGTGGGGGCAGGGGATCCTCTGCTCCCACCTTTGCCTCCCCACTACTTATCTGGCTGGCGGGGGGAAAGGTGGGAAATGGGCCTCCCAGCCGTGCTCCTGGAGGCTGGCATGACGATGTCACTGATGTCATCACGCCACCCCATGAGCACTGCTGAACATACTACCCCACTTCAGGCCCAAATCAGCCTGCATTGAAGCACAAGTGCACTCCCGGCCTTTGCACAGAGGTTGGCTGGTTTGTCCAATGTACAAAGCAGATGGACATTAATGGCACATGAGGGTATAAATCACTTTGGAGGATGAGCAGCTCTAAGAACCCGAGATATAGTATAGTTGTCACCATTGTATCCTGTAATCGTATTTCCTGGGTAGATATGAGGGCAGAGTTGGCATCTGGGTCTGTTGCAGGGTCTGATACCTGTGTTGGTGACTCTGATAGCCGATTCATGGTTGTTAGTGCTCTGTACATTGGACAAACCAGCCAACCTCTGCGCAAAAGAATAAATGGACACAAATCTGACATTAAAAATGGCAACATCCAGAAACCAGTGGGAGAACACTTCAATCTACCAGGATATTTCATCAAGGACTTAAAGGTCACTGTAGTTCAACAGAAACCTTTCAAAAACAAAACCAACAGGAAGCTTCTGAATTGGAATTCATATGTAATTTTGACTCAGTCAGACTTGGGTTGAATAGAGACTATGAATGGTTATCTCATTATCAGAAGTAACTGATTTCATTATCAGAAGTAAATTGATCCCATTATCAAAAGCAAACTGATTGCATCTACTCCCCCCTCCCCTCACCACCTATATATATCTGGCAAGTTTATTCATACCCTCCATGCATCTGATGAAGAGAACTGTGGTTCTCACATGCTTATGCTACAGTAAAGTTGGTTAGTCATGCTACTGGACTCTTTACTATTTCATTTCTCTGGAGACAAAGAGTAAAACTAGAGAGTAACTGAATGTTAAGATTTAGAATCCTTGCATTTATAAAGACTGCTACAGCAAAGAGCCAAGTCATTTCAGACAGCTAAGATTACTGTGTCCTACGAAAGCAATTGTTACCATGCAAAGAACCCTGATTAAAGCTCATATCCAAACAGTTTCTGGGCATGGCACTTCACATGTTTACTGAATGCTCATTGGGGTAATAATGTATGCTCTCCAGCTGTAGTATTATTTGCTGATAACTAGGCAAACACCACAATTGCCACAGTGTTCCTGGTATTAGATGGTGGCATACCAGGCCTAACTCCAGTGCCCCAGAGGGACTGAGTATACTCTTCAAGGCAGACTCAAACTTGTTCAATTGTCAAGGATTTTCCTCCATATTTTAGAAGGATCCATTGGAGTCAACATAATTCTATGGTGCAGCACTTACAGTAAAATTCTAAGCAAAGTTACTCCAGTCTAAGACCATTGAAGTCAATAGGCTTAGACTGGAGTACTCTGCTTAGGATTTCAATGTTAGTAAATGAAGACTGTCTTGAGCAATTTCTCTAGTTACTTTCCTAAGCATGGATACTTTCAAAAGAATTCAGATAGTACTTTTCTATGTTGTCTATGTTGTCTTTCTTTTTTTCAAACAAGTAATTTTATTTTAAAATTTTTATTCCTTCACTCAAGCTGTCCAAGTAAAAGTATTAAAAATACTTACTAAAAGATAATAAAATCACCATTAAATATCACATATCAACAGCTTCATAAAACATTTTATTGACCAGCAGTAGCATCATAGAATACAATTAACCTGAAAATGCTTCCCAAAAAGAAAAAAACATCTGTCTTGCATACCCTGCAGAAACCTGCCAGTGAGGGAGCCCTCTACATATCCTCCACTAGTTAGTTCCATAAGATGGGTACTTTAACAGGGAAAGTACAAGACTTTTAACAAGGACGTTCGCACCTGGTAAATGGAGAGCACTGGTTATGCAAGCTCAAACAGGAAGGAGTCATTCAGATATTTTAGGTCTTGAGTTAATCAGAACATTAAAGGTAAGAAACATCGTCTTGAATTTAGCCTGGATAACAAAAGGCAGCCAGTTAAGGCATTTTGCTGCCTCAGGGCAAAACTAGTCCAAGATCCCCTTCTGATTTTTCAGGGAATCTTGACATGCAAGTCATCGTTTGTGCATACTCAGAATTCTTGCATAAAATATTGGAGGTGTAGGAGAACGTACAGCACAGATAATACTGGAAAGCATCTCTTGCCCTAAATTCTACTTTCTGCATATTATGTGAAAAGTTGTACTGAAGTACTGAGGATCACTCCTCAGATTTTCTTATAAATTAGCATATTTACTAGATACACTGATTTACCCAAAATGCTGGATTTTAGGTGTCAAATTGATTACTGTTAGTCTCATTTGCTAGGCTGAGAATTAAGAATTACAGATTCTTATTGTGCTGGTGATTTCTGCACCTGCGAATGAGTCCCCTCAAGTCTAACGCTACAGACAACATTTCAAATAATTAAATATCTCCTTGTGCAATGACTAGCATCCAAACTTCCATTCTGAAAACCTGAGGAGGACACATACCTTTCAGGAAGGGGGAGCAATTTCTGCTAATTCCAACCTCCCACCACAGTCCCTTTATATTATGTGCTATTCCTGAGGATCCATTAGCACCCAGGAACAAAATATTGGGGGTCAGTGGTGTAATGTGGGGGGGCAAGAGGGGCGGTCACCCCAGGCACATAATTTTTTGGGGGGGAGTGCCGCAAGGCGCTGCCCTAAGAACAGCCTGCGCTCCACAAGAGGGCACCCACGGCACACTGGCTGCCTGCCACTCTGACAGGGTGGCCGGCTCGCTGGGTGCTGAGCTGGCCATCCTGAAGCTAAGAAGCTTGCCGAGTAGGCAGCAGTGGCACAGGCAGCTGCTATGGAGGGCTGCTTGATGGGGGCAGGGAGGTGAGCAGCCCCAAATTGCAGGAGAACTCCTGTGTGATGACATCAATTCCAGTGATGTCATCACGCTGTCCTGGGAGTGCACGAGTGTGTGGAGCCCAGGAATTGCCCTGGGCACTCCAAACCCATGCCACGCCACTGTTTGGGGGGGGGTGGTGGAATCAGTTGAACCCACCCTAAATTGTCCATCCTTCAAGCTATCCAGAAAACACACCTATACTTACAGCTGAAGAAGTTGCTTCTGTTGGCAGATCATCTACACAACAATAGTTATGTGAACTGATTACAAAAAGTTTTATTTAGGATTTAATGTACTTGATAGTAAAGCAGAGAGAGAGACTTCTAGCTATCTGGCTGGCTGAAAGTGAGAGATTTTAGCTTCCAAGAAGAATATAGCCCTTGAGAGTACCAATCTGGAGATAAGATGTGACAAGGAAAAGATATTCATTAAAAGGAAAACTGCTATCCTCATGTTCCTATTTAACCAGACCCTACTGCCCCCTGCATTTTTGTGTATTTTTGTATACTAGATATTGCTGTCACCAACAGCTTCCTTAGAGTCAGATGATTCCAGCCCAGCTGTCTCATTACCCCATGGAAATGGAGCGTGTATCCAAGGCCCAACAGGAATTTGAACTCAAGTCTGCCAAGCCCTAGTCTAAAAGTCTGATCATTACCTTATATCAGCTCAAGTTCCCATGATTAGCTTTATAAGAGGTTCCTCAACGCAAATGATTAGAAAACAGCAGAGAAGTTTCTCTACCAGCCTGCCTGGTTCTACTAACATTCCCTTGCAACCAACCATTGTAAGGAAGTGTGATGCAGTGATGAGTCTTGTGTTGTGCATTTCTTTTGTTATTAATTACAGTATTTTCAAAAATGGGGTGTTTTGTAATTATAGTAATTAATATGAAAATAAAACAAATTCCTTACCTAAACAGACTATAATGAAAGAAACACATGATCTTCCTTTGTTTTGTTCAGCAGCTCCTATTATGGCAGGAGGGAGTTTTTGTTTCTCTGTCTCTGCTGTGTTTTTCTCAAAAGAGCATACAGAGCTATGTTTCTTGGGGGTGGGCTCTGGGTCTTCTTGGTAGATTGCAGACTGTAGCCACTAAGATTACATATATGTGTAAGGTACTCCAATCCTGAAGCATATGTGGTGGAACTTTGAATCCGATTGTTATTGGTAGTGGTAGTGGTGGTAGCATGCCTTTCTTACTGAGGTCCAAGGTGGATAACACAGTGCAAGTGAAAATACAATATAATCACTGAGCAGAGTACAACAGTTCGGACATTGCGTGAAAAAGATACATTATGATATGGTAACAGAAAATTTGAAAAACAAAGCCAAGTACAGAGATGAAATCTTTCTGAAATAAGTCATAAATAATGTACATGGCATGTTTAGCAATGTGGAAAACTCTCTAATAGGTACGTACATGTCTTCATCAGCAGACAGTACCCAACAGAGTAGCTTATAGTTCCCGCCCCTACCAATGTATCTTCTGAGCTGCTTCTTGAGACTCAGTCCTATAATCTGGGTAGAAAGCCTTCCTGAATAACACAGCTTTGTATAGCTTGCAGAAGGCCAAGAGAGTAGGAGCTTTCCTGATCTCCTCAGGCCCCTCCTGCCATCTGATATTAGTCCATACAATAGCACGAACTCTCAAATATTTGATCAGTTAGCAGCAAATAGTCTTTACAGCTGGGAAGCAGGGATGATTATCTGGGTGAGAACTGAGTCAATATAGGATGCCATCTTCATGTTCTAAGCATGTTTTCAGTAACATCACAGACCCATCTCTGTTGCTCAGCTACTCTAGTTTACCTGGCTATTTTCTGCACAAGTCTGCATAAATACAGAGATCCTGCCACCTAAGCTTTCAGATACTCCTGCTACCCATACATTTTCCTTTTTTTTTTTTTTGGTATGCATCTTTCCACCATGAATATCTTTGTCCCACTCTTTGCTTTTGCTTTCTTGGTCCAAGTCCAAGCTCAGCCACAAGGGGAAAGAGGTGAATTAAAGCTGACTAACATGTTCTGTCTCTAGTAATTTCCTTACATGCAATGTAAGTGGAGAGGACTACATCATTACTCTGTGACCATAACATCTTTATGATTATTGTTACTTATGGTAATTGCTGGATGATTATAGGCCCAGCTAATGAGGGAAAACCCCTACCAGAAATATCGCAGAATTATACAACACTACTAGAATTTTGACAAAATATTGAATATTTTTATCTATGTTTAAAGGTGCAAAGTGCTAAAAGTGCCGAAAACTGTAATAAATACAATGAATAGAATAAATATCCATAACAATAAATACAATAAATACAATGGTTATATGATTTACATCCGATGTCCTACCTATCTAGAATTTATAATACATTCGCACATAATAATAGTAAATATCATAGTAAACAGTCCAACTGGTGGAGAAGAAGTCCAGCAGGTAGATAACAGGTAAATACTGCAATCTTCAAAATTATTTTGCTAATCACGTTCCTCAGTTCTTTCTTCTAGATATGGATGTCCTCTCAGAAATATGACTACCCAGAAGTATAGGCTGTGGATGGGAAGATCATGTCAGTGATGAATTGCTGAAATGAGCCTTAAGGCTCATTCTGGGTAGTCATAGTAATAGTGTTGTATAATTCTACGATACTTCCAGTAGGGTTTTTCCCTCATTAGTTGGTTCTATATTGGTCGCAGAGTTAACCCGCTTTTTTTCCTTAGCTTCAGATGGTTATAGGCTTCAAACCAATTTTGAGCGTCCAATTGAAGTTAATACAAGCCTGAAGTAAAAGCAAGCTAACTCTAAAGGGTTCTCTACAAAAAAGAATTCGCTAAAATTGCCAAATTACCATTTTTGATAACATTGTGGGGCCTCTTAACATAGCTTAGGGACTCAGCCTGTCTTAATCTGGCCCTGTAAATGGAGTGGGCAGGTTAATAACAAATTCTACCAGTTCATTACTTCTGTCCAGTCATATACAAGCTCATCTCCAACCCCTCCAAAGTTTGGGCCTGGTTTGTAAAAGGCATACCTTGCTTCTTGCCCATTAGTGTTACAAGTAGACATGGGCATGAACGGGAAAAACCCCCAAACAAGCTGTTTGTTGTTCGTTGCCATCCACAATGAACAATGAACAGTAACAAACATGACCCTGTTCACAAACATGTTCATTGTTCATTGTTCGTGGCCTTTTAAAGATCTCTTTAAACTATCAGCTGTTAGGTGGCAGGGGGAATTCCCCCCTGCTGCCTGCCAGCTGATAGTTTAAAGGGCCCTTTCCTGCCACGTGCAAGGGGCAGGGCCCTTTGAACACCCCACAAACTGACCTTTGCAGGGGACATATCCTCACTGTCCTCCAAAGACCCCCCAAGTTTCAGAGAGATTGCACCCCGGGAAAGGCATGATGCATGGGTCTCCTCCTTTGTTGTCATTTTCTCTTCACAGTGGCAAAAATGGGACTCTCTGCTGGAAGCTACTTTGAGGGGTTACAAACTGACCTTCCCAATGTCCAATACCCACCAAATGTGCAGGGGACATAGTCCTCACTGTCCTCCGAAGACCCCCCCCCCCTCCAAGTTTCAGAGAGATTGCACCCTGGGAAAGGCATTATCCCTTTGCTGTCATTTTCTCTTCACAGTGGCAAAAACGGGACTGCCTGTTTGAAGGCAGCTACTTTAAGGGGTGACAAACTGACCTTCCCAACGTCAAATACCCACCAAATTTGCAGGGGACATAGTCCTCACTGTTCTCCAAAGGACCCCCCCCCCAAGTTTCAGAAAGAGGGCACCACGGGAAAGGCTTTGTATTTTCAGATCTCCATCTTTCCACCGAGTAAACTAAGGATCTTTGAAAGAGACGCTAAAGAGGAAAGGAAAAAGAAAAAAGAAAAAAGACACTTACTTTGAGAACTTGCAAGAATCCTTGGTTACTTACCTTTTTGTGGTCCCAGAGGTACTACCCTGATTCCTATTGAAAATACAGGAGGGGAGTGTTCCATTGGTTATCGACTATGTCTTGTGTATGAATTGTATGCATTTAATGGAATGTATTTGTTGAAAGTGTATAAATCTAATGAACTGTTTTTTTCTGTAAAGAAAGTAATTGTGCGAGCACTGGTCACTTTAATAGATATTGGAAGTATTAGATTTGTTATTTCCCAGGTGGGTTTTCCCACTCTCGTGTAGCGCATGTCTAGTTACAAGCACAAAAAGGCATATTTTTATCGGTGAAATATTGGAAGATACGGCAGTAGCTGGGTGAAATAAGGTATCACATTTTTCAGGTACAACTAAGCTTTGTATTCTGCAATGAAGTGATATCCCTGCTACAGAAGGTAATTAAGATCTGAGGGAACACATGTAGACTTCGTACTACACAAGAGACAAATATGCATTTCTTCTTAATGGGCACTGAGAGAAACAAACAATGGGAGAAAAGCAACTAAAAAAAATCCTATCCTTTCTTTCCAGTGTGCTCCCAAATCCCAGTTCCAAAATTATTATTAGTCTCAATATTCTGTTTAAAGCTTGGCTCAGTTCAGTGCATGTACTGGGTTGAATCCATCCAGCTGTCCTTCTCAGTCTCACCCAATTTCCCTCTCTACTATAGCCCCTGTCACACATAGTTTTTGTCTATGTAGGTCCTAAAGTTTCCAGCACAGTTTTGGTGGTGAGAGGGGACCCCTTCTCCAGTTTTTATGAGCTCACTTTTTACAAGCCGGAAGCTGGTTCTAACCAATCAATTTTGTGGTCACCTTTCATAATTTATAGGGTGGTTTCTTGTGTGTCCTGGTTGCTTTTACTACCTCATGGCATAGTGCAGAACTAAGACTACTGGTGAATGAGGACAGGAAAAGGCTGATGACCCGAAGCCCCTTCTCCCATAAGATGCATCAGTCCTGGACAAGAAGGTTCTCAGTGGAACCAACAACATGGGAAGCTGCTGTCTACAGAAGCCTCAAGAAGTCAAAACTCAAAATGAATCAGAGCCATAATGCTAGAGTGGTCAGAGTTTCAGATTAGGATCTGTGAGACACACATTAAAATCTCCATGCTTCCATGAAAGAGTGCTGGGTGACCTTGGGCCAGTCACACACTTTCACCCTCATCTATCTCACAGAATTGTTACAAGGATAAAATGGAGAAGGGAAGACGACAGTAAGCCCCTTTGGGTCCTCATTGAGAAGAAACGTGGGGTATAAATGAAGTAAGTAAATAAATAAATGAAGGCTATGCTTGCAGCAGACTGAACTATTATTCTCAGAATTTTAAAGTAGTGTTGGAGATATCCTTTCAGTAAGCTGCCACAAGGTGAATCTGAAGAGAGGTCTATGCAGCACCTAAGAATGCTATTTCAATTAGGAATGCCTAGGGATAGACCCAGGCAAGGAATGGTCTATTTGTCTTATGTTCCATTATTTCTGCAGAGCAAGCTATACAGAGGTCCCATATTATGCGTACGTGTTTGAAGAGCCACTGCCGACACCTCTGCCTTTCGAATGAGACTCTCATTGGACAGTGTTTGCCAGGCATTTTTTGCTGCAAGGTTCATCTAGAAACAGCTGCCCAAACAAAGCTAACCCTCCTAACAGCACCATTTGGAGGGCAGCAGCCTGTGGTTTAAAAGCAAAAGTCATTGTGCTCACCACCCAAATTCATTTGCACCAAACTCTTCTCCCACTCTTTCCCTCTTTTCATTAAAAATCCATTTTAAACCCAACTCACTGTATAGTCTATTCTGTCTTGCTTCTCTGATAGTTGCCATGGGGCAGTCTGGAAAAAGGATTGCACTCCTCTCACTGGACCACCAAAGATTTCAAGGGAGGGCAAGGCTTAAAACTGCTGTCAAGTTGAGCTGCTGCGCCCGGCCAGGGGCGTGTGGCAGCAGCGGCGCAGGGCTGGCCCGCTGCAGCAGCTGCGGGCCAGGCACGCCAGCTCTGCGGCACGCACCTCCACCCCTGGCACCCCCTCCAGCGCCCCCTCCAATGCCCCAGCGCCCGCGGTGCCCACCTCACCACCTCAATAGTGGCACTGGCCCTGCCAGTACATAACAGTTCATATCATATAAGATATCATTTTGAGTGTGCTTCCAGTGACCAGCATTATCATGAATCTTCAGCCTCCATTTTGTTGCCACTGATCTCTTCTCTTGGAGGCTGTGTGATCAACCCACCTTTTATAACAACATTCATGATCAGTCAAAGGTCCCAGCCTTCCTATATTGCCATAGTTACTGCTATTGATGAGGTGGAATTGTGGGCTTTAGAAGAAAAAATCTACTTCATAAGATGATCGTGGAATGAATTTTGTAACTCTATAAATGTTTATATCTTTATCACTTTCTCATTTAAGAGGCAAAGTGGTGACTCCACAAGTCACCACTGAAACCAAAGTCCCTGAGGTCTACACCAGCGGGTGGATATGAAGATGGACTCTTATTTATTTTCTTATCTCTGTATTTGTTTGGGCTCTTCTATGCCTAATACAGCAATGTACTTTGCTTCCACTCTTATCCTTACTGTCATAAAAAACTACTAAAATAGACACTTTTTTCTCCTTTCCTTTTCTTAAACTCAATAATAATTCAAACATTTGATAAATTAGCAGGAAATAATTCTTCCATCCGGATGCCAAGGGAGTGTAAGTGTATAAGAAAGTAAGCAAATATAGAAGAAAAAGTACAAAAAGGGGCCACCCCGGATGTGAGCTATTCCACGGTTGTTTGCCTCAGTATCATAAATACATCCTTGACAGCATCTCTGTTGGTTTCTTACTAATTATTTACCACACAGTTCTGTATAAATACAGAGACTTCGCTGCTTCATCCTTCAGAACTCTTCCTGTTATTCTAATCGTTAGCCATTTTCTTTTCGGTGACCTTCAGCTACCAGACACTTTTCTATCATGAAGACCTTTGTCCTGCTTTTTGCTGTTGCTTTCTTGGTTTTCCAGGTCAGAGCCAAGCCATCTCTAGCTTCTGGCCTTGGACTTCAGGCTGAAGCAGATGCTAAAGAGCAGCAGGGTGAGTTAAAGCTTTAATGGAGTCCTTCTACACAACGTATATGATTGTGTGATGGAAGGTTGTGAGACAAGGCTGTGGCTAAATGGGAGATCATGTGCTCATATACCAAAGGTTTCAGGTTCGGTCCCTAGGGTCACCACTTAAAAGGCAACCAGCCAGAGTAATTAATAAGGCAGTTTCATATAGGCATACAAGGGCTGTATCTTCTGTTTATTTGTTTGGTTATTATTTTATTTATTTGTACCCGAATTTCCTCCATGAAGGGACCAAAAGCAGCCAAAACAGAAGAAGACAAAGTTAAACACATAAGCCATTAAACAACAAAACAGTAGCACAGCAGCAGACTTGTTTGGGTGGGCCTGGATTGATATGCTGCCTGCTTTGAAGGTCTGGGTTGTTGTGAGCCAATAGGCCCTTTGGCTCTTTCCCTTCAAGTCACACCCAGGGGCTCATGTCTCTGGCCACATGCCAGCTTCATAGGTACCTGAACAGGAAAGGAAAAAAATCTCAGCAAGATGGTACAGCTAGTCAAGGTATTCCTCTACTGTCTACCTCTCTGCCAAAGAGCCTCTGGCCATGCCGAGGTGGCAAACTCTAATTTGCAAAGAATACTTAAATTAGACTAAAAATTCAGAAGTTCTCTCCATTCTGGCCCATCCAGGATCATCCATAACTGAAACTAACCCAGGAAGTGGAAAAATATATCTATATATTAAGGCATGAGATTCAACAGAATTATCATATCATATCATCCTCAATACATGTGCAAATATACAACAAGTGCATTCCTAGTATTCATAATACATCCAAAAGTTCAAAGTCTCTCAGTGCATTCATAATATTCATAATACATCCAAAAGTCCAAAGTCTCTTAGTCTAATTCAAACAAGGGACTCAGTGCTCTATTCCAATGCTTTTTTAGGAACAAGGTGGACACTCCAGATGTAAACAAAATGGTAAGTTTGTAACCAATATTTTTTTTTTCTTTTCAGGTATCACTCAGGATGTAACATCAAGGATCCAACAGAGAACAGCCCAAACTGCGACCGGCTAAACAGCAAATTTCATCATCAAGACTTCCTCAGGGGCTGTGGGATCGCCTGAATGAGTACAAATGTTTCTTAAGACCCAGAGAATGACATGGATGCTATGCATAGCATAGTCTTGATGATGAAATCTGCCATTTAGCCGGTCGCAGTTTGGGCCACCCAAGCCTGTGGTCTCTGTCCTTGCCCTGCAAAACATCCATTGGGGGGAGTAAGGGGGCGACCAGATCTTCTGAGCAGGGATCAGTAGGAGGGTCACCTTGCCCTGAGGGTGACGCTGGTGGGAGCGGAGGGACAGCTCGGTTGTGATCACACAGCCAATTGTACCGTATAGGGATACAGTTGGTTGCACAGCATGGTGGCTCCCCTATCAATGGGACTGACTGGACCCCTTTGAGCCGGGGGGGAATGTGCCCTGGGCCGCGACTCCTGTCCTTTCTACAAAGGCAGGAAGGTGGGCGGTGGCAGCTGCTGCCACTGCCCTATTTCTTCCTGTCCCTCTCTGGGACCACTCCGACTGCTCCCAACTACCTCTCACTTGGGAGCTTTCCAGTTTCCCGGTCCATACCTCTCCCTCCTAGGTACTGCCACTAGTCCCCCACCACTTGCACCACCCCGTCCCCTCCTTTCCGTGATGGCAGGGAGGTGGGTGATCCCGGCAGCTGATGATTCGAGGTCTTCCCGTCCCCCTCGCAGGATCTTCCAGGTGCAGCTTGTTGCTGCGCCCAAAACGCCTTGGTCCCCCTCTCCCACCCTGACCACTTCATGTTCTCTTTCCTCCTCTCCCTCTCATGTACAGCCATGAGTCCCTTCCCCAACACTTGCACCTCCCTGCCCCCTCATTTCCATGATGGCAGGGAGGTGGGTGATGCCTGCAGCCACTGAATCGGGATCTTCCCGTACCCCTCGCAGGAACTTCCAGGTGCAGCTCATCACCGCATCTGGAACCCCTGGGTTCTCCTCTCCCTGACCACCCGGTGGCTGCAGTCATGAACCACCTTGCTGCACAAGCGGAGGCTTTGTCCACCTCCGACCCAGAGACGTGGTAGGTGGGCACATGGGGGGTACCACCGGCAAGTGGCCAGACCCCTTGCTTCCTGAGTGAAGACAGCACAACAACACCTCCCTGAGCCTGCCAGGCCTGGCGGCCGCAATCTTCACCTTGCTGCACAAGCAGATGTTTTGTCTGCCTCCAACCTGGAGGCCTGGTGGACAGGCACATGGGGGGTGCCACAGGCAAATGGCCAGCCCCCCCTGCCTCCCCGAGCCCACCAGGCCCAGCGGCCGCAGTCTTCACTCACCTTACTGTACAAGCAGATGCTTTGTCTGCCTCTGACCCTGAGGCCTGGTGGGCGGGCACATGGGGGGTGTCGCCCATGAGTGTTCAGACCCCCCCTCTCCTTGAGGGGAGGTGGCATGCCAATGACTCTCCAAGCCCACCAGGCCCGGCAGGCACAGTTTTTACCCACCTTGCTGCATAAGTGGATGCTTTGTCCACCTCCGACCCAGAGGCCTGGTGGGTGGGCAAATGGGGGGTGCCACCTGTGAGCGGCCAGACCCCCCATCCCCTGAGGGGAGGCAACACACCAACGCCTCCCCAAGCCCACCAGGCCCGGCAGCCGCAGTCTTCACCCACCTTGCTGCGTAAGTGGATAATTTTCCTCCCACCCACAGGCCTGGAAGGCGGGCACATGGGGGGTGCCGCTGGTGAGTGGCCAGATCCCCTGTCCCTGAGAGGGGGGGCAGCACACCTTCAGGACCACCGCATGGGGCACAAGTGAACTGGGGAGGGTGGCTCCATTTCTGTTGATTGGAAGTTTCATGGGGGCGTCAAATTTGGGAATGTATAACTCCGAGATCCATACTGCAATCTTGACCAAACTTGGGTGGTGGCTGGAGAAGAGCCTGCTGCACATTCCCTGTGAACAAGGGCTCTCTAAGTGCTAAGGAAGCCACTCTGGCACTGACGAACTCCCAACACCGAACACGTTCGATAACGGGACATGTTCGGTCCCGTTCATCTGTTAGTGTTCATCATCGGGAACAAACACCGAACAGCCTGTTTGGGTTCTTTTTGCTGTTGTGCCCATGTCTACTCTAGAACTCTCTCACTAGAGAGACTTTCCTGCCCTTTCTGTTCCCATCTTCTGTCAGTAGGTGAAGACTTTTTTTTGTTTTTCTCTGACATTTTCTCAGCAATCCTTCCTTCCTAGCCTACATTTTAATTACTGTATTATGTGCTTTTAATGTTGTTTTAGTTTGGTTTTAATTGTTTTTATTATATGTTTTAATAATGTTTTATTTAAATGTTAGCCTCTTTGATTAGCACTGATTGAGCAGAAAAGTGGTTATTAATTTTATAAATATGTGTATGTGTGTTTGAGTGTGTGTCTTCTATCTCTAATAAACATTTCTCAAGTCACTTCCTACACTGCCCCTTTCCCTGTCACTGTCCCTGGAAAATGGAAACTTAAACAACATGTGGAAATAGAAACTTAAAACAGAGAGCATGGAAAACATCAGAGCACTACCAAAAATACCATTCAGATGTGGCCTGTTTGGTTCGTTACCAAAAGTAGGGGTGGGGGTAACATCATTCCATTTAGTTACCCTTCTGAGAGTAATCCAACAGAGTGTGCTTGTATTGGACTATGATTGATTGGTTACATTCTGAACATTCTTACCTAAATGTACTACCCTCTTTTTCCAGCATATCCCACACAAACATTCACAAAGTATGCAGTTCTTTAGGTATTTCCGTATTGTCAATATTCATTTTAAACTTGTCTCAGTTTGTTGCATGTGTGACTTTGCATGGTGTTTTGATTGTAGTGTGGGTTCCTTTTATTTCCTCATGGCATACTACAGGACTAAGGCTACTGGTGGTCAGTGAGGGCAGTTGATGGTCAATGACTCCACAAGGCCACACAAGAGGGCCTCAGCAAAACCAGAAACAACAACAACAACATTAGTTATAATACCGCCCTTCAGGACAACTTAACTTGCACTCAAAGCGTTTTACAAAGTATGCTATTATTATCCCCACAACAATCACCCTGTGAGGTGGGTGGAGCTGAGAGAGCTCCAGAGAGCTGTGACTGACCTAAGGTCAACCAATTGGCTTCAAGTGGAGGAGTGGAGAAACAAACCCGGTTCTCCAGATTAGAGTCCCACCACTCTTAACCACTACACCAACCAGACAAGGTGACATCTATGCAAGTTTCAAGAAATTACTACTCCAATTCTAAAGAGACTCACTCCAGTCTAAATCCAGAGATTTCAATGGGTTTATATTGCAGTAGTTCTACACAGGTTTGGACAGCAAGTAAATGAAGTAGCCCAACACTTACATTTAAGGCTATCCAAGGGAGTGGGTGTTAGCACTCATGAACCATATGAACTGAGTAAAGTGAGGGTGGCAAATTTCTCTAAGTGGGTTGACCTTGTACAAATCTAAGGAGAGTATACTCTATGCAGCTCCTATGATCGCTGTTGAAATTATTTCTGAACATGCCTGAGGATGAAACTTTCTAAGGAAAGACTATTTCTCATTTTTTCTTATTTATCTAGAGCCCATTGAATCAAGAAGTCCTATTGTGTGCAAATCTGTTGGGGGCAACTGCCGACCCTGCTGCCATCCGAATGAGAAGTCTGTTGGACAGTGTTTGCCTGGTCTTCTCTGCTGTCAAGCTTACTAGTAACAATCCTTTTTAAGGGAACAAATCAAGATCAGCAGCCTGTGACTTCAGAGCAAAGACATCACCTGTTTAACCAGATGAATTGATATCAAGCTTTCCTCATGCTCATTGCAATAAAAAATCACTTTTGCGCCCATCACATCGCATGTTTTTGTTGTGCTTTATTTCTCTGACAGTTCTCAGGAGGCATCTCACTCAGTTACGTACCTAAATAGATGGTGTTGGTGGTAGTTCATTGAAGAGATTCTTTTAACTCTCATTCTGATCTAGTAGGTGTCTGTGGTAGGAGCTGGGGATGGTAACACTCTTGCAGGGGAGCAGGCAGCCACCCTGACCTTCAACATTTAAACTTTTAGAGACATTTTTTATGAGAGATTTTTCAATTGTAGGAAAATCAGCTAGGAAAATCCTTTGCTCAGTAGGCAATTTTACTCATCTTCTAGTAACACTTCTGCATCAACTCCTCTATATTAACCATACCCCACCCATTTGTTCTGCTCAGCAAGACCAGAGCTCACTGCATTCACATTGTTGCTTTATAAAGGGTCTCTACATGCACCCTCTGAGATCTAACACCCAAAGTGGTGTTTGTCCATATTTTTCTCCTTTAATGATAAGTGTTTGTGATACATTTGCTTCCTGCTGTTTCCTCTGCTGCTTTCTATTGAGTATTATTCCAAAGTACACCATGCTCAAGAAGACCTCTTGGTTTGCAACTTGTCTGAAGGTTTGCTGTGTAAAACAGGGATATGCTCCACCCTCAGTCTATGCTGCCTCCACCTTCTTGGCTTCCTACATTCTGGACAGGGTATCTTCAAAAATACCCACCTCCTTGCTATGTGCAATTATTACTTATTTACTTCATTTATATCCACCCACATCACTAATGGCAGCTTCAGAAGGGCTGTTTCAGTCATGGAATAAGCATTAAAAAGGAGAGTTAAATGGCTTGTCTCATGGGCACCCTTCCCTTAATCTTCAAAGCAGCCTTCTCAATCTGCTAATTAACTTTTAAAAAAACAGATAAGCCCCTATTCATAGACCTTCGGCATCTCTTCGAGTTTGGCCTTAATGGTAATTCATAAAGAACAAATGCGCCAACACAGTCAGGTGATCTCCAAGATGAAACTTCAAGGAACTCTGAGATGCAGGTTTTGTTTATTGGGTGGATTGGTACATATTATTTTTTAGGCTGCACACAGCATTTCAAGATTCTTCCACAATCATTGTATTTTTCTTCAAACAATTTGCCTGAGCTACATTCCATGCCACATGGCCAGCAATATCCCTTGTTGGAATTGCAAGGTGTAGGACGTCCAATGGAACTGGCGTCTGTCCATTCCCTGTTGAGAAAGAAAAGAAAACACATTATCTCTTTTTCATTCTAAAAAGTTCGACAAAACCTAACTTGACAATATTTTAAAAATATACATTCCTTAATTAGTTTGGAAGACCATCTAGTTGAGCTTTCTATGTCCAATTAGAAGTTTACAAAAAGGAAATGAAAGTTAACTTCTGGCTGTCCTCACCTGAGATCCAGTTTCTCTGGCTCTAGACTCACCTTTGTCACTCCTGTTGGTTTGTCACTTCTGTTCCTGCCAGCTTTTCTGCTGCCAACACCATTCCCCCAGTTTCCCCAGCCAACATGAGGCCTCAGCAGCTGGCAGAAGGCCCCTGTGTTCTTTACTGGCTCCTCACCTGGGACAGAAGATTCTGCTGGCCTTCAGGAAGCCCCCTTCTTCTCTGCCAGCTTCCAACCTGGCTACAAAGCCTCCACAAACCCCTTTGACCTCACCAGTGGGTCAGGCTTGACTGAGACCCACAGATGGACAGCTGAGAATAGGGTTGCCAGCACTGTCACTACCAGCCTGGTGCAGAGCCGGTGGGGCAGGTTTTGCAGAGCAGCTGTTGACTTGCGGGCAAGGATGGGCAATAATGAGGCTACCATCATGGCCTAAGGAAGTAAAGGCAGTGAGAGATGTAGACCTGTCCCTTGCAGAAAGAGTGCCTGGCCCACTCCTGCAGCCCAGTGGCCAGAGATCACCCATATAGTAGGCATGGATGGAAGCAAAGGGGAAAGAAGTTAAAACCCCAGTCCTGAGAGAAACACGTAGGACACCTTTGTAGTACAAAGGGGCCTATGAAGAGGAAGAAGAATAAAGTGACAGCAACCCTCTTCTCTCCTGTGCCTGAGGCCCTACAGGGGCCCCCCTCCCCAGCAGGTATACACAGAAGGCTTGAACAGAGAATGGGACAGGGGCAACTCTTTCTTTCCATAAGACATAGAAAAAGAGAAGGCAGAACCTCTCACAGTGGCACACTCCTTTTGTCAATAGATATTCTGTTTTGATTATCATAGCATACAGCCATCAGTAGACCTGCTTACTTACCCACTTACCTAATTATTAGGGGTGTGCACCGGGGAAATATTCGGTTTTCCCGCTTCGGGTTTACCCTGGAGAAAATGGTTGCTTTGGAGAGTGAACACTATGGCGTTATACCCTGCTGTGGTCCCTCTCTTCCACATACCCTGTCCTCTCCAGGCACCACCCCCAAAATCTTCAGGAATTTCCCAACGTGGATCTCACAGTCCTAGCTGGGCCCAATTGTGCAGTGAGAAACTCATAAAAACTTGCAAAAGGCCACTTGTTTTCCCAAGTATCCCCGTCCTCATCCTATTTTCTCTTTTCCCCCTTTTGGCAACACCATATTCTCACCTTTCCCTCCTTTCTTCTCTCCTTTCCAACTATCAAACAACCTAGCAGGGTGGCCCAAGAATACATTTTCAAACCTCTTATAGGTTTCTTAGGAGGCATACTCTATGCCAACTGACTGCCATTTTCCATCTATATAGCCTGAAAGGATGTTACCTCTTCCCATTACAATAAGCATTTTGCTTTTTCTCCTACCTGGAACTATCTTGGCTCTGGGGCCAAACTCTGTGGGCACCTTGGCCTGTTCTGTTCAGGCATCTGGGTGTGCTGGGCTAGGGCTCTAGCCCCAGCCTCTGGTTCCAGGGCTGCTTCCCGGCCCTGAGGCCAAGCTCTGTAGTGGGCACCTCTGCTGAGGGCTCACAGTGTTCTCTCTTTTCTGTCCTCTTTAATTTAAGTTTGGTGGCACAATGGGTCTTCCTGTTGTGGTGGCCACAGGTGGTCATGGGGGGAAGTGTAAAGGTAGTCCTCCTGGTTTTCTCGTGGCAAGCAGTACTGCATGTGGCTCGGGGGCAGCAGAGAGTACTCACGCTCCTCCAAATTCACCTATCATTTTCATTATTATTCTTATTATCACTATTATTATTAGTCTCTGTGCCTGTTCTGTCCAGGCATCTTGGTGTGCTGGGCTACGGCTGTAGCCCCAGCCTCTGGTTCCAGTGCTGGCTCACAGTGCTCTGGCTCACAGTATTATTACTAGTGCCTTTCCAGTCTCCGCCAGGAATGAAAAGAAGTTACGCCAGACATGTGGGCACATGGGGGGTGCCACTGGCCAGTGGCCAGACCCCCCACCCCCTCCAGAGTGGGCAGCCCCATGCCACCTCCCCTAGCCTGCCAGGCCTTCCGGCCTCAGCCAGGAATGACAAGAAGTTCAGCTTGGCGAGTGGGCACATGAGGGTGCTGCCGGCCAGCAGCCCCCCCTGCTGCCAGGCCCTGTTGCCAAGCTCGGTGGGCACCTCAGCTGAGGGCTCACATTAGTGCCTGATATGTTCAGGTCTGTGGGAGTGGTGGGCTAGGGCTCTAGTCCCTCCTTACCTGTGGTGCCAGGGCTGCTGCCAGGCCCTGTTGCCAAGCTCGGTGGGTACCTCGGCTGAGGGCTCTCAGTCTTCTCCTTCTCCTCAGTTGTCGTTTGCTGGCACTAAGAGGCTCTGGGTGGGGAACAAGAGTGGTCATTGGGGGAAGTGAAGGGATTGTCCCAGTTGCAGCACGGGAAGCAGTGCTGCGCAGAGCTCTGGAGCAGCAAAGACTCCCACTCCCCCAAAATCACCAGTTGAGGCTGTGGAGGAGGCCCAAGAGCTCTTGCCGGCGGCGGAAGAGGAGCTCCTAAAAATTTTGGGGGAGGAGGAGAAGGCCAAGGGATCCTTTGAGAAATGGTTTGGGTTTGTGGAAACCTCCAGCCTGTCCCCATCCCAAACTACCCCTTGCTGCGGTCCCTGCCTGCACTCCACCCACCACTCCATCTTCAGTTGCCAGCACCATGGCACAGCCAGCAGGAACCCTTCATCCTCCCTCCCCTGGAGCCATAAGTGGGCCATGGTTCAAAAGAAATGTTTGGAGGCACTTTTGGGACCTTAACAATGACCCCCGTGTGGTGCGGTGCTGTGTGTGTGAGGCCCTAGTGTGCAGGGGCAACGACACGCAGCAACTGTCATCGTCAAACCTGACTCAGCACCTGAAGAGGCACCACCCGAGCCTGTGGTCTCTGTCCTTGGGCAGCGAAACATCTGTCAGGGGGAGACGGAGGGCCGCCAGCTCGTCTGATCCAGGATCAGTGGGAGGGTGTCTGGAATGCACCCAGAGCAAGAAATCTTGCCCCGAGGGTGCGGCTGGTGGGAGCGGAAGGCTCAGGCAGGCCTCCCTGGGGGATGTTGTTCCATCAGGGTCGGGGGTGGCGCCGCTGAAAAGAGTGAGGTCAAGGGCTCAGGAGGTGGGCGTTCGTGCAGTGGCGAAGGTGATCGCCCTGCAAGGCTTCACCCTATCGGTCGTGGACACGTCCTGTCTGTCCCATCCTTTCTGGCGAGGCAGAAAGGTGGGTGCTGTTGGCAGCCATCGAGTGTGTCCTAAGTGGGAGCCTCAGCCAAGAACACATACTTGCTGGGGTATCAGGCTGCCCCCGGGTGAATGTCACCTCCTTTCCCCCCCACGCCGGGAATACCAGCGCGCTCCAGTTTGGCCTGGCGGGCGGGCACATGGGGGATGTCGCCGGCAAGCGGCCGGACCCCCCGCCCCCTAAAGGGGAGGCAGCTCATCGCCACCTCCCTGTGCCCATCAGGCCCGGCGGCCGCCACCAACACCCACCTTCCCACATAATACCAGCGTGCCCCACTTTGGCCTGCACAATCAACAATCCACGATCAACGATCCATGACTCGGGAACGGGAGATGATCGGCATGGATTGTTCACGCGGGATCGTCGCAGGTGCCAATCCACAATCCACTGGATTGTTAAAATTTTTTGGATCCTGACCACCTCTATTGCTGAGTTACCATGTTGTCTTTGTATAAGTTGGAAGATAATGTTTTACCTGAGATTTAGTTTGCTTTTTTTCTGAGGAAATTCAGAAGTACACATTCTTAGGAGAAAAGAAAGTCATCAACTGGATGGATGACTTCCAAATACAATTGGCAAGAATGGCCATTTGGAAAAGAAAGATGTTCACAAATGCGTACTACTTCTTAAACGGTGCAAGATTAAGAAGTGCTGCCCTGCTAGACCAGAAAAATGGCTCTTTTCCCTAAAAAGGCCAATCAGAAGGCCCAAAAACAGAGTCAGAGACGACAAACCCCATCAGCAATGGCATTCAAAAGTCCAGTACTTCTAAACATGGAATGCCCATTCAGGCAGAAAGCTAGATTATATATGGTGGTGGCAGAAAGTACCATCAAGTCATAGTTGACTTATGGCGACCCCCTGCTGTGATTTTCAAGGCAAGAGACAGAGAGGTAGTTTGCCATTGCCTGCCTTGTTGGAGGTCTCCCATCCAAGTACTAACCAAGGCCAACCCAGCTTCCAAGACCTGATGAGATCAAGCCTGCCTGAGTTCTTGAGGTCAGGGCAGATTATACATAGCAATCTCACATATTCATATATCATATATTCATATACTTTATATGGCATTCTCATATATTCAATAACATACACTTTGCTTTACTACTTTGCTTTAGGGTGCAAACCTAGCTGCATCTTCTCTTTGCACAGGGTGTCCCTACATCTAATGGCCAAAGACTAGATCAGGTTTGCAGGGGAGGAAACCTTAGTTTAAAAAGAAATAATTTATGTGCTCATCTATAACATTATTACCAATGTCTTTGCAGAAGGCACAAAAAAGTAAGTTGCCAGAGGTTTGGGGGCATTATGGGTTGCTATGGAAATCCAGAATAGCATATGAACCCCAACGGTGACAAGAAGAAAGTTGCCAACTTGTAAAATGGTTCCTCTAATTGATAGTAATCAGGTTGATCTGTGAGAATTAGAAGAACGTTATTGAAAAACTCCACCCATTAAACTTCTATGAAAGGGACAGGGCATTTTTCTCCTGGCTAGCTAGCAAACCTAGCAGGAACAGGACAACAGGGAGGAGATGGCAGAGACAAAGGTGGCCAGCAGGTGGAGAAAGTGAGCTGAAGCTGGCAGCAATGGGAAAGGGGAAACCCTAGAACTGGTGTTAAGGGAAGGAAGGAGGAAATGGGATTTCACTTCCCTTCTGGGACCTTGCAGGTCATTATCTTGTAATCTGGTATTTGTAACTATTGTTTTGTATCATTTTGTATTTGATAAATCACTGAACATTGTTATTTGATGTGGTTATATTGCGTAATGTATTTATGTTTGTAAGTTGGTGTAGATCTGATAAAAAATAAGCATGGTTCTCTTTTTTTCTGAGAACAAAGGCTTCAAACTTTCATTTTTTTTTACATTTTTAAATAAAATAGGGATTCCAGAGAGTAATGCAAAAATAATTCTTTTATGGATGAATATTATAATAATAATATTCAATTTATATACGGCCCCTCAGAGAAACTTAACATCCACTTATAGCAGTTTACAGAAAAGGTCATTATTATGCCCATAACAAACACCCTGTGAGGTGGGTGAAGCTGAGAGAGCTCTGAGAGAGCTGTGACTGACCCGAGGTTACCCAGCTGGCTTCAAGTAGAGGAGTGGGGAATCAAACCTGGCTCTCCAGATTAGAGTCCTGCTGCTCTTAACCACTACACCAAACTGGCTCTCTTACTACACCAAACTGGCTCTCTTACTACACTTAGCTAACTGCTGAATGTGTCAATTGCTATAAACAACACCAATTAATAGAGTGGGCAACTCCAGGCTGGAAAAGTCTGCAGGGGGTGGAGAGGGGCCTTCATCCGTGCTTCCTCCCTGGTGGCCAGCCGCCACATAAGAACAATGGGTTTCAGTCTGTAGCCGCCACTCACAGAAGGAGGATTCTGCAGGTTCCTGTTGGTCTCAGTAAAGGGGACCTCTAGGGATGTGTCCTTGGCCCCTCTCCCCAAGGGGGTGGAGAACGGCCTTCCTCTACGCTACTTGCTGGCCGCCAGAGGAGGACAATGTGTTTTTCTCCGGGGCCAACATATCCTCCATGGGACCAAGGAGGACACAGCCCTCAGTAATGAGGAGCCCTTAGACAAGGAACACATCTGCCGTCACAGCAGGACCATGGGTCAGGAGGCATGGAGCAGGTAGCAAAGCCTGCCACCTCTTCACATGGCCGAGATCAGGCAGATCAGGCGTGGAGCATATGACAATGCCCACCCCCCTCCTTCACCAGCTGGAATCAGTGACAGAGGAGGAGTGAATGCCAGCCTGCCCCCCTCCACTTTCCCACAACAGGCTTTGTTGCTAGTTGAGCATAAAGTAACTATACCTCAGTCACCACAACAAAATGGATGTTCTGAGAGACTGAACAGGACTATACAGGAAATGTGCAGATCTATGCTTATACATTCTGGATTACCCAATGGATTATGGGCTGAAGCTGTCAACACAGCAGTTTACCTGCACAACAGAGTACCTTCAAAGGTAACAGGCATCACTCCATTTGACGCCTGGTTTGGCAAGAAGCCAGCTCTGAAGCACATCAAAGCTTTTGGTTCCAAAGTGTATGCTTATATAGCAAAAGAAAGGAGAGGAAAGTTTGATCCTTGAGCTGAAGTTGGACAAATTGTAGGGTATGCTACTGGTGGAAAAGGATACAGAATTTACAATCCTCAAGAACACAGAGTCAAAGAACAGAATGTGGTATATGTGGATGAGAACTATGTGCTGCATGCTTCTAACACAACTGAATCCACAGTGACAACTGATCCAAGAGATACAGAAACTGCTCCTGAAGAATTGGTCGATTGGTTACCTGCAGTGACACCCGGGAAACTGGCAAGTCCACCTTCTCAAGAGATTACCCAAAGAGAAAGGGGAAGCAGGGACTGGACCAGAGGAGACAGAAGCAGCAACCACTGTGAGATGACCGTAAAGAAGCAATACAGGAAACCCACCAAAGAAATATGGATTTTGTGAAACTGCAACTTATAAAAGAGCCTAAGAACTGGAAAGACATATGTAAACTATCTGCAGAAGAAAGAGACAAATGGATTGAAGCAATGGAGGAGGAACTACAGTCCATAAATGTAAAATGAGTATGGACTCTCACAAATTTACCTCCAGAAAGAAAACCTGTTGGATGCAAATGGGTGTTCAAAATCAAGCTCTGTGTGTGTGTGCTGTGTTTGGTATGCAATTGAACTGTAATATTTTAAATAAAAACCCCTTTTTGATTGAATATCTGCCTGCTTATTGAAAGGGTTCTCTGGAGGAATAGATCCTCGTAGATATTGGTGCATAAGATCCCATAGTTATCAGCCTCTCACATAGCTGTCTTCCTTGCTTGCTAATTCCCCCACAAATTATCTTACTCGCATGGAGATCAATTCCGGTAACAGTACCTGGGGTTCAGGGGAATTTTTTTTCCTGTAATTGCTTATATTACTGTAGATCATTGCCAGTTCAGGATTCAAAACCATGTGGTTTTTTCACTTCAGGTGCTTCAGGACCATAATTTTCAATGGAGAATCCATTGGAGGATCTGGGGAAGTTGTTTATAAAAATAATGGCACCAAATTTACACATAACACAGGCACTGTGATTGTTTTTTCTTAGGGACTGAATTCTCTTTGCTGTTGCCTCCACTGTCAACGCTGAAGCAGTAATCTGTATTTTTGAAGTAAATAGAAGGATTTAGAGATCTGTGGGATGAAGCTTCTGCAGCACCTCAGGTGCACGGTCTCTGTCTTGTGATCTGTTTGTGAGATAGTAGATCTGCTGTCCTTTAGGTGCATCTGAGTGCTTCCCCTTCTGTTCTGCGTATATATTTATTAGTGGCAGAAAGGGCCATCATGTCATAGCTGACTTACGGAAACTCCTACTGGGGTTTTCAAGGCAAGAGACTAACAGTGATAGTTCGCCATTGCCTGCCTCTGCATTGCAAAAGCAATTATGACAAAAGCACTATACACTTCTAGCACTATTTTATCTAAAGAAATTTTGAAAAATGTAGCTGTGAGATACCAGTGATTTCCAGTGAGATATTTTAGACCTAGAGTGGGCAAAAATAATGTTGCACTAAAGGATACTAGAAAGATTTTTCAAAAGTGAGAAGGAAGAAAGTAACGCTAGCAAATCATCTCTGCTCATCTCTTGCCTTGAACAAACCATGTTTGGCAGTGGGGAGTGATCTGCGACTTGACAGCACATTCTTCTTCTTTGTAATTGAGGGTGTAGATGGAATTTTTGTCTCGGGGACCATGGTGGCTCTTGGCAACTCAGACCATTTGGCCACCCGGATCCTTGTCATGGGACTTGACTGCTGTAATGCACTGTACATAGGTCTCCCCTCTAAGTTAACTCGGAGAATTGGTGGAGAACGCTGCAGCTCTGCTGTTATTGGGTGCTAGGAGGAACATGAATATTACTTCCATTCTAGAATCACTCCATTGGCTACCTATCAGTTACCAGGCTCAATTCAAAGTATTGGCTATCAGATACAAAGCCTTGGATCCATCAGATCTATCTGACTGCCTCTCTCTCTGTGTTCCACCACAGCAGCTTCGCTCCCCTGATCAGGGCCTTCTTCAGTGCCACCTTGTGGATTCTTGCTGGTGATTGTCCCCTTGATCTAGCCCAGCATCATAAGCCCTCGCACTGCAAAAGAAGGCAACTGCAAAGAGAAGAACTCGTGGCTGTAGATTTCTCAGTCACTGAAAACAGTCACAAGGATGGCTGACTGATGGTGATACTTCAACAGATACAGCTGATGTCTTTACATTCAAATGTCCAGTTGGAAGGAAACCAAAATGTCCTTCCCATGGGCTGTTTAATTGACCTTGGATTTACTTTTTTCCAAATTTACTACATGGACAGCTGCATTTTATCCATCTTAACAGTAGGGTATTTGAGGTTGTTTTATTCTTAGAGACTGAATTCTCTGATGTTGCCTCCAACCTCAAAGCTCTTGTCTCAGGAAGAGCTCTAATTCTATATATGGGGTGTTCCTTGCACAAAACATTCCCCTGAGTAGGCATCAGATTGAGTTCAGAAGTGGAAAAATCCTTTACATCTACTCTGGGATTCTGATAACCTTGGCAGGATCCCAGGCCATTTCCTGGGGAAATCAGGGGACCAGCTAGGAGTCAGTTTCTGATCACACCCTTCCATCAATTTCACTGTGCTTTAGTAAAACTATGGTTGCTTTCACACATGTTGGATAATGCACTTTCAAAGCAGTTTAGTAATCATTCGTAACTGGATTTTCCAGGAAAATTTGAAAACCAGCACTCCCTGTTCCTTAAAAAAATACTCTTTGAGCTATTTCTTATGACACAGCTCTATAATCTGAGAAGAAAGCTCTCCTGAATAATTCAGTCTTGCATAGTTTGTGGAAAGCTAGGAGTGAATTGTAACCCACCAAAAGATTTTGGTATAAGATGCATTCTAGGACACTGACCGAACTAAACTTTTCATTGTCCCATGGGAAACATGAAGATAAAATCAGATGAAGAGTCCGGATGAATCAAACAAGTAATCCATCTATTACATCATCTGTTCCATACAGTGGCCAAAGACAGCTCTTGATGTTACTTCCAAGCACTGATATTCACAGGTTTGTTTCTTCTGAATGAGAATGTTCCCTTTAGTCAATGTGGCTAGTAATCATTGATGGATCTATCCAATACTTTTTCAAATAATCTGCAATAATTTAAGGGCCATCTTCTCCCATATAAAGTCTGGTCATCTTTGGAGGCCTTGCTCTGGGTGCCTGTTCCAACTGAGCCTAAATGGGTGGCCTGCCCGAGAAAGGGCCTTCTCAGTCATGGCACCAAAACTCTCCATCCTCAAGGATGCTTGCTGTCGCCCTCTGTCTTAGTCAGGGGCAGTGCCAGGGTTTCTGGTGCCCCCCGGCCTGCGTGGTGACGTTACTACGTGATGGCGTCATCACAAAGCAAAGCCAGCCCCATTGGCCAGCGGGCGGCTGGAATGGTGCATGGAGGCTGCCCACGCTCCCAGTCGGGCACAGCAGGTGGCTGGGGAGCTGGGGAGGTTCTGCACATTGCCTCAGATGCCTGCCATGCCTGGGCCGCGGCTGCTGCAAGCGGCCATGGGCATGTGTTGGTGGTGGCGGTGGTGGCGACGGTGCGGGGCTGGCTGGCTGGCTGCAGCAGCCGCTGTGGGTCAGCCATGTTAGCTCCATGGTGTGCGCCTCCACCCCCGGCACCCCCTCCAGTGACCCCTCCAGCTCCCCAGCACCTGCGGTGCCTGCCTCACTGCCTCAATGGTGGCGCTGGCCCTGGTCATAGTCTTCCACCAGTGGGTGGAAGGCAACAGGGATATGTCTTGTAGGGGTGAATCTAATAATTGACAGATTGTTCAGCTCACATTGTTGCCTTGGAAGAATAACATATTGGTGGAGGGGCATCATCAGGATGCCAGCAGCCAGCCAGTCCTTCCAGGTAGACTTATGCATCAACTCCCATTTCTGCAAACACAGCAAGGCAATTTGGAAGTTTTTCCTAAGGACACCTCCTTCACAATACCCTTCCATACAGTCCATTATGGATTGGGGCCCCTTCAAATGTAGTCCCTTGTTGTTGGTTTTCTGCCTGTGATGAAGTATGGCACTTTGGAATGTGATTATAAGGGTTTCTCAGGCACTTCTAAAGGTATTTCCAGATACATACAAGCCAAGCCATTTCTCATGAAATAACCCCATATTAAGCCAAATAACTACCTGAGAATGCATTGTTCAGAATGTTCACTCTGCACTGCTTTATACTCTTCTTGAATTCAAAATTTATTTGAGAGAACTTTTAAAATTAATTAAAGAATTGGAACATTTGGTGTTTGCTGCAGTTTTCTGTTAATTTGCATTACCTTACCTTACATTAGTATACATGTATGATAATACAATGCAGAAAAAGCAATCTTGATGCTATTATATGTGCAGTTGTATCAATTGTACCAAGATTCATTTTCTGTGTTTTACCAGTGTGTAGAGTAGACATGGGCATGAACCACATTACGAATTTCAAAAGCCCACGAAATTGGCGATCGCGTGATCACGATCCGGCAGTTCGTGATTTTCCATGGCCAACGAACCAGCGTTCGGAAGAAGTCTGGTTCGGTGCGTTTGGCCGCGGTTCAAGAAGCCAGACAGTCAGGCGCCATCAATCAATTCCCCAGGAAACAGAGCCGGGGGGGAATGCCTGAACTCTGTCTGCACTCCTTCTGTTGCCCTGGAACCCTGAATCGAAGCCTAGCTTAACTTAATCGGCAGGTCTTCCTTCCAACCATGGAGCTGCAAAGTGGTTACAAGATGGGAGAAGACACCAGGGGGAGGGAGGGGGAGGGCATGTTCTGTAGCCACGGGCACTCCAATCTCATCCCCGCAAACTCTGATAGGCAGCTCTGATGGCCAAACACAGACCTGCATTGCTTTATGGGACCTCAGCTTATAAAAAGCACTGCCATCACAGTTCTGGTTTCACTTTCAGTGAGCAGTGGAATGGGACAGAGCTCTTGCTTGCTACTTGCTAGCCTTTGGGGAGAGACAGAGAGAGTATAATTGATCTGGGATTTTTGGGATAGGCATCTATCTCCTCTGGTTCCAGGGCTGCTGCGTGGCTCTGGGGCCAAGCTCAGTGGGCACCTCAGCTGAGGGCTCACAGTAGTATTAGTGCCTGATCTGGTCAGGCCTCTGGGAGTGGTGGGCTAGGGCTCTAGAACCTCCCTCCCTCTGGTGCCAGGGCTGCTGCCAGGCCCTGGGGCCAAGCTCAGTAGGCACCTCAGCTAAGGGCTCACCAAAGATGATTATTATCACAATCATCATTTTCATTATTATTCTTATTATTACTATTATTATTATTAGTCTCTGTGCCTGTTCTGTCCAGGCATCTTGGTGTGCTGGGCTACGGCTGTAGCCCTAGCCTCTGGTTCCAGTCCTGTTGCCAGGTCCTGGGGCCAAGCTCAGTGGGCACCTCATCTGAGGGCTCACACAGTATTATTGCTGCCTGATCTGGTCAGGTCTGTGGGAGTGGTGGGCTAGGGTTCTAGTCCCTCCCTCCCTCTGGTGCCAGGGCTGCTGCCAGGCCCTTGGGCCAAGGTCAGTGGGCATCGCGGCAGAGGGCACACAGAGTAATCTCCTTTCCTGTCCTCCTTAATCCTAGTTTGGTGGCACAATGAGTCTTCCTGTTGTGTTGGCCGCCAAGGGTGGTTGTGGGGTGAAGTGCAATGGCAGTCCTACTGGTTTACTTGTGGAAAGCAGTAGTGGGTGGGGCTTGGGGGCAGCAGAGAGTTCTCTCGCTCCCCCCAATTCATCTTTGGGGGCTGTGGAGGAGGCCAAAGAAGTCTTTCCGCAGGGGGGAGAGAATCTCAACATTTTGAGGAGGGGGTGGGCGATGGATCCCTGGAGGAATGGTTTGTGTGTTATGAAATATCCCTCCCGTCCCCATCCCAAACTCTCGGTGGTGTCCCTGCCTGCAGTCCACCCCTCACCTTGTCGTCCATGGCTAGCTCCACAGCACAGCCTGTAACTGTTCATCCTCCTTCCCCTGGGACAGTTAGTGGTCCATGTTTCAATGCCTCCATAGGGAGGTACTTTCGGGCCCTTCCTAATGACCCCCGTGTGGTGCAGTTCCATGCCTGTGATGTCCTGGTGCGCAGGGGCCAAAACCCGAAGCACCTGTCTTTGACGGCCCTGAAGAAGCACCACCCGAGCCTGTCTCCCTCCTCACCCAGTGAAACATCCATTGGGTGAAGAAAGGGGGCGACCAGCTCTTCTGAGCAGGGGTCAGTAGGAGGGTCCCTTTTTCCTGAGGGTGACGCTGGTGGGAGTAGAGCGCTCTGACAGGCTGCGCTCGCGGAGGTTTTCCCCTCAGGGTCTGGGACAGCGCCGCTTACAACCTCAAGGCTGATGGCTCAGGAGGCACGCCTTCGCGTCTTGGCAGAGATGATTGCCCTACATGGCTTGCCCCTATCCAGCGTGGACTGCGTGGGCTTCCACAGGCCACTAAAACATTTTGCCCCTTGGTTCTCCATGCCATCACCACGCACCCTTGCCCATTGAGTCCTGTGGGTATCTTGAATGGGGGCTGGCACATTTGGATCAGGTTTAGCCAGGTCCAATCCCACTGTTAACAGGCTTCTGAGACTTTGATAGGCCTTCCTGGCACAGCCAGATCATCATGACACCTCCTTTCTGCGAAGGCAGGAAAGTGGGTGATGCTGGAGGCAGCCCCCTTTGGGCACTTGTGCAACAGCTCAGGAACTGTTGCACATATAGTTGAGCCACAGGGTGCCCCTATCCGTCTCAAATGCTGAACCCTCTGAGCAGGGGGGAATGGGTCCCTCAACTCATGTCCTTCCCGCAAAGGCAGGAAAGTGGCCAATGTTAGCTGCTGCTGCTGCTGTCTCGTTTCTGTCTCCACCTCTCAGAAACCACTCTGACCCATCCAAGCAATGTCTCCTGTCCTGCCCATCCCATACTTTCCGCAAAGGCAGGACAGTGGATCATGTCAGCCCCCGCTTCATGAGGGACTATCCTGCTGCTGCTCCCTTCTTGGTCATGAGGGACAGCTTGGCTGCGACCGCACAGCCAATTGTATCATATATGGATACAGTAGGTTGCACAGCGTGGCGGCTCCCCTGTCAACGGGACTGATGGGACCCCTTTCAGCTGGATGGGAATGTGTCCTGCAACTTTCGTCCTTTCCGTCAAGGCAGGAAGGTGGGTGGTGCTGGCTGCCACCAAAGAAATCCTCAGGGGGACCCTTGGGTGAGGCCCTGCGGTTTCTGGGGGATCTTGTCACTTCCCCTCCAAATGACATGCGAACACGACCCATCGATGGATAAAAGGATTGAAAATCAAAAACAGAGAAAGATACAAACGTTACAGAATGTATAAGTAGAATGAACAATACCCTCGAATGTATGTGTACGTCTGTTAACAGTGAGAAAATGGTATATATTGGGAGAATTATATGTACAAAATGATAGAGATAGAAATAGAAAAAGAGGGGACATCGCCCAACCTCCATCCCCCTCATTGGGAATAAATGTATGCTCCTGTGAGGCCAGGCGGTTTCAGGGGGATCTTCCCCCTCCCCCTCCTCATGATGACAGGTCCTCTCCCTCCCATTCTTTCTAGCAAGGCAGGAAGGTAGGTACTGTTGGCTGCTGCCGCACTGTTCCTCAGTGGGACCCTCAGTGAGGACCTGCGGTTGCTGAGGGATCTTCCCCCTCCCCCTCCTCATGATGACATGTCCTCTCCCTCCCATCCTTTCCGGCAAGGCAGGAAGGTGTGTACTGTCAGCTGCTGCCACACTGTTCCTTAGTGGGGCCCTCGGGTGAGGACCAGCAGTTGCTGGGGGATCTTCCCCCTCCCCCTCCTCATGATGACAGGTCCTCTCCCTCCCACACCAGGAATACCAGCATGCTTCTCTTTGGCCTGGCAGATGGGTACATGGGGGTGCCACCAGTGAGCAGACAGACCCCCAGCGTTGCCAAGATGCCAGGCCCAGCGGCCGCCGACAAGACCCACATTCTGGCCTGTGCCAGGAATACCAGGATGCTCATCTTTTGCCTGGCGGGCAAGTAAATGGGCATTGCCACCAGCAAGCGGCCAGACCCCCCATGCTCTAAAGGGGAGGTGGCTCATTGCTGCCTTGCCGTGCCCGCCAGGCCCCGTGGCCGCCGGCAGTACCCGCCTTCCAGCCTGCCCTGGAAATACCAGCATGCTCCTCTTTGGCCTGGTGGGTGGGCACATGGGGGGTGCCGCTGGTGAGCAGCCAGACCCCCCGCCCCCTAAAGGGAAGGTGGATCATCGCCACCTGCTTGTGCCCACCAGGCACCACGGCTGCCGTCACAACCCACCTTCTGTACACTGGGCCAACATCAACCAGTGGCTCTAATTATATCGAGTGGGAGTTTCCTGGGGTCCTTGGATTGGAGAGGGTATAACTCCAAGATACCTTTTGCAATCTTGTCCAAACTTGGGTGATGGCTGTAGGAGAGCCTGCAAAACACTCCCCAGGAATATGGGCCCTCTAAGTGCAACAGGGGCCATTTGAGCCCCACGAACCACGAACCGGTTTGGCAACGGAAAATGTTCATTGTGGTTCGCGACCTCGGGATCATCAGCAGCACTGAACCACAAACCGCAGATTCATTAAAAAATTTCGGTTCGTGCCCATGTCTAGTGTGGAGCTCATATAGGAACATGGTTAAAACAATGCAGAAAAAATTGCTATGCAAGCATATGTAAATCACATCAGTAGTTAAGGAGATGTTTTTTGCAAAGTCTTATCAGAAGACACATGTGAAAAGATGAAGCAACATCGTACCAAACTGAAATATTAGTCTATCAAGATCAGTATTGTGACTGTCTACACTGATAAGCAGTGGCTATCCATGGTCCTAGGAAGAGGTCTTTCACATCCCATTGTATCTTGCCCTTTTATTTAAAGCTGCCCGAGATTGAATCTGGGACTTTCAGCAAATTTCCTCCAGCAGAAGGGAGATGCCTTCCCTTGATTACCTTCTCCTGCTGCAGACCCCCAATTGGTCTTTCATGGTTCCTGAGGTCCCCTGTCCCCCAAAAGTAGCACTTAGTGGATGGCAGTGAGCAGGGCAGGCGGGAAAGAATATGTTCCTCTATTGGAAGTATCCTCTGTTAGCAAAAAAATAGCATTAGATTTAACCCAATGAAATATGGTTCTCTGGAATAGATATTGAGGATAATACAACGTTTACACTTAGAAAAGTTGGGATTTTCCCCTAGATATTCAAATAGGGATGATCAAATATTCTCTGTTTTCTTCTTTCTGTATCCTATTTTTGTCAAAGGGTTTGGTTCTCTACATTTGCCCTTGGTTTTACAGATTCTTTTTTACTGTGTACTCATACACAATGGCTTTTATATTCAATTTATATGGTTATATCGATAATATAAATAATTGATCCTACTATATAAAAGAGTAAGCGTGTTCTAGACAACTCACTTTCTACCCTGGTGCATCTTCAGAGGCTGCTTGTGTGGCAGGAAACTCAGACCAGGATCAGGAGCGGAGCAGGTGGCAATGCCCACTGCCGCCTTCACCCAGCTGGGATCAGTTCCAGAGCAGGTGGCAATGCCTGCCCCACCTTCACCCAGCTGGGATCAGGACCAGAGCAGGTGGCAATGCCCGCCCCCTGCATGCACCCAGCCAGAGCCAGGAGTGGAGCACGTGGCAATGCCTGCCCGCTGCCTTCACCATGCCTGGACCAGGAGTGAACCTACCAATATAATACAAGAGCAAACAATGTAACAACAATATACCAAATATACCAAAATGTAATATATCAATGATGAATAGAGGTTCAACACTGAACCAAACATAAAATGAAACCCCCAAATACAAGGGAGACACAGGCAGCAATAGTCAGTGCAACGTAAAAACATTTTGAGGTGCAAGGTAAGTGCAGTGGAATCTTTGAAGATCTTGTTGGAAGCCAAAGCCTTTAGATCTTAATGTTGCTTGTCTTGCGTGGGGTACAAAGACCCCAATGACTCTACAAGGAGCCAGCAAAGAACTTGTTTCAATTTCTCTTCCTCAGGAGTCGAAAAGGCAGAGGAACACACACAGTGAAGCACCTAAAATCTCTATTATGGCAACATGATGCCTACAAAGCCAAAAAGCTTTGCTGGCTCCTTGAAGAGTTGTTGGGGTCTTTGTACCCCTTGTTTGGTCATGGACACCTACATGAAAGAGTGCTGGGTGACCTTGGGCCAGTCATACACTTTCACCCTCATCTATCTCACAGAATTGTTACAAGGATAAAATGGAGAAGGGAAGAAGGCAGTAAGCCCTTTGGGTCCTCATTGAGAAGAAACGTGGGGTATAAATGAAGTAAGTAAATAAATAAATGAAGGCTATGCTTGCAGCAGACTGAACTATTATTCTCAGAATTTTAAAGTAGTGTTGGAGATATCCTTTCAGTAAGCTGCCACAAGGTGAATCTGAAGAGAGGTCTATGCAGCACCTAAGAATGCTATTTCAATTAGGAATGCCTAGGGATAGACCCAGGCAAGGAATGGTCTATTTGTCTTATGTTCCATTATTTCTGCAGAGCAAACTATACAGAGGTCCCATATTATGTGTACGTTTTTGAAGAGCCACTGCCGACACCTCTGCCTTTCGAATGAGACTCTCATTGGACAGATGAAAGCAGAGGCCAATATATACACATAAACCCCAAACCCCTTTCAAGAAATAACCAACAGGAACATATACAACTAGAATCCTCAATTTGCATTAACTATATACAAGGGAACTGATTTGCAGCCTTGTGATTAGTCTTTATTTCTGTGGACCGATTGGCTCCTGCCAACAAGTAACAACCAACGAACATCAAGGCATTAGGAGCCTAGCTCAGCCCGAACTCAATCCAGTACACACTGCCAGCGCCAGGGTTTCTGGCACCCGCAGCCACCCCCACGTGTGCTCTGCATGCCACCCCGGCTGCCTGCCGTGCCTGGCCCATGGCTGCTGCAACCAGCCGGGGGCATGTGGCAGCGGTGGCGGCAGCGGGGCATAGGGCTGGCCTGCTGCAGCAGGCCAGGCATGCCAACTCCGTGGCATCCGCCTCCGCCACCAGCACACCCTCCATTGCCCCCTCCGGCGCCCCAGCACCCGCAGCGCCCGCCTCACCGCCTCAGTAGTGGTGCCGGCCCTGCCAGTACATAACAATTCACATGAGATAAGATATCATTTTGAGTGTGCTTCCAGTGACCAGCATTGTCATGAATCTTCAGCCTCCATTTTGTCACCACTGATCTCTTCTCTTGGAGGCTGCATGATCAACCCACCTTTTATAACAACACTCATGATCAGTAAAAACTCCCAGTCTGAAGTTGTGCTCCAAAGGTGTCTTCTAAGCACTGGCTTGGGTTATTTGCAGCATAATAAGAAGAGTATTGGTAGACGAATAGGTAAGAATGGGCAAATGCAACAGCATAATAGCTAGCCTGCAAGATGCAAGGCAAACACAGAAAAGTTCACCTGGCACAATGGAAAACCCAAAGACATTAACTCAATTACTCCCTGAAGGCTCTTAAAAATGTTTTTATTTATTTATACCCCACCTTTCCTCACAGTTCACATAATTCCACATAATTCAGAATATTCCCGTTTGATCTGGGTGCTGTTATCCACAGTATTCTGTTGTCTTACCACACTCCTTCTCAGAAACAGCCGCCAGCGACATTGCCTTCTATGTAACACATACCTGTGACTTATTTGAATGATATGGCTGTGCCTAAGTTCTGGCAATGACATGAAGGCTGACTTTAAAACATATTCTCTCTCCACTGGAAATTCTCTACTTCCTTTCAAACACAGGTAAAAAGTGGTAGAAGAGACGCTTCTCTTCCCCAGAGTGAATTTGGATCAAGTAAGAGGCCTCATTTAAACATATGCATATGTCTGTCCAAGCAGTTTCCTTTAGAGGCAGTCTGCCATTTTCTTCTCCAAACATAGTTTTTTGTAAAAGGTCTTCCTATATTGCCATAGTTACTGCTATTGATGAGGTGGACTTGTGGACTTTAGAAGAAAAAATATACTTCATAAGATGATCATGGAATGAATTTTGTAACTTTGTAAATCTTTTTATCTTTATCACAATCTCATTTTAGAGGCAAAGCTCTTGGTTCCACGAGTCACCACTGAAACCAAAGTCCCTGAGGTCTATACCAGCGGGTGGATATTTTCTTATCTCTGTATTTGTTTGGGCTCTTCTGTGCCTAATACAGCAATGTACTTTGCTTCCACTCTTATCCTTACTGTCATAAGAAACTACTAAAATAGACACTTTTTTCTCCTTTCCTTTTCTTAACCTCAATAATAATTCAAACATTTGATAAATTAGCAGGAAATAATTCTTCCATCTGGATGCCAAGGGAGTGTAAGTGTATAAGAAAGTAAGCAAATATAGAAGAAAAAGTGCAAAAAGTGGCCACCCTGGATGTGAGCTATTCCACAGTTGTTTGCCTCAGTATCATAAATACATCCTTGACAGCATCTCTGTTGGTTTCTTACTAATTATTTACCACACAGTTCTGTATAAATACAGAGACTTCGCTGCTTCATCCTTCAGAACTCTTCCTGTTATTCTAATTGTTAGCCATTTTCTTTTCGGTGACCTTCCGCTACCAGACACTTTTCTATCATGAAGACCTTTGTCCTGCTTTTTGCTGTTGCTTTCTTGGTTTTCCAGGTCAGAGCCAAGCCATCTCTAGCTTCTGGCCTTGGACTTCAGGCTGAAGCAGATGCTAAAGAGCAGCAGGGTGAGTTAAAGCTTTAATGGAGTCCTTCTACACAACGTATATGATTGTGTGACAGAAGGTTGTGAGACGAGGCTGTGGCTAAATGGGAGATCATGTGCTCATATACCAAAGGTTTCAGGTTCGGTCCCTAGGGTCACCACTTAAAAGGCAACCAGCCAGAGTAATTAATAAGGCAGTTTCATATAGGCATACAAGGGCTGTATCTTCTGTTTATTTGTTTGGTTATTATTTTATTTATTTGTACCCGAATTTCCTCCATGAAGGGACCAAAAGCAGCCAAAACAGAAGAAGACAAAGTTAAACACATAAGCCATTAAACAACAAAACAGTAGCACAGCAGCAGACTTGTTTGGGTGGGCCTGGATTGATATGCTGCCTGCTTTGAAGGTCTGGGTTGTTGTGAGCCAATAGGCCCTTTGGCTCTTTCCCTTCAAGTCACACCCAGGGGCTCATGTCTCTGGCCACATGCCAGCTTCATAGGTACCTGGACAGGAAAGGAAAAAAATCTCAGCAAGATGGTACAGCTAGTCAAGGTATTCCTCTACCGTCTACCTCTCTGCCAAAGAGCCTCTGGCCATGCCGAGGTGGCAAACTCTAATTTCACAGGGGACTAAATTTGCAAAGAATACTTAAATTAGACTAAAAATTCAGAAGTTCTCTCCATTCTGGCCCATCCAGGATCATCCATAATTGAAACTAAGCCTACATATGTGTAGATCAATTCTCACACATGCTTCCCCTTGTGATTCTTGTCCTTTTCTTCCTCTCCTTCCAGCACTTCCCATCCCCTTGTTCAGTTGGCTTCCCTCCAGGGGTAGACCCAGATGTTAAAATGGCCCAGAAACATGTGGAGCTTCATGGCTTTTCTAGTGTTGGCAGTGGTGCTGAGTCTACTCACTTTGGGTCTGAGCAGCGGTGGCAATGAATGGTAATCTGTGTAGGCTTGTCCGTCATCTCTTCCCATATCACTCTAGCCTTAGCCCATCTCCACTAGCTGCTGATCTGTTTCCAGGCTCAGTTCAAGGTGCTGATTTTGACCTTTAAAGCCCTATATGGCTTCATATAACCATACCTGAAGGACCACCTACTCCTTTATGAACCTCCCCAACCACTACAATCACTGTCTAAATTCCTGGTTTGGGTGCCCGACTTTCTAAGATCAGGGAGGTGGTAATGCAGGAAAGAGCTTGCTCAGTTGTGGCACTAAAACTCTAGAACTCTCTCACCAGAGAGACTTTCCTGCCCTTTCTGTTGCCATCTTCTGTCAGCAGGTGAAGACTTTTTTTTGTTTTTCTCTGACATTTTCTCAGCGATCCTTCCTTCGTACCCTACATTTTAATTACTGTTTTATGTGCTTTTAATGTTATTTTAGTTTAGTTTTAATTGTTTTTATGATATGTTTTAATAATGTTTTATTCAAATGTTAGCCTCCTTGATTGGCAGTGATGGAGCAGAAAAGTGGTTATAAATTTTATAAATATGTGTGTTTGAGTGTGTGTCTTCTATCCACAGGGGCGGCTTAACTGGCTGTCACCAGGTCTGGGACAGTGCAAAGCCTTTGCTTCTATCACTCTCAGCAAAGTTCAGCTCTTCACCTGCCTAGCACACAAACAGCCCAGAAAACAGAAGATCTCTAGTAAACATTTCCCAAGTCACTTCCTACAGTGCCCCTTTCTCTGTCACTGTCCCTGGGAAATGGAAACTTAGACAACAGGTGGAAATGGAAACTTAAAACAGAGAGCATGGAAAACATCAGAGCACTACCAAAAATACCATTCAGATGTGGCCTGTTTGGTTCGTTACCAAAAGTAGGGGTGGGGGTAACATCATTCCATTTAGTTACCCTTCTGAGAGTAATCCAACAGAGTGTGCTTGTATTGGACTATGATTGATTGGTTACATTCTGAACATTCTTACCTAAATGTACTACCCTCTTTTTCCAGCATATCCCACACAAACATTCACAAAGTATGCAGTTCTTTAGGTATTTCCGTATTGTCAATATTCATTTTAAACTTGTCTCAGTTTGTTGCATGTGTGACTTTGCATGGTGTTTTGATTGTAGTGTGGGTTCCTTTTATTTCCTCATGGCATACTACAGGACTAAGGCTACTGGTGGTCAGTGAGGGCAGTTGATGGTCAATGACTCCACAAGGCCACACAAGAGGGCCTCAGCAAAACCAGAAACAACAACAACATTAGAGTTATAATACCGCCCTTCAGGACAACTTAACTTGCACTCAAAGTGTTTTACAAAGTATGCTATTATTATCCCCACAACAATCACCCTGTGAGGTGGGTGGAGCTGAGAGAGCTCCAGAGAGCTGTGACTGACCTAAGGTCAACCAATTGGCTTCAAGTGGAGGAGTGGAGAAACAAACCCGGTTCTCCAGATTAGAGTCCCGCCACTTTTAACCACTACACCAACCGGACAAGGTGACATCTATGCAAGTTTCAAGAAATTACTACTACAATTCTAAAGAGCCTCACTCCAGTCGAAGTCCAGAGATTTCAATGGGTTTATATTGCAGTAGTTCTACACAGGTTTGGACAGCAAGTAAATGAAGTAGCCCAACACTTACATTTAAGGCTATCCAAGGGAGTGGGTGTTAGCACTCATGAACCATATGAACTGAGTAAAGTAAGGGTGGCAAATTTCTCTAAGTGGGTTGACCTTGTACAAATCTAAGGAGAGTATACTCTATGCAGCTCCCATGATTGCTGTTGAAATTATTTCTGAACATGCCTGAGGATGAAACTTTCTAAGGAAGGACTATTTCTCGTTTTTTCTTATTTATCTAGAGTCCATTGAATCAAGAAGTCCTATTGTGTGCAAATCTGTTGGGGGCAACTGCCGACCCTGCTGCCATCTGAATGAGACAACTATTGGACAGTGTTTGCCTGGTGTTCTCTGCTGCCAAGAATATGAGTAACAATCCTTTTTAAGGGAACTAACGCAAGATCAGCAGCCTGTGACTTCAAAGCAAAGATGTCATCTGTTTAACCAGATGAATTGATATCAAGCTTTCCTCATGCTCATTGCAATAAAAAATCACTTTTGCGCCCATCACATCGCATGTTTTTGTTGTGCTTTATTTCTCTGACAGTTCTCAGGAGGCATCTCACTCAGTTACATACCTAAATAGATGGTGTTGGTGGTAGTTCATTGAAGAGATTCTTTTAACTCTCATTCTGATCTAGTAGGTGTCTGTGGTAGGAGCTGGGGATGGTAACACTCTTGCAGGGGAGCAGGCAGCCACCCTGACCTTCAACATTTAAACTTTTAGAGACATTTTTTATGAGAGATTTTTCAATTGGAGGAAAATCAGCTAGGAAAATCCTTTGCTCAGTAGGCAATTTTACTCATCTTCTAGTAACACTTCTGCATCAACTCCTCTATATTAACCATACCCCACCCATTTGTTCTGCTCAGCAAGACCAGAGCTCACTGCATTCACATTGTTGCTTTATAAAGGGTCTCTACATGCACCCTCTGAGATCTAACAACCAAAGTGGTGTTTGTCCATATTTTTCTCGTTTAATGATAAGTGTTTGAGATACTTTTGCTTCCTGCTGTTTCCTCTGCTGCTTTCTATTGAGTATTATTCCAAAGTACACCATGCTCAAGAAGACCTCTTGGTTTGCAACCTGTCTGAAGGTTTGCTGTGTAAAGCAGGGGATATGCTCCACCCTCATTGTCTATGCTGCCTCCACCTCCTTGGCTTCCTACATTCTGGCCAGGGTGTCTTCAAAAATACCCACCTCCTTGCTATGTGCAATTATTACTTATTTACTTCATTTATATCTCAGTTTCCTCCCCAATGGGGACCAAAGGAGCTTACAATGTTCTCCCTATCTCTATTTTATACTCACAACAACCCTATGCAGTAGGTTAGTCTGTGAGAGGTTAGACTGGTCCAAGATTCTATGGCAGTGGGAATTTCAGCCAGGGTCTCACAATCATCTTGAAGTTTCACCCACATCACTAATGGCTGCTTCAGAAGGGCTGTTTCAGTCATGGCATAAGCATTAAAAGGGAGAGTTAAATGGCTTGTCTCATGGGGACCCTTCCCTTAATCTTCAAAGCAGCCTTTTCAGTTTGCTAATTAGCTTTTAAAAACTCAGATAAGCTCCTATTCATAGATCTTTGGCATCTCTTCGAGTTTGGCCTTAATGGTAATTCATAAAGAGCAAATGCATCAACACAGTCAGATGATCTCTAAGACGAAACTTCAAGGAACTCTGAGATATGGATTTTGTTTATTGGGTGGATTGGTACATATTATTTTTTAGGCTGCACACAGCATTTCAAGATTCTTCCACAATCATTGTATTTTTCTTCAAACAATTTGCCTGAGCTACATTCCATGCCACGTGGCCAGCAATATCCCTTGTTGGAATTGCAAGGTGTAGGACGTCCAATGCCTGGAACTGGTGTCTGGCCATTCCCTGTTGAGAAAAAAAAGAAAACGCATTATCTCTTTTTAATTCTAAAATGTTCAACAAAACCTAACTTGACAATATTTTTAAAATATACTTTCCTTAATTAGTTTGGAAGACCATCTAGTTGAGCTTTCTATGACCAACTAGAAGCTTACAAAAAGGAAATGAAAGTTGACTTCTGGATGTCCTCACCTGACATCCAGTTTCTCTGGCTCTGGACTCACCTTTGTCACTCCTGTTGGTTTGTCACTCCTGTTCCTGCCAGCTTTTCTGCTGCCAACACCATTCCCCCAGTTTCCCCACCCAACATGAGGCCTCAGCAGCTGGCAGAAGGCCCCTGTGTTCTTTACTGGCTCCTCACCTGGGACAGAAGATTCTGCTGGCCTTCAGGAAGCCCCCTTCTCTGCCAGCTTCCAACCTGGCTACAAAGCCTCCACAAACTTATGGGATGACCTCTACCCCTTTGACCTCACAGTGGGAAGGTGAAACATTCAGGCCAGCTCCACCAGTGGGTCAGGCTTGGCTGAGACCTTCAGATGGACAGCTAAGAGTAGGGTTGCCAGCACTGTCACCACTAGCCTAGTGCAAGGCCAGGGGGGCAGGCTTTGCTGAGCAGCGGTTGACTTGAGGGCAAGGATGGGAAATAATGAGGCTACCATCATGGCCTAAGGAAGTAAAGGCAGTGGAGACGTAGACCTGTCCTTTGCAGGAAGAGTACCTGGCCCACTCCTGCAGCCCAGTGGCCAGAGATCACTCGTATAGTAGGCATGGATGGAAGCAAAGGGGAGTTAAAACTCCAGGCCTGAGAGGAACACGTAGGATACCTTTGGAGTACAAAGAGGCCTATGAAGAGGAAGAGGAATAAAGTGACAGCAACCCTCTTCTCTCCTGTGCCTGAGGCCCTACAGGGCCCCCCCTCCCCAGCAGGTATACACAGAAGGCTTGAACAGGGATTGGAACAGGGGCAAACCTTTCTTCCCATAAGACATAGAAAAAGAGAAGGCAGAACCTCTCACAGTGTTACACTCCTTTTGTCAATAGATATTCTGTTCTGGTTATCATAGCAAGCAGCCATCAGTAGACCTGCTTACTTACTCACTTAACTAATTACTAGGGGTGTGCACCGGGGAAATATTCAGTTTTCCCACGTCAGGTTTACCCAAAGTGGGAAAAAGATTCGGAATAACCCAAAACCAAAAGTGGCAAGCGGTTATCGGAAATCACTTCGATATGCTTAGAAATTATTTGGAGCATACCTAAGTGAGACCTCCACCTCCGTCCTGAGACCCCTTCCCCCTTCCCCCAACCCCAACCCCACTTACCTTTCCCGAAGGCGGCAGCCAGTGCATCTGCCGCCTGCACTGCCTGTGCTGCCACTTCCACTGCCGCCAGGATGTCCCAAGTAAGTGGGGTGCTGGTGGGAGGGAGCCCTTTAAAAAGGCCCTGAAGTTTCCCGAAGCGATCAGAATCACTACAGGAAGCTTTGATTTGGTATTTCCAAATCGGGGCCATCATACTGGCCCCAATTCAGAAATACAGAATCTTTACGAATCAGGCCCGGTTCAGGTTTTTTTCCCGAACCAGGAACCCAAAGCACACACCCCTACTAATTACTAAAAAAAATGTATGCTGGAATTTAGTCTAGTTTTGGCTCAGCTGCATGGTACCAGCTGCCAGGTTTGGCCCCTGTTGCATGGTACCAGCTGACAGGCTTGGCCAGGCCCAGTTTCACAGTGCCAACTGCTCGGCTGGGCCTAGGGTTGCTGGCCTTCAGGTGGTGGCCGGAGTTATCCCGGAATTACAACTGATCTCCAGAACATAGAGATCAGTTTCCCTGGAGAAAATGGCTGCTTTGGAGAGTGAACACTATGGCATTATACCCTGCTGTTGTCCCTCTCTTCCGCATACCCTGTCCTCTCCAGGCATCACCCCCAAAATCTTCAGGAATTTCCCAATGTGGACCTGGCAATCCTAGCTGGGCCCAATTGTGCAGTGGGAAACTCATAAGAACTTGCAGAGGGCCCCTTGTTTTCCCAAGAATCCTCGTTCTCATTCTCTTTTCTCTTTTCCTCCTTTTGGCAACACCATATCCTCACCGTTCCCTACTTTCTTCTCTCCTTCCCAACTATCAAACAACCTAGCTGCGTGGCCAAAGAATACATTTTCAAACCTCATATAGGTTTCTTAGGAGGCGTACTCTATGGCAACTGACTGCCATTTTCCATCTATATAACCTGAAAGGACGTTACCTCTTCCCATTACAACAAGCATTTGGCTTTTTCTCCTACCTGGAACTATCTGGACACAGAGCATGGCAACACTCAAAAGTACAACAAGACTCCTCATGGCTGAAGACCAGCTGAGATCTGTGGGTCACCAGAAAGAAGACGGCCTGTCAGGAAGTGAGGGTGAGGATGGCTGAAAACAGGACACAGACAGTATTTATAAGGTTTTGAAGTTTTAGGTCACAGGTGTGGTCAGAATCGATCCATAGCTGGGCGGAACCAGGAAATCTCTGGAATCAAAAGTTATTTGCATAAAGAGTCTCCATGTTCTCTCAATTTGTCGATGAACACAGAAGAGACTCCCATTTTAAGTAATTTACTTACGCCCCATATTTGCATCATTTCTTATGTCAGACATTTAATTTTAAAACTTAACTTTGCACTGGAAGGCAAAAAGTATTTCATTGTAATGTACAAAGCTAAACTTTTGTATTACCTATAATGATAGTGACTCAGAGGAAGAAACCAGAAGGTAGGTATTCAGGGAGGCAACTCTGGTGAGTCCCAAGGAAGGAACCCAAACCTACCATGGCAGCCAGTCCAGAACTGAGATAGAGATTTCAAGCAAAATGTCCATTGTTACACAGTCTCATTCTCCCATCATTGGTCATATATGCAGCAGCAAAATATACACATAACCGACAATTCTGCCTTGATGCAAATACAGAACAAGCAGAGGACCTGCAAGGACTTGCAGGGGGGGCGTCATATTTAACCCTTACCTACTAGTTCCTCTTTCCCTTCCCTGGCAGCCCCCCCACCCCAGGGCCTCTTCCCTTTTCCTGCTTTCTTCTCTCCTTCCCACCCACCCACCCACCAACCTACCTTTATCTGCCCCCTGTCTTCATCTTCTCTTCCTTCCCTTTCCCCTTGCATCCTCTACCCGAAAGAATATGGCTGGGTTTTGCAGTGTTGGACTGGGTGGAATTGTACGTTGGTGAACCCACAAGAAACTTGCAAGAGGCACCTCACCTTTCCCTGTATCCCCCTCCCTACACTATTCCTCTTTCCTGTCTCCTGGCCTTCCCTTTCCCTACTTCTTTCTCTCCTTCCTACCCACCCACCAACCTAACTTTTATCTGCCCCAATCATCAGCTATATGGATCATAGAATCATAGAGTTGGAAGGGGCCTTACAGACCATCTAGTCGAACCCCCTGCCCAGTGCAGGATCAGTCTAAAGCATCTCTGACAAATATTCATCCAGCTTCTTCTTGATATTTATTTACTTCATTTATACCCTGCCTTTCTCCACAATGGGACCCAAAGCAGCTTGTATCGTTTTCCTTGGCTTCATTTTATCTTCACAAAAACCTTGCGAGATAAGTTACGCTGAGAACATGTGCATGGTGCAAAGTCACCCAGTGAGTTTCCAAGGCATGGTGGGGATTTCTCAGATTCTGTTCTGAAAGCCTAAATGCTATACTGCCCTGACTTTTGTGGGGTTGCAGCCAGGCTTGGGCAAATCATGCAAGCTGCCAGATAGCAAATCATCTGGTGGTTCCTGCTGGGCTTGGCCCCAGTGCAGTCTCTCTCAAAGTCCCAAACAGCCCTGGAAAGAACTCTGCTCTTTTCCCCTGCATTTTTCTGACAGAAAGCAAGGCTTGAATGTTCACAATACTGTTTTGGTTGTATAGCAACATCCACCGAGAGCATTTGATTTTTAAAGCTACAGGTGCTGTTTCTATTACTTGGTGGGGAGCCTTTAACTCCTTAGTGGGTTGCGGGGGTTAGATTTTAGATTTTTCTGCAAATTTGGGGCTTTTCTCAGGTTTGTAGACAGCTCTATCTTGTCTATTTCTGGCTCCAATATCTGGATTTAAATATCCACAGATCTGGCTGTGTTGAAAATTAGGTATATTGACAAGCGGAAGACCAGCAAGGACTTGGGGAGAGATATCTCGTTTTCCCCTCTCCCTTCCCTGAAAGCTCCCCCAGCCTCTTCTTTAGGGTTGTCAGCCCTCCACCAGGGACAGAGAATCCTTTGCCCCAGCTGTTATCTGCCCTGCTACCACACAGCTGGCCAGAGGCAGGAAGGGCATTATTTTCCAGCATGATAGGGAAGCATGGGGCAAGTATCTGCTGCCTGCACATGTCCCCCACCCCCTGTCGCAGTCCTGGTTTGTCCCCTGAGGGACTGGAAAACTACCTTTCCTGCCTTTTCCTTTTTTCTTCTCTCATTCCAACCCACCAGCCAGCCTACCTTTGTCTGCCCCCCCACCCCAACTTCAGTTTTCATTTATTCTCTCCTCCTAGTAGCTTCTCTCTGAAGGGCACCTCACTTTCCCCTGTATCCCTCTCCCAACACAATTCCTTCTTTTCCTTCTCCAAGCAGCCTCCATATTCTCACCTTTCCCTTCTCCTTTTCTTCTTTCTGCCAACTGACTAACCTTTTATCTAGCCCCCATCTTCAGCTCTATTTATTATTTGTTTACTTTATTTATACTCCACCTTTCTCCACATCATGCCATCATTCTCTCCTCCATTTTATCCTCACGGAAAGCCTGTGTGGCAGGTTTGCATAGAGTGTGTAACTGGCCCCAAAACACCCAGTGAGTTTCCATGGCAAAGTGAGGCTTCACTAGCGTTGCCAGCTCTGGGTTGGGAAATCCCTGGAGATTTGGGGGCGGAGCCTGAGGAGGGCTGGTTTTGGGAGGGAAGGGGCCTCTCTGGGGTATAATGCCATACGGTCTATCCTCCAAACAGCCATTTTCTCCAAGGGAACTGATCTCTCTCACCCAGAGAACAGTTGCTATTCCAGGAAACCTCTACCTCCCACATGGAGATTGGTAACCCTAATTTGAATCTGAGTCTCCCAGATCCTATCCATAACTATAACCATTTTGCAACATTGGCTTTTGTGTTATTGAACAACAGTCATAGCCAGGCCTGGTTGAGTCATGAAATTTGTGTGGTATCAAAGCTTCCTCCCTCAAAGGCCAAAACAGCCATGAAAAGAGCCCCGCCCCCACCCTCTGCCACTTACTTACAGAAACCAAGGTTGAGAATACTGTTGTGGATGCCTAGCAATGGTCAATGAGGTAATTTGTTTCTTAAAACAACCACTGTTTCTGTTATTTTCTCTCTCTTTTTTAAAAAAAGAGGGTTTGTAGGAAGATTTGTCTTGGCTGTCCATGGCCCGAGTCTCTAGATTTAAGTATCCATAGATCCAGCCATGTTGACAATTAGATATGTTGATAACACTTAATAATACTGTACAAATAATATTGCATATATTTATAGTAATACATCATGATAACATAAAGGACAGCAGAAACTATTCCTGCCAGAGGTTCTATGGGTAAGATATGAGGGACCTTTCTAGGGCTGCCAATTCAAGGTTGAAAAATACCAGGAAATTTTCAGGGTGGAGCCTGAAGAGAGAAGCGTTTTAGGAGGAAAGGAAGCTCATTGGGGTATAATGCCATGGAGTCCACGCTCTAAAGCACCCATTTCCTCCTGGGGAACTGATCTCTATGGCCTGAGATCTGTTATAATTCCAGGAAATCTCCAGCCACCAACCTGGAGATTGGTCTTTCTGGCCATTGCTAGCCTTTCGCCTGTTTGTTTCTAGCATGCTGAATGTTCCTGTTCTTCACGGAGTGGACTACATGAAGATCCCCTCTAAGAGTCTGTAAAGTTCACTGCCATGGTGTGTCATGGAGACCAATTCCAGATCTTCAAGCTGCATCGGCCTGGACCAGACCAACTGGCCTCTTGTTGTATAGATTTTTGGAGGCTACAACAACACTAAACATATACAATTCAACAGCAAGTAGTTGACAATGTACATAGAGTGAGATCCTCCTTTATTCAGGTTCTGAGAACTGTTGTCAAATGGGTTATGGATTCCAGTGCTAAAAAGATGTGGGTGAGGCAAACAGCAACCCTGATACCCACCTCCTTCAGTTCATAGATAGCTTTCAGCTTATAATACAAAGGTGACATATCAATATGCTGATTTGTCACATCTACTTCTGCTTCACTGAATTAGAAGAGGATAACATCCAGTATATATTTTCAGGATGCGGATCAGTAAACACTTTCCTTGTGGTTCGTAATGGGACTGTGTTTGTCAAGATTTGGGATTCTGATTTGAAATGCAGGTTCATACCAGTATTTGAAAGATGGAGAGGGCAGCTGCCTGAAAACATGTTAACTGAATTCTAAACAGAAGGATACATGGAACAGACAGCTCCCATCCTATTGTTGAAAGCTATGTTAACACAGGGGAAGACTTTCCTTAGAACTGCATTACAAAGTGATGAGAGCACTTTTTTATTGCTGAGTTACCATGTTGTCTTTGTATAAGTTGGAATATAATGTTATACCTGAGATTTAGCTTGCTTTTTTTCTGAGGAAATTCAGAAGTACACATTCTAAGGAGAAAAGAAAGTCATCAATTGGATGGATAACTTCTAAATATAATTGGCAAAAATGGGCATTTGGAAAAGATGTTCACAAATGCATGCTACTTCTAAAATGGTGCAAGATTAAGAAGACCCGCCCCACTAGATCAGAAAAATGGCTCTTTTCCCCAAAAAGGCCAATCAGAAGGCCCAAAAACAGAGTCAGAGAGGATAAACCCCATCAGCAATGGCATTCAAAAGTCCAGTACTTCTAAACATGGAATGCCCATTCAGGCAGAAAGCTAGCTTATATATGGTGGTGGTAGAAAGTGCCATCAAGTCAGGGCCAGCGCCACCATTGGGGCAGTGAGGGGGGCGCCGCAGGTGCTGGGGCACTGGAGGGGGCGCCGGAGGGGGTGCCAGGGGCAGAGATGCGTGCCACGGAGCTGGTGTGCCTGGCCCACAGCTGATGCAGCCGGCCAGCCCTGTGCCACCACCGCCGCTGCCGCTGCCACCACACACACCCTGCTGGGCGCAGCAGCCACGGGCCAGGCATGGCAGGTGTCCGGGGCGGCGTGTGGAGTGCGGGCAGCCTCCGCACGCCACCCCGGCCACCCGCCAGCCAATGGGCCTGGCTTGCTGTGTGATGACGTCATCATGTGGTGACATCATCATGCATTCCAGGGGGGCATGCACACACTGTGTGCATGCACATGTAGGGGCAGCTGCAGGTGCCAGAAACCCTGGCGCCATCCCTGCATCAAGTCATAGTTGAGTTATGGCAACCCTGGCTGGGGTTTTCAAGGCAAGAGACTGAGAGAGGTAGTTTGCCATTGCCTGCCTTGTTGGAGGTCTCCCATCCAATTACTAACCAAGGCCAACCCAGCTTTCGAGACCTGATGAGATCAAGCCTGCCTGAGCTCTTGACGTCAGGGCAGATTATACATAGCAATCTCATATATTCATATATCATATATGCATATATTGTATATGAATATATTCAGTAACATACACTTTGCTTCAGGATGCAAAGCTAGCTGCATCTTCTCTTTGCACAGGGTGTCACTACATCTAATGGCCAAAGACTAGTCCAGGTTTGCAGGGGGGGAAACCTTAGTTTAAAAAGAAATAATTTATGTGCTCGTCTATAACATAATTACCAATGTCTTTGCAGAAGGCATTAAAAAAGTAAGTTGCCAGAGCTTTGGGGGCATTATCAGTTGCTATGGAAATCCAGAATAGTATATGAACTCCAACGGTGACAAGAAGAAAGTTGCCAGCTTGTAAAATGGTTCCTCTAATTGATAGTAATCAGGTTGATCTGCGAGAATTAGAAGGGCATGTTATTGACAAACTCCACCCATTAAACTTCTATGAAAGGGACAGGGCATTTTTCCCCTGGCTAGCTAGCAAACCTAGCAGGAATAGGACAACAGGGAGGAGATGGCAGAGACAAAGGTGGCCAGCAGGTGGAGAAAGTGAGCTGAAGCTGGCAGCAATGGGAAAGGGGAAACCCTAGAACTGGTGTTAAGGGAAGGAAGGAGGAAATGGGATTTCACTTCCCTTCTGGGACCTTGCAGGTCATCATCTTGTAATCTGGTATTTGTAACTATTGTTTTGTATTATTTTGTATTTAATAAATCTACTGAACATTGTTATTTCATGTGGTTATATTGCATAACGTATTTATGTTTGTAAGCCATAACATTAAAGTTGGTGAAGATCTGATAAAAAATAAGTATGGTTCTCTTTTTTTCTGAGAACAAAGGCTTCAAATTTTCATATTTTTTTTTACATTTTAAATAAAATAGGAATTCCAGAGAGTAATGCAAAAATAATTCTTTTATGGATAAATATTATGATAATAATAACATTCAATTTATATACCGCCCTTCAGAGCAACTTTACATCCACTTACAGCAGTTTACAAAGTAGGTTATTATTATCCTCATAACAAACACCGTGTGAGGTGGGTGAGGCTGAGAGAGCTGTGACTGACCCAAGGTTACCCAGCTGGCTTCAAGTAGAGGAGTGGGGAATCAAACCCGGGTCTCCAGATTAGAGTCCTGCTGCTCTTAACCACTACACCAAACTGGCTCTCTTACTACACTTAGCAAACTGCTGAATGTGTCAATTGCTATAAACAATACCAATTAATAGAGTGGGCAACTCCAGGCTGGAAAAGTCTTAGAGATTTGGGGGTGGAGCCACGGGAGTGCAGGGTTTGGGGATGAGAGGGAACTCAGCAGGGCATAGTGCAGTAGAGTCCACCTCCAAAGCAGTCATTTCCTCTAGTGCAACTGTAATCTGGAGATCAATTATAATCCCGGGAGATCTCCAGGCCCCACCTGGAGGCTGGCAACTCTATTACTGAGTATAGGAAAAAGAATTACAAGTTGGACATTCTCTGTTCTCAAAATAAACAGTTATAGAATAGGCCAGTATCCATACGGAAGCATAACATGAGAGGTAGGGTTACCAGCTCCAGGATGGGAAATTCCTGGAGATTTTGGGGTGAAGCCTGGAGAGGGTGGGGTTTGGAGAGAGGAGGGACCTCAGCTGAGTATACTGCTATAGAGTCAGCCTTCCAAGGCAGCCATTTTCTCCAGGGGAACAGGCTCATTGATGTGATCCTTGCATAATTTTAGCAGCCAGGATGGGCAAGGCTCCAGGCACTAGTAGTGGCCTTCCCAGATCCCAGGATCCTGTCAATATCCATCCCGGAAAATGAGTCAAAATGGTCTATAAATAAACCAAATGGTATATTAGGCATTCCTTCTGGAGGACCTATGTTACAACTGGTATCCAGATTGGAGTGAATTCTATTTTATCAGCAAAACACTTTGTGAAAATATCACAACTAATTGTCTGTTCCTGAGACAACAAAGGCTCAGATTTCTAAGACAGCAGATGCCAAGCTACCTTGAACAAGCAGGGTGGTTGTAAACTAGCTGATGTAATAGTCAGCAGAGAAATAAGATTTTAACTTGGCCCCCTTTCCAGCAGGTATTGGGGGCACTTTCACCTTTGCCTCGAATAGATAGGAGTTAAACCATGCTTCAGGCTATGTCTCCAACCCCCAACCCAGACCTTCCCTCAAAGACTTAGGGCAAAAGCTTAAGCCCAAGGTGTAACCTCTGTCATGTGTTGGGCCTGTCACAATTTGAGGCCCAAGGCAGTCAGAGAAGCTATGGAATTCTGGGCCAGCCCCAGAGACGTATCTTCAGAATGAATGTTGAAGTCTTCCAGAACACTCAGGGTGGAACTACAAGTGACAAAAGGCACAGGTTGGACACTTGTCAGCTTCCCTCAAGTTTTGATGGGAAATGTAGGCAGCTGTGTTACCAGAACTGCTTTTATTATAAGGGGAAATTAGCTTTAGCAGTCTGTAACTAAAATTAGCGCGGATCTGACCTATATATACCGAGGTCCCGATTCCAGACACTCTAGTGAAAAAGAGGCAGACTACAAATAGGTTCAAACACGTGTATTTTCTAATAGTGTGGCGTAAGCCTGAGCTTGCACATACAAACAAGAAAGCATACAAGGTCTAAGAAATACAGAGTCAGAAATATAGAGACTTTCGCATTAGCAGGTTCCCAACGATGGTAGAGGGAATACTCACTTATCCTGAAGCGAAGCAGAGACACAACAGCGAGGTGGCCCAATGCCAGCACTGGAACCACGGACGGACAGCGAGGGGTTCTGGATAGGAATGGCCTAAGCACCGAGTGGTCTGAGAGACCAACTTAAATACCCCAAAACGTACCCTGGGGCAGGTGCTGTACTTGGTGGTTCTCACAGATTAAAACAAAGGTTCTAATGGGCTACTGAATGGCTTGGATGGGCCACTTTGGTAATCTGATTGTGATAAGTGACACCTCAGGAAGAGGGGACAAAAGAGGGAGGGGGAAATCCAAGTGGGCTGAAAGGATGTTCCAGCGGACAGGGCTTGTCCTGATGTCATCAGCTCTGGAATGCGGAGGTTTCTTTGAGATGCATTCTCTAAGTGCTTGGGATGGTCGGCACTTAGTTCCTTCTCCGGGGCGGCTCCTAAGATATGCAGAGTGGGGCGAGGTACTCTCGCTGCGGACGTGGTGTGCCCATGGTCTTCTGGCTGCCTAAGAACATGGATGCCGGCTGGGCATAGCTGGGGCTGGATAGCAGGCTGCCCGGTAGCGAGGGCAAGCTCGGTGACCGGCTCGCGGGAGGCTCCAGGCGGGAACTGACCAGGGAGCGCCTAGCCAGGCTTGCTGGAGGTTTCCCCGGCAGGCGCCCGGCTGCTAGCAGCGGCTTGGGCCCATATGAGGCAGGCTTCCATGGAGGCAGGGGGAACAGCACGTAAAACACAGTCCAAAGCAGGGAACAGGCACGGTCCATGGCAGATGGCTATACAGGCATGGGGCACACTTGTAACACAGTCCAAACACACACTGGGAAGTCCAGATACAGGTCTGAGCAGGGCTGCCCAGGAAAAGAGTCCTTTGTGCAGTTATCCAAACATGGGGTCAGGGAACTACACAGTCTATTGCAGCAGCAGGGTAATTAACAAGCAGGCAGGAAACTGACACGTGTACCAGAACGCACACGTTCAGGGCAAATCTCTGTGTAGCAGTAAAACAGCAGCGCAGGAAACTTTAACACAGTTCATGGCAGGCCTTAAAGCAGGAGAGGGGGCCTACTTGGCAACAGCTTGGTGGAATGTTGGACAAGTGACAGTTGAAAAGTCCATTGGACAGCAGTCAGAGAGCCAAGCTGCAAGACTAGGATGCCTACGTTTCCCATCAAAACTTGAGGGAAGCTGACAAGTGTCCAATCTGTGCCTTTTGTCACTTGTAGTTCCGTTCTCAGTCTAGGTGTCCCCAGCACCACATCTAAGAGTACCTCTCATCTGCACTGAAACAGTGCACTTATCAAACATCCTACTCCAGGTAATGATTGCTCCCGCTACCACTAATGAGCAACCCCCCCCATTTGCCCCACATTCATCATGCTAGTGTTCACAGAGAAGCCATACAGCAGTATGAGACTTATCTCTGAGTAGACCTGCTTAGCCTTGCCCTGTTGTTGTAACAAACCTGAATATTTAAGAAGAAGGAAGTTCCCACAAGAAATGTTGTGAGTGGAAATACCTGCCCCCCAAACCTATTGAATAGTATGTTCTCTGTGACTAAGAACATAAGAGAAGCCATGTTGGATCAGGCCAATGGCCCATCCAGTCCAACACTCTGTGTCACACAGTGGCCAAAAACCAGGTGTTATCAGGAGGTCTGCCAGTGGGGAAGGGACACTAGAAGCCCTCCCACTGATTGACCCCCCCAAACCCCAAGAATCTAGGGCATCACTGCCCTAGACAGAGAATTCCATCTATACCTTGTGGCTAATAGCCACTGATGGACCTCTGCTCTATATGTTTATCCAATCCCCTCTTGAAGCTGTCTATGCTTGAAGCTGCCACCACCTCCTGAGGCAGTGAATTCCATGTGTTAATCACCCTTTGGGTGAAGAAGTACTTCCTTTTATCCGTTCTAACCCGACTGCTCAGCAATTTCATTGAGTGCCCACGAGTTCTTGTATTGTGAGAAATGGAGAAAAATACTTCTTTCTCTACCGTCTCTATCCGATGCATAATCTTGTAAACCTCTATCATGTCACCCCTCAGTCGTTGTTTCTCCAAGCTAAAGAGCCCCAAGTGCTATAACCTTTCTTCATAGGAGAAGTGTTCCACCCCTTTAATCATTCTAGTTGCCCCTTTCTGCACTTTTTCCAGTGCTATAATATCTTTTTTGAGGTGTGGTGACCAGAATTGTACACAGTATTCTAAATGTACTCTACAATACACGGTACAAATGTACTGTGTACTCTAACTCTGCGAGTGCTTTGGAGAAGAGGAAATAGCAAGGAATCAGCAAAACAGGTAGTGTTGCAATCCTTGTGGTTACAATTACTTATCTCAACTGTCAGCATGTAACCATTGGCCTTTAAAGTGCTAATGGACTCACTTGAAGCTATCAGCATGCAGTCTGTGACACATGCATGCTGTTGCCTTCTACTGAGCCAGACCATTCAGTATTCTAGTCCAGCATTCCCCACTCACCCTTCGCATTGGAGATGCCAGGGACTAAATCAGCAGTCATCTGCATGCAAAACGTGCTGTATCACCAAGCTATGCCCCCTCCCTTTAGGTTCCAGGGAAAGTCTAACTCATTTACTTTTGCTTGTAATCACTGCCTCTGCTTTGCTGTTAATATCTTTTTGTTGTTTAGTATTATTTGCTTTAATTGGTTTATTATATTTTTGAAACTGTATTTTAAAGATTTATTCTTATCTACCATGAATGCCTTTGGGATATTAAGAAAAGGCTTTCTATGAATCTGATTTTTTTTTTAAAAAAAGCAGAGAACTTTAGTAGGGAAAACTTTCCATACATCTAGATCAGTGAAGGCGAAAGCTTCAGGTGCCAAATTTCTGTGTCTGCAGCTGTTCTTAAAGATACAGGAGAAGAAGCAGGGAAAAAACAGAAATCCTGTTCTCTAGGTCTGTGCTCTTTTAAAAGGAATAAGCCAGCTATTTCTCTTTGGGAAGCAGTTTGTACATTTGCCCAAGCACACCGGCCTCAGTACATTTTTTAAGAGAGACTTTCTCTAAGAGCAAAGCTACATGCAACCATGGAGTTCCAGAATGCAACATCAGGTTTAATATTTGGCCTTAAAAAGTAGATTGGATGGGAGAACAATACAGATAAAACCATGGTGCTGGGAAAGAGAGGATTAAGTGACCCCCCCCCCCCCACACACACACCATATAGATAGAGCAGGATGGATAGCCATCTGTAGCAGTAGAAAAGAGCAAGAGTCCAGTAACACCTATAAGGCTTACGTGAGCTGTGACTCATGAAAGCTCATACCCTACCACAAATTTTGTTAGTCTTATAAGTATTACTGGACTCTTGCTCTTTTCTAACACCTCATATAGTTTCCCTGATCAAAAATTGCCCCTAGAGGCTGCTTTAAATCTTCAAAGAGAAAAAAGATAAATACCTATGTGTCCTTTCTTCCTTTTTAGAGTTTATAACCTGGGAGGATAGGGAAATTATACAGGGGTGGGTGTGAATTGAAGACTTTCTTCCCCACCACCACCACCACCCTTCCCCATACCTTCACTGACAACCCCCAAAAGCCAAACTCCATGTCTGAAGTTCAGTCACAAAACTCTATCACCACATATATTTCAGCCCTAAGAGGAAAGGAACTTGCAATATTTTTGAGGCACACCAATATTGTCATGTTAAGTGTTAATTAAACCTCATGAAAATATACAAAGGAAGCACAACCACAATACTCTAGTGAAGACATATCTTTTATTGGAATGTTGGATTATGTAATCTTTTTTAATCCTTCAGTGGCTGACAGTGTTCACATCAGCTTCAGTACATTTCATTCCTTCACACAACATTTCCTCCGTCCTTGATGTTGAGGACAATCATTAAATCTTCTTTCATATACTTTTCCCGAGGGGCAATTTTCTGTAAACAGCAGACAGAATCCCCGATTCCTATAACACGGAGGATGGCGGGCACTAGCAGTCACATTCAGATCTTTTTCATGGTCATTCCCTGCACAAGAAAAAAAAATTAAAATGCTAAAATGTTATGTTGCTATGTAGGAAAGATAATGTAGGCTTAAGCTACTAACAGTGCAGTCCTAAGTAAAGTTACTTCATTGAGCTTAGAATGGAGTAACTCTGCTTAGGATTGTGCTGTAAGCCACTCTGGGCACCGTCTTTTCATGCCCCCTCAGTAGGGTTGAAGGTGTCATACAGAGGAAATGCCTTTGCAGCCTACCTTGGCCCCCAGACAGCAGCAGCACAGGGGGGGGGGGAATGCACTGCTAACCACTCCTTCTAGTGCTAACCACCTCCTTCCATTATCACTGCCCCCCAGACCCTTTGATTGTGAACCAATTCTGAGGATAGAAAACTTTATTTTTATCTGTTTTTCTTTTTTATTACTGTTCATTCAGCCCAGTGGTCTGGAATAGCCACTAAGAGTATGTTTAGGTAGTTACTAGGAAAACTACCCACATAATGATGGAGTTTATGCAGTTGCTTTGGAATGTTTCCGTATTTTTGTAACAGCAGCAAAAAATCTAGTAACCCGATAAGTAATCCATCCATCTTCATTGCTCAGTAGCCTGGAAGTCTAGGCAGTTGGAGAAACAGAATCCTTACTAATTAGGGGGAAAATCAGTTCCTGTCTAAGTTTTAAAAATTTGGGACAGCTTAAAAGTATGTGATCAATGGATTCAATATGATTAAGGTCGCAGTTACATGTTCTGTCTTGGAGACAGATCAAGATGGTAGCTGTGTTAGTCTATCTGTAGCTGTAGAAAAGAGCAAGAGTCCCATAGCACCTATAAGACTAACAAAATTTGTGGTAGGGTATGAGCTTTTGTGACTCACAGCTCACTTCTTCAGACTCACGAAAGCTCGTACCCTACCACAAATTTTATTATTCTTATAGCTGCTACTGGACTCTTGCTCTTTTCTACATGTTCTCTATGAGTATGGAATACTAGCACATGTACCTGACAGGACTGCAGACAATAAAGCATTAAGACATGCCAACATAAAGGCAAGTCTATATTCAGGATATGTTAAATCATAAAAATGCATTGGGATACGAACTAGTAGGGGATCTGGAGGACAGAAAACAAGACTGAGAGGCCAGAGGGCAAATAAGGAGAAGCCTTTGGTTTTAGGAATGGCAGACTTTAATTGCATTGATATTTCCAGATCAGCTGGCAGACAGAAATGCCTGTCAGTCTCAGTAGATGCAGACCTTAAAGCTCAGCTATCCACTAAGGAGTTCAAAGTAGCACACATCATATATTGACACACAACTTTATGAGGTCTGTTAGTATGAGAGTGTGTGGCTGGCCCAGGATCGCCCAAGGAACTTCATGTCTGAGAGGGGACTAAAACCCATGTCTACACAGTACTAATCCTATTCACTCCCCACCCCCACCCCCCACAGACCTGAAGAGTGTTATGTTGATGCCACATGTCCTTTTTCATATAGGCACGCCACCGTTGAAGGCCTTTCCAGTAACTTCTCCTCCCATCCCATTTACTTACCTAAAGCAACTTGAAAGACAAGGAAAACAGCAGCAACAACCAAGAGGACCCTCATGGTAGATGGTTGGAGTAGAATCTCTGTGCCACCAAACAGCCACTGGATCAAGAACTGGGTAATGGTGAATGGGCAGTCAGCAGCTCCTTTATAGGGAATGGTGAACAGGTTGGCAATTGCTACAATATCTGTGAAGCAACACTGGCAAGAAATTGCAGTGAATCAGTAGACATCTCAAATGTATTTCCTGGTTCAGCAAACCCCCAAATAAGGTACATGAGCAATTAACATGGTGGAAATTCCCTCTTGGTTGTTAACTGTGTTTCTTTGTTTTAGCAAGATTTCACTAATATGTAAATATGAGCGAATTGTGCAACAGTGGCATTTAATGTGTTAGACCATTGGTTCAATGCAGTCCAAAATATCTGTCTTTCTCTCTAACTGGCAGCAGGCAGGCAGCATCCTGAGAGGAGATCTCTTGAATCCAGGGCTTTTTCTCAATTCTAATGGAGCTATGGGGTTGGTATGCAAACCCAGTAGTTTTGGGGATCAACAGTTCCCTTTCTATCAAACTTTTTACAATGCAGCAAAGTGGTAAACTGGTCTTCACACTAAGGAACAGAGGGTTGACAAGGGGAAATCTTTTTGGATTAAAAAAATCAGCATACACTGAGCTAAGCCAGAATGGGAAGGGAACTTCTCCTGAACTTTGTTCCCCCACCAATAAAATATTTCCCATTTCTTTGATACTTCAGGGAGTGCCTACAAACAGAGGGAATATGTTCACACATTCATTCTCACTCTCAGCCTAACCGGGACAGGGGTGATGCTGCTAAAATTGAATGTAGATGTAGCATGCATTCAGATATGTGGTGGAATGGAGAACAGTAGGATATGGGAAAAACTGTAGAAAGAAGAAACCATAGAAGAGGTGTTTTAGGGGAGGTTTTGTCCTCTGTGAAAGATGACAGAATCCAGTAATCATGGATGTCTAAGAGGAAAAAGATTTTTCACAAAATGACTATGGTTGGAGATTGTTATCAGTCCCTGGCTCCAAGGAGGCCCGCCTGGCCTCGACTAGAGCAAGAGCTTTCTCAATCCTACTACCTGGTGTAACACTCTATCTACAGAGACCAGGGCCCAGCAGGATCTACTATCTTTCCGCCGGGCCTGTAAGACAGAGTTGTTCCGCCAGGCTTATGGCTGAGGCTGGGCCTCCTCTGGCTGGAGGATACAACATCTACTCCCCTCCCTATGAGAGCTGCCCACCACTGTTCTTAAGCTGCTGCTATGCTCAACTGCACTGTCGCACTTTTTGTAATCAACGGTATTGCCGCCATCAAGAGTGCTACTATTTTTAAAATCTTTGTATAATGTTTTTAAATGTTTTATATGCAATGTTTTAAATGTTTTAATGTTGTTATCCGCCCTGAGCCTGCTTGCGGGGAGGAAGGAATATAAATACGATAAATAAATAAATAAATACCTAGACCAAAAAAGTAATCCTGTAGTGGTAACATATTTCTGCTCTCACTGACCAAAAATATTAAGAAACCAACCAAAGAAGAAAGTGTAGTAATTACAGATGGTGCCACAATTACACTTGTCAACTGTCAATGTACAGCTTGTGGTAATTACCAGAAACTGCCTTATTCTAAATTGGGCCAGTCAATCTCTCAGCCTAATTTACCTCACAGGATTGTTGTAATCTCCTTGGATGGGGAGAATTAAAATGTGATAGATCAGATTCACAACTGAAATGTGAAAGAAAGAAAAAAAATGTCCATCTCTGCTAAACTCGAACTTGGGATTGCCCTATGAAAATGATTGACAGGGTGTATATATCTTTACATGGTGCCAAATTTACTTTTGAAATTCACTACCGGGAAAAACAAGGAAGTACAATTGGCTTCATGTGAAGCTTGTGAGGTACCCAGAAGCAGCCATCTGACCCTGTTGAAAACAAGATGTATTTATCGGCAGTCTTATCCTGCATAGCTTTCTCAGTGTTATTAACATACATTCACTATTGCCATCAAACGTACCTTCCTGATCATTTTATAGATGAATAGAAAGGGCTTAGTGGAGAATTTCCAACAAAACAGAAAATAACATATTTCCAGTCTCAGGAAATATGAGTATCCCTCTGGAAAGGATGTACGGTGGTGGAAAGTGCATCAAGCCATAGCTGACTTATGGCTACCCCTGCTGGAGTTTTCAAGGCAAGAGAATAGCAGGGGTGGTTTGCCATTGCCTAACTCTGCAACCCTCATCTTCCTTGGAGGTCTTGGCTATCCAGGAAAGGATGGATCCCCTTAAGAAGAAACAGGCAGGAAAATGGCAGGGCTTCATCATGAAGATAGCAGGGAGGAGAAGTCTTGGAAACATATCTGACATTTGCATAAGGCGTAGGGTGAGCTTCTCTTTTCCTTCCTGTAATAGGTATTTAAGCCTGGGTGTGGCCAGTAACCTGAACCTTTGCAAAATACAATGAATTCAATTTCTATCGGGAGGAAAGATGCCAGAGACTTGGAAAGTTGATAACATTGCATTGATACTCAAAGAAGGGCAAGATTTGATACTAGCAAAAATTATAGACCTATATCATTGTTGAATAATGACTACAAACTATTTACCATGATATTAGCAGAAAGACTTAAGCATGTTCTCAAAGACTTTATTCATGAAGATCAAAGGGGTTTTTTGCCCAAAAGACATTTGAAAGACAATATTAGAACTGTATTGGATATAGTGGCATACTTGGATAAACAGAATGAAAAACAAGTAGCTCAAGTGGCAGAGAAGGCCTTTGACAATTTGAACTGGATTTTCCTGTTACAACTTTTGGGAGGAGAAGTATTGGAAACATGTCTGACATTTGCATAAGAACTAGGGTGAACTTCTGTTTTCCTTTCTGTAATAGGCATTTATGCCTGGGTGCGGCCAGAAACCTGAGCCTTTTCCCAAGAGTGAAAGGACTCGTGATCCTTGGCTCTTAGTCTGTGGCTCAATTGAGGCAGCCTAGTGAATCTAGGTCCTTCCTAGGATGTGGTGTGTTGTATTCTCGTTTTCTGTAGGGTAAAAAATAGTTTCAATAAATACTGTGCACATGATACATTTTTCAAAAAGCTCTTCAACTTCCAAGAGTGTACTGCCCTAAACAAACCTGCATTTTAGCTGAAGGCCCCATGAAATCAAAAGGGTCTAAATTGTCTTTATATCAAGAATTCTGGCTTTGCAAAGGCACAGTTTGCATTACAAAGAGAAGTATCAACCCGCAGACTCACCTGTGCAGACCGATTGGCTGCCTGCGGGGCAGCGGTGGGACCAGGCTTGCCAGGTCCCCTGGAGCCCAAACCAGGGGTTTGCCAGGTCCCTTTACTCCCCCGGCAGGAGATTGGGAGCCTGGCACTCACCTTGCCAATCAGGGGGGTTTCATTTTCATGCGCACGCTCCCGGCTTCCACAATGATGTCACTTCCAGAAGTGACATCATCGTGCAGTAGTCAAAGGCTCGCCAGGAGCGCTCCTGCACTCACCAAGGGCTGGATCGGGCCCTGCAGGGAATGATTCTCCCCAAAATGGGCCAACTGTGGGTGCGGAATGTGTGGCACAGCTTGGGCTGTGTGGCACTGCTTGGGGCACGTGGCGCAGCCTGGGAGGTATGCACTGTCGCTTGGAGGGTGCACCACAGCTTGGGAGCACATGCTGCTGCTCAGGAGGCCATGCTGCCACTCGGGGGGCCTGTGTCGCTGCTCAGGGGTGCACCAGGGGAGCCTGTCCCCCACCAGCCAAGTAAGTGGGTGCGAGGGGAGGAATGGTGGGAGCAGGGGGGAATGGTAACCCTAGGTGGGGCATGAGGCATGGCAGCTGCCATGTTTGGGCCTCCCAGGATCCCCTGGGCAGGCACATGGCCCAATCAATTTGAATTTCCCGGTTGGCCAATTGGGGCCAGCCAGGGGGTGTTCAGGTAGGGACAAGGTCCAGCGGGCAAGATTTTAAGAGGCAGCCAGCCCCACCCTGCCTCATAAACTGGGGAATTCCCTCTCCTGCTGGCCCCTTGTTTCCCCTCTTCTCAGCTCTGTCCATCCTCCTGCCACTCCATCTTCTTTCCCCCCATTACCCACCTTCCCAGTCTTTTTATTTGTTCCCCTCCCAGCTCCTGCTTGCCCTCTCTTTCCTTCCCTGCACCTTCCCATGCTCCCTCTCCCCTTTCCCTCTCCCCAGCCTTAGAGACTGAGACTGAGCAAGACTTAGACTGACTGAAACAAAGAGCAATAAAACCTTAGTCTATGTTGCTAGTTAATTGCCCCCCAATAAAGTGGCTCATCCAATAGACAATCCTAGATTCCTTCATATAGACTAAAGACTCCCTTTTCCATGGCAGGAACTTTTACTGAAGGCCTAAGTGATCCTATGCTAACTAGCTATCTGGCTAAACAAACAGAATAACAATTTAACTTTTTCATGACTGAATGTGGGACACTTGCAAAAATCCCAATGGTATTACTATTTAGGTTTCCATAAATTGAACTCAATCACCCTAACAAAAAAGGTAGTAAGGTAGTAAGATAGTATGGCATCTTAAAATTTAACCAACTATGTCTCCAAGTCACAGCTGTGCCTCCATTCTAATTATGAAATATAGTGGCAGCTGGTGGCAGCAATAAAGTAGGAAGCAAACGTTTCCACATGTCCCAGCATTGTGCTAAATTCACAGAATGCTAGCGTCTTCCTGGCACGATTTCTGATGTCATTGCACCATGAGAGCGGAATCATGGCGCAACTACATCAGAAACTGCACCAGGAAGACGCTATCATTCCATGAATTTAGCGCTATGCCGGGACAACGGGAAACGGCCCAACATCATTAGAAACCAAAAGTGATATAGAAATTCCTGTTGCCACTTATAGCATCCATGGCAACCACCATCATTCATTCATTATAGCCCAGAGTCCACTATACCACTATACCTCATGGGCACTTGGGTGTCATCTGAGGGCTGAACTATATGTGATGTTGGGGATTATAACTGGCTGGATCTTCAGCTGTTTAATTTAGCTATAGGGAGAAGAGGCAATTTGGATTGAAGCAATGGCACTGGAGGAACGGGTTTTAACTCTTTGCTCAAGACCTGATCTGTTGCTGTGGAATGAATGGGCTGATTTCATTGCTTTCACAATGTAATATGAAAGGCCTGCTGTTCCTGAGATTTGATCTCTGATGGATCATTACTTGAAGTTTCAGTGTCAGGTGAGGAATGTATGCATGCGCACCAGACCTGAGGTGAATTTGCATTAACAACTGCCATGTGTGAACTGACATCACCAACATCAGTAGGGAGGGACTGCTTTTCCATGTGAAGCATTTAATAACATGCAAATGCATTTGCAGGGCCAATCACACCTATCCTTAACACAAAATTATTGCCTTCAATACTAGGGACAATTTGGGTTATGTGTCTGCATCATGGGATGAACTCATGTGAAAGCAGATCATATAGCACTGATACGGTGCTTAAGGGATATGAAACATATGATAGAAGTTGTGCCTATGATAATTGATCTCTGTCAACTCACTAGAGTTGCCAACATCCAGGTGGGGCGTGGAGATCTCCTGCAATTAGGATTCGTTTTCGTTTTCTCGGCCATGTCGGACGCTCCTCTCCGCAGGTCCGGGAGGAAGCGCCCGAGCAGCCTGACTGGGCGGCTGATCTGCGAAGATTAGCCCCCAGGACTCCCAGTGAGGGAGGCAGGGTCCGGGACGCGGCGGGAAGAGCCCCCTGAAATTGATGCGGGGGGTAAATTGCCCGTTTGTCCCTATGGAAGCCGGCAGACGTGCGCGGCACCTTGAGTGCTGCCGGGCCATGGAGAGCGGCAATAAGCAGATTTAAGGTGAAAGCCTGTAAGTAAGCGAATCCCTTCTGATTCTTAAGCGTATGCGAAGGATTGGTGGGAGCTGAAGCTAAGAAGGCACGGATTTCTTCCCCCTTTACCGAGTTTCGGAACTCAGTTGGCGTCCCTCCCCCCAAGATGGCGACGAAAAAGCAGAGCCCAGCAATGAGTAAATCGGTGATGGCGACGCTACAGGGAAAGGGGGAAACTTTGAAAGAGTTGGTGAGACGAGCAGTTTTTGATGCTGTGCAGCCCTTTGTAGCAAAAGTGAATGAAATGGGGCAAAAGGTTGATTCAGTGGAGAGCGAGGTGAAAGCCATTAAAGAAACAGCGACCGGAGCAGAGCAGTCTGCGCATGAGAACGCAGTACTCATGAAAGCAACAAGTAAGGAAGTGAAGCTTTTGGAGAATCAATTAATAGGATTGCAAGTGGACCGTGCCCAAACGGTACTGCGTCTTCAGAATTTAAAAGAGGAGGAAAATGAAAATTTAAAAGATGTGGTGTCTGGACTTTTGGCGACATTCGCAGAGGCAACTAAAGAAGAGTTAAAAAGCGACATCTTGGAGGTCCGGCGGACATCCTCAAAGTATGTAATGAAACGGCAGCTGCCTCGCGAGATTATTATTGACTTTTCATCTAGGAAGACTCGGGACACCATTTTATATAATTCGTACAATGTGGACTTGGATTATTTGGGCAACAAGGTTAAAATTTTGAAGGATGTTCCATTTTTGGCTCGTAAAAGAAGATTCAAGTATAAAGGACTTGCGGCTTTCTTGAGGAAATGTGATGTGAAATATAAATGGTTGTTTCCATAAGGCGTTTTGTTTAGTTATAAGGATCAAACTTATAAGATTACATCGGAAGCCCAGCTGACAGACTTTTTGTTCAACCATCAGGAGTTCCATCTGTCCGGGGTCTGAGCCCCAACCCCCAGACTTGACAAGAGGGAACAGCAGGTCAACCGGGCTGACGGGCAAACAGAGGGGGCAGCCAGCAGCCAGCAGGTCAACTGGTCAGCCAGCAGACAGTAGGTCAACCGGTCTGACTGGCAAGCAGAGGGGGCAACCGGGGGACAGCAGGTCATCCCCTCCCATGGGCAAATGGAGCCAGAACCTGCCGGCGCCAGGGGCAAGGGGCAAAGGCCCAGGGCCTCAGGAGTCAGGGGGAGACAGAGAGAAGCCAGCGAGTCCCACTCCCCTGGGGAAGGAAAGGGGACTAAGCAAGGCAGAAGGGGGCAAGGGCAGAGGGATTGGGGGCCCAGCAGTCACCCACCCAAAGACCTTACCTAAGGAGGAGAAGCAGCAGCAGCCCCAACAGCCCAAAGCCACGCCCCAGCTAGAAAATAGTAGCCTGGCCCAGGAGTTGCCAAAAGCCAAGCCACTCCAGGTGGGGCTATTGGAGGCACTCTGCAGGAAGCCCTGGGCAACAAGCCAAGGAGCCGCAGCTGGACCCACCTTCAGCCATCAGCTCAGCCAGGGAGGCCGAGCTGCTAGCCAGGGGACTGCAGCTGGACAGGCCTTCAGCAATCAGCCAAGGCAGGGAGGCTGGGCAGCCAGGGAACAAGGCACAGCTGGTGCTGGTCAGTGGGGCCAGATCAGCTACCCCAGCTGCAACTGCTTGGTGCAGCCCAAGACCGGGCTGGAAGAGGGGTGGGACAGTGGAAGGAAGCCCTATAAAAGCTGGCTGGGAAGAGCCCTGGGGTGGTGGATGTGAGTAAGGAGTGATAATGTGGAGTGAGAGTGGTGCAATGCAAGAGTGGAGGTTTGGAGGAGAGTTCTGGAAGGAGGGGATGAAGAAGGACACAGGGGGCAAGCAGGCCAGGTTGAGCAGGCCAGCGAGTGGACTGAGAGGGAGTCTGGGTGAGGTATACCGCCCCTCCTTTCACAGAGCAGGGCCCTGCAGCATCCCTGGCCCCCCTATGACGTCAGGAGCAGACCGCCCAGTGCCACGCCCAGCGGCAGCGGCAGCAAGCCCTGACACCATCAAGATGAACGTCCAAAGTCTGAAGGGGAAAGTGGGGGGGAGGAGAGAGTGGGCACAGCTGCTCCAGCTGCGCAGAGAGAATTGAGACCGAGACGCAAGGGTGGGGGGGAGAAGATCTGATCCTGAATATGGCTTGTACTGTATAAGATCTACTAATCTGATCGCATGTTAGAAAGTTAACTTTTAAGAAAAATTGCAGCATGAAGGGAATACAAGAGATGTAGTGTAGTGTTTATTGTTTGTATGTTGTTTTTCCCCTTTTCCCAGTCCCCCTCCCCTTTTTCCCCCTTTTTCTTTCCTTTGTATTTTTGTAGTTTTTTGTAGTTTTCTATGTTAGATATTAAAAATAAAAATTTTCAAAAAAAAAAAAAAGAGATCTCCTGCAATTATAACTGATCTCCAGACTACAGAGAACAGTTCCCATGGAGAAAATGGCTTGGGATAGGTGGACTCTGGCATTATACCCCTTTGAGGTCCCTCCCTTCCCCAAACCCTGCCCTCCCCAAACCATATCCCCAAATTTCCAAGAATTTCCCAACCTGGACTTGGCAACTTTACAGCTCATTCATACATTTGTTCATGAATTTAACAATCTGTATCTCACTTTTCCATGAGTGTTCAAAACCATTCCCAGTACACAAGTTAAATTACTGATCACCAATAACACCAAATTTAAAAGACATCCAGGTTGCAGCTGTACTAGAATAACATGATTAACCCCAGACAAGAAATAATCAAACACATTTCAAACGGAGAATTCCCTGCAAAGAGACTCTGCTCACTTTGTATTCATTCAAAAGCCTTACTAAAAGCAGAATAGCTTTTCAAGCTTGCTAGAAATTTAAAAGGGAAGGAACACGTCAGACTTCTTTTGACAAATGATTTCACAATGGGGGGAGTGTAAAAGACTGAGCTGTCTCTGAGGCCAACCAAAGCTGACAACAACTAGCAGCATTTTATTTACTGACATACACTGGCAAAGAGGACACATGCAAGAGAGGCAGGTTTGTGGATCATAGAATGTGAAGAGTTTAAAGGTAAGCAGCAGCACCTTGAATTGAGCATGGAAACATACAAGCAGCCAATGAAGCTATTTTAATATTGGCATAACGTAGTTGCATAACAAGGCTCTTGTTAGGGTACGACCTATGCTTGTGTGCTACATCAGAAATAGAAATTGCAAGGCAAATTAATTTTAAAGCAATTTCTTTAACTCTAATACTTTTGCTATACATAACAATACAAGAAAGATATATATGGCTAAACACATAGGTGTCACAATGAACAAAAAAATTTAACAGGCAAATCTGACAGATAGATAGCAAAGTAAGATCATTCTTTCTGCCTCTCCTCTGGTGGGGTGCCAGAGGACACGAGGGCCCTGGAAGTGGCGATGCTCTCCAGAGGTCTGGCAGGAACTTTCTGAAGAGGTGTCATGGGGCAAGAAAAATGTTTGCTATCGCTGCTGCTGTAGCACAGTGGTTAAATGGTTTGGCTGCGAATCAACACTCTACTGATTCAAATCCCACTAGTGGGAGCTCAGTAGGTGGCCTTGGGTAAGCCCAGAGCTTTTTTTCAGCAGGAATGCCCAGGAACACAGTTCTGATTCCTCTTCAAAACTGTCACAAGACTGGTGGTCCTGCCCACCTGATTCTCCTTGATTTCCCCTCCTTGATTTCACCGATCCTCTTTGATTCCCCTGCTGGAGACAAAAGGGAGCCTCCCCAGGAGAGCAGGCTGGGCAGCTAGGGTTCCAAGATGCATGGCAATCTTTTGGGGAAAGTCCCATTTGCCAGCTGATTGAATTTTCAAAAATGACTGCGGCGCTCTAGGAGTCTCCCTCCTAGTATCTATGGTAAAGCTGCCATAGAGACTAGAAGCCTTGGAGCAGAATTACAAGTGACAAAAGGCACAGGTTGGACACTTGTCAGCTTCCCTCAAGTTTTGATGGGAAATGTAGGCAGCTTGGCAGAATGTCGGACAAGTGACAGTTGAAAAGTCCATTGGACAGCAGACAGAGAGCCAAGCTGCAAGACTAGGATGCCTACATTTCCCATCAAAACTTGAGGGAAGCGGACAAGTGTCCAACCTGTGCCTTTTGTCACTTGTAGTTCCACTCTTACACTTGCTTGTGTGTGTGTGTGTGTGTGAGAGAGAGAGAGAGAGAGAGAGAGAGAGACTGGCCAGAGGAAACTTCCATGGCAGACTGGGGATTCAAACCTGCATTTCCCAGATCGAAGCCCAATTAATGTATGCTCATAGTTAAATAGGGCTGCCAACCTCCAGGTAGGACCTACAGATGTCCCAGAATTACAAGTGATCTCCAGACATCATAGATTGGTTCTCCCCCAGAGAAAATGGCTGCCTGTAGGGTGGAGTCTATGGTATTATACCCTGTTGAAGCCACCTGCCACCCCTCCAGGAATTTCCCAACTCAGAGCTGGCAACCCACATTTAGTAAGGTTGCCAACTGGCTTGGAGAAAAAAGTCCCGTCCCTTTAATAGTGATTTAATGTGTGACAAAGAGCAGTTGAAGCTCTTCATAGCATGCAAGTAAATAACATCCCATTAAAGGGGCTGGATTTTTCCCCATCCAGGCAGTTGGAACTTGGCAGCCTTCTTTATTTTGGCCTAACAGCCCCAAGCCTTTCCTCATCTGACTAGAGCAAGAAACTCAACAGATATAAAGATCCCTAACCCTAACCCTTCTCTTGTTCCCTGCTACGGGGAGCAGCATTCCGCCTGCCTTCATTCCCACTGACCCGACCCTGCACAAGCCACAGAAAGGGGCCCTTTGCAACCCCCGCTGGCAAAAAGTCCATGATACATGGCTTGAGCTTTTGGATGAGGAGGATAAAGCAATTAAGAATTGGGGTTTGTCTTTTTTTCCCTTCTAGTAGTGTTTCTGATATGTATGATTTAATGTTAGCATTTCTTATGCATTTATTGTTCCATGCTCTCTTCTGTATGTCCAAAGTAGAGAACCCTGAAGTATTAACATTTTGAATCTGGTATAATTTCATTAGCATTGCTGTTAGATATCAATAGTATTATTCAATGTTTTAGAGACTCCTGGGACCATGTGATGATGTCACTTCCTGGAAGCGATGTCACTTCCCAGAAGAAACGTCATCACATGGTCCTGGGAGCGTGTGCTCACTTTGCACGCGCACATCTGGTACCAGTGAGTTCCACCACCTCTTTTCCCAGAAAAAAATCCCTGGGTAAGCCACTCCTCTCAGCCCCAGCTCCCCAGCTATATTGTAGGAATAAGAATAACACTAACTTGTTCACCACTCTGGGTGAGACACTAATCTGTCTAGAAGAGTGGTATATAAGTGCAGTTGTTGTTGTCGTTGTTGTTGTTAGATGCATGAGTCTGTCGCCAGATCAGCAGAGCTTAAAAGAGGAAGTAATTAATGCACCATAGGAATGTGAAAGAAGGTAGTTGTTTCTACCATTCTGAGCTGAGAGTGGATCAAGGTGGATGACTAATCTCTTGCCATCACCAGACAACTCTATGGTTATCTATTCTAGTGCTAGAAGAGCTACCCCCTCCCTAAATTCCACTTTCCCAGCCAGATTCAGTTTTGGCATATTTATCCTTATCTACTTTATTTATTTATTTTGTTTAGATTCTATCTTTCTCACTGAGACTTAAGGCAGATTACACAGTGTAAGTCAATACAGAAAATATTTCTATGAGTCAATGGGAAAATTTATGGACTAAAGAAATAGATTTACAGACTGTCAAATGTTAAGGAAGAATTGGTACAAAATGTTTTTAGATGGTATATTGCCCCTAAGGACATTGAAAATACTAACAAGGATTACAGTGGAAAGTGCTGGAAATGTCAATGAATTGATCATATGTGGTGGACATGTAAGAAGGCAAGGATACAGATACATGATGAGACGCAAAAGATACTAAAGTTCTGTTTTTGGCTGAATCCCAAAAATGTGTTATTAAATTTTCTTCCAAGTAATATAACAAAAGAGCCCAGTGAACTTTTTAAATATATGGTGATGGCAGTGAGAGTAGTATATGCAACAAAATGGAAGGCAGAATTTTGTCCAGATAAGATTGAATAGATGAACAAATTGTATGAATATACGTCAATGGCTAAATTAACTTCATAGAAGCATAATAGACTGATCCAAGAATTTCAGAAAAAAATGGAAAGCTTTTTTTATTACATAGTTGAAATGTAAGGAAAACTAAGAATAATTATCATATAATGTTGATTATAAAATGCTTAATACAAAATGTTCATTGTAAAACAATGAAGGAGGGAGAGGAAAATTATTATTTAGTTTATGTAATTTGTTATATAGTCTGTCTTGGTTACTTTATGTATTATTTACTGTTCATTGCTATTTTTCTCTTTTTATAAAATATATAGAAAAACAAACAAAGAAAAAATACAATCAACAGGATGGGGTATCTAATAAACAATGCAGTAGGATTGCGATTGCAAAAATCCTGAAAACATTAAGTATTAAGCTCAAAGAAAGCATAAGTATTAAGATGATGTGTTAAATAATGCAGAAATTACATACTAGGATCATACCCACAGTTGTTGATTTTGCATGTTTGTGGGGTGGTACCTGCAGAAGGCCCTGTTCAGTTGAGGAAAAGGTGGTTCCGTAGATATGAGGAGGCAAGGCCATAAAGGGCTTCGTATGTGATACCCAAAACCTTGAATTGAGCCTGGTAACTGCTGGGTAGCCAAAGAGTGATTGCAGAATGGGAATAATATACGTGCTCTGCCTAGCTTTTCATAATAATAACTGAGCTGCAGCATTCTGTACCCAATGGAGACTCCCAGTTCACTTTGAGAGGAAGCCTATTACATTAGCCTAGTCTTGGTGTTTCCATGGCATGGATCCAAGTGGCCAGAGAGCCATCTTCCACGCTTCACAAAGTTGGAAGAAAGCATTTTTTGCAGCTACATTAACTTGCCTCCAGTATGATCCCCTAAGATCTTAATCAAGTCAGCAAGGGTCAGCTGAACCCCACAGAAGGTGGGACGTACAACTTTAAGAACAGCCTAGGAGAGACTGTAACATCCAGAGGTCTCATTAACAACATAGAAAACTCAGAACCAGCAGCACGTTGATAACCATAAGTGTGGGTGATCTTTTTTGTGCAAGAGACTCTTTGATGATATAAAGAAGATGCATGTGTGAAATAGCCCACAGATAACACATGGACCAGAACGGTGCAACGAGATATGTGTGTGGCATATGTAGTGAGCAATATTGTCTTGCGGTAAGATTGTGTCCCAAGGCACCTTTTTCCCAAAAGATGACAGCACAGTGTTCCTTCTGGCATTAGTTAATTTGCATTTATTAGCAAGGCAAGTGCCTGTGTTTCATATCCAACTGGAATTTCTGGTTGCTTCCTAATTGAAGCAAGGATCTTACACAATATAGCGTGAAACCTTCTGAGATCCCCACAGTCTTTGTTTGTTACCTGGTTACCTCAGGGAGCTCTTCTTTCCAGAAATACTGAAATTCCAGCTGGGCGTCAGACATGAAGATTCTGTATGGTCTCCTTATGATCATCCTCTTCCTATTCCAGGCTGCTCCAGGTGAGAGGCGCCATGGGTGCCTTGTCATTCATTATCAATGTTCTGCTTTCTTTATTCCATCAAGTGCTGAGTTGGTATGACAGTCCCTAAACCTGTGCCTTATCTAAATATTCCTGTATGTATTGTACAGCTCCATGGAAGTACAATAAGAAAGCATGATATGTTTTATTAGATACCAAGTGCAGCTTCTTAACAATCTTAGGTTTCCTTTTCTAAACTAGGCTTAAGGCTATGAAGACAGTTCTAAAAGCATGTGGGCAATGTCTAATAATCTCCCAGAAGTTGTGGGTGGTTGAAATATGGTTTCCAGTAGGAAGGAGGCAGAGTTTTGCTGATCAGCTGGCTTCTTCTGGCTGGAGCAGAACAAATTATTAATAATATTTAGCCTTTGTATAGTCTTCTGAAGAGATTGAGAGAGGGCTTGTCTAGGGTCAGCTGATGAGTTCACGGCAAAAGTAAAATGGGAACTTTCCCCCTTCCCCAGCTATACTTGCTCATAAGTTATCTTCTCTCTTTGATTCTGCTGATCTGTGCTACCGTAACCTCAAGGTTGGACTCAGGGCTTTTTTTCTGGAAAAGAGGTGGTGGAACGCAGTGGGTTGCCCTCAGAGAAAATGGTCACATGGCTGGTTGCCCCGCCCCCTCATCTCCAGACAGAGGGGAGTTTAGATTGCCCTCCGTGCCGCACGGCGGCGCGTAGGGCAATCTAAACTCCCCTCTGTCTGGAGATCAGGGGACAGGGCCACCAGCCATGTGACCATTTTCAAGAGGTTCCCGAACTCCGTTCCCCCACGTTCCCCCTGAAAAAAAAGCCCTGGTTGGACTTTAGTGACATGCTTAGCATGAGGCTGCCCTTAAAAGTAACTCAGAAAGCTGAAAATTTTGCACCAAACAGGTTTGGCAAGTGAACATACAGTTGTGAACAGTCACAATCACAATCACTTGTGGGCTGACACTCAGATCTCCTTGTTTCACCGGTATCTGATCTGAGCAGTGTGTCAAACCACTTTATGGTTGTGCATTGGCTAGCTATGGTTGCTATATTTTGTATCATGTGACCTTCTTTGGTGCCTGCACAGTAAGAAATATTGCCTCCCCCCTGGGTCACTGTTGGGTCGTGCTATTTCAGTCGCAATCTGCCCCCTCATCCACACGCTTGAAATGCGGCTGATCCAAAGAGATCAGCAGCCTTTCACATCAGTATCATAGATTTAGACAAACACTAAATGGGTTTGTTCTTTAAAAGTTTTTTTATTTATAAATCACTGATTGCCAGGTTCTTCACTCTTTATTTAAACAAGTAACAGTGGAGCAACGTGCTGTGATAACAGGTATGGGAGGATAACTTATTAAGCAAGAACGTGCTTGCACGAATTGCTGCCAATTGTGCAGTAATAGCCTGTTTGAATATGCAGAAAGTAGCCCAGGGAATAGGAATAGGCTTGGGCTGCTGCTCTGAAAGGGCAAAACTTGCTGGTCGTCTCCCTGTTCACAGCCAGTGAGCAGAATGGCCAAACTGCTGGATGCTTAAGCATCCTTAAAGATAACAAAGTCCAACTAGTACATAATATGATGGCCCATTTACTGACTGGGATAAGATGATATTCAAATATTACACGTTCCAGAACTTCTATATTAATTGCCTGTTTATTTCTGGGCTCTATTTAAGGGGCTGAAACTTACCTTTAAAGCCTTACACAGTCTGCAGTTCATCTGAAGGCCACTCTCTCCCTTTATAAACTTACATGCCAGTTACATTCCTTGGATCAGCTACGACTTTATTGTACCTCCCACAAGAATTGTTTTATCTGCCTTTCCCTGAGCACAGGCTTTCTCAGTCACTGCTCCGGGTTTACGGACTGCCCAAAGATGTGAGCCACATTGCTGCTCTTCAGAAAAAGATGTAAGGCAGCCCTGCTTCAGAGAAGGTTGTACTGATTTTATTGACAATGGATCTGAATGGCTTGATATGGACCATTGTTTACCTTTTGTTATGGTTAGGATGTCTTTTATTATATTGGTAGATTATATTGGTTGACTGTCTTTTATTGTATTTTTTGTTTCAGTTATTGGTTGGATGCCTATTTGGCCTAGTATTGTAACCTGCCATGGGGGGAAGCTAGAGTTTAAATCCTTTTAAGGGATAAAGATTCAAATGAGGGACTTCCTGAATGGGAGTTTGGTCTCTTGCCCTTTGCATTGCACCAAGGGTGCATAAAAGATGTGCAACTCTGCTGCATTTACATCACTGATTTAGTTTGCACAGAATCTGGAGAACATTTATGATGTTTGATGCCAGGCTGTCTGGCATCAAGCAGCTGAGAGCAGCTTCTCATTGTTTTTTAAACAGCATTTTATTGCACATTTGACAAAGCCAGCACCCAGTTATTATTACAGCTATTACAGAAATGCATGCAACATGTGAGCCGTGTCCTGTGCAGTCTTGAGAGCTAAAGAGACGTTGTGCAGGATTTTTGTTGGCCAAAAATTGTGGCTCAGGTGCCCTTTACCCCCCAGGTGCCTTGCAAAATAAAATAGTGCCTTGCAAAGTATAATAGTAAAACTGCATGGAAAATAATTGTAAATCGTTACAATATAGAAACCTGGGTAGACATTTTCTTCATAACCTCATACTGGTTTCACTGGGGCAGAAGTTAGATTTTTATTTTTCATAGTGAATTACAGGAAGGGTATTAAGAGATGTTAAGCAGATAAGGTGCATACCTCCTAACAAAGTTGTACAATGGCTCAAACTTAGCTTTGTTAAGATGTCGATTCCAGGCCACTTTGTGGGTACAGCTTGAAGCAAACCAGATGCCAGGCAAACAGTGTCCTATACAGCATCATAGAGTTGGAAGGGGGTCTGCCTACTCACTACAGGAAATCCAAGAGTTGAGTCCAGTAGTGCATGAGAGGCTGTTCCACGTGCAAGAGGTGGCAGTGTTAGGACTTGTGGGCAGTGACCGTAATCCAACACGGGCATTAGAACAGGGACAGAAGTAGTTGGAGTGGATGCAGTGCTGTTGGGAAGAAAATGATAGGGAAGAAAGTAACTCTGATTCTGCCTGCTTCAGGATCGTTTCCCTCCCTGGACCTTCCTCATCCCTCTACAAGTACTTGCAAAACCCCTCCCTACAAGTGAGGAACCACTACTTCAAGGGATATTAACAGCTGTGTGCTGGGCATTCATGTTAGAGGTCCCCGGCAGAGATGGGAATGAACCACAAAAAAACCGAACCATGAGGTTTGTGGTTCGTGGATTTTCATGAACCAGGAACCATGAACTGGGGCCAGTTTACGAACCAGTTTGTGGTTTGTGGTTCATGGTTTGTGGGGTTTAAATGCCCATTTCTGGCCGCTTAGCAGTAGCAGGGAAAGGGGCTTTTAACAGTTTAAAGGGCCCTTTCCTGCCCTGCAAGTGGCAGGGCCCTTTAAACTGCCCAAACTCCACCCCACCCCAGCCCCAGCCTCATACTTACCTTGCCCTGTGGGCCCGCGGCATCCTCCCCTTCCTCCCACGAGGGGCTGGAAGGCCATTTTTGGCTTCCTCTGCTGTGCAGTCCCTCAGGGCAGCCTCCTCTGCTGCCCTGTGGGCCCGCCAGTTCATGGACGTTCGTGGAAACAAGCTTCCACGCACCACTGGTTCGTGATTTTGGGTCGTAAATTGATTTGTGCCCATCTCTAGTCCCCAGTCTTATTACAAAATCAACATTCCCCAAATTTCATGGTGGGAAGCCACAGGGATTCAGCTGCAGCTGGGAATGGAGCTAATGTCGTGTTGTGCTTGTGGCTTGGGAATGAATTCAAATCCCCAGTATGACATGAACCTTACTGGGTGACCTTGGTCCACTCATACTCTCTCTCCTTAACTTACCACTTGGGGATGTTGTGAGGGAAAACCAAATAGATTGCCCTGAGATCCTGGGAGGAAAGGTGAGATAAAAGGGCATTAGACTGATAGCTCTGCTTGTCATGAACCATCTCCTTCAAATAAGATTTTGTTCTATTTGTAATGTATAATTGTTCTCTCTCCCTGCCCCCATGCAACCCCCAGTCCCACTCTGTTCGTAGCCTCTCCCTGTTGTCCATAGTGCTGGAGAAGCTAACATAGGATAAGAAAAATAGAAACTTTCTAATATTTTGTTCCTGCAGGGGACCGTCATGCTAGACACCTCCTCACGTGTGCCTCTATGGGTGGATTTTGCATGCTGCAACCCAACCAGACCTGTCCCACGCGTGTATTCCTGGACGCTCCATGTCATTTGAAGGCAAAATGCTGCTTGAAGAAGAAAGATATTTAACAAAGGCCCTCAGCCCCCTTTTCTTATCTCCTCTGCCAGTTGTCTATCATTTCATGAGCTGGTTGAAGCTCAGCTGAACTGCAGAGGTCCTAGGGGTTTGTTGTCCATTCTGCAGCAAACACCTAGGAATGGCCACCACTCATTAGCCAGAAATCTGCTCTGATTGGCCAGTCTCTGTCTAGAATTTACTGTCATTCATTGTACATTTGTTGATCTCTGTTTTGTTACCATCTAAAGTCATATAGTGATGAACGATGTATTCAACCTGCTTTGACTACCTGTATTAAAAGGTTGGCTGTAAATGATTCTGATAATAAAGGAATACATATGGAGATCATTTTAGGCATCATTACTTGCTCAGGTAAAAATGAATGTTTGCCAATCCCATCAACAAGCTAACCTACACCTGAGTATACCAAGGAGAACCTTTGGGGTTGCCAGGTCCCCTGGGGGTGAAAGTCGGGGACAGAGGTTGCAGGGGGGAGTTGCAGTTGTTGGGGAACTCTTCTCGCTCCAGACTCAGAGCACCCCCATGTCACACTGGAAATGACATCATTCCTGGTTTGCCACAGAAGTAACGGGTCATGCCAGGGACTGATTGAGTAAAAATCAACCCCAAATACTAAATTGGGGGCCAATTTTAATCAACCAGCCCCCGGTGCCACCTGTTGCTTCTGTGTTGTGCTGGGAATGACATCATTCCCAGCATGAGGTGAGGGCACTCTGGAGACCACAGGAGCGCACTTTGCCCCTCACTGGGGAAGAGCAGAGGACAAATATGAATAGTGCTATTCTTAATTATGGGACTTGATTAAAGCCAAAAGGATGTCCAGTTGCAGATGTGAATAGATGCAAGAGGAACATCCAAAGCTGTGTGACACACATAATAGAAACATGGAATGTGAGATGTATGAAGCCAGGTAAGCTAGAAATCGTAAAACAAGAAATGGAACGTTTAATCATTGCAGTCCTGAGTGTGAGTGAACTAATGTGGACTGACTCAGTCAGAAAACATCAAAGTGTTTTACTGCGGAAATGTCAAACTCAAAAGAAATGGTGTTGCTGTACTAGTGAGGCGAGACATAGCACAAGCAGTCAAGAGCTAAAACACGAATTCTGACTGATTAATATTAATCAGACTTCAGGGAAAGCCTATTATCATAACCATCATTCAAGTTCGTGCTCCAACTACAGATGCTGAGGAGGAAGAAATCAAAAAGACAAATAAGTGAGTTCTAAATCAAATCAAGCCTGAATTCTCCCTAGAAGCTAAAATACCAAAACTGAGGCTGTCATGCGTTGGTCACATCATGAGAAGACAAGATTCTCTGGAAAAGTGAATAATGCTAGGAAAAGTGGAAGGCAGTAGGAAAAGAGGAAGATCTAAAATGAGATGGCTTGACGCAATAAAAGAAGCCACGTCCTCCAGTTTGCAAGATCTGAGCAAGTCTGTTAATGATAGGACATTTTAGTCTTTTGTTCATAGGATCACCATAGGTTGGAGGCGACTTGATGGTACATAATACACAAGGCAAGTTAAACAGTGAACATCAACATAATCAATGTCTTGGACATCCAAATAGGCAATACAACAGTGTATAGATTGCAGAGACTGAAAACAAGCAGAAAATCTGATACAGCTGATACAATGCTGAAAAAAATAAGCAATTTGACGTGACATATTAATCAACATGGAAACTACTCAGTAGGAACATACTTACAGCAACAGACTGTACACACTAGTACAGTTTACAGGTTTTGTCCCTTTGTCATAGGATCTCTCTGAACCTTTTCCTTACAGCACAGCCTTATTATCTGTGTAAAAAAAAGCTCTCCTGAATAATTCACTTTCGCTCAGTTTGAGCAAAGGCAGGAGAGTGGGAACTTTCCTGACTTCTTCATGAAAGCCATTCCACAAGGTGGAGGCCACCAACGAGAATGTAGCCATTGATTTTAACCATTTTAAAGCAATGTGCAACCAGTTAAGCCTGGAAAGTTGTATGATGTGTACTTTGCTAATTCCAAGACATTTTAAAAAAGTCTTTTATGGGGGGAAATGTCCCCTGCTTTTGCAAGAGATATTATCAAGCTGTGCTGACAGCTTTATGACAGCAATAATATTCTCATGTAACCCAAATGTCTTGGACCAGCCCTGTCCAGAAAATAAAACTTGAAGAATTTAGCCTTGTGTCTGAAGAGGATTGTCTGTGGAGTCTGTGAAGAGGAGGAAATTGAGAGCCAAGGTACAAGTGATGCCTGACACAGGTTGGACACTTGTCATCTTACCTCAAGTTTTGATGGGAAATGTAGGCATCCTGGTTTTACAGCTTGGCTCTCCATTACAGTTGCAAGACCAGGATGCCTACATTTCCCATCAAAACTTGAGGGAAGCTGACAAGTGTCCAACCTGTGTCAGGCATCACTTGTAGCTTGGCTCTCAGAATAGCAGTGTCAGCTGAATAAGCCTTTAGTTCAGCTTTTGTTTCCTCCTTTCAACCTGTGCCTGGCCAAGGCTCTTGGCCCTGTGGTTTTTAGTCTGTGGCTTGCAGTCACTGTTTGAGCCATAGGTGTTGAAGCAGCCTGAGATGATCTTGTGGCTTATCATCAGGGGTATACTGGGGGCCTGGGTCATATGTCTTGTTAAATTGTTTTTGTTTTGTGTATTTCATTTTGTAAGCTGCATAGACTGCACACCATTCAAATACATAAAGTCCCCATGCATGAAGACTTATTTTTGACTCATTTCCTAGTGTTTCTTGGCATCTGTAACAGAAAAGATCCTTATATTCAGAGATGTCAAAGGACAATAAAGTTGACTGAATCCCAGAGCAGTCTGGATGAGGGAGAAGGGATGTTGAGTGAAACAGAAGTTTCTTTATGAAAAGGGTATATTACATTTTACTTGCTATCCAGCACACTTTCCAGTCCTTGGCAATGTGTTTCTCATCAGGTTGTGAGTCTGTCATATCCTGCATATGAAACTCTTTTCTAACAAGTCAAACTATCATCTTGTCTAGCTCAGCATTGTCTGATCCAATTGGCAATGGTTCGTGCAAGATTCATGCACAGCCCTGCTACTTGAGAGTCTTTCAGGTGGGTGGGCAAGGGACCAAACCTGGAACTGTCTGCAAGCAAACCATGTCGTCTGCCACTCAGCTAAGCCCAATTACCTACTCCAACTCCCTGCCTCTTTGGTTCCTTCCAAAAGGTAACTGTGCACATCCCTAGGGTCTCTCTCCACACCCCAAATCAATGGATATTACCCATCCTTTACAATTCACTGACTGAGTTCATCCCTGTCTATTCTGACTGATGATGGTTTCTTAGAGGCTCATACAGAAAAAGGTCTTTCCCCAGCACCAGCCAGCGGAGACCATTTAACTGGTGATGATCTTGAAGAACATTGTGCTTTCCACTTTCAGTGGGGTTCAGTTGACCCTGGCTGCTTGGTTAAGAGCCTAGGGGTTATAAGGGATCCAGCACTGCTGCTAGAGAAGCATGTAAATGCAGCTGCCAGAAAAGGCCTTCTCCCAACTCAGCCTGGAAGTTGCCCCCTACTTCGACATGGCCAGTCTGGCCTTCTGGATTCACACACCACAAGAACATCAAGTCTTGACTATTGTAATGCCCTCTGCATAGGTCTCCCCTCAGAGTCAACTTGGAGACTCCAGCTGAATGCCGCTCATTTCAGAGCTGTGTGGAACATAATATTACTCCTTTTCTACAGTCACGCCATTGGCTACCCATCAGATACTGGGCTCAAGTCATGGTTTTGACAATCACATACAAAGCCCTTCATGGCCTTGGCCCCTCATATATGCAGGAATGTCTCTGTCCCTATACTCTGCCATGGCAGCTTCTCTCATCTGAACAGAGCTTTCTCCAGATACCACCCTGCAACTGGGCTAAATAAACAGCTTCCTATACATTCTTTGTGGTGGCCCCCACCTTATGGAATGGCCTTCCAGAAGGAGTCCAGAAAGTTCCCACTCTCTTGTTTTTCCACGAACTATGCAAAACTGAATTATTCAGGAGAGGGGTTTTTTTACTCAGGTCCTTTCCGCACAGTCATTTTGCAGCGGTTCAGTTTCCATTCTGCTTCTCATGATCTCCAGAGTTCCACATATGCAAGGGAGTCATGGGACGTAGAATCAAATATTGTCCATCTTTCCCCCCCTAGTTTTCCCCCGTGGACATACCTCGACTTTTTCTTGATTCCACCTCTGAGTCACTGTCAATTAGTCCTATGTGCGTGCAAAAGTCTTAGTCCCTAATTGCATGTCTCCCCCTCTTTCTTTTTCCCAAGAGCTGATTGGTTGGCTGCCTGCCGGTAACCACTCCCGCCCTCCTCAGCTCTCTGAATCATAGAAACATTGTTAAATCATAATATTACAACACAGGAGATTTTGCAGGCAATAAGAATACTAAAAAGAGACAAAGCTCCAGGTTCGGATGAGTTATTGGTAATGTATTATAAGTGTTTGGAAGAAGTGCTGATACTTCCACTCCAAAAAGTAATGAACAAAATAAGCAAAAACAAGACCCTGCCTCAAACTTGGCAAGAGACTTATATAACTTTGATTTATAAAGAAAACAATGACCCAATGTTACTTCAGTCTTACAGACTAGAGATAGGCATGAAATGAACTATGGAACAAAATTCTGAATGGAATGGCTGGTTCATTTTCAAAGAAACGTGTTCTGTGGATCTGCATTTTTATGGAACAAACGACTTTTCCTACTGTTCCATTCCATTCCATTGCTGGTCCAGGAAGCCAGACACTTTGCGCCATTCAATCCATCACCCAGGCAATGGTGGCAATCTTTTGGTTGCCCCAATCTGAGGCCTCCACGCTTGATTGGCAGCTGTCCCTGCAAACTCCCACTCTGGCCCAGCCAGCCAGGAAAAGGGCCAGCTGCCAGCAGACACTCCAGTTTTTGCCACTGCAAAGAGAAAACGGCAGGAAAGGAGGGGACCCATGGCTCATGCCTTTCCTGGGGTTCAATAATAATAATAATAATAATAATAATAATAATAATAATAATAATAATAATAATAATAATAATAATAATAATAATAATAATAAAAACCATAACAACAACATTCAATTTATATACTGCCTTTCAGGACAACTTAATGCCCACCCAGAGCAGTTTGCAAAGTATGTTAAAACTATCCCCACAACAAAACACCTTATGAGGTGGGTGGGGATGAGAGAGCCCCAGAAAGCTGTGACTAGCCCAAGGCCACCCAGCTGGCTTCAAGAGGAGGAGTGGGGAATCAAACCTCTCTTCAGATTAGAGTCCTGCGCTCTTAACCACTACACCAAACTGGCTCTCTGAAACTTGAAGGGGGGGGGGGTCTTTAGAGGACAGTGAGGACTATGTCCCCTGCAAATTTGGTGGGTATTGGACATTGGGAAGGTCAGTTTGTAGCCCCTCAAAGTAGCTTCCAGCAGACACTCCAGTTTTTGCCACTGTGAAGAAGAACTGACAGGAAAAGGATCATGCCTTTCCCGGGGTTCAATCTCTCTGAAATTTGGGGGGGGGGCTCTTTAGAGGACAGTGAGGACTAGGTCACCTGCAAATTTGATGGGTATTGGACATTGGGAAAGTCTTGTTTAGTTTGGCTATGAGCGTGAAGGTGCCCGTTCTGGGTTCCCTCGAACCTTGAACCTCGAACTGGTTCGGAACCGGCTTAAGTCTGGCTAATTCGTGGTTTGTGTTCCATTATAGTATAGTATTGCTAGTATTAAAAATGTACAGATCATAATATGTTTTATACAATTAGTTTGGAGGTAAGAAAAGTACAACAGCAAATATTGTTAAATATTCTATAATACAAAACAATTGTTTAATATTTGATTTAGTAGTGAGACATAGTAAAAGAGAGAGAGGAAATGTCTCAGAATGGTTTTATAAACTTGCATATGATATTCAAATGATATATGGTTAGGTAAAGGTAGTCCCCTGTGCAAGCACTGAGTCATTACTGACCCATGGGGGGACGTCATGTCACAACGTTTTCTTGGTAGACTTTTCACGGGGTGGTTTGCCATTGCTTTCCCCAGTTATTGTACTCTAAATAATCTATGTAATGGGTATATCAATCTTCCCTTAGTGTAATGTGTATTCCTGTTTTTCCTTATTTTTCTTTTCTGTATCCCCTTTATTGTTTAGAAAATAAAAAAAACCCTCAACTCGCCAGCAGACACCAAATTGCCTCAATGTCGTGGAGCACAGAATGCCAGGAGCCCAAGCTAATTCAGCACTGATTGGCATGAATACTCAGAGGCACCAGCTTAAAGTGCGCTGTGTAGAAATGTTAACAGGGCCATGCTGTAAGAAATGGCTCAGAGAGATTGTTTGCTAAAGGGACAGGAACTATAGACTATACTACTGGGTACTATGCTTCTACTGGGAAGTTTCTACATCAATAATTATATCATGTTTAATTACCTATGCTTTGTTTTGGTAATGTTTCATCACTGTATTTGAATTTGTGCTGGTTTATAAATTTATGCTTGTTTTCAAATTTATGCAACCCATACCCTATTGTATTGCTGATCATATTGACTTGCACTGTGTAATCTGCCTTGAGTCTCAGTGAGAAAGGCTGACTATAAATAAATAAATAAAAATCCACAACAAACAGGAGGACAGTATCCAAAGAGGAAATTAATTGTTTTAGAAATTCAGTCATTTCAAACTAGAGTTCCTTGTAAAAAGTACTGGAAAGTATAACATCCATATATGGGTGGAGTGTTTTTTTCTACTTGTTCTTTAAAAATTACATCCAATGTATGCAGAAACAAAATCAAGACACACTTTTACTGTAAATTCTATCCTTTTAAAATAAAAAGGTATAAAAAGGCCACTGAGTACTTTTCACAGTTAATGATTTTCTCCCCTTCAAACTAGCTCTTAAAGCTTCTACCTGTTCCTATAAAAATAATCTATTCTCAAAGGATCCTAGAGGTATTTCCAAATGGTGGTAAATGCTTACTGAAATATTTCAAGTTAAACAACTGCATGCTGTCTTGTAGATCCATGCCTATTTTTTCTTTCTACCAGTTCTTAGTGGAGCCCAAGAGAGCTTAGATTTGATCAGGAAAAAAGATCAAAGGGAGGGGGTGGTAATGAAACTTGTTCGATTCCCTAATCTGCAGCCTAGGTCCAAATTAACTGCCACCCCACCCCCACACAGCTCCTTTTTAAAGTAGAAAAGACGTGCAGTTTGATTCAAATAAACTCTTAACAGAAAAATAAAAGGGTAGAATTACCTTCAGACCACTCAATACTGGAATTGATACAAAAGTTGAGGAAGAGTCCAAATAGATTACTTGCCAACCTCCAGATGGGGTCTAGAGATCTCTCAGAATTATAACTGATTTCCAGTCCACAGAGATCAGTTTCCTTGGAGAAAATGGCTGTTTTCAGATGGGGGAACTATGTCATTATATCCCACAGAGATCCCCCATTCCCTAAATCCTGCCTTTCCCAGGCTCCACCCCCAAATCTCCTGGAATTTCCCAGCCTGGAGTAGACAAGAGAGTTGTTAGCCCCCCGTTGGGGGGCTAAAAATTGGTAGTCAGCACTATGCTTGGGGCTGATTTTTACTTAATCAGCCCAGGCATGACCTGTCACTTCTAGGTTGCACCAAAGATGACATCATTGGTCCAGCGGGCATGTGCACACACAGTAAAGTACCTGTTGTTCCTCTGGTGTCTGCATCCCCCTCCCCGCCCTGTTTGATGTTGGGGGGTCTTGGCAACCCTGGTAGGCAACCCTAATTATAAACCAACTAGGTATAAGAACCTACTGGTTACAAATCATAAATCATCTGAAAACATGACGGATAATGTACAGATTGCAATCTGCAATTAACATTGGCGCTTTCATACAAAACATTTGCTAAAGATTAAACATGTTGGTAGAAAAGACATGCTCAAAGTAAATACATTCTAACACAAAGGTCTTCACCAGTGATGGAAGCACATTATGCAAATACAGGTAGCATTTTAAAACATCAACATGCATCATTTTGTAAAGATGCAAAACAAGACCATTATGATTAAGTCGTCATAGAGAACAATCATTTAAAATTTAACTACTATTTAAAACAGAATGTGATGTAGATCCAGAGCTGTAGGCAAGATATCAGAGTAAAAGATGACACTAACTCTTGAGAAAATAAAATAGCAGCCTGATGATAGCTTAACTACTAACAGCATTAATGCTAGCATGAGCTTTTGTGAATCACAGCTAGCAGTGCCAGGTCTCCCTCTTTGGCAGGATACCTCCTGCTCTGAACACCCTGGCAAAATTGGAGGTAAATTGGTATCATGTCACTTCTGTGACATCACTTCCGGTAGTGGCTATGGTCACTCCAGGTAGTGTCGCTACTATCTGGGGTAGAGTTTCAGGTGAATCCTAGAGCATCACCCCAATGTGTTGCCATCACTTCTTGGTTTATGCCAGAAGTGAACATTGCAGTACTGGTGAGATGCCAAATATCCAAATTCCCTCCCCCCATGCACTTGCACAAGGTGACTTCTAATCAGACATAAGTACAGATATTTATTTCATAACAGCCAATAAATATGAATAGCAACAAAATGCTTGAATAACTCATTCTATCCTTCTTTTTTTGTTTCTTTGCTTATTTCCTCAAGCCTGTTCATAAGTTATGGATTAAGACACACTGGGAGGTTTTTTTCTTTTATAATAATGCATCATTTTTACACCAACCCTTTGCTTATTTTCTTTCTTTTAAAAATATTATTTCCATATTTTCAGTTTCTTACTATGAAGGTCCCCACATTCTTTCTCAAATCCCCAGGTAGGGATAAGTAGATGGAATTTTCATAGAATCATGGAATCATAGGGTTGGAGGAACCTCTAGGGTCATCTAGTCCCACCCATTCTGCCCTCCCCCTAATGACCTGCCCAGGTTCACAGAATCAGCATTGCTGTCAGATGGCCATCCAGCCTCTGCTTAAAAACCTCCAAAGAACGAGAGCCCACCACCTCCTGAGGAAGGATATTCCACTGAGGGACCGCTCTAACTGTCAGGAAGTTCTTCCTAATGTTTAGGCGAAAACTCTTTTGATTTAATTTGAATCTATTGGTTCTGGTCTGACCTCCTGGGGCAGCAGAAAACAACTCTGCACCATCCTCTATATGGCAGCCCTTCAAGTACTTGAAGATGGTTATCATATCACGTCTCAGTCATCTCCTCTCCAGGCTAAACATTCTGAGCTCCTTCAGCCTTTCCTCATAGGACTTGGTCTCCAGACCCCTCACCATCTTCATTGCCCTCCTTTGGACACATTCCAACTTGTCTATATCCTTCTTAAATTGTGATGCCCAAAACTGAACACAATATTCTAGATGAGGTCTAACCAGAGCAGAGTGATACCATCACAGAGTGGATCAGAATGTATATACTATTAAAACTAATGAAGAGCTGTTATTTCAGTATGGTTGGTTTCAATATAGACAGATAAAAGATTTGTATGATACAGACCGAAGAAAAGTAGGATTTAGGATGGAAAACTCGGGAGTTAGAAGAGTGTCTACTTCAAGAGGGGAAAAATGATATCTAAAGTATATAAGATTTTGTTGAAATGGTTTACTGAAGATGAGGTAGTTAAAGTGCAAATGGTAAAATGGGCAATAAATTGTAATAAAGATATACCGATGGAAGCTTGAGAGAGGTTGTGGAAAAATACTATGAAAATATTAACATGTACCACTATAAAAGAAAATGTTTATAAAATGATGTATAGATGGTATTTAACACCAAAAAAGTTAGCTAATGGTAATAATCAAATGTCAGATAAATGTTGGAAGTGTAAGAAACATGAAGGTTCATTTTATCATATGTGGTGGACTTGGGAAAAAGCTTAACAGTTCTGGGGGGGAAATTATAGAAGTTATGTCAGAGATTTTACAGAAAAATGTTGTTAAAAACCCAGAATTGTTATTATTATTTATGAACCTGGAAGAATTTGATAGAATGGACAGAGTAATGGTTTTTTATATGATTACTGCGGCTAGAATGTTACATGCACAGTTGTGGAAGACACAAGAAACATCATCGGTAGAAGATTGGATTTTGAAGCTATTAAATATGGCAGAAATGGACAAGCTTACAAGGAAGCTTAAAGAACAAGATGCAGAGGAATATGTTATGAGTTGGGAGAAATTTAAGAACTTTGTGGGAAAAAAGTGGGACATGAAAGGGAAGATGTGGTCTTTGGATAATTGTTAAGGGAAAGATAGGTCTTTACTTTATTTAGAGGTTAAAATAAGGTACTATATTACATATTATAAGTTAGAATTTAATAATAATAGAAAGCGGGTTTAAATGTTGTAGATAGTGGTATGTTATAGCATATACTATATTATATATAATATATAATATATAAATTAGAAGTTTATATTATAAAGGATAATTTGTACTAAGCTTAGGAGATAGCTTTGTAATGTAGATGAAGATGGATATGTTATGCTATATATTATACAGTATAATGTAGAAACTAATATTATAGAAATTATTATAGGAGATAGAGATGTAATGTGATGTAATAGACATGAAGGGAATGGAAAACTGTTGGAAGTCAACGAAAAAGGGGGGGATGGGTGGGAATAATATAATGCGGTGGAGATTGATATTAAATATTATGATTTGTGTATGTTAACCCATCCAATAAAAATTAAAAAAAAATTGTGATGCCCAAAACTGAACACAATATTCTAGATGAGGTCTAACCAGAGCAGAGTAGAGCGATACCATCACTTCTCATGATCTGGATACTATGCTTCATTCTGTTGATACAGCCCAAAACAACATTTGCCTTTTTAGCTACCACATCACACTGCTGATTCATGTTCAGTGTATGGTCTACTAAGGCCCCAAGATCCTTTTTGCACATACTACTGCCTAGACAAGTCTCCTCGATCCTATAATTATGCATTTGATTTTTCCTTCCTAAATGCAGAACTCTGCATTTATCTCTGTTGAAATTCATTTTATTTCTTTTAGCCCAGTTTTCCAGCCTGTCACGATCATCCTGTATCCTTACTCTGTCTTCGACCATATTTGCTACCCCTCCCAATTTAGTATCATCTGCAAATTCAAAAAGCATTCCTGTTTGTTTGTTTGGTTGGTTGGTTGGTTGGTTGGTTGCTTGCTTGCTTGCTTGCTTGTTTATTTAAGAAATGTATTAGCTGCCTTTCTACCTTGCAGGAACTCAAGGCAGCTTACAATATAAACAAAATAACAATCATAAAATGAATAAAAATTAATTGGCCAAAAGAGAAACAATACTTTCTGCTCAGCGTTTGAACCAGCTGGTCCATTCTTTGAACCCAGGGGAATAGTGTGCAAGGAATTTATTTTCTGTCAGCCAGTGGCACCCCTTCATTCATGGAGCAGAAGGTTGTCTAATGACCTTCAAAACTGTAACAGTAAAGGCCACTTTTGACAGTTCCTGCAACCTGGACAGACAAAGGGGTTGTCAAAAATGGTCTACTGAAAGAGGATGTTGATGGGTCTGTGTGTTTGAGTGATAAGTGAAAAGTTGGGGCTAGGAGCTACCAAACTTTGCTTTCCCAGGCCAGGAATGGTGGTTAAGACATTCTCCTTCACTTCCTCTCACCGTGCCCGACTGATGCAGAGAGACGGAAGAAAGGTGTATTGTGCCCATGGGAAGGGAAACAGAACATAGTTTGAAATACTGCCAAACAAAGCTTTCTTTACTGTGATGCAAGGTAAGTAAACACTTCAGGTAGCAAATTCCAGAGAAGTCATCACGTCACATTCCTGCCTCCAAACCCTGTTACTCGAAAAACAAAATTGCTGTTAAAAGCAGTGGATTGCCATTAAGAAATTCTGACACACATGTCAAAATGTCTAATGCCACTGCCGTTGCTGGTGTCAGATTTGCTGTGAGACATTATGACATTTCATAAGAGGAAAAAAGTATAATACCAGGTCATTCTCAGTTTGGGGGCGGCGGGGGGAGGGAGAGTCGGCAGCATATTATGTATTCAATGTTTTATTTTTCTCTTAATATCCCTTATAGAATCTGCAAATGATCTTACTTCTTTCTGGCTTTTTTCTGTTCATGCGCTTAAACAAATACACCCTGTCCACAGTCACAGTCCAATAAAATTAACTACATTGAAGCTATTCCTGTCAATGGGAGATGTGATTGGTTCACAGAGACAACACTAGAAAGGGCTAACTTTGGTGTGACTTCAGAGCACAGACACCATTTGCCCAGGGGCAGAAGGCAACCTCCTGGCCCCAGTGGAGCTCCTCCCTCCAGTGGGAGGAAAAATGAGCCACCTACATCACTCGATTTCGTAACATCACATCTGGTTATACCCAGAAGTAATGTGACACTCTAGGAATTCCTCAAATCTCCATAATTTTACAGTAGAGATCAAGGAATTCCTAGAGCATTGTTGTACCTATTTTGTACCTTACCTTGTTTTAGCCCAATTGGTAAAGAAGAATACTCAGGAGTCCTGATGAGGGAAATAAATAAATATAGGCCTTTTTATTTGCTTATAAGCAAGGAAGAACACAGTTACCAAGGTTCAAGCAAGTGCCCATCCACTGGTCCAGTGGTCACACATTGGCCAAACAGTTCTGGACATCATTACAATATGCATATTTCACACTATCTTATCAGGGATCATCTTCTTGCGTCAACATTGCTTATCTCTTTAGAACATTGTTAATCTTTTAAGGAACATTTTCTTCTATTAGCAACATTTTGTGCTTTGCAAGCAAAATACTATTTCTGAAGCTACTTAGGCTCCCTTCTGACACCTGGGAGCTCTCCATGTCCTTGATGCAAGTCCCTCTCTCTGCGTCCTTATTTTCTAGAGCAAAGTTCAGCTGGTATTCTACCACTCCTTCCAGCATGATAACTCAGAAAGAGATTTCTCTTATTTGCATAGTGATACAAGTGTATCATTTTGATAGCCCAAACTACAAATGTTTAGCACTTCACATTAACAGCTATACATTCACATGTCTTTTGGCCCCGTCTCTGCTTTGCGTAGTAAGAATACAGTAAGAGGGCCCTGAGAATACAGCGGGATTACATAAAAACAGAATACCCCATGACAAATATTTTAGCCCATTAGATTCACTTTCCACAACATCATCACATCACTTCCAGGTGTTCAACTCTGGAAATGACATCAGACTATCACACAACATTGCTTCAAAAGTCTCCACCACCAAAATGCTCCTGTCTCTTCAGTCTTGGAAATCAGTGTGACCAGTGAAGGGGCAGCCCAGCCTGTATGCAAAAGCTGGGACCTGGCCCAGCACTGCTGTCCTGGCTGTCTGGCCAAAAGACCAGTGGCCCAGGGCTCACTTGCCCTCTAGTGCAGCAAGAGAAAGTGGGAAGGAGGGTGGGTTGCCAGGTGGTTTCCCCCTCTGCTCAGTGATCTCTGGCTGTGGAAGGAAGCAAGCCACTCAGCAATCACCCAACACTGTCAGGCATCCCGGACAAATGGTTCTGACCACCTTCACACCCTGCTATGATGATGTCTTTTCCAGAAGTGACATTGTGGGGGGAGCATTTTGGGCCAACTCTTAAGGAACTGTCCCTGACACAAAGCGTGCATGTGCTCTCCCTGCCACATGACAAGGTCACTTCCAGGGATGCAAAGGTAAGTGTTGCACCACCACCACCTCACACCTCCCCATCCTCCTAATCTCTCAACAGTTGCCAGAGACACCTAGCAACCTGGAGTGGGGGTTCTATCAGAACACAGAAGTTACAGATGATGCTCTAGGAACCCCCAGATCTCTATGGTCTTTAGCACAGAGATTTTGGGAATTCCTAGAGCATTGCCTGGAAATGGCATCACTTCCAACTTCAGATGCAATTTCCCACCCCCACCCCCATACACACATTTTCTCCTACCACATCTGTGAGCAAGTGAGCTCCAAACTGCCTGGCCAATTGATGGTTTCCCTCAGTTACACTACATGCACACACAAAACAATGGACCTCAAAGAAGGCAAGTGTCAACAGCTGCAACTATGGAGAGAAACTGGTTGGCAAAGGGGTAGTGAGGTGGTGGCAGCATTGAAAACAATCCTGCTTCATGTTCACTTTTTTCTTGTTCTATAGTGCCAATAAATTATTATCTTTGCATCCTGCTGTTGCTTGTTGGTACCATGTTTCCTTGTGCTTTGCAGTTTTGTTCCAGCAATGAGAGGTGTTCTTGCATTTACTGCCACCAATCTCCATTACTCAAGTGCAGGCAGGCAGGAACCATGATTGTCTGATACACACACACACCAGGCCTAAACAGACCTGTGTTTTTTCCCATAAGTTTTCCTTTTGCTGTGGGGAGGCAGGATTGTTTTTGAAAGGACAGAGCAGGTGAATGGCTGACAGGATTCTGATGCAGGGGAAAAAAACCCTGAATCAGGCTTGATTTGGAAAGATTCGGGATTCCTGAACTGGGCCCAGCATTGCTGGCCTGATTCGGAAATACCGAATCAAAGCTTTCCAAAACAATTCAAATTGCTTTGGAAAGCTTTGGGTCAAGCGGGAGCAGCCCGCAGTACTTTTCTGGCAATTTGCATTTGTATTTGCATTTGCAAACAGCCAGAAAAATGCTGCTTTCTTTCAAAAAGCCTCCTCCCCCTCCCATCAGCTGAAGCAAGTGACACAGTGTTTGCCACCCTTTTCATGCTGCTTGCAAGTGGTGTGAAAAGGGTTGCTTTCGAATGCCCTGCTGCTTTCTTCACCCCATTGGGTGCAGAAAGCAGAGGAGTGTTTAAAACTTAAAGCCATCCTTTTCATGCCACTTGCAAGCGGTACAAAAAAGGGTTGCTTTCAAACGCCCATTGCTTTCTTCACCCACTGGGGGGGGGGAAGCCACGGGGCGGCAGGTTTAAAGCTTCAGTGTGCTCCCAAATATTTACAGAGCATACCAAAGTGATCTAAACACCCAAATCCCAAAACGGCTTGCCACTTCGGGAGTCAGGTTATTATGGATTATTTTCCCGCTTCAGGTAACCCCGAAGCAAGAAACCCGAATATTTTTGGGTGCACACCCCTAGTCTTGAAAATTGCAGAATATGATTTAATTCTGCCCATTCCCCATTCCAAATGTTTTCCAAGCTGATAGGTAGGGAGGGGTCACCCCTTGCAATGGCCCGCTTGGTAGTGAGACAATACCATTGCCAGGTAGTGAACAGGAAAAATAGATGTACTCATGTGAATTGCACACATCCCCCTTTCCAACCAACATAGTTAATTAATAATGTAATGCATTATTACATTATACATTATGCATTATACATTATTACTTTATCAAGGTAATACAAGCCAAGAGCTCAAGAACACTTTGTTTTCTTGGACTGGAACAATTGCAAAACTCAACAGACCAGTCCCTCTGGTTTCAGGAACAACTGATGCCCATTTGCCAACCATCTAGGAATCCTATCATGATAGTATTGCTAAGAGACACTTTGTTGCTTTTTCCCTAGAAGAGGGATATTTTGAAAAGTATACTGCAAGTCAGCTATTTCACAGCAAACAATGCAGGCAGGAAACAACACAGGCTTTCTAAAAGATGAGAAAGCTCATTCAAGGCAATTTCAATAAGAAATATCCTGAAGAACAAAAACTGACACATTTTGGCTGCAAGCCTAAGAATGCTTTCGTGGGAGTAAACCTCACTGAATAAAGATGGGCCATACTTCTGAGTAGACCTGTTTTAGACTTCTCCCTTACAGTTCAATCCTTCTAATATCCTTGAGGTCAATGGTCTTAGAAGGATTGCTCTGTGACTCTGATGAAAAGGCTGGGAGGCAGATGCTGAACTTTAATGTTTCCTGGAAATTTCTGTTTGCAATTCACCTGTGCACCCCTCTGAAGCATAAACATATTTTTCAACACTCCTTTGTCTCCACACCTCTTTAAATAGGCATCTTCTAGGTTTTTTCTAGAGCCATCCTTCCTGTACTTTGTAGACTGACCTGTAAGCATAAAGGAACTTTCAGCTATGAAGTTTCTCCTTGGCCGTCGTCACACGGACATCTCTTCCATTAAATTTACAGCATATAGCGTCCTACCTGCTATCAGCACAGTAACGTTTCTTTGGGTCACCTAATGGCTCTTCGCGCCACCAGCTGTCCACACCGAAGCACTCTGTTCTGTTCTCTCTAACCGCGCAGAAGTAGCTCCCCCCCCCCTTTTTTTTATTTTTCTGGCGTTTAATTCCGCTATAACGGAATAACAGCATATAAACATTCCGTTAGAGCAAAACATCACGATCCTTTTGTTTTACCAACTTTGAAATTATATAAATAGCCCTTTGCCGGCAGAAAACTCCCTGTCTGAGGTGATCCCCATCGCTGAAGACTCTGCCATGGTGATTGAGTCATTTTTACTTCAGCAGAAAGTTTGCATTGTGTTATGGCGTTATGGCGTTATAAGGACATAATAAAATAAAAAAAGGGGAGTCGCAGGAAGAAATGGATTCTGGGATTGAAGGGAGGGCATAGGACGTTGTGAGGCGAAATACATCGATGTGAGGCATTCACACTGAGGCACAAAATAGCGCGACTATCAAGCACAAAGCAGAAAAGAGAAAATCGCTACAGTGTTGGAATAAGGTGGGTGTTTGCCGGGAAATAGCGCCATTTTAGCGCTAAATAAAAGCCCGTGTGACGACGGCCCTTCTTTATACTGTGCTCATCATCTTTTTTCAAGTTGCTGCAGGTAAGAGGGTAACTTAGATTCATGAAAAGACAAGGAGAACCCTTTTTACGTTTTTGATTATGTAGGTATTTATACTCTGCTTTGCTCTCCAATGAGGACCCAAAGCAGCTTACAGCATTGTTCTCTCTCCTTCATCCTATTCTCACTGAGGTAAGTTAGGCTGAGGGAGGAAGGCTGATCCAAGGTCGCCCAGAGCCAGTTTCCATGGCAGATTAGAAAGTCAAACCTGGGTCTCCCAGATCCTAGTCTGGCAGTCTAACCACTACATCACACTGCTTTTTCAGGGATTTTAATGAATGGCAAAGCACATGCTTATGTTACTGCTGTATTCAGACTGCTACTGTAAGCTTATTTATTCGCAGGGAGGTTTCATGCATATTAATGACATTTTCTCCCAAATAAGCATGTTTAGGATTCAGGTGTTAGTTGAGACAGTATATTAATTAAAATAATGACGACAAAGATCGTGAATGTCTGGGTGGCTGTTTCAAATCAAAATTGTGAAACCCCCAAGAGATGTACAATGATGCTCTTTTTTGTTTCTTTTTTTGCTTGTGCATGTTGTCATTGTGTTTTTGTTTCACTTATATATGTTGCTGGAGTTCCCTCCTTTCCAAGATTGTTTCAGAGGCCTTTGCAAGGATTCAAAGCTGGGACTATCTTTCATCTCCTGTCATGAGAGTGCTCACCAACAAGAAAGGAATAGCCTTGCAAAGCTCTTCAGGCTGTGAGACCAGAATCTCCCCTGCAAATCTACTCAGGAAGAGTTGTGATGTTATCACCAAGGCTCTTGAGGGTTTTAACTAGGGAGAATCTAGTTCCAGGGGTTTGAGGCCCGGTGCTAGTCATACAACAGCTATGTGTGAGGCACCTGTCATCACTGGCCTTTCTCCCTCCCTCCTCCATTTTGACACTGAGATGGAATGCCAGTTACATGAGGTCCAGAAAATGTGTTTTATGCCATCTTTAAGAAAAAGGCTGAAAGCCTGTAAAGATATGGCAAAATTTGGAGTATTCCCGCCTTGATCCCAGCAAGGTCACTAGAAACAAAGGCAGCCTCACAGACAAACAAGCCTATGCTCAAATTGTATTAGAGTTGTTTGAAATTGATTTGTATAATCTCAGAGAGAAAGGCTCAATTACCAGGACCTTTTAGTATGTGAGTATGTGTCCTTTGAGGCAAGCAATCTCAAGCAGCTATCTGGATAGGGGGAATATAATATGAGAGAGAGGATTGTGCTACATTAATATTTCTGCTAACAAAGTTCTAGGCTCAAATTAACATCATCCTCACCTAAACACTTCTCCAGTCACACAGAACCAAAGTAGTCAGTTGACATTTTCTTCAAAAATCCCAACTTGAGGAGGTAACTAAGAATGCACCCTGCACACCTCTTCCCCAATGCAAAATTTCCCTCCTTATTTGAAAATGTCTTTATTTTCATTCAAACCTCAAGCCCTATAACTGAAGCCAGAACTGGCTCCCAAATGGTACTTGGTTCAAAGTCCGTGTGCTGTAATGCTGCTGTGCACAGAGTGTAATGTTCTTCTGTGCTCAGCCCTGCCTTGCATGTTCCTCCTGAGTACTCCACTGTATTTTGCTTTGTTGTTTTTGTTGGAGACCCAGCAAATGTCTTCTCCCTGACTCCAGATGACCTAGGTTTATATAATTAAAGTGTACCCATCCTCGTGCATGTCAGCATGTCTGCAGCTTGCCATAATGTAGATTATTACTTGGATTCTGGAACCAGCTGGATTCTGGAACCAGCTTGGATAGGCAGATACAAGCCCTGGTTCAACCTCTTTTGGTCTCTTGCCTCTACCTTCCTGAGTGATGCCCCTTGTACAGAGTGTGTAGGTCAGAGCATTTGGAATCTTTGCATCTTAACATGGCTATTCTGGTATTAGGTTCTATTACTATGTGTTTGATATTGCTTCGGTACAATAATTATTTCCCTCAACTATCTCTGATTTCACCATATTCAAAGTCACAGTACTTCTTCCAAACTTGTGCTAGCAACTCTAGCCCTTGATTAAAAGACTGTAGTGTTTTGTGGACATACGACTGAGGCTACCCCAACGTGCTTCTGAGCTGAACTGGGAAGTGGACCCCATTCACATGAACATGTTCCTCACCACACATGGTGGCAATCTGCAGAGTGCTGACCAAATGGAAAGCATTACATTGGAGGACTAACAAATCATGGAGAAGTGGGGTTACAGATAGCAGTAGCAGGCCAAATGTGAGCAGACCATCGCAGCTGTAGACCTCCCCCTCCTAACCCTTTTTCCCAGCACATTTTTAATTGCTCCTTCCTGATTTCCTAGTTTTGTGCTACTCTCCCCCCGCCCCATCTCTCTCTGTCTCCCTCCCTCCCACTTTCTCTTCCTCCTTCTGGTTTCCCTGCTTCCTTTGCAGGATCTAAGCAGGACCTCAGCAAATACTAGTGGTGCTGGAACATGAATAATCAGGAATGCAAAATTACTGGTGGTGCAATTCCTACTGAATAGAATGAGATTCCAGGGGGAGATGCTGGACAAGCATAGGAGGGGAGGGCAAGCAGAAAGAAAAATCTTGGGAGACGAGTGCAGAGGCTTGTGAAAGAATTCAGCAAGTTTTCACAACAGTGTCAGCCTTCTCTCTTGAAGCAATGAGAGGCTCACCAGAAGAGGTGTCAGGAAGTGCTGGTTGGCCTTAATAACCAGGTTGGCCTTAATAATAATACTGAAGGTCTTTGTCAGCAACAGTAACCAAAGATTCTTCTGCCAACCTTTTGTGACATTTTGCTCAGCTCAGCCAATCCCTGAGATAATCTCAACCATAACAACACAAAATCCATTTAGTGCACTACAATGCCAAGTTTCCTATTTATAAGAGGTGCAGTGATATTTTAAAGAGGTCTTGAGAAAAACAAGACGGACAAAGCAAATTCCAGCAAAAGGTGAAACAAAGTTGATTACATTATCAATTAAAATAAATTAAAAATAAATAAGTCAGAATTGTCCATTCATGTCCATCTATTTAAATCTGTGGTGGTTTTCTTTATCAGGACAGGTTCATTCATTATCTCATGATAATATTTGTGTGTGTGCAGGACAACCTGATAAGTGTGAAAGGAAGGGAGGCTACTGCCAGATACCACTACGTGCGAGATGCCCCTTTGGATCTCTTCCAATCGACTGTGGCATCAATGCAAAATGCTGCATGAAGAAGTAATTCTGAGGAGCAGCTCCAAGCCACAAGCATCATTCCTCGACCCTGATGTCCTGAGATAAGGCACATCTAGACTCAAGGGCTGCGCCTGTGGTAACAAGTTAACTGTGATAAACCCATGCATCTGACCCACCAAATGATTCAATGCAGATTTAAAATGTGGATTTGAAATCTCAAATTTTAAAGTGTCGTTTGCAAAAATATAATTTGATTCCAATGTTGTTGTGTGCTCTTGGAATTGCTTTCTTGATTGACATCCTGTTAATGTGACTTTGTGTGAGTCCTCTGCTGATGTTCAGGGTTTGCAGTCTTGGCATTCAGATAAGGAATTGTTCTGGGCTCAGATTTATTTAGATCTTCCCAGAGGCATGGGTTTCTACAGGGAGAGGTGGAGGGGCTAAGACTGCCTGGATAGTAAGCCCCTTTAGCCCTTCAGTTTTCTGCAAATAATTTTTTTTCTGTGTAGATAGACAGATAGATTTCTTTGGGTTTTTTTACTATAAACTCATAGCCCAGATTCTGGAGGATGTGACGTCAGGAGCTCACTGCTAAGTAAAAAAGGTGTTCTGCACATGTTCAGAGGTACATATTCTTTCACAGAGGCAAGTTACACCAAGATGGTTTACACTAAATGATTAAAACCAGATACCAAGCTGAATGAAACTGAATATTCATTGTTGTACTCCTGACTCCCTCTTTCAAGGCTCTTCCTAGTCCTGACAAAAAATTTCCAGTGCAAATAGAGGAGGCAACCCCAGAATAGTATAAATTTCACTCCAATTTTTGGCCTAATAATCTCAATGGTCACTGTGGACATTAAAAAGGACAGAAACCAATAAGAAAGAACACCTCCAACTGACCAAATATGATTGGTCAGATCAGGAGAGAATGAATTTAGACCAGAAGGGGTTAGAGAACTCAGTTCCAGCAGATTTGTAGCTTCCCCTCCCATGTTCCTTCCTAGTCAATGCCAACAATAACTGCTTTCACATTTCCCCTTATAGCTCCACAACTAAAAAGCTAACAAAAAGTGAAATTTGGGGGTTCTAGGGTGAGGGACATGTTGGGAGGGGGACAGTGCACCCAAATTCCCCCCTGTAGCCACATATGGCCTGCAAGCCACATGCCAGAGCCTTCTTCAATTGGTCTCCTGACAGGTGTGTCTCCAAGTGGGAAATGAAAGGGGATTTCCCTTTCAGAGGAGTGTCTAGCAGTTGAGAAGCATGAGCTTATTCCAACCACTCCATTGACTTTCAGTATTGCTCAAGTACTTTTGCTCCAGCAGCATCTCTGCACAAACCAAAACCAGTATAAGTGATTTGAGCCTTATCTCTTTACCAATTGGTTCCATTTCTTGAGATCACTTTCTTACAGTACAGCCCTCCCATCTGACCAAAAAGCCCTCTTGAACAATTCAGTTTTGCATCATTTACAGAAGGCCAGGAGAGTGGGAGCTTTCTTCACCTCCTCAGGTAGACTATTCCATAAAGTGGGGTCCACCACAGAGAATGCCTGTGTATGGGCAGCTGTTGAACATGATTTTGCCCATGTGAAAAGTCCCAGGCAGGAACACAAAGAAGAACATCAGGCTCTAGATCCAGGTTGCACTACCATGTATGAAAGTTAATAAAAGGAAGGAAAGCAACTTGATACAACATTTTGCCGTGTCTTTCCTCCTGTACAAACTCAGCTATTGTTGACAACTGTGATTTTCCAAGCTCGGCTGCCTTCTTCAGCAGAAAAACAGCACGTGAGTGCCGCTTAGTGGCTGCCAAGTTCATTACAACTATATTAATACTCCATACTCCTTTTAGATCTTACATACAGATTCATTCATATTCCTCAGTAATACGTGTATCCGATCAAATGGAAAATCATCCTTGGTCACAGTGACCAACCAGATGCCTAAAGGCCAGCAAACATGACATGAGGGCCGAAGCTTTCATTGAGTCATAATGGTCTTCGATAGACCTATCTTCCATGAGGCCGCTACGTATGCTTAAAATCGGCTTCAGAATTACTACAATGCTAGCAGATGCTCTGCTAGCATTTTGTAAATCAGGTTTAAATGGAGTGATGAACCAAATTATAATGCTTTTTCTCAAGATTCATGCAGGGTGAAACAGATAGACCTTCTCTAAAATGTTGTTGCCATACTTTAAGTGGGATCTCTGTATCCCATTTTAATTTAAAATTATGCCCTTTTAAGACTCTTCTCGTTCTGATAAATCTTACTATATAATTCATCAAGCATGTTCGAGAGGACTCCGACAAGCCTCTGGGCCTCAGAAGGACTTGCAAGCTGGCTCTGCCCTCCCCAGCCTCAATTGGGCCAGGTCGGCATGGGTCAGGCCTGGCTTGCCTGCGCTCCGCCTTCCAAGGCTTCCCTCCAAGCCTCAATCTGCAGGGTGGGAGAGTGCGGCTTGTCTGCTGTCCCACTCCGCTTCCCACCCCAAACCTCGATCTGCCACAAGGGGGAGGGGGCATGGGGGGCAGTGCGGCTTGCCTGTTCTCCTCCCCCCACTGCTTTCCACCCCCAAGCCTCCATCTGCCATATGGAGAGATGGTGCCGGGGGGGGGGGGGGAGTACTGGACCTGCAGAGCCCAGATCTACTTGCCATGGCTTTGCCTGGTGAGTCGACTGGCCTCCAAACCAGCACAGCCCAGGTCTATGTACCATAGCTTTGCAAGGTAGACAGACCTGCCCTCCAAACATGCAGAGGCCAGATCTACTTGCCATGATTTCACAAGGCAGGTAGACCTGGCCTCCACATGTCTGAAGGCCAGGGCTATTTGCCATAGTTTTGCAAGGGGAGTAGACCTAGCCTCTGTATGTCTGAAGGCCAGGTCCACTCGACATGGTTTTGCAAAGTGGGTGGACTTGGCCTCTGCACATTCAAAGGCCAGGTCCACTCATCAGATTGGGGCATGGTGGAGGGGGAAATGCCAGGTCCAGCCACCCTGCCCTCCCCCCACCCAGATCAAGGTGCAACGGAGGCAGCAATGCCTGACCCGCCTGACCTGCCCTTTCTGGAGCTTGTATTTTTTCCCCACAATAGGCTTTGTTGCTAATAAGAATATATTTTGGTATATATTTTGCTGGTATGTAATCAAAACCTCTTGAAAACGCTATTATTTCTTAAAACTCTTTTTTCTTACATTGCATATAACTTTGACTCATAATTGAAAATATTGAAATGGAGGAATATTTGAAGTTTCAAAGGCACCCAAGGCCAAGCAATGTTCTTCTTGAATAATACCCATATATCCTACTATACTGAGTAATATAGCATGGTTATGGTTTCCAGAAACCAGAAAATTCTGGTTTGTATTATCAGGCTATTACTATCTTTAAAAGGAATTGTTTTTGTATGACTTTCTATGGTGTATCACAGTCCATGGTAACTGCTTACGAGAAATTTCATGGGATACGGGGTATTTTTATGAATGTATTAACTCCAGACAGCTTGCATAATGCCAAGAACTGATATTAAGGTATTCACAACTCTTCTTTGTGTCAACACTTTTGCAATGTATATTGTGAGATTCTAGATTGTTTTTCTCCAGATGGGAGAAGGGGCTGTGACTCATTGATACAGCACATTCTTGCATGCAGGAAGTAGGGCTATTAAGAAAGTGGGTGGGCTAAGGAGACAAAATTCTGGGGTTCCTGATGACCTTGAGCCTCATGTAACTGAAAGAATTGGTTTGTTTTCATATAGTGTTTGGGTTTGGTTTGCATGGTGTGAATTGGGGTACAGAGTATCTTTGCCTAAGAGCTTGTGGAGGTTCTCAGCAGTCCTGGAAGTCTGTCCTGGTTTCATCCCCTGCCATGCCAAGTTAAAGGGCCTTAAACAGCAAGTGTTATGAAAGAGCTTTCTCCATTTGAGACCTGAGGCATAGCTTCTGCCGCTCAAAGTAGATAATGCTGAGCTATACCAATAGTCTGACCTATTATAATGTAACTTCATGAGGCTGTAAGCAGCCAGCCCAGCCTCCACTATCTTTAATAGCCATTTTAACATGGCTGCTTGTGATAAAAATCACCAGGCCTTTGGATTTAAAATGGCAGTTTGTATTGCAGCCAGAGGACCTCCAGCCAACAGTTGCTGAGTCCCGCCTGGGAGACCCAGGCATGAATGGAATGCCACATAGGAATATGGAGAGATTCACAGTGATTAGATTTGCAGTCTCCCCAGTGCAACAAAGGTCTCGCAGAGTCCCCCCCGCTTAGCACATTCCTTTCCCTCCTCCCATGATGAGATCTCCTGTCCTTGATTGAGGAGCTAATCAAAGGACATTCATAAGTATTTACAGTTCATTCCTGGACAGGTACATTTCCCAACTAAATTCATCAACTTATCTCCGGTGGACTTCATTAACTAACTTCCCCTTTTTGCAGTGCTAGAACAAATTTTGCATTCTCTTTCACACATCCCAGCAGCTACCAATCAAGGTAATCAAACCTTTTGTTGGTCCCAGGAACTGACCGTTGGAGCCTTTGTTCCAACAGCTAGGTGGGCCATCCCACCTCAGGGCACATTTTACTCTATAAGAGTAGTGCCCTGGCCCTATTCAAATCATGCACACTTCCTGGCTGCTCCCTTAGGGTCACTTCCCTAAATCTGTCTCTCTCCGTACACGCTTACCAGATTCAAAGCACTGTTCCCTTGAGGTTTGCCCTAAGCCTCTTGCTCCCTTGGCCAAGAACACTGGCGTTTGAAGCTCTCCCTCCGTGGACCCCCTGCTCTCCAGACAGGTAATTATCACCTTGCAAACCCTTGAATCTATCCCACCTTCACCAGTGCTTTTCCTAGGCCTCTTGTGTGTTTGTGTGTGCATTTGCCCCTTGAATAAAAATTACCCTTTAATTAAGAACACCAGCTTCGTGTGTGTAAATCCTTAGGAAAGGACTCTGTAAGTTGTTGGTGAAGAGGTCCCACAGCTACCGGCCTCTCGCATAGCTGTCTTCCTTGCTTGCTAATTCCCCCCCCCCAAATTCTATTTACTCACAAGGAGACCAATTCAGGTAACAGGCGGGGCCATGGCTGTGGTGCTGAACACATCCCTTCTGTGCATAAGGTCTCATGTTCAACCCCTGCTGTCTCTAGTTGAGGGATCGTGGGTAGTAAGTGTCGGGGAAAGCCTGCCTGAGATCACAGAAAGTTACCTCCAGCCAGAGCAGATGGCAGTTTTCACACGCCCCCATAACGCTCCGGAAAATCATGCAAAACTCATGGTATGAAGTGTCTTCCTAATGCGATAACGTCAAAAATCATACCATTAAATGAGATCATGATGGGAAATCACACTAGGAAGACGCTTTGTGCCGTGAGTTTTGCACAATTTTCCGGAGGTTACAGGCATGTGAAAACGGCTGATATTACTGAATAGGATGGATCAGTAGCATGAGGCTGTTTCATGAATTCACAATATGTGGTGAAATTGTTTTAGAGGATGTGTTTTCAAACAGGAAACGAATCCTTGGAACTACTTCCAGGGCAAAGTTCTCATCGGCCCTGGCATGCCCCCTCTGCCAAAAATATCTATTGTGACCTGGCAACAGGTTAGGAATTATAAACATATTGGTCACATTGGAAAACCTTTAAAGATCAGCTATGTCAAATCTGCTTGTGGCATGTATTTCAAAAAGAGCAGCTATATAGAATAAGCCACTTCCCAATGTGTATTATGACCAGGGCTCATTTCGAGGGGGAACGCAGAGGAACGCAGTTCTGGCAGTACCCCAAAGAAGTCACGTGTCAGGTGGCCCTGCCCACCTGACTCTCAGCCAATTTGGGCCCGTTTCGGTCTGGATTGGGGCCGAAATGGCCCAGATCGGGCCTGTAACAGGTGTGGATCACTCTCCCGCTCATCAGTGGCCTGATTCTGACCATTTTGGGCCCCTTTTCAGCCATTTTCAGCCCCTTTTTGCCATTTTGGGCCCAATTTCAGCCCTGAATGGCCAGGATTGGGTCCAAAACAGCCAGAATAGGTGATGTCAGGGGGTGTGACATATGCAAATCAGTTATACTGATGACACACTTCCAATGATGGCAAGAGGCGTGGCATATGCTAATGAGTTATGCTAATGAGTTATGCTAATGAGTTCCTCCAGCTCTTTTTCTACGAAATGACCCCTGAGTATGACCAAGGAACAGAATCTGGGATGGTGCCGCTCAGGTAAAGAGAGAGGTCAGTTCAAGAGCACAGCTGGATTTACCCACAAGCTACGTACCCACAAGCTACGAATTTCAGGGCTTCAGATTATCTCTAAATACAAATGGATTTCTGGATGTCAATGTTACAATAATCCTCTTTTGGGGGAATGCTATGAGAACTCTTAAACTTGGCATGTTTTAGGGCTTCAGCACATCTTATTCCAGTTCTGTTGATGACTCTTCACCTTTACTTGCTTGTATGTAAGTGAATGTTGACAACCAGCAACAGCTGTATTTAAGGATATTGTAGCAATGATGGACAAATTCTTTTCACTTTGGGCAGCAAGTTTTGAGTTGCCTCTATAAACAATAGAAAAAATATCACTTTCTCCCCCTTCCCTCCAGCCAAGGGTTTTTAAATTTGCTCATAATGTTTTAGTGTAGGTGCATTCTTGCAATACTGTCTTGGAATTGTAGGATGGGGGCAGGAAAACATCAGTATATCACCTAAGCAATTGCACAATGCTTCTCTCTCCTTTGTGCTTTATATTGATTGCAATCGGCCAACAAACCATGAGCAAAATGATCATGTATCTAGAGCACACAACAAGGTCATCAGGAGACTAAATCAATAGGATTTAAAATCTGGAATTTTAATCTGCACTGAGTGAGTTGATGGATTGATTCCAGTAATTTATTACTATTCATTTTCACGCAAGTTCAGCCCTACTTTGTTTGATCCAATGAAGATTCACCTCTTGCATCAGGAACTCAGAACTAAGGACTCTAAAAGCTGCTTGTTGGCATCATTTTCGTTTGCAACATTTCCCATTAATTCCACAGTTGGCTGGATACCCTACACCGGATGGGCAGGGTCCAAATAATGGAGTCACACATTGGCCCCCAAACTGTGCGCAGGTCCTAGGTCCTGAACAAAAGAAACAAACAAATCTGTTATTTGGGGTTTTTTGGAAGGGCATTTTCTTCCTGAAGCAAATTATACAGAAACTTACTTAAATGGCCTAGAAGGGGCAAATTGTGATGTGAGCCTGATCAATATTGCCACACATCTCCTTAGAGATTGTTTAATTGTTCTTTTTCTCCCATGTTTTCCTCAGTGGTCATTTAAATAATTAATTCCAACTCTTGCTTTCCTCTTCAAACATCAAAATGTCTTGCCCCTCTGTAAGCAGTCAGCCCGGCCTCCGCCAGTTGTACAGCTGTTTTCATATAGCTGTGTGTGATATTAAAAGTGTACAAGCCTCTGGAGTTTAAAATGGCTGCTGTATGGCCACCAGAGAGCCCCTGCCATTGCTACATCCCGTCCGGGAGAACCAGGCATACATGGCATGCCGCATTGGAATGCAGAGTGATTGAGCGGCAATTGGACATGCTATCTTCCTGGCCTTGCCCATGACCAGAGCAATAAAGGACTCGAAGCATCACCGCCCACTTAGCACATTCCTTTCCCTCCTTCCATGATGAGATCTCCATGATGAGATCTCCTGTCCTTGACTGAAGATTGAAGATCTAATCATTTGACATTCATAAGCACATACTGTCGTTCCCGGAACATTGCAATTCATTAACTTAGCTCCGGTGTACTTCATCAGGAAAACTATGCTTTTTGTGCCGCGCCAGAACTAGTTTTGCATCTGCATTCACACACCCTGGCAGCCATCAATCATAGTACTCAAACCTTTTGCCCAGTCCAGGAACTAACCATTGGAGTCTTTGTCCTAACAGCTAGGTGGGCTATCCCACCTCAGGGCACATTTTACCTATAAAGGTTGAGCCCTAGCCTCATTCAAATCGCGCTAGCTTCCAGACTGCTCCCTTAGGGTCACTTCCCTAAGCTTTTCTCTCATTGAACACGTTTGAACACGTTTCTGGATCCACAAGCGCTATTCCCTTGAGGTTTGCTCTAAGCCTCTTGCCTTGCCAAAGACGCTGGATGTTTGAAGCTCTCTCTCTCTCTACCGTGGACTGGACTTCCCTTCTCCAGGATAGGTAGATATAATTACTCCCTCTCACTCTATTCCCAAACTTCTGACTATATTTCCTAGGACTCTGTGTGTGTGTGGTTATTTTCCCCAGTAATCTGTGTGTATGTGCATGAAGTTCTTGTGTTCAATAAAAGTTATTATTTTTATTAAGCACCAGACTCGCTTGTTTTCTTATAGGAAGGGACCTGGTATACAAAGGTAATAGATTCCAGTTACCGCCTCTCGTATAGCCATCTTCCTTGCTAGCTAATTCCCCCATAAATCATATTTACGCAAGGAGACCACTTAAGGTAACCCCTCCAAAGAGTGTTGAAGAACACTTATTCAGAGAATTCTAGAAGGTGCCCAGATGAACTCCATAAAAGAAAGGTCAAAATGTTGTCTGTGGAATCCCAGTTCTGTCTCACACTCCCTACACGAGATACATATTCTCAAAACTGGCAGAGTCCTTGACAGGGTATCAAACCCAAGGATAGAATCCCAACAGACTACAGTAATACCACCTCCCCACCCTCAGGCCTATGGTGATGTATCACTAAGTACCCCAGACAGCGTAGTTGGGAAAGCTCAAGTCCTCCTCTCCAGCCAGGTCTCAGTGATACATGCCAGATTAGCCCTTTCATCAGAATTAAATCCTACATGGCTGCTGTTTGGCCTCTAACTGTCTTAGCATTTTAAAGCAAGATATTATACCCCTGTAATAAGGAAGAAAACTGGGTGAGTTGCAGTGAAAAGGCAGGCTGGATCCAACCCAAAATGTCTGTGTGCTCCTGCATGGACTATGTACAGACGTGTTCTGGGAGTTCCTTACTGGGAATCTAAAACCCAGGTACATGTGGGCCAAATTCAGATCAGGACTATACTTCATGAGGAGAAGAGGCCAGCCTCCACCCACCCACCCTCCCTCCCGTTTTCCTGACTTGAAATGGCCCCAAGGAGCTACTATTTGCCTATTAGGTAAATTTACAGGCACTGATGGCTACACCTGAGTTTCCCCAGTGGTGTAAATAGTGGTTCCCCAGGGCTGTTCATGGTCAGAGAAATGGCATGAAGTCCTTCTTCTTGCACAGTATAGTCCCAATCCAAATACAGCCCACACATGCCTGGGCAATGAGTTCTTCAGAATGGAATTACAGGCATACATCTGAACCAAAGTCCTTTTGGCAGAAATTGACTTGTCAAGTCAATTTCGTAGCATGATTTGGCCCTGAGGATATAACCCACAGGGTTTACAAAATATATAGACTACTTTTGTGACACGAATATGAAACACACAATCAAGCATTCACAATAATATTGATTGGCATCACTTACTTGGACAGCACTTTCCATTGATTCCACAGTTGGCTGGAAGAGGTTGACCAAAGGAACATTCCTTATCTTTTGGAGTTTGACAGAAGCCACCCAGGTCCTCGCAGTATGAAGATGTCTCTGCACAAAAGAAACACATCATTCTGCCATTATTTGAAAATGAATTTGTTCTGGGAACAAATGTATATGTGTCGTTTGGCCCCGAGTGTGACACACAGCACAAGCCAACAGTCCCATGTCTTGATATGAGCTATTCATCAGCTTCTCTTACGACTGCAGCATCTTAAGTTAGTTCCACAGTTGGCTGGAAGAATGTCAGGAAAGGCACCCTGCCTAGACATGAACATGCACCTGCTGCCAAGCTTTTCACATAAGTCAGGTTGTTCTGTACAAAAGGAACAGATAACTCCTTCCTGAAATGGCAAGATATTTCACCTACAACAACAGTAATATCACCACAAAAGTAGAGAGATGGGCAGGAAAAGGAAAATCCAGAGTTGGGTGACAGTCCTAACAACATTATCACAGATCTCACTGGAGTTTATGAATAATTCTTGTCTTCTTCCATACACATTCTTAATATTTCAGGAACACTTTAATCTATATTGTAATGCAGTCACAATTCATTGGTATTACTGACAGAAACTCTGGTGATGACTGGCTGAACTTTCCTGACGTCACACAAGTGAAGGGAGGCGCAATGTTAGCTGGGAAGCCATGTTCTAAAAGACACATCAGAAGGCTTTGTCAATTTCCCTCTCTACAGAGCAACAAAGATCTCCTTAGGGGGTGTTGTTTATTTCCTCTTCACCTCCAAGAAGGGGTGGTGAAACTGACAGAGCCCTCCAGAAGTGAAGAGGAAATAAACAAACCCCCTGAGCAGCAATCTTTGCTGGCTCTGTAGAGAGGGAAATTGACAAAGCCTTCCCATCTGTCTGTCTTTTAGAACTCAGCTTCCCAGCTAACATTGTGCCTCCCTTCACTTGAGCATCCTCGTGTAATTTGTTTCATTTAGAGAGACTCACAGGGAGTAGGGCAAAGCAAGCAGAAGCATCTGTACAAATGATTTGGTGAGCTATTCTGACCTTCACAGTTCTAACTCTGTAGATCAGAAGCAATGAAGACTTTTGTGATTACTTGCAGTTGTGCCATTAAGGTCAAACTATGGAAGTACAAGTCCATAGCTCCCCATAGCTGCAATATTGCAGGTTACAATTTTGCCTCCCCACTGAGGAACACATATAGCACCATTCAGCATTGCCACTGCATCAGCATGTTGCCTTAGAAGCCTGACTGTGTGCATGTGATGTTGTAAAAAAAAAATCTTCTTCAGTGGAAGGTGAGCTGCAAATCCTGAACTGGATCAGAGGAAGGAGTGGTATGGCAGTCTAGATGGATCAGATTTTTCCTCAGCAACATTGTTCGGCGTGAAGCTTTGAGAACTTCAGCCTCCTCCTTCCTTCTTTTTTATGAAATCCCAAATCTTTAGAGAGCAGGGCACCAAAAATGGGGAAAGTCTCCTTAAGCCAAGGGCAGAATCTACTGGTAGATGGCTGGTTGACTTGATCGGAATTGGAAACAGAATCTGATCCCTTCTCCCCACATATTGGTCATTGGATTTATTAGCCGAACAGGAATGTGTCTCTGGCATTTTCAGTCTCTCTTTTCTGTCCTGCTTTCTCCAGCCCTATCCACAGCCTGGAACTTGGTATCTACCACTATGGAGCACTCCTCCCTCAGGTATATATGCCTTTAAAAAAACAATAATAGCATTAATAGAAATTCCTCCACATCAGCAAACTCCTCCTTCTACAAGTCTTCACTAAGAAGGGGGGGTCTGATCCCAAGATGAATGACAGGGGAAAATTCAAACTTCTATGCTTAGAAATGTGGACATCCTTGTCTAGAGAGGCAAAAGGAGGAAGAGACAGGCAGAGTTTAGGATACTGAGATGGAAAAGGAAAGGGGGAGAGAGAATGAGAAGTATGTTCATCCAAGTGGGTAATCACAATATTAATTTGAAATGACCAACCTAATGTTGCATTAAAACTCCTTGGTCAATGAGAGCAGCCACCAACCAGCAACCTCAATGTAACATGTGCCGTACAGATGTTCCATTGCTTTTGCTCTGATGCATGCCAAAACATGACTGAGAGCTCAGTTCTACACACATACACTTTGAAGCAAGCAGCCGTGAATTCCATGGAATCAGTTTGGGGATCGGCATACTTTGGATTACAATGTTAAGAAGGATGTACAATCAGCCTTAATGAAGAAGCAAAAGAAAAACATCTCATTCATTACAATCTCTGGTTTTTGAAAAAAGCCAAATGTCTCATTCTCTTGACAATTCCCGAATCTCAGCTATCCTCTTACCTGCAGCGAGTGGGAAGATCCCCAAAGAAAAGATAAGAAAAAGAAATTTCATGACTGAAGGTTTCACAAAGACTGCAGGAGTGCCAGAGGGAAGCAGCGCAAGACAGACTGTGGCTAAAACAAGGTAGTTGCTTCTATTTATAGAGGCATGGAAAGAACAGAATGTTGAAATGTGAGTTCAGGCTTCACAGTAGTACTTATGCAAACTGTAAGCACACTTTTCATGTGAGCATTCTATGAAAATATTTAAACGCTCAGCATAAAGCCAGTTACTATGCAGAATCTCACTGAATATCTGGAAGGATTTGAGCTTTGTTAACATCTGCCAAACTGTCGGTAGCCGAATGCTGTAAAAGCTTTGTCTTCCAGTATTCATGGAGAAAGGGGGTTACTGGTTAATCGAATTTATCAGATACTCATACTCATTGTTCTGCCTCACCTGCTAACTGGCAGAATCCACAGTGACCAAATGCCATCCCTTTGGAAATGCCATGGTGACAGACCCCACACCTGGCAAGACCACAGGCTGATTTGGCTAGGGATCCTGGAGGTGTTTAGCCATCTTCTGGCATGGAGCAGGGGGTCACTGGGACAGTCGTGGGGGGAGCATTTGTGAATTTCCTGTATTGTGCAGGGGGTTGGACTAGATGACCCTAGAGGTCCCTTCCAACCCTATGATTCTATGATTCTCTATGATTCTATGTCAGCTGGCAGCTGTGATTGTCAAAGCCCAACACTAACTGGCTAGATGGGTGGGAGTAGGGCACATGGATGCCCAGAAATGCAGGGATATGGTGGCAGGGGGAATGCTCAATGGGCAATGCAGTTTAGCTGAGTGTTCCAGATATTCAACTGCTAGATAGCAAAGTTTTTGCTGTATTTATTTCAGAGAGAAGCATTTCTGGTATATAATAAACCTAGCCTCAATGAATTCATGATGTGCAGCACAAGACAAAGGACACCTTTCCCAAGAAAAGTCCTCTAGAGGAAATATAAAATTATCTAAAGATGTCATGTGGCTTCATAGAATTCCATCTTTCATTATCTTTTATATCATTTCAATTTATCATTTCTTATCATTTCAATAAAGGCAGTTAGCTTTCAGAAGATCAAAATCTTCTGGAGTTTTTTAATTCATATGTCTAGGGCTTTTTTCCTAGGAAAAGAGGTGGTGGAACTCAGTGGGTTGCCAGCATAGGGGGCAACTCTTGGCGGGAGGTGGTGTTCCTGGTACCACATGTGTGCGCGCAAAGTGCACACACACTCCCAGGACCAATGACATCACTTTGGGTCAGCTGGAACAAGGGGAGAGTTTTTAAAAGTTTAAAACACCCTCCGCGAAAATGGTCACATGGCTGGTGGCCCCGCCCCCTGATCTCCAGACAGAAGGGAGTTTAGATTGCCCTCCTCACCGATGGAATGGCGCGGAGGGCGATCTAAACTCTCCTCTGTCTGGAGATCAGGGGGCAGGGCCACCAGCCATATGACCATTTTCAAGAGGTTCTGGAACTCCATTCCACCGTGTTCCAGCTGAAAAAAAGCCCTGTGTACATCTCATCTAAAGCTTTGTCAGGGATTTGATTTACAATGAAGCTGTTGAATGGGTACCAAACTAGATGGGACTCTTGGGTCTGAGTTTCCCTAACTCTGAATCCCTTCAATCAGATTGAAGGTGCTGGTGGAGCCAAAGTCACAAGTACCACAGAGGCCAAATTCAGATTAGGTCTGTGTCTTCTCTTCTTGCTCTGCTTTCCAGGCCTGAAAGAAGCCAAATGTGTTATTCGCCTCACTGGGGGCTGTATGTGCAACCCATCATTGGATGGGCAGCTCCTCAGTGGGGCAAATAATACTCCCAGGAGTTGTTTCTAGTTGAGAAGGGAATGCTGAAGCCCCCGTTCCTCCATGCTGTGGTCCCAGTCCAAATCAGGCCCCAGTAAATTAGCTCCCAGTAGTTGATGTCTGACTGTTGAGTATTAGAACTGGGGTGGGGAAAACCAGACCCACCTCAGGAGAAAACTCACATCTAGTTTGGCCACACTAGATGGGTAGATTAGGCAGGTTCAACAGGGACCAGTTTCTTGAAAAAGTATCAGTCTTGTTTGGGAGTCCAGGGTTAAGAAAGAGTACCTGTGATCTGTAAATGGTGATTATGGAATATCCTTTTCATGTACTGGGAATTAGGGATTCAATAGATCTAATGAACTTCCTGCTGCCTAACTGACTTGAAGATTTCTTCCAAAGTTGTTAATGAGAACTGCTGGGTCGATTGTACTTGAGGATTCTAAACATCCATTCCTAGGGGGCAGGTTTGGAAATGATTGGTGCAATGCCAGCACTGGGCCGTCACAGTGAATTCTCCATCCTTCCAAAAGGAGTGGAGGGAATTGTACTGGACTGAAAAAAGACAGTAATTAGGGAGAGAACAATGCTTCAGTTAAGAATGGTTTCACCGACGCTGCTGCTGGTGTAAGAGATTGTTGTGACACACTTATTTGGGTAGTTGTGACATATCTATACCATCAGTTGCTTTCTTGCAAGCTCCACTACATTCTTAACTGACAGTCAAATTGGGTTGCCAAACTCTAAGAAGTGTCTGAAGCAATCCTGGAATTACAACTGATCTCTAAACTACAGAGATCTGTTCCTCTGGAGAAAATGGTTGCTTCGGAGGGTGGATTCTACGGCATTATACTCTGCTGAGGTCCCTTCTCTCCCAAAGCCCTGCTTTTCCCAGGCTCCACCCCCAAATATAAAAATTTCCTAACCCAGAGTTGGCAACCCTACATTAAAAAACAAAATATGAAATTATTAGTCCCTTAACAGTCAGTTTCTTCTTCTATAGAGGAGGGTTGTAGATTGATTCCATGCTTGGAATATTTTTAAGTTTTATTCTAGTTCCAGAGTACCTGAATATGGAGTAGTTCCCAACAGACATGGGCATGTACCAGAAAAAAACCGAACCATGTGGTTTGTGGGGTTTCCACGAACCATGAACCATGAATTGGCACGGAACTGGCCCAGTTATGAACCAGTTTATGGTTCATGGGGTTTAAATGCCCCTTTCCAGCATTTAAAGGGCCCTTTCCTGTCACTTGCAAGGGGCAGGACACTTTAAACTATCAGCTGGCAGACGGGGGAATCCCCCCGCCTGCTGCCTGCCAACTGATAGTTTAAAGGGACCTGCCGCTTGCAACGCAGGGCCTTATAAACATCCCAAACCTGACAGGGCAGTGGAGGAGGCCAAAAAGGGCCCTCTCACCCCTCAAATGGCAGCCACGGCTACCATTTGAGGGGCAGAAGGGCCCTTTTCCACCTCCTCCGCTGCTGCGCGGGCCTGCAGACTAACTAACTGACCACTCAGAAAGGCTGTGCTGATGATTATAAGACCTGAGCAGACAAAACTGATCAGAGACAGAAACTGTAGTAAGGAGGGACACTGGGCAAGAGTGAGTGGAAAAGCTGGTTGGATCCACCAGCCCCAGGGAGTCCTTATGACTCACTAGGCAAGCAGCTATAAAGGTGACCTCCTTTCTTAGTTTCATAGTGTTTGGTCTGAAAAAAGCTATACTTCATTTACCTAAGAAGACTGTGATATTTTCCTAAGAGACAGTATCTTACATTACTGTTCTTGATTTTTTAAATTGCACATAGATTGCTCTTCTCTTAAATAATGATGACGATGATGATGATGATGATAACAACTGTGCTTATATACCGCTCTTCTAGACAGATTAGTGACTCACCCAGAGTGGTGAACAAGTTAGTGTTATTATTATCCCCACAATATAGCTGGGGAGCTGGGGCTGAGAGGAGTGGCTTACCCAAGGCCACCTACTGAGCTCATGGCAGTAGTGGGATTCGAGCCAGTAGAGCACTGATTTGCAGCCAAACCACTTATCCACTGTGCTACAGCAGCTCAGAGGAGTTCTATGAAGAGGTAGCTAAGAAACCATATAAATAAAATAAACAAAAGTTCAGCTCATCTTTCAAAAGACTATCAATGTTCTGGCAAGAGGAGGGAAGTGAAGAGAAACATTACAAATAGCTGGGTTACAGCCAGAGCTGCCGTCTACTTGAACAGTAACATAGCTAGAGTGGTGTAATCAGGGCAGGCGCACCCATTGAGGCAGGTCCGGCCCCCGCCTTGAGCGCTGGGGTGCCGGAGGGGGCGCCGGAGGCAGGGGGTGCGCCGTGGAGCTGGCGTGCCTGGCCTGCAGCTGCTGCAGCCTGCCAGCCCTCCTGTCCTGCGCTGCTGCCACCAACACACGCCCCTGGCCGGGCGCAGCAGCCATTGGCCAGGTGTGGCAGGTATTCGGGGCGGCATGCAGAACCTCCCCAGCCACCTGCCACGCCCAACTGGGAGCGCGGGCAGCCTCCACGCACCATCCCAGCCGCCTACCAGCCAATGGGGCCAGCTTGCTGCATGATGATGTCATATGCAGTGATGTCATCACACAGTCCAGAGGCGCACACGCATGCACAGAGCAGCCTCGGGCGCCAGAAACCCTGGTGCCGCCCCTGGCTGTAATGTGTAGAATATTGATATCCAAGCTCAAATCCCCATTCTGGTGACCTTGGACCAATCACTCTCTCTCGGCCTAGCCTACCTTACAGGGTTGTTATTATAAGAAAATAGGGAAGAAAAGATTGGTGTTGTAAGCTCCACTGGGGAGAAAGGCAGGATGTAATACCTAAAGAAATTATCTCTGATCTGCAAATATCGATATAGAAATAATATCCCCTCTCCCAATTTGGGGGGATATTAAACCAACCAGAAAGTGTTGCATCCCCTTTCCCAATCTGTAGTGATGAAATACATAATTAGAAACATTCTCTCATATTTCTCAGTGTTAAAGAACAAGGGATAGAGACTGCAGTGCAAGATGTTTTAGTTGTTCTTCATATTCAAAGTTGTTTTAATCCATTCCTCATTCTGGACCCAGAAATATTACACATCTAAAATTACTGCTACCTGCTAAACCCTGAGAAAGTCAGCTTTGCCTGCAGTGGGATACAAACCCTTCCCATCTCGTTTTCCATCCCACTCTTTCCCCCTCACTGGATTGCTTCCTGTAAGCTTACCGTTGCTAATTCCATTTTCCCAGGCAATTTTTCCAGGCTAATTCCAGGCAAGTGGCTCCCTTCCCATTACCTTTCAAAATTCTTTTCTACACAACAGCTTGAACATTAGCAACACCAAGTATTTCTATAGTCTGACAGTCTTTACTGGAACAACAGCCCTTCCTTCTCTGTGTAGCTCTGGCTTCCTGCATTGCTGCTGGAACTCCATCTGGCAGCACTTGGAGTTATAAAAATTAATTTCTGCTACCCACCTGGTTATGGTGTTAGCTGACTGCATGTGACACTGTTGAACGTTTCAGTCAGCATGCTTATGTGTGGTAAAACAGGAAAGTGGTGTTGCCATGAGTCTGGATTCCATGGAGTTTGGATTCTACTTCAACAGAAGTAGAGGGTGATTTTTACCAATTCCCCCTCCCACTGCAGCCCTCCAATTTGCCCCTTATGCTGTCCCTAGAGGTCCACTATCCCCCAAGAACAGTATTTTAGGAAATATTCAGGGATGCAGCAGGCAGGAAAAGGTGAAGAAGTCCCATTCCACTGATAGAATTAGCAGAGGTTTGCCGCAGAAGCCAACACATGGTTTCCCTTGCATTGTTGCACGTTAACGTGCCTTCCATATACAGAGAATTGGAGTGTATCATTTGGAACGACATGTCTTTCATCTTGATTCTGTACCAGAAGGAACCACCTTGGCTGGTTTTACAAGAAGGCCATCTCTCTTCAGCAGTTTCTCAAAACATCTCCATTCTCTTTCTTCTCCTATGGACAAAATATGTCCTCCTTTTTCAGCATAATTCAAAATGGGAATGAGAATGAAGGCGTGTGATGCATCATAGCTAGCCTGGAAAAGCACAAGTTGTACACTGGAACCTTCCAGCATCCTCCTTTCACCTGCCACTCAAGTGCTTGAGTTACATGTCAACCATCTGGAGTATTCAGTGATTTCCTGATATATCCACACTCACGTACCCATGTTTGAGTAACAATGAAGACTGGCTTTTACTATTATAGTTTTGTTGACTAGTGGTGTAACATGTCTGTTTTATGTTGCTGTATTACATCCCTATTAGTTATTTTTAACACCACCTAAGTTTTCTTCTGGATCAGAGTTTCTCACTTCTCTATGCCTCTGATATCCCCAGTTGATCTCAAAACATGATCCCCTACCCACCCACAATGAGTTCTCAGGGTCATATGAAATAGAATTTTATCTAAGTAGAATATCATAAAACTTTGAATCATACTTTGCACCAAACAATAAGATTTTGAGTCTATACTTTAATCCACATTAAACAAAGCTGATCAGGTAGTTATACCAATTTATCACCCTTCCCTAACATAACTGCTGCCATGCTTCTCTTCCTCAAGGATCTGTCTTTGTTATCAGGAAATCAGGATTAAGGAGGGGACGTGCACATTGCACATGTAGCTCTGGGCTACTCTTCAGTCTCTCTTAACGCTGCAGCATCTCTCTTTAAATCCACATCTGACTGGAAGGTCTTCACCATAGGGGCAGCCTCCATTTACTGCGACCAGGCATTCACCGCCCAATGCTTTGCAAGTTGTAGGTATCACTACACAAAAGAAAAACATAATTCATCTTCATTTGGGGGAAAAACTTAAATTAATAAACTGGACCTCATCTGTACCACCTTGAAGATCAATTAGATTTCCAAGGTGGCAGGATAGGAGTCCAGTGGCACCCTAGAGACCAACAAGATTTTCAGAGCGTGAGCTTTCCAGAGTCAGCACTTGCTTTTTCAGACGCCAGTCTGTTTCAACCGGAATTACCAGAGATTGAATCTGAAACTTCCTGCGGACAAAGCAAATGCTCTGCCACTGAGCCACAGCCCCTCCCTCTTCATCAGCATCACTTACGCCAGCAGCATCTCCCATTGTTTTCACAGTAGCCACGAAGTGGAGGACCAAAGGGACATCTTTCATTTGCTGGAACCCGGCAGTAGCCTCCAAGTGATTCACAGGATTTCTGTTTTTCTGCACAAAAGAAACAGATCGTACTTCTGGTATTTGGGACGGAGTTTGTTCTGAAAAAGATGAGCTTTGCAGCCACCCTTGGGGGAGGGGGTCAAAGCGCAGTTACCGGGACAGTCCAGCATCATTGCCCTCTAACCCTGGAGGACGGCTTAGATCTTTACCTATAGCTATGTGAGGAGGCACAGAAGAGAGAAAGCCCTATCTCCCTCAATGGCCCCATTTTATCCTACAATGCCAACTCCCCCATAGCCAGCTGATAAGTGACACCACCACCACCTTCCCTTTTTAGCTACTGTTTGCTTTTTGCTGCCTACTTCCCTCCACACCAATGACCATAATGGCAATCAAGCAGTAATGCCCAGAGCAGGTGGCAGACCATGACTCTCTTTGTCCATGATGACCTGCATGCAGAGGTATCGGCAGCGGTGTAGCCTGCCTCTAGAGAGCCCGGGGCAAGGGAAGCCCTTGTACGCATGCAAAAAGCACGTGCTCCCAGGCCTGCACGACGACATCACTTCCAGTGGCCGCCCCCGTCTGCTGCAGCTGCCCACACCCTTTGGGAGGCTGCTTTCACTGCTTGCGGCTGCCGGGGCTGCTGGCTTGCTAGGTGCTTTCTGGGCACTGAGAGCCGGCTGTCCCATCAGCTGCAAGCGGCAAAAGCAGTCTCCCAAAGGGTGTGGTGGCACAGGTGGCTGCGGCAGAGCGGAGACTGCACCATGCCCTTGGGAAGGCTGTCAGCACTGCGCTGGTGGGGCGGCTGGCTCACTGGGCGCCGAGCTGGCCTTCCTGCAGCGTGCTGAGATTGCTGCAGTGATGCAGGTGGCTGCTGCGGAGGGGGGCAGCTGCATCCTGTGCAGCCCACTGCAGGAAGGCCAGCTCGACACCCAGCGATCTGGCTGCCCCATCAGCACGCAAGCAGCGCAGACAGCCTCCCCAAGTGCATGGCACAGTCTCTTGACACCCCCCTCCAATTTTGTGCCTGGGGTGACCGCCCCTCTTGCCCCCACCTTGCTACGCCACTGGGTATCAGGTCATATAAGCTTGGGGGAGGTTTCATCCACAAATTCGTTTTTTATCTTAACCTCAAAATATTTTGCAGACCATGGGGTTTCCCTACATCATCACTGAGACTGAATTTACTGAGCAGATTTGGCTATCTTTGCCAGTGCCAGCCCTTTGCTATCAGATATATCATGACATGGCAGGGAAATGCATGTTTGTCTCTGTTACATATGCTGTTTTTTTTTAAAGGTCTTTTTATTTCTCTCTGTCATTTTTCTCCTTTTTTCCTGAATGGGCTTTCTATTTTATCTGAAATATCATCTCTTTATTAAAAATAAATAAATAAAAACCTGCTATTTTACAATGCTGATCAAAAATCTGTTAAGACTATGGTATCTAAATAAAGACAGGGCTCATTCTTCCAAATTACCAATGGAGGTTCTAGTATTTATTTTATTTTATTTATTTTATTTCATTAAATTTATAACCTGCTTTCCCCGCATGCAGGCTCAGAGTGGGTAACAACAGTCAAAAACACATTAAAATCCATTAAATAAATTAATTACATTAAAAACATACATTACACTAGAATCATAAAAATCAGTACAAGAGGCAGCAACTTTCAACAGCAACGCATATGCTGAAACCTGATTTAATACATCCCATTGTATGGGTGATGGCAGGCCTGTTTGGTAGGTTGGCAGACAACTGGGAGGAGGGGGCTGCATACTCCACTGAACAGGAGACCAGCTGAAAAGGAGCCTACCCAGCCCCAGCCTCAGCCATATGACTGGCAGAACATGTCTGTCTTACAGGCCTGATGGAAAGATAGTGGGCCCTGGTTTCCACCAACAGAGAGTTCCACCAGGTGGGTGCCAGGACCAAAAAGGCCCTGGCCCTGGTTGAGGAAAGGCGAGCATCCTTGGGGCCAAGGACCACCAATAGCTGTTTATTACTCAAAATAAATATCCTCTGGGGAACAAATGGTGAGAGGCAATCCCACAGATATGGTGGCCCCAATCCGTTAAGGGCTTTATAGGTTAAAACCAACACCTTGAACCTGATCCAGAACTCTACAGGGAGCCAGTGCAGCTGGTGCAGCACAAGTGCCATATGCACCCTGTATGGTGTCCTCATAAGGATGTGCACAGCCACATTCTGGACCCATTGCAATGTCTGGACGAGACCCAAGGGAAGCCCTGCATAGAGCGAGTTGCAGTAATCTCATCTGGAGGTGATCGTTGCTTGGATCACTGTCATTAGGTCCTGGATTGAAAGGTAAGGAACAAGCTGCCTAACCAGTCACAGATGGAAAAAAGATCTGTCAACCACAGTGATCTGGGCCTCCATTGATAAGGCAGCATGCAAGACTCCTAACTGTCGAAACAGGAGCCAGTGGGATCCCATCAAGGGCTGGGAGCTGGATTCCTGACCCTGACAACCCATGACCCAAGTACAGGACCTCCATCTTCATAGGATTCAATTTCAGCCAACTCTGTTTCAACCATCCAATTACAGCCTTCAGGGTTCCAGCCAGGGCATTTGGGGCAGAGCCAGACTGGCCATCCATCAGCAGATACAACTGGGTGTCATCTGCATAATCATGATATTACTTCATTTATTTGTTTGTTTGTTTACTACATTTATAACCCAAGGAGGATTATGCCAAGTAAATTAATGCAATCAACAGGATAAGACATCTAATAAGGAATATAATAGGACTAGGGTTACAGAAAACTGAAACAAAACATAGAGCATGAGACATAATATGTTAAAGCAGAAAGCAGTACCAAACAAGTAGAAAACTATACAGTGAGAGCAGGATAATAAATAATATATTCAGTGGTATAGTATACAGTCCCCTTCCCTTTATTAAAGTGCCTTCCATTACAACAGAGCCCTATTACCTTTATAAAAATGCCCTTCTGAACAATTCTGTTTTACATAGTTTGCAGAGAAGCATAGGAGCCTTCCCGAGCAGCTCAGGCAGGCCATTCCAAAAGGTGGGGGCCACAACAGAGAAGGCACACGGACAGGCAGTTGTTCATCATGCCCATTTGCAAGGCAGCATCCTCAGAAGGCCCTACTTGGGCTGTTGTGGCAGAGCACAGGAGGAGAAGTTGTATTAGCTGAACTACATAGAGGACAATAAAGTTAGATCCCACTTTTCTCCCCATTGGGAAATTAGAGTTTTTCCCTCAAGGTCCCCATGTTCCTGAGCGGGGAATAGGGGCCAGAAGGTCCCATGCAAGGTTGCTGTGGATGGTCCATGAAGTCACTGATAGAGGTGGGAGAGGAGCATGTCTGAACAGGATTGCCAGTGCCTGTAGAAAAAATGTTCTATCCCTTTAACAGAGGCTTAATGGGATGTTATTTACCAGGTGAGGTTATTTACTTCTGGGCCTTGAAAAGCTGTAGCTGCCCATTTCCATGCAGTAAGACGTGTAAAACAGACAGGACATTTTTTTTTCAGGCCTTTTGTCACTCTAAGTGTGATCCCACCATGACTGATGGGAGAAATGTAGCTGCCATGCTTAAATATTTGGATATCCCTGTCCAGAGATATGAAAGGAAGGAGAGAGAAATAAGAGGTGGAAAACCATGAGACAGAATGTGCAGAGAGCAAAAGGGGTGTACATGGCCCGGCGAGGGTTCACAATATTGATTTGAGGTGAGAACCCAGATAGTTTGGTGCAAACTAATAGTCATTTTGGAAAGCACCGAACATCTACCCTCACCACAGGAAGAGCCACCAGTCAGCTGCTTCAAACCAACATTTATCACACAGGCAGTGTTATCATTTTTGCTTTAATTCCTACACACGTTGCTTAAATCCTAGACACAAACTCATCAGTAAAAACCATTGAAAACCCTTGAGTCTGTTTAGGAATCAGCATACTTTGAATGACAATCCAAATTTTACATGCAGATACAAAATGAGCCTGACGTGCAAGCAAAAAAATCTGAATCATTAACATCCTTCATTATTATTTTTTAAAAATGGATCTTTCAGTTAACAACTGACTCCTCTGAGCAACTCTCTTACCTGCCCCAGTGTGGGAAAGAAGGACCCCCAAAGCAAAGAGAAGGCAAACAAATCTCATGGCTGAAGGTTTCACAAAGATCTCTCAAGCAGCTTCAAGACAGAACAAGAATGACTCTCGATAAAACTAGGAAGCCTCTCTATTTATAGAGGCATGGAAATAACGAACTGTTGAAATATTATGGGTCTGTGCTTCAGAATAGCCCTTGTGCAAATTGTAGGCAGACATTTCAAGGAACCATCCTTTAAAAATGTTCACAGAACTTTAGTGCTGTTTATTTTTTTTAATATCTTGAAATCTAATAAATTTTAATCCTGGCATACATTAACTTTTTTTTTAAGTAATCAGCATGCTCAAATAACCATGAAATGCAGAAATTAGAGGGTGAAGTGTAATTATGTAACATTCGAATAAAATCAAGAAAAGTATAGAGAATATTCACAACAGCAGTAACTGGCAATCTCCCTCGTTTTGCTAAACTACTTAAGGCTTGTGATAACTGAGGAATCCCAAGGCCCTCTTAAGTCCTTGAGAAACGGTACTGTGAAGACAGCATCAAGATGTTAGCTGGTGAGGTGATAGCTGCAAAAAGCTGTTTGCATGTTTGGGTCAGCAGCAATGTACGTGAGGTTGAAACCTGCCTCTAGTTTCCATAGCATGTGGAAATTGCTCACAGAAAGCCATTCCAAAACATCCTTCCAGATTATGGAGAACTACAACAAACAATACTAGTCTGATTTTAAGTTGCTATCCAGCTCCAAAAGCCTTTCTCTGAAATGCTGCTGGAAACTCGGCATTTCCTTTGGAGAGATGTTCCTCAAATGTTAATAATAACAACATTCAGTTTATATACTGCCCTTCAGGACAACTTAATGCCCACTCAGAGCAGTTTACAAAGCATGTTATTATCCCTAGAAGAATCACCCTGTGAGGTGGGTGGGGCTGAGAGAGCTCCAAGAAGCTGTGATTGACTTAAAGTCACCCAGCTGGCTTCAAGTGGAGGAGTGGGGAATCAAACCCAGTTCTCCAGATTAGAGTCCCATGCACTTATCCACCACACCAAACTGGCTCTCGAGTTCAGTTCACTTCAATTAGTTGACTTAACCTTAGCTCTGTGAGTGAATATCTTAATGGACCCTGCCTCAGTGGCTTTATGATGTACTACATATCAGGGAATTCCTTGACCTGTATAAGTCCACTAGAAGAAACATGAAATTCAAGATATTTTTGCCATAAAGGTACCTAGCCTTAGCTCTCTTGCCTCTTTTTAAATAATATGTCTTATCTGATCACCAAAACTTTAATTTAAAATGAAGTGTTCGAATTGAATGATGGGATTAGACAGAAAGGTCTAATTTGACTCAACAGTGCCCATATTTCTTGGTAAAGCAGCATCCAGGTTTAGAAGTAAGGTGTCAGACCTGCAGAGTACCTATGCTCTATAAATAATAAAGTATCAGTTTGACGAGATGTTCAGCATGCAATAAAGTGGAACGAGGGTATATGTTAAGAACCATTAGGAACTAGGGACAGGTTAGGGATTCAAAACAGCTTCTCTACTGCCTGCTTCATAAATTCTTTCAGACCTGGTCACGAAGACCTCTGTACCTATTGTACTGGGGGCTTTTAAATCTAGGGTGCAGTGCAGCTCTGCAGTTAAAGTATCCACCTTGTGGCCACCGCAGCCCCCAAAGTGGAGAGCATTGTATTCAACCTGAAAAAAGACCAGAGCTGGGGAGAGGGTTGCCATTTCTTTGGGCAGAAAGGCAGCATACAAATGTTTTAAATGAAAATGAAATGATACAAAGAAAGGAAAAGCACTGGATACTTCAGTTAAGGATGGAGGACCCCCCCCCCCCATTGGTTGCTGAAAGGGGCTGTTGTGACACGTTCTGTTGAGTGGTTGTGTGACACACCCATACATCCATTGTCAGAGGCTGTCCTGCAGCTCCTCCATGTTTCTTAACACCCAGGAAACCAAACAGGAAATGATGGACACACATTATTCTGAGGTTTAGTTTTGTCCTTATACAGACATTTCCTTAGTAAATGGTTAAGTTGATCAAGTAAAGTCTATAGGTATCTCTTTGTCTCACGTGACTTGCTTAAGTTGGAGGCAGGAAGGATGGGTGTAGGATGACCCGCTATATGGGGAGACAGCAGGGCTCCTGGACATTTGGTAGTTGCAATGGGGTGGCCCGCGGTGGATTTGCTGTCCTCCCACACATGCCACGGAGTCGGAGGCTAGTCCTCTTGAGCCTGTGGACTGGGCCAAGCAGCAGCACCTGCAGCAGGAAGGGATTTCAGCCAGAATGACTTCTCCCGGTTCTGACGAAAAAGTGGCAACTGCTGATATTCCAGTTCTGCTATCAGTCTTCCACAGAAAATGTTTTCAGTAAATGCAGTAACATTTCATTTATCTACCAGAGTTGATGGGAATCGTAGTATTTATGGACAACTAAACTCAGTGGCCAAGGAAAACCACAATTCTGAACACGTGCCTGCAACACAATACAAATGCTACTAACTGGATTTGTAAATATATTCTATACTGCTACTTTTAAAATGGTCAACAAATTATCAATCTGATAGTACAGAATGCTCCATTCAAGAAAAAAAAGGGCATTGTCTGATTTGTGAATGCTTTATTTGTGACGTCTGTAGCGCTCCTAGTCTTGGGGCTTTTAACACGCTATGAAGTTCAGATTTCCCAAGGGGGGGGTCTATTTTGTTGGTTTTTAATTTTGATTTGCAAGCCATCTTGAGCCAAGCGGAAAGGCAGGATAGAAATATTTAAATTAATAAATAATTAAATAAGGGCTTCAAAGGTAGGAACCAGCCTCTTGTAATGAGCCTAGAACCTATGGGATGACAAATAGTCATCACAGAATTATGTTCCCATCTGCAAACATTTAACAAGACACAGGCAAGACTTAGATGCTCCAAGGCATTTTCAAGAACAGCCCAATATGTTCATGTGTTCATTGTGGCCCAGGAAGGATTATGATGTAACAAAATAAAATATTTCCTGCATAGTTGCAATATATTTGTACTGCCTGTTCTGGTTCTGCATGTACCTAGTTTGTTAACAACAGTCACATGGTAAAGGCTAAGCAGACAAGAAATGGTTGGCAAGTTGACCATGGCTAATTTCTTTTTCAAAGGGTAAGCTAGTTTTGAAACTTCCCAAACTTTTTAGCTCTATCGTTGACCGCCAGGCGTTTGATTTTGCCCTCACATGGCCAATTTCTTTCACTGAGTGTGAGGGGAGAGTGAGCATTATAGTGTATGCAAGGGCCAATTCACACAATACATATTCTTCCTGGTCACAGGGATGCCAGACCCCCAGCAGGGGTGGGGGATCCCCTGCCCCTACCCCCTACCCCCCCGCCCCCACTTACCTGGCCAGCGGGGGGGCACCTTCCATGCGCACTCCCCTGCGGTGCTGCATGCTCCTGCGTGCAGCAGCCACCAGGATCAGGCCTGTTTTGACATGGATTGGGACCACTGTGGAGCACGGGAGTACTCCTGCGCTCCGCAGCAGCTCAAAACGGGCCTGATCTGTGGGCGCATTTTGGGCTGCTGTGGAGGGCAGGAGCGTTCCTGCGTTCCGCAGCAGCCCCCAACCCAAGCCCCTGTGGAGCGTGGGCACGCTCCCAGGGCTGTGTGATGACGTCACTTCCTGGAAATGACGTCATCACGCTTGCAGGAGCACGAGCACACTCCCCCCCTGCTCAAAGGTAAGACCCAGGCCCCAAACCCCCTGCTGGGAGATTGAGGGGGCCTGGCAACCCTACCTGGTCATAATGAAGACTTTGTATCTGACATGGAATGGGAATTTAGATCCAATTCTGATCATGACCATAGCATGCAGTAGAACTAGCTTGATCCACCACCACCCTGTGTCATTTTAGTGCCCTGAAACAGCTTCGAAGAGCCACTTTTTGCTCTGGTGAGGAAACTTAGATGTACCCATCATTACATACAAGTATGTTTTGTTTTGTTTTGTGATGGTACTCTCTAGTACTAAGTATCGTTAAATGGGGGAAAGGGACTCACCCAAGTCCTGGTAGAAATCAGTGCAGCCTTATATATAAGCACCAGCATATCTTTTTACATAAAAGTACTTTAGACATAATTTACAAAAAAGTACTTTAAACATAATTTTCCTACCACAGCAAACAGATCTCCATTGGCCTGAGCCCTCTCCATTGAACAATATAAAAGAAAACATGAACCCCTTAACTGGGATCCAGACTAGCTTTTCTGGGATCCTCAAGAACAGGATGGGGTTATTTTGGATTGCCACATGTGGGGGGACAGAGGAACATCATGTTCCACAGGTGGAAATCCTTGAACCCACATATGGTCTATATGATCTGGAGCCCCTATGTCTCAGCAATGAAAAGGGATAAAAACTTACTTTTTATAAAAGCTGAGAATTCATAGAAAGTGATAAATCAAGACAAGTCATTAGAGTGTTACTTTGCATTCACACAATAACAATTACTGGTTAAAAAACAAAGCCCTCCAATGGCTTCATGAGCAGTTAAATCAGTCACAATTCATAGTGTGGTGCAGTGGTTAGAGTGTTGGAGTAGGATCTGAGAGGCCTGGGTTCAAATCTACACTCTGCCATTGAAAAAGGCTAAGCCCTCTGGCCTGACTCAGCCCTGAGCCCAAAGGAGGGAGGGAGGAAGAAGCAGCCTGTCTGTTGAGCTGGCTGTGCACATCTTTCTACATGCAGAGTGGACTGGATGCCTTTTGTAGGGGCAGTGCAAGTCTGGGGGCCACCTAACCTGAGATGCATAAGGGCCATGCAGGGTTAGGGCAGTTTGGATGCCACACTTACCCGCAAAACTGACCTGCCCAAGTGCAAGAGGAAGGCCATTGGCCCACCGTGGGGCCCAAGTGCAGGAGGAAGGCCATTGGCCCACTGAGGGTGGTGGGGGGGATGAATATCTCTGGGGAGGAAATTCCGGTTTTCACTCCACATGATCCTTGCATTTTTAAAAAGGCAATTCTGTCATTAGTGGAATGGGACAGTGGCTCTGAGCATGAAGATCCCAGGACCGATACTTGTAATCACCATTTATGCAGGATCAGGTAGTGGTAATGTTTCTAACGGATTTTTATATTGTTGTATCTTTTTGATAGTAAACCTCCTCAAGTAGGACTCTGAAGAGGCAGGACAGATGGACAGACAGACAGATATATCTATTGAGACCCAGGAAAGCTGCTATCAGTCAGAACTGACAACAATGACCTAGAGTCAAGGGTCCAACTCAGTATAAGGCAATTTAATGTGTCCTGCAAAAAAAATGACCATGAGTTTAGACAGATGGACATGGAGAGGAAAATCCTTATTTTACTGACAGGCTGACCAACATCATCACATACCTCATTGGACCAAGCTGAATATTTTTTTTTCAATAACCCTTTGATTGATTTCACTGGTGTTTGCATTCTAGTTTGTTGGTTGCCATAGTTATAGTTTGAAATTGGTGAAGGTATTTTTGTTCCATGACCCAAGATGCCTTTTTAAGTGGTAATTCCAGAGCGGTAGCTGTGTTAGTCTATTGTAGCTAAAGCCTGAGTCCTGTGAGAGTCACACCTCAGTGGCAGAGCAACGTATTGCATACAGAAGATCACTGGGGTATTATTATTATTAGCCAACTTTTCTCACCAGTGAGAATCCAAACTGGCTTACAACATCATTATCCCATCTTATCCTCATAACAACAATCCTGTGAGGAAGACTGAGCTGAGAGAAAGACAGGCCCAAGGTCACCCACTGATCTTCTGTGGCAGAAGGGATTCAAACCTGGGTCTCCTAGATCCTAGTCTAACATTAGCTCTTTGGCGAGCCAGTTTGGTGTAGTGGTTAAGAGCAGCAGGACTCTAATCTGGAGAGCCAGGTTTGATTCTCCACTCCTCCACTTGAAGCCAGCTAGGTAGCCTCGGGTCAGTCATAGCTCTCCCAGAGCTCTCTCAGCCCCACCCTCCTCACAGGATGATTGTCATGAGGAAAATAATAACACACTTTGTAAACTGCTCTTAGTGGGTGTTAAATTGTCCTGAAGGGTGGTATAGAAATTGAATGTTGTTGTTGTTGTTGTTGTTAATCCCTGTCATCTTCAGTAGAAGGACTCCAGGTAGCAAGGTGAGCAAAGACCTCCCAAGATCCTAGAGAGGTGCTATGGTCTGAGTAAGGCTTGATAGACTGACAGTACACCATTTCATTTGACATGAGCTTTCATAGATCTAATGAGTAGGGGTAAACATTATTTAAATAAATATATCAAATATTTCATTTCTCTATACAGGAGCATTCCTAGTTTTGAATGGCCAACCACTATTTGCTTGCATAGCCACCAAATATAGAAGAAAAAAATGATGTCGCATTCCAGATCAGTCACATGACTTCCTTTAGCCAATGGAGATGGAGAGGCTTGCATTCTGACACGTGGCAAGTGGATTTTCTCTGTTGGGAGAGCAACTCTCACTATCTGTGACCTGGTAAGAGAATATCAAGAGAGTGATTAACATTATTCGTCCCTTTTCTTCTCCTACCCTCCTAGCCACTGGAAACAATTATTAATCTCATACTCACTTTTATGTTTGTTCTAGTTCCTCAGAGATCACAGTTGACCATGATGTTCCATACCCTGTTGAGTGTTGCCATTTTTGGTGTCTTCCTGGTCTCTTTAGGTAAGAAGAAGAAGCCAAGTCAACTTATTACAGGAAATCCCTTTCTAGATCTCTCTATTGGCCATATCCACATCTTTCAGTTCAGCTACTCTAATGTGGCAAGATGAGGAAATAAATGTCAAGAAGTTTCTGCTGTCTTGCAAAATCCCGCAAGTCATCTGTGGGACTGCATATTATACACAAAACAGTAACATCTAAAACAGTATTCTTTCTGAGTTCTCCCTTACAAAATACAGGGTCAACTTAACTTTTGTTGGTTTTTTATTCACTATGATCTTTAAATTATCCATACAATAAACATTCAGTGCTCCTTAATCCAACATCTATTAATCCAATAGCTATACAACATTAACATATATTTCAGATTCCTTTGAAAATACTCCACCAGACATTCTCATCTTTAACAATCTCTAACAATACCATTCCAATGCCATACAAATGGCAGCCATTTTTTTTAACCTTGAGAATAATCTACCATTTCCTTCATTATTTCTCACATCTTTAACTTATCCATTAACATCAGAAACCATCACTTATGGAACCAAGCTTCTGTACAGAGAAGTTATTTTTATTCCTATGCTTTTTTAAAAAAATCATAGAAGATACAACTCATATAGAACATAAAAAGGAAGAAAAAAATAAAATAAATAAAATATTTATTTTTCTTCTTCTTTTTAAAAATATACCCTGAAAGTTCCAGCAATGGGTCCCATGGAACTTTATAAGTCAAAATGATCTTGTATTGTGACATCAGCATGTTCCAAGGAAAAACTCAACATGAAAATGCCATTTTCATCTGTATTCTTGTGACACCAGAAAAATGTGCAAATTTTGGCTTGAATTCTCCTTTAAATCTGATTTGAGCATTTGAAACCTGTTAATCGAAACCCTCCAGACCATCTAGCCAAACACTGCCTGTTTTGTCTGGTGGTAGCAGCTCTCCACTGCACTTCCAGGAAAGGGGGACGGGGCAGTGGCAACAGGGACAGGACATGTAGACACCATGTCACCCACTGCCGTGCTGCTGCAGTGGGGATCCTCATTCATACCACAGTGTGATAATGCCCCCAATTGCTCCTAAGTGCCCAGAGACTGCAAGGGTGAAGGAAAGGACAGTCAGGCCTTTGCCACTTACCAGAGTCCCATAAGCATGTCTGACTGGCGTTTAATATCTTCTTTTGAAACAATTAGATTAAAAAGCAGGGTTAAAAAAAATCTTTAGAAATAAATAACAATTAGTACTACATGTCTTTCAAGATCATTGCTGCCTCCTTTTTAGGCCATTCCTGATTCTCCTCTGTGGACCACCAGTTATAGGACTGCCAGGTCCTCTTACCCTCCCAGTGGGAGGGGGATACCAGGCACTTAACTTTTTGATGTCGTTGCGGCACGCAAAGTACACGTGCGCTCCTGGTGTGATGCACTTCTGGGAATGACATCATCATGCAGGCCCCAGGAGTGCTCCCGGGCTTTGCACCAGGCTGATTTGGGCTCCTAAACAGGCTGAACTGGCCGGCTCCAAGTCCAAGAAAATTCCTGGAGCCTGTATGATGACGTCACTCCTGGAAGTGTTGTTGTCATGCAGGGCCAGGAGAGCATCCCAGGAGGCCCATTCCCATGCTTTCCCCCCTGTCGGACAGGTTAGCGGTGGCAGGGGGAGGAGGCTGGGAGCAGGGGATCCCCCTCCTCCACCGGGGGAACAGCAATCCTAACCAGTGATAATAAATCCCAATATTTCTTTGTTAAGGAGACTGTGTGAACCTAGAGGCCAGGCGCTGTTGGCAAAGAGGAGGAAGATGTCAAGAGAAGCAGTGTTACTACAATGAACTTGAAATTGGAACATGTTACAACACAGCAATGAAATGCTGCCGACAGCTGGGTTAGACACCAAAACAGATATCCTCAGAACCTGGACAAGAAAATCCAAAGCAACGTGACTTCTCAATCTATCCCTTGACATTCAGATCTCCAGCCGTGGAGTAGAGTTGGGGATGACAACTGTCTTGGGTTGTCTACTAGTCTCTGTCATTACTCTACTCTGTTACATTTCTTCTCCCAATTTTTTATTTTTTAAAGAAAAAAAGTTGTACACACAGTCTTTTCAGTCTCTGGTGTCAAACTGCTAAAGAACCATTCTTTAGTTTCCAAAAAGCATGAGTTGAGAAGACAGACAAAGATTTCACTTATCAAGTCAGGCAACATTTTCAGAATACAATGCAGCCAAATGACATGAAGATTAAAAAAAGATCTGCTTTATGCCGAGTCAGACCATGGTTCCACATCAGGGGCAGACCAGAAGGAAAAAATGGTCCTGGAAAAGGGCAGTTCCCCCTGCCCCCCCAAAATGAGGGAGGGAAGGAAAGAGGGAGGGAGGGAGGACCTGCCTGCAGCCTGACCTGCCCAGCCAGCCCCACACTGTGTAAGGCTCACCCAGGTGCCGTCCTTCCTGCCAATGGGTTGGCCCAGCCAGGGGTGGGGTAGGCCACTAGCTCACCAGAAGAAGTTCCTAGGTTGTGACCATAACGGCCAATCCACCCCTGTTCCATGTAACTCAATCCTGTCTCTTCAAAATGGCAGTAACTCTGCAAAATCTTCAGCAGCGGCCCTTTCCTGCCCTGCTGCCTGAGATTTTAAATTGAAGTTACCAGAAACAGAAGCTAGAATATTCTGCATAAACATCATGTACTCTTGATACATGCATAGTATTGCACTACAGCGGCAGACTCCTAGGCACATTTACCCAAAAGTAATCACCACTGAACACTGTTATTCTACAGATGGTAAAATGCATGTCTTCCCAGAAGCACACCTATTGCTGTGGCAATTGCTGCATAGAGGTAATTCTGGGAGACTTTATTAGTAAGAGTAGTTCTGCACAGAGCCAATTTGAGAATCAGCCCCTTTGGGGCCAAAATTGGCCTCCAAGTTAAGTGCAGGAGCACTCCTGCGGTGGGCACAATGATGTTACTTCAAGAAGTGATGTCACATCTGCTGGGAACATGCAAGCGCAAGGAGGATCTTCAGAAAGTTACATTGTCGCGTCTGCCAGGAACATGTGTGCCGCGTTTGTGCCCGGGGTGCCTACCAATGGTGGGCAAACACCAGGCAGCTTGAAATGTCTTGCTGGTTGCCAGCGACCGGCAGTCAATTAGGCAAACCACTGGGAAATTGCCTGATACCAGCGGGCACCTCGAATGCCTATCTGAACAAGCTGACAAGAGCAACAGACTGAGATTCACTGCAGACAAATAAGACAGGACTGGTTACATATCCAAACTGATTGCCGCTGTGAGTGCCTCTGGATTTTATAAACTGAATCTGGTTTTATTATACTACCTATTATACGGTTTTATTATACTACCTTTTATACGGTTTTATTATACTACCTATTATACGTTGTGAAGTAATGTGCTCTGAGCCTGCTCTGCAAGGAGAGCGGAATATAAATAAAATAAATAAATTGGGTGATGTTGCCCTGGAAACACTGATTCCTGAAGCAGGAGGCTGCCAGCTAAACAATTGCCTCCATAACTTTTTTCTTTTTTGCGCCTATGACAACAGAAGATTCCATTGTCATGTCATACTTGGTGTTCCAATCAGAAGCTGGTCAGAAACACAGCTGAGCAAAGTTGTACAAGGAGAGAAAGGGTAAGCTTTGACCGATGGGTGTTATATGGGTTTCCACCCTATAGACTAGAACCATTGTGTTCAAAATTGAACCATTCTGTGTGTGGCCCTAAAATGTATTGCTTCCTTCTGGTCTATCTTCCCAGCCATATCCTGCTAAACCAAGAACTACAGATAATAGCCAAAGATGTTGGGGTGGCTCTGTTGTTGAAAAGGGTGTTTTAAATGTGTTAACTATGAAGTTAAAAGTATGGTTAATTTAATTATTTAAATAAAAGATATATAAAATAGCATAGTAAACATCTAGACAAAGCCAAGAGAAAAGCTAGCTTCTCAAAAAGTGCCACACTTCATAAGAGCCCAGCACTAAGAAAACATGGCTCTTTTTGAGACACCGGCTTGTCTCTTACTTTTGTCTTCTCATGGTGCCTTTTTTGATGGAAAACTTCTATTTGAATAGGCCATATATTTCAGGAAGATGGTGTTCATCACAGCCATTGGCAAAGGGGAAATTGTGAAACAATGTACAGTTTTATTTAAATGAATTCAATTTGGCCTTCGTCTGTATTTTCAAGTTGCTAGATTATGAGAGATGGAGAAAATTTTCAGGATAGTGCCATACGACTGACAAGAGATATGTCATGTACAAAAAAATTAATATAATATTAAAATACATGTACTGCTGTCTATTGTTCTTCATCTATCTATTGTTCCCCAAACTGAGGCCACGGGGAGCTTTTAAATAAAACTAATGCATAATTATAGTATATCTTCATTTATTATACATTCATAGAGTTTTTGAAAATAGAAATTGAACAGATGAGGTTGATTGGTTAGCTGAAAGAAAACAAAAGATCCAAGTGAAGTTACAAACATTTAAAACCCTCTTCTCTCTATGCTCTCTCCCATTAAAATCAACGGAAATAAAAACTGTATATTGATTGGATCAGAAAGAAAGAACCTATTATGTTCTAGTTATTAGTGATTTTGTCTTGTGCTATCCCATGTAATGTATTTTTTGTCTGATTAATATTCTTTATTCATTTACACAAAGACCTTTATCATCTTCCTCTCCTTTTTCTGATCTTCCCAGCTACTTTGAAGTTCCAGTCTGCTCAGGCCATGAGGATTCACTTCCTCTTGGTTGTGTTTTTCTTTGCCATGCTCCTAGCTAATCCAGGTAAGATCCTCAGCTACGCAGTCAAAGGAAATCATGTCTCAGCCACCAATGGTCAAACATCATCACAGCAAGAACCTTATCGCCATCTGACTAATCACTAGGACCAAAATGAAATTGTCTTTTCATCTGAAACTGAAGAAACTTCTCAAGTTTGAGATTCTTGTCTTTAGCTCCTGAAAAAATAAACACACCAAGTATATATCTCTGTACATCATGCAACAAGCACATTGGGTTCAAAAATCCAGGTTTTAATATTTAAATTCTAGTCAAGACTAGGTAGCAGCATTCATGGGGAAGGATTTAGCAGAGGAACAGTCCTTTAACAAAATTTTATATTTCACCTTGGCAAGACCAGCCTTTGGCTCCTGTATAAAGATGATTAGAGCCCCAGAGTTAGCTGATTCTCCACTAGGGTGGTTTTGGTTAGCCATCTCAAATTCCCATCAGTTCTTTCTCTTGATCACCTATGGTGAATAAGAAATAGGCATCTGGCTAGGAAGAGGGATTCAAGACTGACATAAAGATAGATTTCTCCCAGCACAATTTATGGAACTCACTGCCACAAGATATGGTGGCAGCCACTAACCAATTGTTTTTGTAAAAGGATTCGTCAAATTCACAGAGAAGAGGTCTTGAAGCAACGATAATAATTATTATGATAGTTAATAATAAAGTGGGTGGTTCGTGCCAGTCACAAAGGCTAGATTAAGCCAGGCCAGCTACAAGGAAGGGCGAGGTTTCTGCGCTCATGGAGACTGCCCAGATATGCAGAAAAACAGAGTGTTGGAAGTTAGGAGGGAAAAGATCAACCTGATAAAGACTGAGAATATTTTATTTATTTAGAGCATCTTTTATTCAGAGCATTAGAATGTTCTGGAAGACACAGAATGCTGGTGATAGTTGAGAGTCAGTAAAGGGGGTGGCACATAAATGGGGTGTGTATGAAATCGTCCTCCTTGAGTCTCTAAGAACGTTTACTGCCCAGGATAGGGAGAGTTAGGTCAGGCAGAAATTTCCCAGTTACCCCTTCCCCTCCACTACTTCTTGCACATCCAGCTTGTTAGTTATGAAAGGTAAGTGCCGCCTCTAGGTACAGCGGTATATACCTCTAAGAATCAAATGCTGAAGACAAACAAGAAGGGCAACATTTTCATACCATGTTTTTCCCAGAGCAATCAGGCTGGCTGTCACTATAGAAAGAACACTGGGCTTGGATGAGCCTTGGTCCAATCCAGCCAGATGCCCCTTCTCATCTCTGCTTCCCATTCCTCCCATTTTGTGCAGCAAGTGGCCAGCGTGTGCCCCGGTTTGTGAGCCACTGCCTCAGGAGAGGCGGGATCTGCCGTTACGATGACTGCAGTGAGGGCGAGGAACAGATTGGGACCTGCTACCACCATACTATGATCTGTTGCCGAGATGAGGTGAACAAGTGAGGGGAGACAAAAGGAGAAAACTGGAAAGCCCCCCCCCCCATGATAAAGGGATGGCTCCTCCGCTGCCTCGTCCATTATCCACCAGCCCTCGATGAAGTTGCATTTCCTTCCTAATAATAAATCTTACAGTTGTTTAACTCTTGCACTGGCTTTGCATTTGTTTTTCTTCAAACCCTCTTCCACTTTGTTCTGTGCTTGTACTGGCCTTCCCGTGGCATAAATTTATTGGGGATATTTGTTAGTTAATGCTGCAAAGTTGCACAGTCAGGAGAGTGTGGAATCATGTGCGGTGTGAAACACTCTTCAAGCCAGAATACTGCGACACAGAAAACTTCCTGATATTGAAGCTGATTCCCATTCACTTGCATTTTTGTAGCAGCAGAAGAAAAACAAACCTAATCCAAATAACACCAGTCCTTATGGCCAGCTAATCTGGCTGCACATGAGTTGGAGCACAGGCGTGCTTCTTGCAAGCTTACGCAGGAGACATCTGCAGAAACATCCTGTCTCTTGCAAGACCAGGAAGAAGGAACAAAGGCACAGAAAGAGGACGATGAGTCAGACAGAAGTTTCTAGCTCCAAGAGAAGCTTCACACACACGCAGAGTCAGGTTCTAGACAACAAAGGAAAAATGGTGCTTCTCCCCACCCCCCACCCCCTGTATTCAGGCATACAGGGTCGCCTCTATTCCAACAAAACTGAGGACATGATCCTCCTTGTGATCCTTCATGTACTGGAGTTGGCTCTATCAGAGTCCCATCAGTTTCAAAACCCCAACAGAACAGATCAATGAGACTCAAATCTGAAGAACTAGGTTTGATTCCCCACTCCTCTGCCTGAAGCCAGCTGGGTGACCTTGGGTCAGTCACAGCTCTCTCGGAGCTCTCTCAGCCTCACCAACCTCACAGGGTGATTGTTGTGGGGATAATAATAACATATTTTTAAAACTTCTCTGAGTACGTGTTAAGTTGTCCTGAAGAGTGGTATATAAATCAAATGTTATCAAATGTTAAGTGTAAAGGAGAAGAGTCATCTTGTTGCTAAAACAGTTATGGTGGAGCAGAGCTATTCATTAACAGTCATGCTTATTTATTATTTACTTTATTTACAATCCACCTTTCTTGCTAAGACTAGAGAACACATTATATTGCAAAATACAAAAACAATACAATAAAAACAGTATAAGATATACAGTAATAGGCCAATACAGTACAATAAGATCAAGCAGTACAAGACTCAATGCAGCAAGACTGTATTGCAAAATTAGACAAAAATGCAAATAAAAATAGTGACCAGAGTTTGGGACCCAGCCCCCAAACTTGCCAGAAGAAGGGGATGGGAGGCAGCTGGGGGACAGCTATCCAGACACACCAATGGACACCCAGGACCAGACCAGGCCAACAACAGAAGGAGAAAGAGAGACACCCCAGTCTTAGGAGGGTAAAGCAGCACCCAAGCCCCAGAGAGACAGGTGGGGCAGGTGGAAGCCAGCTAGCCCCACCCTCCAGGGGAAGGCCCAAGAGTCAGGCCAGGAGAGTGAGGACCACCAGGGAGGGAACAGCCCCAAGGGAGAAGGCTCAGAAAGCAAGGACAGCAAGCCAGCCAGCCACCTTACTGGCAGGGGAGGAAAAGCAGCAGCAAAGACAGCTCAGGACCAGACAAGCTAGAAGGGATTAGCCAGGACCAGGAAAAGCTGGGAGCAAAGCCATCCCAGGTGTGGCGACCTGAGGCACTCAGCAGGGAAAGCTTGGCAGCCAGCCAGGAAAGCACAGCTGTGGCTGATCAAGGCAGCCAGCAGAGAAAACTCAGGGGTAGCTGCCTGAGACATTGAAGGCTGTGGCTAGAGTGCAGTGGAGGGCATGGCTGGCAGGTGAAGCTGGGAATAGGGGAAAGGATATAAGGAGAATCCACCCACAGGGCATGGTGGGTTGCTGCGTAGGAGGATAGGGGGGAGGAGGGAGAGAGGAGTCTGGGGGCTGCAGAAGGTGAGGAGGAAGGGAAGGCAGCCAGGACTCTGTCAGGTGGAGCAGGCCTATGAGGGGAATGAGAGGGAGTGAGGGTGATGTACACTCCCCCCCTCCATCCACAGAGCGGGAACCTGCATATTCCCTGACGGCATCCCCATCTCAAGGTCAGGTGGGCCGGCACCTCACAGGGCAATGCCAAAGACAGAACCTGACAAATAGTACAAGACACAGCATACAGGTCAAGTGTGGTGGTTAAGTGGTCCTAGAATTGAGCAAGTCATTCTCTCGCAGCCTCACACACCTCATAGAGTTATTATTGCTTTCAATGTGTGTGGTGCTCTAGGGTGTATGAAACTGTATGGGGATATCCACCTGCTTAAGCATTCCTTGGATGGAGATGGGCATTCCTCCAGGAGCTAGTGTGAGCATTTCTGTTGCAAGACGAGCTCCCCCCTTCACCCTTACATTGCCCCTCCAGTGACACAGATATCAGACTCCAACTCCAGCATAGATTTTTGTTCCTCTCCCTTGCTTCAGGCCCAAATTAGATGTTAAATCAGGCACAAGTCAGGACCAAACAGGACATCAGAGAACAAAAGTTTCCAAGAACACTGGGGCCAATTGGCCCCGGAGCCACCATGGAGAAGGAATGAGGGCTTCAGCCTTCCCTTCCATGCTGTTTTCCTGAACTGAAACAGCCTTGAGAGTGCCTATGTGCAGATGCATAATGGGCTTGCAGATGTGTGTTTCAAGTGTCACCTATTCAGCATTAGGGAAGCAGCTGTCACGTAAACTTTGCTCATCCTATATTCCTGTGACTGCTGAGGAACTCCTGTATGTCTTTCTTGGGACTCTTGCATGTTGCAGAGGATTGTGGGAAGGATTCCAGGGCTTATTCAGTGAATGAAGGGAACTGGTTTAGCCTCTTAATATGACTCTTACTGGAAGGAGCTTTAGGGATGGGGCAATGTATGGACATGTCACACCACAGTAAGCAACTTGTGGCCTGGAAGCAGAGAACACTTAAATAGCCACCCTCTGGGCTGGGCCACGTGAGAACCGTGGCCTGTCCCAGCCCTGTTAGAGCCTTGTGTTCCATTCCTCACTGGGGCAGGGGCAAAAACATTCCCTGAGCCCATTGTGTGGGCTTTCATTTCAGAGAAGTTTCTCTAAGGGTCTCTACACAAGATGAATTACATGAGGATGCTCAGGTGAAGGGAGATGCAATGTTAGCCAGGAAGGACAGTTAAAAAGAGCCTTCGGCTCTGTCAGTTTCACCTCTCTAGAGCTGGCAAAGATTGCTCCTCAGAGAGTTTGTTTCTTTCCTCTTCACCTCTGCAAAGGGGAAGTAAAATTGACAGAGCCTTCCGGGAAGCAAAGATGAAATAAACAAACCCTCTGGGGAGCAATCTTTGCCTGGTCTAGTGAAACTGACAGAGTCGAAGGCTCTTTTTAACTACCCTTCCTAGCTAACATTGCATCTCCCTTCACTTGAGCATCCTCCTGTAATTTGTCTTGTGAAGAGAGACTCTAACATTTCCGGCCTTCTCCAGACAACTCTGACCTATGGGTCTGCACTGCAGTGAAGAGATTATTCTGGAAAAAAAAGGATGCAGGACGTGCATGCAACCTTTTAGCAACCCTCGTTCTGTGGCTTTTAATATGCAATGTGCCATATCCCCCAGTACAGTTGTAACATGACCTAAATGGACAACAATTCCTCCCCCACAGTTGGCTGCTGGAACAAAGTAATCTCTGGCCATTGCAAGTACCCACTTTCATCTATATGAATGAACCAGCCAATCATTTGATGCTACAAATTTTGCCAGGCCTCTTGTATTGTTCTGAAAAAGCCTCTCTGGGTCACGGTGACACAGGAATGAGAAACCACGATAGAGGAAGTATTATTAATCGATACTCATTCTCTCCCCCCCCCCACCTCCACACACACCAGCTTCTAGCAAGCAGCTCCAAATAAAGACAGAAGCTAATAACTTGGGGGAAAGGCTGGGTTTTCCTATCATTCTCTCATCCTCTTGCCCAGACCTGAAGCAATGAATACTTTTTTGCTGGTTCTTCTTGTCTACATGGCGCTGCCTGCTCCAGGTAAGATCTTCCAAAAATGTCCTAGACATACAGGAGTTCACAAATGAGGTTGATCCAGTTATTAGGTTCATACATATCTTTTTCATCTCATGCTGACTTGTGGCTTAATGGCTTGCAGAGTCCTGTGAGCTGACTGGATTGATTCAGTTGATGCCAGGCACTATGAAAATACCACCAGTGAAACTCAATTTGTAACGTTGCCAACTCCAACTTGGAAAATTAATGGAGATTTGAGTGCCTGGTGAGGGAGCTCGGCAAAGACGTAATGTCAAAGAGCAAGGGTCTCCAACATGGAGCCTGGGTGCACAATGGCATCTGTGACACCTTTCCTGGCACCTACTAAATGTTTTAGAAAGTGGGCTGAACCAGATGGGGCTTTTGCCCAGCAGGGCTTCTGATTGGCCACTAGAGATCTGGTTGGCTATGCAGATTTTTTTTTCTGCTTTGGCAGCAGCTGCCACCATAGCACAAGGATCTTTATTGCATGACTGAAGGTAAGATGTATGTATGCAAGAAAATGTTTTTAACAATATGTTCATTTTAAAGCATCCGGTTAAACAGAGGTCTGCTGAAATATTGAAGAGTTAACTATTAGTCCTATGTATGGCCTAACACTGACATTTTGTGGTTGGCTCCACATCTTCTGACAGCTGTTTTGTGGGTGTGCTCACTACCCAGTGTCAAAATTCCCAAAGTGCCCACAGGTTCAAAAAAGTTCAGGACCCCTGCCATAGGGTCTACTCTCCAAAGATGCCATTTTCTTCCAGGGAAACTGATCTCTGTATTCTGGAGATCTGCAGTAATTCCAAGAGAACTACTGGCCCCACTTGGAGGCAGCAAACCTATTGATTTGTGATCATTCTTTCCTCCTTGATACCCAGTCATCAAGAAATAAATGTCCAAGTGTGGACCAATCTTTGATTATCTGACATGATGTCTAGTGGCTGAATGTCCAAACTGACTTCATCAGGAAGTATGATGCTTGAGATCTTATTGAGTGATTTCAAAGTTCTATCTGTGTTTTTAGTTCCTTAGTGGTTCCCTCCCATAAATGTGCACAGGAATGTCTGAACCAGTCATAAGTAGACATGAGCATGAACAGAAAAAAAAAACCGAACACGCTGTTCGTTGTCCATGAACAACGAACAACGAACATGGACAAACATGAACTGTTCCTGGACATGTTCGTTGTTCGTGGGCGCTAGAACCACCCCCAACCCCAACCCCCCCACACACTTAGCCTCCCTCCCCTCAAACCCACTTACCTGGCCCTTTAAAGATCCCTTTAAACTATCAGCTGGCAGGCAGCAGGGTGGGAATTCCCCCCTGCCGACTGCCAGCTGATAGTTAAAAGGGCCCTGTCCAGGCAAAAACAGCAGTGTCTGCTGGCAGCTAGTTTGAGGGGTTATAAAAGTGACCTTCCCAATGTCCAATACCCACCAAATTTGCAGGGGACATAGTACTCACTGTCTCTGAAGACCCCCCAAGTTTCAGAGAGATTGCACCCCAGGAAAGGTATAATCCACAGTCTCCCCATTGGCTGTCATTTTCTCTTCACAGTGGCAAAAACAGGACTCTCTGCTGGAAGTACTTTGAAGGGTTAAAGCCAGAAGGAGTTCAGACAGAGTTCAGTCCCTCCCTGCCTCCAGTTGCCAAGGGGATTGATTGCAGCAGGTGCCAGACTGTCTGGCTTGCCAAGGGAGGCTTGCAAGGACCACCTGTTCATTTAGGATGGGGCTTCATGAACAGCTTGTTCGAGAACAGCAGATTGAGCTGTTCATTGGTTTTTTCTGTTCGTAATGCTGTTCGTGCCCATGTCTAGTCATAAGGCATGATCTTTTGTGCTGCTGCCACAGTGACAGCCACTGCTTAGCTGCTGTAGCACAGTAGTTAAGCAACTGGACTGTGATCCAGCACTCTGCTAGTTCAAATCCCACTACTGCCATGAGCTCAGGAGCTGGCCTTAGGTAAGAAGGAGCTGGGTGACCTTGGGTAAGTCACAGCTTCTAGGAGGATAATAACAACACTTTGTGAACCACTCTGAGTTGGTGTTAAGTTGCCCTGAAGGGTGGTATATAAATCAAATGTTGTCATCATTATCATTATCATTATCATAAGCCACTCCTCTCAGCCCCAACTCCCCAGCTGGGGATATTAGTAACTCTGTGTTTGTCACTGCTCTGAGTGGAGCACTAATCTGTCTAGAAAAACAGTTATTATTTAAAGGGGGAATAGACAGATTCATGGAGGATAGGGCTATCAACTTAATAACCCTTCTGAGCAGAAGGTTCAAGGTTTAGTCTCCAGTTAAAGGATCTAAGTAGTAGAATGGGAAGCCACCACTAGGCAGAGTAGCATGATAGACCAATGACCTCATTTGGTATAAAACATCTTTTACAGAATAACATGATTGAATTATCTAGAATCATCAGATCCAGGCATACAATGGTCAAGGTTGCTCCTGGATCCATGTATGGGCTTCAGAATTCCTGAAGCCTTGACTGCCACAACTGATTGACTCATAGACAGCATTTCTGATTTCATTATAAATTCACTCATTTAATTTTTTAATCTCACCTCCCACAGAATAGTTTTTGCTTCTTTCCCAATGCACCTGTAGTTGTGTGTTTGTGCATTTGCATGCAACATGCATGGCACAAATGTATACATGCAACAGTATCTCTCTCAGTACCAGCTGGGAGGCAAACAATTGGGGAGAGAAGTGTTGCCTTCACATAGCACGAGTTTTACAGAGGTGCTACTTTTACAGGTGCATGAAGAGGGCAATGAAGATGCTGTGTATGTTGCATATGCTTAGCTGTGGGAGGATGGTTCCCTGTCTCAGACAGATAAATGGGAGATCTAATTCTCAGTGGCAAGGTGTCCACAACAGGGAATCGTCTCTACATGAAAGCAACCCAGGTGGGCTTCCTACCTAGTTTGACTGGCAAGCACTTTCTTCCTTTCCACAGGAAATCTTCAAGAACAAAAGCCAAACTGTGATCCTCCATACCACAGCTGCAGACTTGGACAATGCCCTGAAGAGGAAACTTCAACTGGCCAATATTGTTTCTATCCTGTAATTTATTGCTGCAAAATTTCATTAGAGAAATCTGACAGCCTTGAGGATACACAGGGAGCTGCCCAATTCGGAGAAGCACCATTTTTCTAATCAAATGCAAACATTTCCAGACTTGCATCCCAAGACATTGTAACATGTTGAGAGGGAACACCAGATCGTTTTCTTTGACTGTTACTCATTTGGATCTCTCAGCCAGATTTTGAACCTGGCAGCCAATAAAGCTTTCAAAATTTCTCTTACCATTAAAACGTTATTCCTTGTTTCCATTTCTTCTTCTTTCACAAAATATTTGCCATTTACTTTATTAAATAATCAGTAAAAAGTCCAGTAGCACCTTTAAGACTAACCAAGTTTATTGAGGCATAAGCTTTTGAGAACCACAGCTCTCGTCAGATGCCTCAATAAAGTTGGTTAGTCTTAAAGGTGCTACTGGACTTTTGACGATTTTGCAACTACAGACTAACACGGCTAACTCCTCTGGTTAAATAGTCAGAACATTTTTCTCCTGTCCAGTTGACAACAGTTAATGGGGCTTTTAAAAAAATGAGTAGCTGAGGAGAAGAGGAGAAAGCAGCATCGGTAAGGTTGAGGGGAAGAGAGCAAGAAGTCAGTGGGGGGAGCAAAAAGGGGGGGGGAGGAATCAGATGGGTGGCAACGGTGGGAGGAGGAGGAACAAGCAGAGAGGAAGCAGAGACAGCAGGGAGATGAAACTGCCCTCCGTGTGTGCTCTTGCCAGCCCTGCTTGTACTCATGAAGTTCTGTGCCTTGGGAGCCCAAGCCCAAGAGATGCCAGTACTGTGGAAAGAGCTACCAGTACCACGTACCTGAGCATACCACCACCCCGGCCATTATTAATGCTGTAAATTGTCTTACATAAAAGTGTCCAGACTACATATTTTGCACGAGTAAAAAGATGACATTGAAAGCATTTCATGAGAGCTCCCCACCCCCAGCCTCCCCAGGTTCAGTTTTTCCATTAGAACCACTGGGAGGGGGGGTCGTTTTTTAAAAACACACACACATCTTTTCATGAAAGTTGTAATAATTCCGTCAGCACGCCATGTCTAAAGGTTTGAGAGTTTTATTTAACAAAAGCAGGGCCTTCCCTGGCCCCTGCTTGGTAGAGAACAAACAGCCCACAACATGAAGGGAAAATGAAACTAAACTACTACACAGGCTTTTCGGCCTAAAGGGATCAGGGGGGAAATACTAAACAGTTCAATAAGGGAACATCACCAAATTCACAACTTGCTATGATATAACAAATGTCATCTAACTTTCCCCAAGGCACACAGAGATCTATAGGGATAGGGTCTTAGATTGCAGGCATGAATCTCCCCACTGTATGCTCATTTTTACATATACTGGGCATCTGCACACGATTTCCATCAATAGGATTTTGAAATAAAACTCCCCAAACTATATGTTTCTAATGACTGGATCTTTTAAATAATGTTAGTTTCTTGTTCTCTATAGGCTCAGTGCAAATGTTACTGAACATTGGCTAAATGGAAATAAATAGCATACATGCTATTTAAGATTTGTCTGTGCGGATCCATTCTTATCCATTCTTTGCATAATATGAAGTTAACATGTGACACACATATTAGAATTGTTTTTGTTAAAGGCCCTGGCACACATACACACACACCAATCTGATGTGATCTGAGGCAAACATCAGGACAATGCAAAGTGATTTCATAACAATGCAAAGCGATTTCAGTTGTAAAAGCACACAAAAAACAGAAAAGTATGGTGCAATAGGAAACAGAAAAGTATTGCGTAGCAGGAAAACATTGTGATTGATGAGCACAGAGTGATTGATGAGCACAGAGCACAGAAGTCCCACATCATGGGACTTCTGCATAACACATAGGATTGGCCATGCTGCACCCCAGACACTCTGAAATCTTTCACTGAAACAGCCACGAGCTACTTTTGCCTGTCCTTCCCTGATCCTGTGGTCCAAATTGCACAATACCAATGGCAAGCAAAACTCTAATACTCCAAACACTGCGGGAGAGAGGAGACAGAAAACAGAAATATGGAGAGAACAGAGTAAAGGAGACACATCATGTAGGGTTACCAACTTCCGGCTGGGAACTGTAGGTGTCCCAGAATTACAATTAATCTCCATACTAGAGGAATCAATTTCCCCAGAGGAAATGGCAGCTAAGGATGCACAGACCCTGTGCCATCACAGCTCCCTTCCCTCCCCAAACTCTGACCTTAGCAAACATTCACCAGCAAAATCTCCAGGAATTTCCCAACCAAAGGTTGGCAACCCTATCTCCATACACTCCACCTTAGTGGGAGATGGCAGGACCATGTCCAAGTTGCAATGTGGCAACCCTAAGACTATGTTGCCTACTTTTATCTGTGCATTACAGCAAAAAGTTTGCTCAGCAAACAATCTCCCTTCTCCTTGTTCTGTACAGAACTTTGGGTCCCTTGACCTTCTTATTATGACCTAGTAGAACTCAGAACTCATAAGAGGTCTGGAGGAAACATTTAATCCTTCCTATGGGACTGACACTGCTACAACCTGGAGACGGTTAGTTTAACAATATCATCTGGGTATCAAATCAAGACTTGTTACGTGGTCATTAGGTTTGAATGAGCAAGGCATTTATTATACAGTTGTTGTGTTTTATTTTCTTTAGCAAAATAGTTATTCCCTGCCTTTCTTGCCATTCATAGTGGCTCAAAGTGGTCTTGCCCACATTAATATGGAAATTTGTCCATTAACAGGCTATTGTCTGTAAATAATCAGAGCTCGTCATACTTAATAAATGTTGCTTCCTTAAAAGTGCTGCAGTATATAACGCTGAAAGCCTCCTCTCTCTGGCAACTCGAGACAGTTCATTGACACTCCCATTTCTCTATTTGCTTTTCTGTGTAAAAATTCAGGATTTGCATTCAATTGACATAATAAAGTATTTAGTTTGCCTCAGGTGGGGAGGCAGAGGAAAGGCCCCTACTCTTTTCTAAAGAGGCTCTGATGTTCATGTTTCCTTCCCCTAAAGGGACACTTAATATTAATAATGTTAGGTAAACAGCACTATCACAGTTAAGAACCATTAGCAATCATAAAAATGCAGATAACTATTTTAATTTCTTGTCTTACCTTTCTAGATTACATCCCAGCCAATAACACTGTCCACCATGCAGTTTCTTTGTCTTCTCTTTGCTGGTCTCTTCTTGGCATTCCTGCCTAGTTCAGGTAAAATATCCACCAGGTTTTTTTTTTTAAAGATATAACACCCATTGATTGCATGGAATGCTTTCTTTATAATACCTGATCTTCATGCTTGTTATATAGAGGTGGATGGATTCCCACCTAATTAATTTAGAATGGGTGTGTTTCAATCCGATAGAAGAATCTGCCAGAGAAATAAAATTAATTTTAAATGAGATCCTGTATTATGAATTGAGGTGGCATCGAGGCCTAGTGATGCTTCTAATGATGTAATCTGTGATGCAGACTACTTGATGCCTGTGTCTGTACCATAATACTTCTGAGTTATTATACCAAAAAAAAAAGCATCTTGTTTCAAAGATACAAACCAGTGACCCCCAATATGGCACCAGCCAATACGTTTCTAGATGCCCACTTCCTCCTTTGCTAAAGCTTCTCCCCCTCCCCCCACCCCACACGCTAGAGGTTCATTAGAGGTCAGACTGTGTAAGAAGGCACACACGTTTCCTGGGGATTTGCATCCCAGCGTTTGTATCCGGGTTGGTTGCTGAGCCTGGAATTGAGCAAGAGTCCAGTATATCTGAAGAAGTGAGCTGTGACTCACAAAAGCTCATACCCTTCCAAAAATCTGGTTAGTCTTATAGGTGCTACTGGACTCTTGCTCTTTTCTACTGCTAAAGACTCCAGTCCTGAGTAAGTTTAGCAGTCGTGGAAGGTTCTTTCTTTCTTTCCATTTATAGTCCACTTTTCTCACTGAGACTCAAGGCAGATTACATAGTGTCAGATGAGTACAGTCAGTATCAAAGACATTTCAATAAACAATGCCATAGGTTATGTTACATCTATTTAAAATATTTGTAAGCTCACCTTTCTTCTAAGCATCTCAGGACCCAAGGTGGGTAATGCTAACATTAAATCCATTTGCTAGAACAAAAAATGAAAAAAAGATATTAAAACACTTTTAAAAATTTAAAAACACCTTATTCCTCCATCAGCAGAGTAGGGGAGCAACCTAAACCCAGTTACCTGGGCTTAGGTTGCCCCACCCCCAAGCCCTCTGGAATAACTCTCTTACAGCCTTGCTAGAAAGCTGGGAGAGTAGGAGCCTCTCTGATCTTTTCCAGGAAGCTGTTCCAGAATCCTGGGGCAATGGCCAAAAAGGCTCAAGCCTGGAATGTTGCCAAACATTCCTTAAACAGGAGGCCTTCCTGGGAAAAATGAAGATGGCACACAAGAATGGATACCAGATTCAGACATTATCCCCTGGCTGGGATTAACTCGTGTGCGTTCCTCCTTGTACGAGATGACTTTTGGGGCCAAATCACTGTTACAATGGCAACAACCACAGCATAGTATTTCTGTTTCCTTCCCACATAGGCAGAGGAGACTTTGTCACACTGGGCTGCTTATTTCGAGGTGGCACTTGTAAAAAAGATACCTGCAAGGATGGTGAAGTACAGATTGGGACCTGCTCCAAGACCAAAAGATTGTGCTGTAAGAAACCCCAACAGAAGACTGTTCTGCAGCCAAAGGAAACCTCTGCATGAATTGGCACCGGGTTCATGTAACCGAAAGACCAGTCAGTAAGAAACTCTACAGCAAATTTTGAAAAATAGAATGATCAAGATATGGCACCAGGATTGAACTCCCAAATCTGTTGTCAGTATGTGGAAATCATAATAAGAGTATCTTTGAACATGTGCAGGATGCCTCTTCTTTATCACAAAGGGCAGCTTTGCATGCTACTGGGAAGTACTAAAAAGGAAGACAAATACCTTCTCTGCATGGGAGACCGATAGTTCCCCTTCTTCACATGTGATTTTTGAGCAATTCTGTTTCCTGAATATTTTTTGGAGGGTAAGCTAAGAGCACAGTGGGATAACCCCATATTTACCTAATATATCTTCATCTCACCCTTCCTCCAAGGGGCTCGGGATGGCTCTTTGTGGGATTCTCCCCGCCTCCATTTTATCATCACAACAGTCTTGCGAGGTAGGTGAGCCTAAAGGAGAGTGACTAGCTCATGATCACCTAGTGACCATCATGGTGGATTGTGGCCCTGAACCAGGGCCTCGTCATAATCCAACCACTGCACTGGCTAGGAATGTCAGTGTGAATCAGCAAAAACATAAATACAGCTTGTGATTGCAAAATCAGAACCTTTTTCATGCAGAATTTGCAGTGGATTAAAAGATATTAGAATAAGGGGGAATAAACTATCTTGCAAGGTTGTCCAACGTCATTCACTTCTAGAGATTTAAAAGGGAAATTTGGGCAGAGGTCTATTGGAGAATATTGCCAGAATTGGAGCCAGATGTATTTGGGAGGGAGAGGTTGAATGTACTTTGGGGATTCCTTCCAACTGATTTTCTGTCCCAGACAATATTATGCAGATTTCCAACCAGTGGGCCATATGACAGAATTCAGCAAGTAAGTAACTCCAGCCCGAAACCTGTTTCAGTACATAGCAGGTATTGATAGCTGAGCTGCAGATATCTCACTATCAAAGTCTCTGTTTGCCTACCAAGAAGGGTCAGGTGGAAACAGAACAGGGGGGGGGGAGGGGGCGGTTCCCCTTGGCCAGGAAATGAGGAAAACCAGAGTAAACAATCATCATGTTTAAAGCTGCAAAGGGCTGGGTTCTGTTCCAAGTGTTTGTTTGTAAGAGTCCTCTGAGCAAATTCCCTACTCAGCAAAATAAGTAGCAGCCTTTGACTAAGTTGAAGCCAACAAGCAGGCATTTTTGACCTGAAAATCCCTTTACTTATATCATGCACTGTTCTGTGAGGGCATCACCACTGACCCCTCTTCACAAGCACCCTTTCCCCTGTGATGGGAGGGGAGAGTGCCCTCAAATTATAGCTGACTTATCGCAACCCCTGGTGGGGTTTTCAAGGCAAGAGACTAACAGAGGTGGTTTGCCATTGCCTGCCTCTGCGACCCAGGTCTTCGTTAGAGGTCTTCCATCCAAGTACTAACCAAGGCCAGCCCTGCTTAGCTTCTGAGATCTGAGCTATCCAGGTCAGGGCTCCCCTGTGATGAAGCTCACCTAATTCTCCTTCTAGCCATGATAGCTAAATATGATAGCTAAATAGACCCTCCATATTCACAAATAATGTACCTTTGCACATGTTAGGGTCTGATTAGACAATGCATCAAACCCCAATCAAACTCATATTTAACATGTGACCTGATGCTCACCTTTAAAATATTATGGGGGGCACAAATCAATAATAATAATAATAATAATAATAATAATAATAATAATAATAATAATAATAATAATAATATTTGATTTATATACTGCCCTTCAGGATGACTTGACACCCACTCAGAGCAGTTCACAAAGCATGTTATTATCCCCACAACAAAACACCCTGTGAGGTGGGTGGGGCTGAGAGAGCTAGAAGCTGTGACTAACCCAAGGTCACCCAGCTGGCTTCCAGTGGAGGAGCAGGGAATCAAACCCAGCTCTCCAGATTAGAGTCCTGTGCTCTTAACCACTACACCAAACTGGCTCTCAAGTGTGTGCAGAGGCAGGAGTGGCTTCATCATTCTCTCCCTTCCACCCCACACACTTTCACTAGCAGAAAAGGGCTGTGAGGGAGGGGTGTTGTCTTACTGCTGCAAACAGCCATCCCCCTCCCACCTGCCATGGCTTTTTCCTGCTTCTGGGCATGCTTGGGAGCCACATTGCACCTCCCTCGTGTTATCTGAAAGGTGAGCATCAGGTCTTATGTTTAATGTGTCATCTAATCAGACCCTTAGTTTGTAAAGCACCAAGAACATTATAGAATAAGGTACTGTGTGTTTACTTATTTCACCTATTTCTACCCAACTTTCTGAAGCTCATCAGTAAATATTAATCTCATAATAAAGCAGCTCTCAAATGGTCCTTAAATTCATAGAAATGATATTATGGGTGCTGACTGCCCTTCCTTTACTAAGAGGGTCGCCTGATAATGGTTAGAACTGATCAGAGGGTGTTGCATTAGTGGGAACTAATAATATGAGATCTTCCCCTGCCAGGAATCTGTCTCCAGCTTTCAAAATGTGATATCCATCCCAGTTTGGGGTGTGTGTGTCACCCTCCAGCTAGTGGGAGGTTACAAAGAAATAGTTCGGCCTCCAGACTGAAGCCTGGTTTCAAAGAGAACGAGAAATAAGAACAAGGTGATGGTGGCATGGGGTAGGGATAACATCTTTTGGACTCCTTTGTCATGGGCAGCTCACTACTTGGCAGTACTGGGAGGCGGGGGGGGGGGATGTACATGCCCCCACAGCAGTTTCTTGCTGGCAGGCCCCATGGTCTTTCTGAAGCCCTAATCCATCTCTATATCACAGTCATTACTTGGGTCATTCAGTGCTGCGTGTGCAGCCACCCAACAGGGCTAACAGCACTCCCCGGGGTGATTTCAGGTCAATAAATGGCATGGGGAGGCTGGAAGGCAGAAACCCTGCAGTTCCAACCAGACTTGGACCCCTGCAGTGCTTCAGGGGGAACTTGCAGTGCTGTTTGGCTGCAAGTCCCTATGATGGTCGCATGTTAAAAGTAACATCTAGTTTGGGCTTGAAATTATTGGCCATGGTCACATCTCAGCTCCCTTTCCAACTCTGGGCAATGAAACAGCAGCAGTGATACACAAATGGAGAAAGGATTAATTAAATCCAACACTGGCTAGACACATTTTGAGATGACAGATTCACATATATGTTTCCAGAAGTATCTTAATCAGGGCTTTTTTTCAGCTGGAATGCGGTAGAACAGAGTTCCAGAACCTCTTGAAATCTAAACTCCCCTCTGTCTGGAGATCAGGGGGCGGGGCCACCAGCCATGTGACCATTTTCGCCGAGGGCAACCCACTAAGTTCCACCACCTCTTTTCCCAGAAAAAAAGCCCTGATCTTAATCCTTCCCATAATACTCCTCCTGTCTGTGGCTGATTTTGCACTGCCCAAAGTAGCATCCATAGGCCTTATTCATATGCCTTGCAGGCTGGCCTTAATCTAGCGGTAATGCCACACTGCAAAACTAGAAAAGAGCAAGAGTCCAGTAGCACCATTAAAACATTTTTTGGTAGGGTATGTTACTTATAGGTGCTACTGGACTCTTGCTCTCTTCTACTGCTACAGGCAGACTAACACGGCTACCCATCTTGATCTAACGATATTGCAAAAGGTTATATTTACAGAAATTGGTGTTGGAAAGATTCCCACACTGGCCTCCTACCTGGTCCATTATCGGGAATGTTTCCCAACCTCCTGCATATAAGTACAGAGAGTCTTTGGTTCAGTCCACTCAGGCGCTTGATAGCCTTCACCCTGCAGGACTCCTCCATCCTGCTGAGAGCTCAGCTTGCTCACTTGAAATCATCATGAGGATCTGCTACCTTCTTGGTATCCTTCTCCTCTTCATCTGCTTATCTGTTCCAGGTGAGGACTCAACATACTGCAAAATACTTCTGATCTCCCAAATAGAAATAGCAGCAGAAAGTGTTGTTTTCCAAAGGCAGCATCCTCCATATTTTCTATATCAATGCAAACAGGAAGAAGAGGGGGCAGAGATTAAGAGCCAAAGTGTCATCCCTGCTCATGTTTTCCACTGTAATGTAGTTTGGCCAGTGGGTTAAAAAGTATCTTAAAACGGGGAAAGAATCAGGGACGCATCAACACATGCAGCAGAATGAAGTTATAGATTTGGGGTTGCCAGCAGGCCTGGAGAAAAATGTCCTGGCTTTTTAAAGTGGGGAAGTGGGCAGGTGAAGCATTTTATGGCATGGAAGCAAACTATACCACCTGGTAAATAACATTCTATTAAGCATCTGTGAATGGGACAGGATATCTTTTTCTTCATGCCTGTTGACAACCTTTGGATCCTGCAGTATTTTCCAACAGTTGCAAAGGACTTTCTGACCTTCCCTATCCTGATGCAGCCCAAAATGGGACCCCCCCCCCTGGAAAAGCATGAGGCCCAAAATGGGGGTCTGCACTAGAAGGTGGGAATCAGCAAAAATCTTCCCCTTCCATTAGAGCAGATCTACCGCTGTATCCAATCCAATGACTGGAGTGTAGGAGAGGTTCTTTTACATCCACAGCTCAGTATTCTACTTCTAGGAGGAACCAGGTTTATTCCCAGCATTTCCAGTTAAAGGATCTTAGGAAGCAGGTGATGGGAAAGGGCCTTCTTTGCCCTGGAAAGCTAGAGCCAATCAGGATAGACCATACTGAGTTAGGTGAGCCAATGGTCTGAATCAGCATAGGACAGCCTCCTGAGCTCCATCCCCGAAGTGGCACCACCCTCCCTACCAACTCAGGCACCACTTTCTTCTACTGCAACTGTATACTGAGTCTCATTTCCACTCTAATCTGAACTTGTTTTTTCTAAGTAGCAAACGGAAACCTTTATGACACCCTGGAATGCTACAATAAGCACGGACGCTGTAGAAGGCTTTGCTTCCACAATGAAAGGCCCATTGGCACCTGCACTGGTGGGCGGCAACATTGCTGCAAGTGAAGGAGAGCAGCCGGGGAGTTCAGAAGGCTCAGGAAGGGCCAGGGAAAGGTCTGAGAGTTACCCCCCTTTCAACCTGGACTCCAGCAAAATCAGGAGGTTTTTCTATCTTTACATAAACTATGAGTTGTCTTTTGAGTTTTCAGTTTGTATTCATTTCCTCTAGGGCTTTGCTGCCCATTGCTAACTCTTCTTTATGTTTACTGAAAATACACTTGATGTTTTCCTTAAACACCACCACCTTTGCCCCAATTTTCTGTCAAACCGCTCTTCAGAGTAATATGCTATTACACCAGTAGGTGGCAATATTCAGCCACTTTCCTTTAGCCAGTTCATTCAAGTTGAACAAGTGAAGGTGGTTGGAGGTTTCTATGCATTTATCTGCTATCCTCTTTAAATGTTTTAGTTTCAAAAGCTCCATATTGATACAGTGCAAAACAAACAGCTAGGCACACATCCAAAGCCTGCTAACAGAATAATAAAATTGGGGGTGCGGGTACAGAATTCACGGTGGTCCAAAACAAAATACTGTTTTCTGTCATTTTAGTTGGTCCTAACAAAAGATAGTATGCAGATTTTGATTTGGATTAGGAGGGTGTGATTTCGAGGCCTCCCGCTATAATGGAAGACCTCCTGCCAGCAGCTCGCTCTTACTGCCATCACTCAGGGAAGCGGTGGAGAAAAATTAAATGGTGTAGTGGTTATGAGCACGGGACTCTAACCTGGAGAGCCGGGTTTGATTCCCCACTCCTCCACTTGAAGCCCGCTGGGTGACCTTGGGTCAGTCACAGCTTCTAGGCGCTCTCTCAGCCCCACCCACCTCACACCGTATTTTGTTGTGGGGATAACAACAACATACTTTGTAAATCACTCTGAGTGGGCATTAAGTTGTCCTGAAGGGCAGTATATAAATCTAATATTATTATTATTTAAAAAATAGTGTGACATCTCTCCTGGGAAAAACCTGGAAGTTACATCAGTCCTCTCTAGGAATAGCTGGAAACTATGGTTTTACCAGACTTTCGCTGGTTGCCAGGCAACCCTGCATAGGCACCTGGCCGGCCACAATAAGAAACAGGATGCTGGACTAGATAATCCTTTGCTCCGAGCCATTACAGCAATTCTTGAGTCCTTCTCTATCAGTTTGTGTACCTTTAGTGTATAAACGGTGTAAAACATTTTACTTTGAAACGCTGATATATGCACTTGCATGGAGGGTTACCTGCCAATCCAGGGGGTTGCCTTGCTGGACATTTGGGGTGAAGTGGAGGGGCTTCAAGTCCAGTTGCCAGAATTTATTTGCGTAAAAGCCAGAAATTTTATCCAGTTCCCAAGGAAGTTTTGAGCAAAAACCACCTCTTCATTTCCACAGGCTTAAGTTGTATAGCCAACACATACACAATAGGGTGCCAGGGTGTTTATCTAAACTGCTGCATGTGAAACTAACCTTCACTCCTTCACCCCCCACCCAGGCACAGGAAGTTTGAAAAAAAAATGTTATGTTCTCAGGTGGCCAGAAAGCGGCTCTTGGGACTGCTTCTGATGCCATCTCTTCTCGCCTCCTCCTTCCCCAAGGCACTGAAATGTGTACTTACCCTGTACAGGGGCAGTAAGTTACTATTGTTCCTCTTTGCTGCCTAGCTGAGAAGAATTCCAGTGGTCATCACCATAGTTGGTTGCCATGACAACTGGCAAAAAGTCACTGGCAGTGCAGTCCTAAGCAAATTGACACCCAGAAGAGGCACAGAGTTGCACCCTTCTAAGACCATGGATGTTAATGGGCTTAGACTGAAGTCAATGGGCTAAGAAGGGTGCAGATCTGCTTAGGACTGTAATGTGGGTGAGCTTGGACCAGTCACTCAGGCTGGGAAATTCTTTTTTTTTTTTTTTTGAAAAATTTTTATTGGGTTAGAATCCATTATTTCCACATTTACATTCAATTTTCCCCAATTTTTTCATCTCTAACCCCCTCCCTTTCCCCCCCCCTTTTTGTTGACTTCCAACAGCTTTCCAACCCTTTGTCCCCTTTCCCTTACTTTTATTAGCTTCCTCTATCTAAAACAAATATATATTCTCCATTATTCTAAGCAGTACATCCTTAACTATTTTTAACATTATATGCCCAAACTGTAAGTCTTTGTTTCCATCTTAGATAAACAATTTATCCCAATTTTTCAATTTCAGATATTTCTATATATCATAAACCATATAGATCATACATTCGTTTATATCAAACAATTTGACTTATTCTCTCTATATATTACTCATTCTATCTTTTTATAATAGTTCTATATATCTCTCCTCACGTAGTCAATCAATTTGACCCATCTATATCTTCAGACATTCAGTTTGGTACAAAACTTATCAGAAAAAAAAGAAAATATTGTTAGTTAATCGCTCCTTATATTTAGTCCTTATAATTAATTATTTTCTCTATGTTCTGTTTGTTAACCTATATATATCTATATATATGTCAATCTATTAATCTGACTGCTTATTAATTCACATTTATCTCTTCTCCCCCCGGTAAAGTCTCCCCCCTCTACTTCAATACTTCAGTAGTTCTCAAACTGCCACAGTTTTCCTCCCACCTCCCATTTCTTCTCCAGGTATTGTTTCAGCTTCTCCCAGTCTGTGTTGAACTGCCCTGAGTCCAGATCTCTCAGTTTTCTTGTCATCTTGTCCATTTCAGCCATATACAGCAATTTGTAAGTCCAATCTTCAATAGTTGGCACTTCTTGTACTTTCCATTTTTGCGCATACAAAAGTCTAGCTGCTGCTGTCATATAAAATATCAACGTCCTGTGTTGGGCTGGAATTCCCTCCATTCCCAAGTTCAGTAGCAGGAGTTCTGGGTTCTTATTAATTTGAAATTGTAAAATTTCACTCATTTCTCTTATTATTTCCCCCCAGTACTGCCTGGCTACCTCACACGACCACCACATATGATAGAGGGAGCCCTCATGCTTCTTACATTTCCAGCATTTATTAGAAGTATTCAAATTCCCTAGCGCAATCTTCTTTGGTGTCATGTACCAACGATAGATCATTTTGTAAATGTTCTCTTTGATATTAATACATGTCGTTGTCTTCATTGTAGTTTTCCACAAGTATTCCCATGCCTCCATTGTTATTTCTTTATTAAAGTTTATAGCCCATTTCACCATTTGTGTTTTAACTATCTCATCCTCGGTATACCACTTCAACAGTACTTGGTATACCTTGGATATTCTTTTCTTATCTTCTTTAAGAAGGGTCTGCTCTAGTTCCGAATTCTCTATTCGTATACCTCCCTTTACAGAGTCCGAATTATATAAGTCTCTGATCTGTCTATACTGGAACCAATCGTAGTTAGGTGATAGTTCCTCTTGTGTCTTTATTCTAAGTTTGGATGCTTCAGTTTTAGTTATTTCTTTATACGTTAAACATTGTTGTTCATTATCAACAGCTCTCGGGTCTATCACCTCATATGGAACCACCCACAAAGGGGTTCCTTCTTGTAGATAAATTCTGTACTTCTTCCAGATTATGTATAGACTTCTCCGAACAAAGTGATGCAGGAACATCGAGTTGACCTTTACTTTGTCATGCCATAAATATGCGTGCCATCCAAATATTTTTTTATATCCCTCTAGGGCTAATAGTTTCTTGTTCTTTAATGTCATCCATTCTTTCAACCAAACTAGGCAGATTGCATCATGATAAAGTCTCAGATTGGGCAGTTGCATTCCGCCTCTTTCCTTTGCATCTTGTAAAACTTTCACTTTCACTCGAGGCTTCTTGCCTGCCCAAACAAAATCTGATATTTTCCTCTGCCATTTTTCAAATTGTTTGGAGTCTCTGATGATTGGTATTGTCTGTAGCAAAAACATTACTCTTGGTAACACATTCATCTTAACTGCTGCAATCCTGCCCAACCATGACAAATTCAATCTATTCCATTTAATCAAGTCTCTCTCTATCTGAGTCCATAGTTTTTCATAATTGTTTTTGAATAGATCTATGTTCTTTGCAGTTAATTCAACTCCCAAATATTTCACTTTACTTGTTACTTCACAATCCGTTGTTTCCATTAACAATTGTTGTTTCTGCTTAGTCATATTTTTGCATAATATCTTTGACTTCTTTTTGTTAATGAAGAAACCTGCCAAGTCTCCAAACTCCTTGATCTTATCTATCACTCTTGGCATGTTCTCCAATGGGTCCTCTACAATTAACATTATGTCATCCGCAAATGCTCTGACCTTGTATGAATAGTCCTTTATTTTTATTCCACGAATTTCATCATCTTGACGTATTTGTATCATCAGAATCTCCAATACTAAAATGAACAACAATGGAGATAACGGGCAACCTTGTCTTGTTCCTTTACTTATCGTCAATTTCTTGGTCAATTCATCATTCACCACGATTGCTGCAGTCTGGTCTCTATAAATTTCCTTAATTGCTCTGATGAATCTTTCTCCCAATTGTAGCTTTTCCATAGTGGCAAACATAAAGTCCCAGTTTAAATTGTCAAACGCTTTTTCAGCGTCTACAAAGAAGAAACCAACCTCTTTGTCACAACGCTTGTCATAATATTCAATAGCATTGATCACTGTCCTTAAGTTGTCTCTTATTTGTCTGTCTGGCAAAAAGCCTGCTTGTTCCTCCTCTATGACTTCCGAGAGCCACCCCTTCAATCTCTCCGCCAATATCTTCGCAAAAATTTTATAGTCATTGTTGAGTAGTGATATAGGTCTATAATTTTTCACATTAGTCAGGTCTTGGCCCTCTTTTGGGATCAATGATATATTCGCTTCACTCCAAGTTTCTGGAATCCTTTGATCCCTTAAAACCCCATTCATCACCTCTTTTAGGAATGGTGCCAGTTCATTAGCCATTGTCTTATAGAATTTAGCCGTAAGTCCATCTGGCCCTGGCGCCTTTCCTAGATTTGCAGATTGTATTGCCTTACTTATTTCCTCGAGGCTGGGAAATTCTTGAAGATCTGGCTGTGGAGCTTGGGGTTTGGGGAGGGGAGAGACCTCAGCAGAGTATAATGCCATCCACCCTCCAAACCAGCCATTTTCTCCAGAGAAACTGATTTCTGTCATCTGATCAGTAATTCTAGGAGATTTCCAGGCCCCACCTAGAGGTTGGCAACCCTATGCTGTTGTTCACTCACGAGGTGATCTTAGGTCATTCACTCCTCTCTTTGCATTACAAACCTTCTACAATGAGGGGATAATAATATTCACGTACATAACAGAGTTGTAGTAAATACTACAATGTTATATGTGGAGTACTTTGAACTCTGCTGAGTGCTTTTAAAGGGTGAGGGGAAAGATACAAGAATAAGATGTGAAGAATGAACTTTCCTGTTTTAACTTTTCCCACCCTTTCTTCCATTTTATCCTGTGAGGTAAGTTAGGCTGAAAGAGAAGGGCTGGCACCAAACCAACCAATCAGCTCCAGGGCAAAAGGTGGTTGTGAACTGTCCTGATTCCAAGTCTAACCACTACACCACAAAGACTTTCCCAACCATTTTGGCTGGCCCATGCTTCCCAGGAGATTCATAACACTGGGATGACGTCTGAAGGCGCTTTTTCAAAGCTAGCTCTTTAATTTACCAGCCAGCCAATTCTCTGCCAGTTGGCCTTGAAGTCAATCCACGGCTCATATTCATCCAAGAAGCCCTGACGTTTCCTCGACCACATGACACTTCACTCTTCTTTTCCCCTTTGCCAGCTCCTTCCCTCAGGGGATCTGGCAGGGCAACGGAGAGACACGAGCCATGGGGCCAGCTACTATTATGACACATTGTCCCTCAGGCAGAGATAAGCTGGAAAACAAGAAGCTTTTTCCACCTACTTGAAGTCTCTGGGCTGGTGATGTTCTGCAGAAGTAGACATTCTTGCCAAAGTAACCAAGTCTCCTCACATCTTCCTATTCCTCTGCTCTCATTTTTCCCCTCTGAGTTCATGCCTCTGAGTATAAGCTGATACCAGCTTTCATGGGGGGACCGTGGATGACATCATGCAGTTGTGGTGCCACGGACAAGAAGTTGCTGCCTGACATGGTGAGGTGGGGGCTAGACTCAGAGCTTGGCGCCAGGAACAAACACAAACTTTACTCTCACACGGTCCCTTCTCGGCCTTATCACTGAAGGCCTGACATCTTCAGATTGGCTGGGCAGTCTAGGGAGGGGGGAGCCGAAGAAACAGAGCGTGACACAAAAGCTTAAACAACACTGGGAATGTCTGAATGTGAGCCTGAGTAGGAACAGGCAAGAGATGGGGGGTGGGAGGACCCTTGGCTACAACTGAGGCAGATCTGAGGCCTGTTTCTGGCATTTAAGCAGAAATGGGAGTTATTTTCCAGGAAGATGAAGCCGTTTCTGCAAAGATCAAGATGGGTAGCTGTGTTAGTCTGTCTGTCTAGCAGCAGAAAAGAGCAAGAGTCCAGTAGCACCTATAAGACTAACAGTTTCTGCAAAGTAAAGGGAAGAAGTTTCACCAGAAAATGCAACTCTCTGATTTGAGGATGTGAATTTCTCAGCCATCTCCCATTACTCCTCCTCCTTCCATGTCCAAGCCCGGAACCGCACCATCTCCAGTTCCAAGGACACAAAATAATCGCAACACGTCCTATTCAAAAAGTTGCAAAAAAGAAGCTGTGTTAACCTGGAGCGAGCACACCCTTCTTAAGAGGCTCGTTTGAAACTAAGCATCCTAAGCTAGAACCTTGTTTCCTCAGCAGGAGAAAATATATAGATATATACACCATCTCATCAAAAAAACGTTTATATTTGTTAAGATTTTATGGCCTGGATCCTAAAGTGTTTGTGCATATACTCTTGCACAAGGGGAAGCCCACGTAAACATGTGCAACCTGTAAGCTCTTTTCCACTTGTTTGAACAGTGGCATATTGGGACAATAATCATGGCAAGATCCCTTCATACTTCTCAAGCACTGACATTTGTGTTTGCACTATCTGTACTATCTGTACCACTTGTGTGATGCTGCAGTGAGAACAGAACTATGTTCAAGACTTCCCATATTATGGACACAGTGCAATGAAAAACAAAAACAAAAAGCACATACAATTAGATTCACTAGCCAAGTCCTCCTGCAAACAGAATCTTCCTTTTGATGAATGACTTTGGGACTGCAGGGCCGATTCCAGATGGCCAGAAATTGCGGTTTTTCTGCGGAAATAATCGCTTACCGGCCACACGTTCAGTTTCGTCTCCATCCGCTTTGTCTCACAGCGTGCCGTGCCATCCCGCTTCCGGATGTTCGCACGGCCAACTGAGGTACCCGGGATTGGTTGTTTCCTCCCCGTCACAGTTGACGTCGGCGGCCTTCATTGGTTCGCATTTCAGGGGTTTTTTAATTGTTTTTTTACGTGTTTTGCGCAAATGCGCAAATGTGCAGGTATGCGAATATGAAGCGTCAACTTTTGTGCATTTGTGCATTTGTGCGCATTTGCACAGTTCGATGTGCGCAAACGTGCAACTGTGCAAATGGTGCCCGGTTTTAAAAAAAAAACTAAGGGAATATTGTTGCCGGCCAGCTGGCAAAGGAATGAGGGAAAGGGGAGGGCCTCTCCACGGCGACGAAGCGTCCAGAAGTGTGCAAACCCGCAATATGGCGTTCATACTGTCCGCTTCTGGAGCGCAACACAGCGCCATGAACCGGAGGTAAGCAGGGACGGGACATTACGGGTTTTTACGAGTGAGGTCGCTGGAAAAGCGAAAGCACTCGCTTTATTTGTGCCCGTCTGGAATCGGCCCAGGTTAAAGACTTCTGGGGAAATACTGGTAACATCAACTATTAGGAATCTGACCTGAGCCAGTAAGAAATCCTTGCTGTTCTTGGCTAAGACAATGGACACTGCGTACTGGAGCCATGCTAATTACCAAATTATAGGTCTGCCTGGAGGAGAGATGGAGAAGCAACGTTGTTGATGAAACTGTAAATGGAACAGAACAAGAAGAACAGAAGTCTTCACCAAAGTCAGTAGCCCAGGACATGGAGGATAGGACTAAGTACCAAAGTTAGTCCTGGTCTCAAGGTTGCATTTGTAATGATCACTGTCCCTGCCTTGGAATGATATGGATCTGACCATTAAAACCTGAAACACACAGTACTTTGATCAGAGCTGATGTGGCCACCTCCACTTGTGAGGCCTGGAGCCGTTGTCCCCTTTCCCCTCTCTTTGAAAAACGGTCTGAAAGCTACAAATGAAGGGGCTGTGGTGCCCTGGAGACTGAGGTTGCAATCCTGTGCACCCTTACCAGGGCCGATTCCAGATGACTAACCTTAAGTCACTTCATGCCGCCCTCTTCCGGATCGCGACGGGGAAAATGCAAAATATCGCGTTTCCTCGCGCGAGTTTTGCGCGACGACGCGTAAAACTCGCGCGAAGAAACGCGATATTTCGCATTTTCCCCGTCGCGATCCGGAAGAGGGCGGCATGAAGCGACTTAAGGTTAGTCATCTGGAATCGGCCCTGGAAGTAAACCATCTCATATTCATTGGGGCTTATTTCTGAATAAGCATGAATTAGGTCAGTATACAGTTCCTGCTTCTTCCTTCCATAATTCTCTTCTCTGCTCAGCCCTTGGCTATTTTCTTCCTCCCTTCAATTATGGATCCAGTCCCTGCATCTGGAAGCCTTAGCAAGTTTGGCATGAACCCTCACCAATGCAAAGGGCTGCCCTGTACAGCTGAAGACAGCTAACAGATTTTGCAAAGTGTTGACAGTAGAATCTCAGACATCCCATGAGGAGAGTGAAATGTCACAAGCAGAGCAGTGAAGACTGAGGTAGTCAAGCCAAGAGGCAATCTGGGAACTAGAGCTGTTGTGTGAAGAATGCACATCTGTTTTGCGACACTTTGGAAGTTGCCACATCGTCATCAAAACATTGAATTTATATACTGCCCTTCAGGACAGTGGAGAAGCGTAAGGGGGCAAGAGGGGCAGTTGCCCCAGGTGCAAAATTTGTGGGGGGCGCAAGAGACTGCGCTGCACACTTGGGGAGGCTGCCCGCGCTGCCCGCGCACTGAGGGGCGGCTGGCTTGATGGGCGCCAAACCAGCATTCCTGCAGCGGGCCATGCAGGATGTGGCCGCCTCCCTCCACAGCAGCCGCCTACACCACCAAGCAAGCTCAGCTCACTGCAGCGCATGGGCAGCATGGGCAGCCTTCCCAAGGGCACAGCGCAGTCTCTGCTCCACTGTTGCCACTCGCGCCGCCACGCCCTTTGGGAGGCCGCTTTCACCACTTGCAGCTGATGGGACAGCCAGCTCTCAGCACCTAGCAATCACCTAGCGAGCCAGTCGCCCTGTCAGCCACAAGCAGCGAAAGCAGTCTCCCAAAGGGCGTGAGCAGCTGCAGAGGATGGGGGTAGCCACATTCTGCATGATGATGTCACTGGAAGTGACTGGACAATGACGTCCTGGAAGTGACGTCATTGTGCGGGCCTGGGAAGGCTTCCATTCTCCCGGGCCCTCTAGAGGCACGCTACACCACTGCTTCGGGACAACTTAACACCCACTCAGAGCAGTTTACAAAGTGTCTTATTATTATCCTCACAACAATCACCCTGTGGGCAAAGTGCCAGGCTGGCTATCCACCACCTGACTGTAGGTCTAGGGAAGAGCACTGAGATTCCTCACAGGACCCTGGCCGGAGTCCAGCACAGCCGCCTGAGCTCCAGCACCTGCTAGCAGATGCAGCTGAGCCAGATCACCTCTCAGCCTATTTAGGCTGAGGCTTGAGAAGGCTGCATTGCTGGAGCAACCAATCCATGAGGTGTAAGCCCTGTGCGCTGAGCATGCAGAACCCAGGGGAGGCCACAGCACCCTGTGCTCCTGAGCCTAGTTGGCCAAGCCAGTGGCCCTACACTAGAGGAATCCAGACCAGGCCGTCTGCAGAGTGCAAGACTGAAAATGGCAGTCAGCATCTTCTCTTTCTTGTTCTTGATATAATTATTCAGCTCCCTTTCTTCTTACCTGCTTTTTGTTGTAACTAGAGTTTCCAGCTCCAGGTTGGGAAATTCCTGGAAATTTGGGGGAGGAAGCCTGGAGAAGGCTAGGTTTGGGGAGGGGAGAGACTTCAGCAGGGTACTATGTCATAGACTCCACCCTCCAAAGCAGCCATTTTCTCCAGGTGAACTGAGGTTTATGGCCGGGAGATCAGTTGTAATTCCGGGAGATCTCCAACCACCACCTGGAGGCTGGCAACCCTACTTGTAACCGTCCTTGGCCACCGTTGCTTCATGGCAAATAAAGTCAATCTATGTCACTCTGAGGATGTAGCGTATGATTGGCTTTCATGATTTTCTTCATTTTGCCATCTAGTGCATCCAATTTGGTTTGTGTCCAATCTACAATTCCAGTGCTGTATTGAATCACTAAGTGGCCCAGGTTTTTATAACTCAAATTACATTTCCAACATTTAATTTTGACATTAGTATTTTTGGACCTTTTTGATGTATTCAGCATATCTCCATTTTCGCTATTGTATGCTGAATACCATCAGCTTGCAATATATCCAGATATTTGTAGTTTTCTTCATAGCTTCTTTTTATTCCCAAGTTGTATCCCATCAGATTCCCTTGTATTATTGTTGTTGTTGTTGTTTGTAGTAGTAGTATGGTTTTCAGTCAAAATCTGTCTCCCAAAATGGTTCATAGGAATTAAATTTTAATACAAATGGCAATTAAGGCTCAACAACAACAACAACAAAATATTCCTCCCCATGGGGATTCTCAGCTGGATCTAAATCTAGGCAAGATGGAAAGGTGACTGGCTAATCCTCTGCTCCCACTAATGCTGCATATCTTCTTTCCTAGGTGCTCAATGTTTACTAGTCAATTACAAGGACTTGGAACTTTTTTTTTTTTGCTTTCTTACACAAAAGACCTCAAATCTCCATCTCCAGAGCTGCTGCAAAAGCTGCCAGAAGTTTTGTTACTATCCAGATCTGCATCCCCTTATCGGTGACTCTTGGATCTTGCTGGAAATGAGATCATTATGACAACATTTTTCCACCGGTTGACTAATGTCTCCTGTGGAGAAGAGGATGAAAACTAGTGGCATGGATGCACCCCCTGCAAACTTTCCTGCTCCCTTCCCACAAGAGGTATCCTCAGGCTTTGCAGAAGAGAGGCATCCCTTCCATCTTGATTGAAAGTGGCCTCAGTTGCCATTTAGTGGGCAGGGGCAGTGGAAGCATTACATGAGCACGCCCAGATTTGCCATGCTAGTATTTGCCATGTGAGATCTTCAGATATGTATGGGGGAATTTGGATAAGCTGGGTGGGGTTTTTTACTAAAATGTGACACAGAGGAACTATGGGTTAGCTGGAAGTCATGGCTACTGATCTGAAAGCCTCTTTCCCGTTCGAGTTGAGGCCTTATTTATTATTCAGCTTTATTTATACCCCACCTTTCTCACCACTGGGAACCCAAAGTGTAGCTTACATAACTCTCCCCTCTTCCATTGTATCCCCCAAACAACCTTGTCAGGTAAGTTAGGCTGAGAAAATGTGACTGACTGAAAGTTACCCAGCAAGCTTCCATGGCAGGGGATTCAAACCTGGTTCTCCCAGATACTAGTCTGATACTCTAACAACTATACCATGTTGGTTCTTGGGCATGCAACTCTCTTGCAAAGCCAAGGTCTGAACCCCTGCACCTATGTTATGGTGGCATTGGAGGAGAAAATGGAATGAGCACATGCATACTGCACTCAGGGGAGAAATCTGGATATTAGACAGCCCCCTCCACAGTTCTTGGAACACACAAGAACCACCAATGGCTTCCTCCGGTCCAGGGTACAAGCCCACAAGGGTCATAGTGGCCTTCTTACAAGAAGGGACTTTTTACGGAGCGAGGCTGTGCCTTAGAAACAGGTTACATGAACTTGTGTAATGATGGAACTGCCACTGGCCCACCTAGTTCACCACTGTCCACTCTGACCAGCAGTGACTCCACAGGGTCTCAGGTAGGGAACAATCCTACACTTGCTGCCTGAGATCCTTTTACTGGCTAAGCCGGGAACTGAAGCTTCTTCAAGCTTCAGGGACCTTCTGCAACCACTGCTGGAGCTCGCTGAACCATAGCCCCTAAAGTTCCCAAATTCAATCCCAGCTGGGATTGGCCAGTGCCTGAATCCTTACAAAGTCACTCACAAACAAGAATAAACAATATTGGAGTAGATGGGCCAGTGGTCTAACCCGATTTAAAGCAATTTCACATGATCGCGGAGAACTGTAGTCAACTCATATACGTTGCTCAGTGGTGCAAAACCCTGCATCTACCACTAGATGCCACTGTTCACATATCCAAGGATTGTAAAATGTGGGGCTGGATTGCACCTAGACTCATGAACTCCACAATGAAGCAGTGACTTTTTGAGCTGCTGACTTTTAAACTGGTCTCTCTAGTGATCTAATATCAGTTTGATCATCAGGCGATGTATTTAACTTCATAAACTCCATAAACACTGTCATAGGGTAAATGAATACAGTGTCAAGAAAACTTCTATAAACAATGTCATAGGGTAAATGAGTACAAGTTTACATAGTATTAGCAAGGGTCCAATATGGGGTTGAATAATTGCTGAAACAGAACATAATCAATTCTAGGACTTACATTAAACAAATGAAGCACAGGTAGTATATAGGAGTACATATTTAAAGCCACAGATAATATGTAAGGCAACATAATGGTGAAATCTATGGTTCCTAACTCATTAGCGAAACACCTGGGACCCCTTTCCTACAATACCACCCTCCTATCTGAGTAAAAAAGCCTTTTTGAATAATTCCGTTTTGCATTGTTTGGGGAAAGTCAGGAGCGTGGGGGTTCTCCTGATCTCCTCAGGCAGGCTGTTCCATAGGGTAGGGGCCACCACAGAGAAAGCCCGTGTACGGGCTGCTGTTGATTTCGCCCATGTACAGGCCGGCACCTGCAAGAGATCCTGTTCAGATGAGCAAAGCTGCCGTGGAGGGACATAGGAAGGGAGGTATGCTGGACCAAGGCCTCTGACAATCTTGTCATCCTCTGATTCCTTACCCACACCTCTGTAATGTAGGGATAATCATTCTTAGCGGAGTTCTTTGAATAATGATTACTGAGTTCTTTGAATAATTATTTTTGCAGGCTGCTAGATTTCATTTAACAAGAACTATCCTTTGCGGACAATGGGACCTCCAGACAGAAAGCATCTGATCTGTTGGGATAAACAAAAAGAATAGCTATCCCCATCCTGCCTTGCTTCTAAACTTCCAGGAGTAACTGGAAGAAAATGCTATTCTTAATAAACCTTTGGTGTGAGTCCCAGTTCAGCATGGTCTTGTGTTACTAAACACCCTCATGGTTGAAAGTAGCAAAAAACTAGATCTGTCACCTGCCTTTTTTAATTACCAGTCCAGAATTGATTTTTTTTCCCCAATATATAATCTGTATTTACTTTTTGTGGCCTTCTAGGCGTTTTTGTTTTTGTTTTGTAAAATGCTAATCCTGTACAAACGTAATTAATCAGATGATAAACTTCTCTGAAGGTTATCTTTCCCCTTCAGTTGAACAGACATAACAAAGGTGGTGTTTAGTCATAAAGATGGGCCAGGGTGATGGCTCATTGTCCATTCTGGATGGAGTAGTGTTCCCTCTTAAGGAGCAAGTTCATTGCTTGGGAAAGCCTTAGTGGAATCCATAATTCAAAGTGATATTTGCCAAATTTGGTTGAGGTGTCAGCTGGGCACTTTTTATCAAGACAAAGTATGGTAGTCATTATCCATGCTCTAGTTACATCAAGGCTTGATTACAATAATGTGTTCTACATAGGGTTGCCCTTGAAGACTTCTTGGAAGGTCCAACTAGTTGAAAACAAGTGCAGTCAGTGATGGGCACAAAATATATTTTCCCTAAAAAAATGCCTGATGTTAAGCTTGGGGACAAAGATACACAATGGACAGTGGAAATATCTGATTAATGGCAACCTTAGAAGAGAGGTCATCTTCTAAGTCTCCTGAACCTGTTTTTAAAAACTAACATTGCTACAATTTGTAGTTTAATTGCTGCTATATTTTATAGCTGCTACATTGTTTTGTTTTTATATGATAGTTCTTAATTTAATGTGCAAGTTGCTTTGAACATTAGGTAAGGTATTTTAAAGTAAATAACTTTTTTTAAATGGCTTTGGTTACTCATTTGCACTCCGGATAAATTTGTGAGGTAATGGACAGCAATAAATGAGCCCTCTCAAAACAGGAGGGTCAAAAGTCGAGATCCTGCAGACTGCCAGAATCTTAATAGATTTATCTGTACTGAGGAGGACAGTTACAAATTGGTCTCTTCTCAATGGACCCACTTGGGAGAGAGGTGGTAACCACAACATGCACTGTGCGCATCCTTCAATGTTTGACAAGGAAATCTTTCAAATATTCCCACTGCCAAAGCAACCACTGATATCATTTCTCTTTGAACATGTGGGAGTTTAAACATACCATATTTAGAGGGACTGTATTTGTTGAGCAAAAGAGGCTATTTCTAGTGGTTGACGTGTGGTTACTAAATGACAGTCAGAAGACAGAAGGATGACACCCTCTGTTATGTGATTAATGACAGAGTCGATAAATGCGGCCAGTATCTTGGCCAAAAGCTGGGTAGATCTATATAGGCCCTTCTTTTCAGGAGGCCTAATCTGACTTTGGCTGATGGGCTTCATACACAGTTCATTAGTATTGTCATAGAAGACTGATTGACCATTCTCTGAGGGAGCTTGCAGTGCTTCCAGCCCCTATCTCAGAAGTGTGGAGGATTCTAGAAAATGGCCTGTCTTCTGAGGCTGCAGTGCCAGCCATCAGTTATTTACCTGGCCCATTCAGTATTTTTTGCCTCAGGATTAATTTTAGACAGTGTGTTGAGTAAACTGTGTATGCTGAGCCAGGATGTTGACGTTTCTACTGCCCTCACCCCCCAGATGCCTCAAAAACTATATCAAGCCCATCTCTGGCAGCACCCAAAATGGCCATTCTCTCTCCACTAGTAGTTCCATATTCCATCACTCCATGTCTAAAAATAAAGATCCCAGAGCCCTATCCCTGTGTATCCCTGCTCTATTACACACATGACTGTACTCAGGGCTTTTTTTCTGGGAAAAGAGATGGCAGAACTCAGTGGGTTGCCCTCGGAGAAAATGGTCACATGGCCGGTGGCCCCGCCCCCAGATCTCCAGACAGAGGGGAGTTTAGATTGCCCTACACGCTGCCGAGCGGCGTAGACGGCAATCTAAACTCCCCTCTGTCTGGAGATCACACATGGCCATCGGCCATGTGACCATTTTCAAGAGGTTCCGGAACTCCGTTCCACCACATTCCTGCTGAAAAAAAGCCCTGACTGTACTACTTCAGCAGGGGACACACATCAGCCCTTTCCACATAGCCTTTGTAAACCATTTTGGCTGGTGGTTGCTAGTGGATTTTTGTGCCATTTCAGGCACAACCAGTTTGGCTGCTCCTTGCTAGTGGATTTTTTTTTTCCTTTTCAGACAAAATTGCTTGTGTCCCATTTGCAATGTGGGGTTGAACTGGAGCTTTTGAAAAATGGGTTTCCTTTTCTCAGGTTTTCATTGCTCTGCAGACAGAATCTGCATGGCCAGCGCTGGTACAGGGATTTCAGAAAAGAAAACAGGTATTGCAAGTTGCTTGAATTTCTGAACTTAGAAGTACTAGAAACCCTCTGGCCTGTAAAAGAATACCCTGTCCCATTAACAAAGGCTTAATGTGCGGAAATTGGCAGCTGAAGCTTTTCATTCCATGAAGGTAAATAATATCACCTGGAAAAATAACATCCCATTAAGCCTCAATAAAAGGGACAGGACAGTGATTTCTCCAAGTACTTGGCAACCCTACAGGAACCCCATAATTCCTAATCTCAGATTTGTAATCTGCAATACTGAGGCTCCTCAGTATTAAATTTAACCATATGCCCAAATTGTTTTGATCATGAGAGAAATCACCAGGTTTTCATGGAAATGAACAAGTTTTCAGGAAAAATATGCAATCAAATTTCCACCCGGTGAACATTTGATTTTTGTTGTTATAGTTGGCAGTCTCCTATTTTCTAGAGACTTATAACAGCCTGGAGTTCCAATGTCACAATATTTTCTGGCTACTTCAGCGTATTTAACTGTATGGCCAAAGGGGATCACACAAGTCAATGTTCATTCGATGACTATGATGCCTGGGGGTGGCCTGGAAGAGTGGGAAGAAGAGGATTTGCGGGGAGGCAGGATGGTGTATTCTGAATGGAAATTTATCAGCATGTTTCTGTCTAGGACACCAAGTTATCTGAGTTACTATTTCAGTAACTAAGAGTGGAGATTTCCCTGAACCCATGCCTGACGCTGAGAGGGAGGGGGAGGACTGGGAAGGCAGTTATGGGAGAAGTCTCTGCCGTCAGAAAACTGGGATTGCTGCCAGTGATCTGGAGGGTCACACAGATATCGCCAATTCTCTGGAGACAAATTTGACCTCTAGGTCACACCTCGGTCACCAAACTAAAGCAGGATCGGTGAAAAGTTGTACTTAAGTGGAGATAAGAATTGAAAACACGGTAGCTAAACTCCCACGGTCTCTTACAGCGTTCCTGGGGTGCTCAGGAGATTACACAAAGGGGGCCTGTGAGCCAGGTTGTGGGTATAACCATTACTTCAACACATGTGTGTTGCCATCTTAAGTGTACAGCAGATCTAGAGATATCATTACATTTGGGGGCAGGAAACAGCTGCTTAAAGATCTTTTAACCAATTTACTGTCTGACTTTGAATCAATTCTTTGTTATTATGTTAAGTATATTTATTCCACCTTTCCAAAATGCTCACATCATAGTTTAAATCAATACTGTAAGCAAAACAATCAGTTAAAATGCCTAAAGACAATCCTCATGTTTTTAAATTTGGACATAGCTCAGCAGAAGCTGGTCTTTTCTGAACTTCTTGAACAAAGAATTGCTCTTAAATGTGGAAAAACTTAACTCTTTTTTTAAAAAAACCTTACTATACTATTTAGAGAACAAAAAGTGCTATTTGGTATTAGTGAAGTATAGGAGCTAAGACACTGACACTGCCATCCTAAGTCCATTGAAGTCAGAATCATAGGGTTGGAAGGGATCTCCAGGGTCATCTAGTTCAACCCCTGCACAGTGCAGGAAATTGATAATTACCTCCCACACACACACACACCCAGTGACCCCTGCTCCACGCCCAGAAGAACGCAAAACTCCATCAGGATCCCTAGTCAAACTGGCCTGGGGAAAAGGCCAAATCCACATTACTCATTCTAAGTCGCATGTTCCCCGCATTCCCCACGCAATCCCGAGTGCCGGTCACATTACCTCATTAAACAGACGTATTTCATTCGCATTTCTCCCGAATATGTGGTCACAGGTTTTCAACGGGAGTTTCACGGCAGCCGTTAATGGGCCAATGAGCAATTTACGAGGTTTTTTTAAAAACCACCCCCCTTCCTGTCTCTCCGGCCGTTCCGAGAGCTCCTATTGGCTGATTCAACTTGCAAGTGCTCCGTAGTCTGCAAAAGACTGTTTTTGACTTCATAGCATTGGATTTATTGATTATGCTGTTTCTGAATCAAATCTGGTAGTTTGAAAAATCATTTTGGGGTGAATCCATCCTCAGAACGGACTCGCGAAACTTCCTTTTTAACTGTTTTTTATTTTGTTTTATTTTATATTACTGTAATATCGAAATTACGGAATATCGAAATAATGACACTCCAAGGAAGTGAAACTTCAGTAAAATTCAGGCACTGAACTGTCCTGCATAAGAAATGCCCATGAAAGCTTCCCACATGCTTCGAAATTTCCAAAAAAGAAACGGGAGCGAGCCATCAGTGCTGTCAGTGGGGGAAAGAGAGGCATCATTATCTTCAATGATGTTTCTTTATAAGGCAAGATCGAAATAACGGAAAAGTGCGCTCAAAATTTTTTTAAAAACGGGCGGGAAAAAAGGTCCCGCCCAAAAAAGCGGTTTTCGAGCGGCCGTGTGACCGGAGGGATGCGCGGGAAAGAGGGATTGGAAGCAGGAATGTGAACGAAGAGGAAAAAATCGTGGATTGGAGGCAAACGGAAGATATCCGATAAACATGCAGGTAATGGGTGAATGTGGATTTGACCAAATTGCTTCCTGACCCTAAAGTGGCAAATGGCATTACCCTGAGCATGTAAGAAGGGGCCATGAGAACTAAGCACCGATGTAACCCTTCCTGCCCAGGTTCACAGAATCAGCATTGCTGTCAAGATGGCCATCTAGCCTCTGCTTAAAAACCTCCAAAGGAGAACTCACTACCTCCCGTGGAAGCCGGTTCCACTGAGGGACCACTCTAACAGAGTTTAGACTGTTTAGGGTTGCACTGTAACAGATGAATCAGGAAGACCCTACTTTGAATTTCACCTCTGCCATGAACTCACCAGGTGATTAGAAGACTAGCCTACCTTGCAGCATGGTTTGTATGGATTTCAGAATAATGTATTAGAGGTACTGTGAACATTATAAAAATGTGAAATATTTGTTATTGTTATCAAATCTGGGTCTCTATATGCAGGTAGGTTTATCACTTTTTCATCGCAGCAGTAAGCATAGCATATGTAGCATGAACCATTACAGATCAACTACCCCTGACAAATGTTCATATCACATGACATCAGCTCAAGCACAATGGGGACAGTTCACACATTCAGTTGCACAGATCAGGTGCAGAGAAATCAAGCCACATTTATGCATATGTGAACCAGTACTCTAACACAGTGACTTCTACAACAACAGAAGCTCTCATTGTTATAGTTCTACTTCCAGTCCAGTATTTTTGAGAAAGAGATTTTCTAATTTCATCTAGCCAGTATTTTTAATTGTTCTACACAGAGGGGACTGGAGTGCACCCATGCTTTGCCACTGCATATGGCAAGAGCAACCTATTGGAGGATTCTGAGCGCACACACTTCAGTCAAAGGGCTGGATGTGTTAAAAGCAGATTACAAGCCCAGGTGCGCATGCACATTCAAGCATGATGTCCCCCCACTCCATTGTGCTGCCCTATCAGCTGCTTAGTTTGCCTGAACAGCTAGTTTCATCTTCTCCTCTTTTTTTGCTGAATAGTCATTGGCATGCTAATTTAAAAACAGAACTTCCTGTGCATTATGGGACTGCAGGACACTACAGAAGGGCTGTGCAGGTCAGGCATTGTGACCACTCCCACAATCGCTCTGGGCAGTTGGGTTTCTGAAACAGGAAAAAGCTTTTGAGCGGCCACAGTGCACATCTGCTAGCACTGCAGTAATATCATCAAAAACCTGGAGAATGCAGGAAAGGATGTAGCATAGCGGCTGACAAAGTGAGCAGTGACCAAGGGGGGGCCCAGTTCAAATCTTGCCACTTTTCATGACTTCATCAGACTGCCTAGGACAATCTATTCTCCCTTGGGTCCCTCCATCTGCAACATGGGGAGGTAATATCTATGCAGTCTCTGGTTGCAACCGTCTCTGATGCCACAAAGGGGAAGAGGACCTCTGGTACAGACCTTTGGCATACCTCCAGCAAGGTGCAATGGTTAGAGGTCAGCAGCACTAAAATCTAGGAGACTTGGGTTGCTGGATGACTTCGGGCCAGTCACTCTCAGTCTACGTGATGATAAAATGGAGAAGGAGGCTCCTTGGAGGAAGTGCAGGATAAAGAAGGCAGGAAGGAAGATTATAATTTAAATTGTTAAGCCCCGGGTTCAAATCCTGATTCATTCTCAACTAAACTCATTATTTGGCCATATGCAAGCCATTTCCTCTCAGCACCCATTCCCATTCACTCAGCACAATGCTACTGGGTTACTCTATGGGGCTATTGTGTTCAGCTGAAAATGGTTTAGAAGCCAATGCATGGGTCCAACTGCCTATGCAGAAGGAGAAGAGAGGGGGGAGACGGTTTACATGACCTTGACAAATCTCCTCGGTAAGCCATCTTTGCCTTGACCATTTCCTCTGACAGCAAGAAGACAGGATTTGGGGTGTCCCTCTTCAGTTGTATACAATTCCTTCCCAGCCCCTTACCTTATCTCCTTCCACTTTCCTGTTTTCCTCTCTAACCTGGCACCCTGTAAGCCTTGCACAGAGCTTCCATTGGCTACCTTTGACACATTTCCTTCTGGGATGAATGAGCTCCCTGATACAGCCACAGACAGGCAGTCTGAGGACAAATTTCCAGGGATTTCTCCACCCACATCCCATTGGCCACTGATGTGGCCCGGAAGGAAAAGGGTTATAGCCAAGGGTTAAGTCAATAAGAAAGCAAAACAGATGAGGTCAAAAGCTTCAGAGGACGGGAATATTCCAGCAGAGGAGCAAGGTCTGTATATAAATATATAATGAGATAAATAACAGGGACAAACGATAAAGTTTGGGGAAGGTTATGGGGGAAGTTTCAGCTGTCGATCTTTTGGCTTCCAAGGGTTCTTTTAGTTCGTAGCATGTCCTGGTGCGTGGGGGGGGGGGGGGTTATCCACACTTTTTTGCCTGCCAATACTTGGTGCTGGAAAAATGCAATGAGATAGAGAACTTGCAATAGAATGCATGGGTTTCCCAGATTCTGAAACTGTTCAGAACCGACGAGCCATATTAGATGTGAAAGTGGTAGACACATTTGGTTAAACCTCTGTCCCAATACATATAAAGATGGGAGCATCCACTTTGAAGAGCAAACGGAGTGGCAGTTACTCATTTGCATATTTTCTTTGCTTTAGGCATGAGTGAACACATTGGGGCTTTCTTCCAAGCAAATGAGTATATGATTGGGATGCTAGACAACAGACGGAACCAATTTAGGAAGATTTTGTATATACTGCATCCTGTTATACCATTGTATCTTCTCCATTGTATGAAGCCATTTTTAGATGTGTTCCAGAACGAATGTTTCAAATGTACTCTGTTCTGATGTACAGTATTGACTACCTTTATCTATGATCTATCTAGTACCTTTTCCTCCCATCTGTTCACCAAGGAACTCAAGGCAGTATACATGGCTCTGCCTTTTCCATTTTTATACTCACAACAAGCCTGTGAGGTAGGTTAGGCTGCTTGCAAGTGACTGACCCAATTTCATCCACTGAGCTTTACTGCAGTGGGGATTTGAACTGGGATCTTCTAGATCTTAGTCCGACATGCTAGCCACTACATTATACACCAGTGTTGATCCCAAGAGACTATATAACTTCAGATCTCCATGTATGTCAGTGCAGTGGTGCCCTTTCTAATTGATGAAATTAAGATATAAGCCAGCATAGGCTTGTGCAATAAGAACATACAGTTCATATTGTCTGCACAGGAGACTCTGAGCCCAGATACCAGCGTACACAGGCTCCAGTTGCATAATTCTGCATCTCTGTGCAAACATTATGATCAATGCCTGAATAATGAGCATGTGAAGAGGGTGAAACCAGCTGTTGCAATCACAACTCCTTATCCACGTTATTGTCTCTGTGACAGGTTGGTCCCATATCTCAACACGGCCAACCTGGCCACCTGGATCCACAATATGGTAACGCACTCTTACATTGGCCTCCCCTTAAAGTCAACTCAGAGATTCCAGCTGGTGCAGAATGCTGCAGCTCAGTTATTATCAGGAGCTAGGCAGAGCATGCATGTTACTCCCATTCTGCAGTCACTCCATTGGCTACCCATCAGTTACTGGGCTCTGTTCAAAGTTTTGTCTATCACATACAAAGCCCTTCATGGCCTAGGTCCCTGGCTGATTTATATTGTGTAATCTGCCTTGAGTCTCAGTGAAAAAGAGGGACTGTCAATAACATTAATAACAACAACACTGAAAAACTGCATGGATAAAGTAAACTATGACAAAGTAAACTACTACATGGTCAGTATATAAGGATACTGAGGATAAAGTCAACATCAGTAACAACTAGAAATGGCTAACACAAGGGATATTGAAAAAAGAAACAGAAGGACTTATATTAGTTGCACAAGAACAGGCATTAAGAACAAACTGTATGAAAGGGAAAATTGAAAAGCCCACAGATGATAGCAAGTGTAAATTATGTAACAAAACAGTTGACCATCTCATCAGTGGGTGCAGTAAGATCACACAAACTGATTATAAAAAATGCCTTAATAAAGTAGCTGCAATGCTGCACTGGAATTTATGTAAAAAGTATGACCTACCATCTACAAAATATTGATGGGAACATAAGCCCAAGAAATTTGTGGAAAATGAGAAAGTTAAAATCATGTGAGATTTCAAAATCCTAACAGATAAGAAGTTAGAACATAATACTCTAGATATTATTGTGTTAAGGTCAAACTGTCCCAGATGACAGTCGAATGGAAGAAAAAGAGACTGAAAAGATAACAAAATGTCAAGATCTAAGATTTGAAGTTCAGCATCTCTGGGTGAGACATACAATGGTTACTCCAGTAGTAATAGGATGGCTAGGTGTGATTCCAAAAGGACAAACTAAACATCTAGGTGAAACTGACATAGACAGGATAACAAGTGGACATCTGCAAACATCTGCACTACTTGGAATATGCCACATACTAAATCGATACCTCACTAATTCCTAGATTCTTGGATAAAATCCGAGTTGGTGAAGGACCAAAAACTTCCAGCCCAAATATCTGATGGACTGTTACCACTGAAAATCAATTGCAGTCATATTTTAACCTGGCCACTAGATGGCACTGCAAACAAGAAAAAATTGTGTTGCATTACTATGATACAAAATGGATGTCTGCCTGCATATATTTTGTAGGGCTATATTATGAATATGTCCAAGCGGTACACATGGTATACCAGATTTTTCATCAAGCAGAATGGAAGAAGTTTCTTCACAGGACTACAGGAAGTTACTTACAATATGAAGCAAGCAAAGTATAGTAGGTGAAGGCAAAAGGGACAATGTTAAAAGGCAGATGTGGAGAAACTGGGATCTGCATGAGGTGCTGGTGCTAGGGAGGAAGCTTTAACCTATTGCTCTGCTCCATAGCCGAAGGTGTCTCATGACGGAACAAAACATGTCTATTTTTAAAAGAAAATGAAATTTTAAGGTATATTGAAAGGGCAGTTGGAATGCTAGAATACCCAGTATATGAAGGGAATGGTTGGCAATTTTTAAGGCAGTAAGGGAGCTTCTTAGCAATGCTTTACAGAAAGGGAAATGATAGCGGTGGATCACTGCCAGTATTCCAAGTGTGAACCATAAGCAAATTTATGCCAGTGCACTAAAACAATTGCTCAGAGTGCTGCTATGTTAGGGAGATCTCCCAGCCTCCCTCTTTATTTGTCACCAACACCAACTGGCAAAAAGGCTGCATCATGCCACATATTTCTACCTGCAGGGCAAACAGCAGCATGAGGCGAGAAGCAGTCCCCATTCAGCACCTCCCCTGCCGCTGCCCAAGCTGCTTGAACCTTTTTTAAAAATGTGGCATTACCTAATCATAGATCTCTCATATATTGTCTGGCTTGCTCCCTAGTCTCCTGGTCACTAAACAAAATTTTGAAAATCTGGCATACAAACTGATAGAGCAGTGCTATGGTATTACGCCAGTAATGCTGTTGGTGGTAAAATTAAACAGAAGTCCAGCGGTATCTTAAAGACTATTTATTCCAGCATAAGCTTTCATGAATCAGAGTTCATTTTCTCAGATACATAGAACTGTACATCCACAGGAGATACATTTAGACTTGAATGTACAAAAAATAGAAAGGTGGGAGATGTTACAAAGAGAAGCCAGTTAGAAACAATGACAATTTGAGACATTCAGAGAGAGTGAGTGAGGACCACGCCCTAACATCCCCACTCCAACTGATGCTGGTCATGATTAATGCTTTTTATTATGTAATATATTAAGTGAGTGCTAACTGTACCATTGCCCTGGCCTGGATAGCCCTGGTGAGCCTAATCTCATCAGGAGAGATTCCGCACACGTTGGATAATGCACTTCCAATCCTCTTTATAGATCATTTGGAACAGATTTTTTTGTGTGCAGAACAAATAATCCACCTCAAACGATTGATAAAGTGCATTGAAAGTGCATTATCCAACGTGTGCGGAATTATTGTCTCCGAAGCTAAGCAAAGTCAGCCTTGGTTAGTAATTGGATGGGAGACCTCCAATAAAGACCAGGATTGCAGAGGGAGGCAATGGCAAACCACCTCTGTTAGTTCCTTGCCTTGAAAACCCCAGCAGGGGTCGCCATAAGTCAGCAATGACTTGACAGCACTCTCCACCACCAACTGTACTGTTAACTTCATTTGTAGCCTGCCTTTCTTACTGAGACTTAAAGCAGAAACATGGGGAAAAATCAACCAGATTATAAAAACTTCTGATAAACAATTCAGGTTTACAAAGCAACAAAAACTGTTGCATGACACAGTATAATGAAGAAAGGAGGTTACAGAGGCAGAGGTCATTGCAGCAAAGAAAGGGAGGGTATACATACAATAAACATTGCAATAAACTACAATATTATGTCCCTTGCAGAAATGTGGATATATGAAGCTGCGGAGTTGATCACTGGTCTAGACCACGATTGTCTATCCAGACTAGCTGTGGCCCTCCAGGATTTCAGGCATACAAAATCCTTTCCCGATGCCTCTTCCTGAGATCTTTTAAACAGAAGTGCAGGATTTGAATCTAGGACTTTCTGCATTCTAAACAGATGCTCTGCTTTTGAGTCAAAGCTCCTTTATTTATTCACTTTATTTATATCCCACTTTCCCCCCCAATGGGAACCCAAGGTAGGTTACACAGTCCTCTATTTTATCTCCACTAGTTAGGTTAGACTGAGATTGTGTGACTGGCCTAAGGTCACCCAGCAAGCTTCCGTGGCAGAGTGGAGATTTAAACCTGGGTCTCTTGGATCTTCGTCCAGCACTCTAACCACTGTACCACACTGGCTCTCATGTTTCAGACTAAGTCTACTGGATTTATTGGGGATATCCAGGTTCAGATCCCAGCCCCTCCCAAATCATGCCACTAACATGCTAACCGGCCCGTCACTGTCCCTTAGTTTAACCTTCCTCGCTGGTTTATTGTAAGAATAATGGGGGGAGAGTTAGAACTCTTGATACATTTGCCGTTCTAGAAGGTTAAGAGGCTTGATAGGGGAAAAAAGAGTTTTAAAAACACTTTATAACATCTAGCAGCAATTGCTATGCAGTTTTTATGCCTGGCTTCCTTTTTTCTGTCAAATATACGCTTTTCTTATGTCCCATGATTGCTGTCTCAGCAGTCAGACTGTACTAAGATCACCGGTACAGCTAAACACAGGCCTCGCGTCAGAGGAAGATTTTTTAGCTGTTGCCAGGCTGATGCACTTTTAAGGAACAAGCCCTTGAAACAGTAGAGGAGGAAGGCTTAGCAAAAGTCTTAACTTAAAGCATGTTACAGATTTATTGCTGCATTTATTAACATGGTACTAGAGAATAGATAGATATTCTCAGCAGCGCAGAGGGCAATCTAAACTCCTCTCTGTCTGGAGATCAGGGGGCGGGGCCACCAGCCATGTGACCATTTTCTCCGAGAGCAACCCACTGAGTTCCACCACCTCTTTTCCCAGAAAAAAAAGCCCTGATCACTGTGTAGGGTTGCCAGCCTCCAGGTAGTGGCTGGAGATCTCCCCGGAATTACAACTGGTCTCCAGCCCACAGAAATCAGTTCACCTGGAGGAAATGGCTACTTTGGGGGGTGGACTCTATGGAATTATGCCATGCCAAGTTCCTTTCCCTCCCCAAACCCGACTTTCTCCAGGTTTCTCCAGGTTTCACCCCCTAGATCTCCAGGAATTTCCCAACTTGGAGATGGCAACCCTATCACTGTGTATGGGTTGTGTTATCAGTTTGTTGCACATATTACTCTGTTGTGGTTCCACGGTTTTCTTCTGATGCAATACCATTTTTCTTCATTATATCCGCCCTCTGTATCATCCCTAATATGCTAGTCTGAGTATGTTACTAATGAGATGTCTCTGTATACTGATTGATTGACCTGCATGGCGCATATTAGAGATCACTTTGTACAGATGACTATCGCCAATAGATGCAGAGGAGTTAGCCATGTTAGTCTGTGGTAGTAAAATCAAAAAGAGTCCAGTAGCACCTTTAAGACTAACCAATTTTATTTTAGCATAAGCTTTCGAGAATCAAGTTCTCTTCGTCAGATGCCTGATACAGAGACTGGTCAAATACAGAAGAGCAGGAGAGAGAAGAGGCAATTAGGGGGAGGAAGGGGGAGGGAGCAATAGTGACTTTGTATATGATAGATGTTCACAGCTGACACAGATGTTATGCTCCATATGCACACACACACCCCTTCTTTAAATTATCTTTATACCACCATAAGCAGGAAAAAGAGTGCAGGACTCTTTCCCCTGGTTTGAGAGAAATACAACAAATGAAGAAATATCAAGAACTAACCTGGGGGATTTTTTTTAAGCATTTAAAAACGACAGGGGGGGCGGGGAACAAATCTACATCTTGTTTTTGATCTCTGGATTTCTAGAGTGAACAATATTTTAGGGCACTTACTGTGGTCATGAAGATGCAAACGAGATGTCAGACAAATTCCACTGAAGTCAAAGGACTTAGAAGGGTGTGACTCTGCTTAGACTTGCAGTGTGAAGCCCAGTGTGTACATTTACTGGGAACCAATTTCTCCAGTGGCTTGAAAAAAAGTTTAAGCCTGAGATAAATTTAGGCTGGAAGCTACCTATCAGACTTCAAGCCCTTTCTAATTGGCTTTAGTGCTGTGATGTCATAGAAGCCTTGAGGTTAGAGCTGCCACTTCAGAAATTAGCCCTCCTCCCCTCCACCACTGAAAGGTCACGGGGGGGGGGGGACAAGACAAGTAAGAGCAATCTTGTGGTGCCTTAAAGATATATTGTTGAATACATTTTTGTAGGCCTGATACCCATGTCATTGGATGCACAGTTTGTCCTTTACTGGCCAGTAACATATATTTTGCAGGTATAAAAAAATTGTAAACAATGAGGGTAAAATGCTATGAAATGCAAGAGGTGTCGTCTGACCTTTCTATCCAAAATTTTGAGGAATGGAAGACATATACAGTGGTCATTCACAACAGAAGGAATTGCTGATAACCAAGGTTGCCATCAGGCCTGGAGAAAAATGTCCTGTCCCTTTAATAGAGGCTTGATGTGTGGAAATGTGCTGCAATAGCTTTTCATGTCATTGAGATAAATGACGTCAGTTGATAAATAATGTTCCATTTAGGTTCTGTTAAAAAGACAGGATATTCCCCCCCACCCCCTGCCGGGAAGCTGGCAAGCGTAGATAACCTAATCTTGCTAGCTTTGCTAAACTAACTGAACATCTATATCAGGTTACCATATGTGGCTGGGTGCAAGCATATCCCAGACACATCTGTGTGAACACAGCCCACTTTCTAATTGGAAACTTACACTACACTAAAATAGCACAATGTAATTGAAATTACCCTTTTTCTCTGTAGTCTCTCATTCCTTGCCTAAAGTGCGGCGGACTTGGATTTTACACAACTGTTAAGAATCTGTAAGTCACAGTCCCAAGCAGAGTTACACCCTTCTAAATCTATTGAAGGAATTCCAAGGAAGGAACACTCCGAACATACGTAAGAGGAAAATCAGAAATAAAGTTTATTAAAGAGGAATCACACGTCACTCAAAGCAAGGGAAATTAGCTACCTGGATGCAAGATGGACTCTGAGCACTAAGAGCCAAAACACACGTTAAGAAATACCTAGGTTCAGCACGTGTTCTCTTACCTCAAGGTTTGCCGGGATCTGTAGGCGTCCTGGAAGCTTAAAGTAGGCGTCCTGGAAGCTTAAAGGATCTGTAGGCGTCCTGGAAGCTTAAAGGCGTCCTGGAAGCTTAAAGCTTAAAATACAGGCGCCTGTATTTCCCTTCCCCTTTTTGCTGCTCTGTAAATGCTAAACTTTAAGCTTCCAGGACGCCTACAGATCCCGGCAAACCTTGAGGTAAGAGAACACGTGCTGAACCTAGGTATTTCTTAACGTGTGTTTTGGCTCTAAGAGCCTTATCCACACAAATGGAAGGGAGTGAGGGGGAGATGTGGCAAATAGAGAGTAGGGAAGAGATCTACAGCTATCAATCCTGAGATTCAACACATAGTAGTAAGATCAGCCACCATGCCTGATCACAGCAATAGTCCATCTAGTCTAGCATCTTGTTTAAGACTGCCAACCTCCAAAGAGGACCTGAAGATCTCCCACAATTACACCTAATCTCCAGACAACAGAGATCAGTTCTCCTGGAGAAAATGGAAGCTTCGGAGGGTGGACTGTATGGCATTATACCCTGACGAGGCCCTTCCTCTCCCCAAACCCCACTGTCCCCAGGGCCCATCCCAAATCTTCTGGAATTTCCCAACCCAGTTAGCAACCCTGGTTCCTACAGTGCAGCTGACAGTCACCCCCTCCCCCAGCCCATTTTTCTTCTTGTGGTAACAAGCTGATAAGAAAAGATACTGATTGATGCTTAGGACTGGGCTTAGTCCCCAGCCAGCCCTGTCCACCCTACAGCATCTTTTCTGATGGATTCCACTGACAACTGCAATGACAAAGGCCACTGCAGGATCTGGGATTGATCCCCGTCTCCTGGACAGAGCTTCAGAGACACCATCACCGTCACTCCATGGCTTAAGTTCTGGTCCCAAGATTTACATTATATTAAATGATTGTAAATTCTGGTTTGTGAGCCTTCTGGGAACAGAAATACATTTGAAAAAAACTGCAATAAGTCCATGAGATAGAGAGAGAAACCAAATCACAGAACTGAAAGGGGTATTACAGACCATCTAGCCTGACCCCCTGCCCAAAGCAGGAACAGCCTAAAGTATTCATCCAATCAAGCTGGAAGCTCCCTTTGAAGTCCTTTCATTAAATAATGTTTCAACACACACTGATGCCAAATCTGTTTCCATCTGAGGACATACTTCATGCAGGTGATGAAGTGCATGTAGTTTACTAAAACATACAGCACAAATAGATCTGTTAATCACACAAGACTCGTTTTGTTTTAGCAGTAAGAAACTAGCAATGTAATCCTATGCATTGTGTCTGCATCCTTGATTACATTGGTCTTAGACTGAAGGAACTCTGCATAGGATCACACCATCAGGCTGCAATCCAAAACACTCTTAACAGGAAAGAAACCCCATGGAACCTGATCTAAAGAAACATGCACAGAATTGTACTGTGACATACCTATCCGCTGGGCCATGGAGTATATTATGCTACCATTCTAAAATGTCTTGTGGGGTTGACAAGGCTACTGTCAACATGCTTCTCACTTCGCTGCGCTTCACATCACACTTGGAAGTGGAAAACATTTCACATGTTGTTCTCAAAGAGCCTCGGGATTCTCAAGTTCCATTCTTCAGGCTCTTGTACTGCTAACAGATTTCTTGGAGAGATTGTATTGTAGAGAGATCACGGTAATTACACTATAGTGCATTTGTCCACATAGTTTAAGGTCCATGGCTTGATGCACCTTGAACTATATATGGGGCCAAACCAGATGTAACATTTTCTCATGAGTCAGGTCTCAGTTCCTCCATCTTGACTCTTACACAGATCACAACTGTGCCTTGGGATCCTGATTCATGTTGGGACTATGGTGCGGGGGGGGGGGGGAATTGGCTTCATCCCGCCCATATGCCATTTTCCAAACCCCAAACTGTAAAATTGGAAAGACCACCGCCCCTTTTCCCCACACATCACGGTCACAATTTGAACCAGGCCCCTGCGGTGCTTGCAAACTCAGCTGCCATATGACTCAGGGAGAAATGTCACAGTTTATCTGGATGGCCCTGGGTTGCCTGATCACAACAGATTTCAGAAGCTAAGCAGTATCAGCCCTGGTTAGTACTTGGATAGGAGAACACCAAGGATGACCAGGGTCACTGCACAGAGGCAAGCAATGGCAAATCACCTCTGTTAGTCTCTTGTCTTGCAACTTGATGGCACACATTTTCAGACCAGTTATCAACCTTAGATTTACCTCAGAGATCATTGCTCTCTTTTCTCCATCTCTCAGATTCACTTCTTCGTTTTATTTCCCCATTTAGGCAAAAGAGACAGCCAAGACTGAAAAAGAAAGGGGAAGTTAACAGGAACAGATATGAGGGAGTGAATAATATCTTACTTCGATTTTTATCTTGCCTTTCCACACCATTTGGATCCACAAAGCACCCCAAATCATAAAATTTAAAATAGAATTGCCACCTCCTCTTCTGAAACTGCAACACATATCCAAAGCCCTGACAAAGTAGAACAATTTTCATCATCTTTCTAAGACCCAAAACTTAACTAGCAAATCAGGTTTCAAAGGATCGGGCAGCCTGATTCCATTTGTCTTAAACCAGACTATCAATTTTCCTGAAATAAAAAAAAACCTGGCCTGCTCTTATGCTTATAGCATCAGGCTAATATCAAAAAATGAACACTCTAAATATATGAAAATATTTGTCCCCTGCATATTATGTTATGGTACCTGAGGAGGGCAGAGTTTGGAAAGGGTAGGGAGCTATGTAGGGATGTGATATCACACTAAGATTTCCATTTCTTCTAAACTCTTTGGTAATCCATATATTTCATCCTCCAAAGTCGGTATTTTCTCCAGGGGAACTAATCTCTGTAGTTTGAAGATCAGTTGTAATTCCAAGAGACCTCAGGACCCACCCTGAATTTGGGGTTCTTAGGCATAGCATCCAGTTGAAAACTTGGCCATTCTAGTTTTAAAAATGTAAATGTTTCAAAATCTTTAAATAAAGTGGGTGGGGGAATGACCCCCTGCCATCATATTCTTGAATACAGTGTCAATAGATTATGCTGTCATACAATCTTGTTAGTCTTTGTGTTAGGGTTGCCATTTTCCTGCCAGGGGCAGGTAATGCTTCACCCTGGTTTGTTTCCCATCACCACTCCTGCAGAAGAAGAAAAATAATGTTTAAAAAACCACCATCAACAACAGTATGGCATCACTTCTGAGGAAAACCCAGAAGTGACACCAGTCCACTCTAGAATTCCCCAGAAACCATATGGTTTTACCATAGAGTTTTCAGCAATTCCCAGAGAGTCATGATACCACTTCTAGGGAAAATCCAGAAGTGGTATCATCATGACAGCACCATCACTCCATGTGCCCCTTGGACTCTTGCTTGTTGCCAGACCATGCCTGGCAATCCTAATTTGAGATCAGGCATCTCCCAACCATGTGGAATCTGTGGGACCTTTTCTTTTTTTAAATTTTTTTTTTTATTTTTCAGTATACTACACAACACTACAATAATACTACACAAGACTATCACAAGGAAAGGGAAAGGATGAAGAGAAAGGGAAGGGGCGGGGGAAAGGGGACATAAAGGGAAGGATAAACTACATTCAACACTACACTTCAATGTTTTCCCTTCATACTGCCATAATAGAAAAAAAATAGCTCAATAAAATGATGATGGGGTGGTTAATCATACAGATTACACATTTCAAATTCTAATTAAACTTTCCTCCCCCTTCTGGGTCCCGGACGCAATTCTCTCTGTGCAACCGCAGCTGCGGTGCTCTCCTCCTCCCCCCCCCCCTCAGGCTTCTCCTTTTCTTCGTTCTTGGTACACTGGAATTCCGGGTTTTTATCCTCAAAATCCTTTAGTTGATCTTCTGATAGTATCTTATAGGCTTGATCTTTATGTCTAAACCATATTCCTTCCGGAAGTAACCATTTATACTTTATTCCATGGTCCCTCAGAAGAGCTGCGAACTTTTTGTACTTAAAATGTCTTTTCCGGACTAGAAATGGAACGTCCTTTAAAATCTTGACTTTAAGACCCATAAAGTCCAAATCCGCATTGTATGAGTTATATAGGATAGTGTCCCGAATCTTTTTAAATGAAAAGTCAATAATGATCTCGCGAGGCAGCTGTCGCTTTGTTGCATATTTTGAAGAAGCCCGACGGACCTCCAAAATGGCGCTTTTAACCTCTTCTTTAGTTGTCCTCGCGGGTGTCGCCAGTAGTTCCGAGACCAAATCCCACAGATCCTCATTTTCCTCCTCTTTCACATTTTGGAGACGCAAAATTGTCTGCGTTCGTTCCACCTGTAGCCCGATCAGCTGGTTCTCCACCAACTTCAGCTCTTTTTTCGTAGCCTTCACAAGTGACGCACTTTCCAGAGTAGACTTCTCTGCCCCCCCCCGCTACTTCCTTGATGGTTTTCACTTCGCTTTCAATTGAGCCCACCCTTTGATCAGTTTCGTTCAGCTTGTCAACAAAGGGTTTTATGGCTTCCACCACCGCCCTGCGCACCAACTCTTCGAGCGACTCTCCCTTCTGCAAGGTAGCCGAGATTGACTTACCGAGAGCGGGACTTTGCTTCTTTGCTGCCATTTTGGGGGGGGGGGGGCGCCAGCCGAATCCTGGAACTCACCGAAGGGGAAGAGCGAGTCTTCTTCAGATCAACCTCTCCTTCACAAACGCTTGTAGAACAGAAGGGATTCGCTTGTTTACAGGTTTCCGCCTGTTTCTTTTATTTGCCGTTTCTCGTTGCCCGGCGGCACTCAAGGCGCCGCGCACGTCTGCCGGCCTCCATAGGGACAAACGGGCAATTCCCCCCCCCCCCGCATTGATTTCGGGGGGTTCTTCCCGCAGCGTCCCGGACCCTGCCTCCCTGACTGGGAGTCCTGGGGGCTAATCCTTGCAGATCAGCCGCCCGGTCAGGGTGCCCGGTCGCTTCCTCCCGGACCTGCCGAGAGGAGCGTCCGGCATGGCTGAGAAAGCGAAACCGAATCGAATCTGTGGGACCTTTTCAAACGTTGAGAATAGGTAGTGAGAGCCATGGTAAAATGGCTACAATAGGGGCTGGCTCAATCACAAAATGTTAGGTGAAGACCCAGATTCCATCCAGCACAGCTTGTCTTCTTACCCACCACTTTGCTGAGCTCATCATTTCCTCATCTACATGCTAAATCAGTTCAGCTAAGTCATCAGGAAGTGCATTGTTGCACAACCAGTATAGCCTGTGGCAGGCAACAAACATGACTGAGATTGCAGTACTACAAATGCTGATTAACAGTGCAATCCTAAACAGAGTTACACGCTTCTAAATCCACTGATGTCAATGGGCTTAAAAAGATTAAGATGCTTAACAGTCCTTAAGATTGCACTGCAAAAGTGTTCATCAAACTCAATGGAACTTACTATCATGTAAACTTGCACGGGATTGGGCTGCCTGTAAAGCCCTTCATGGCCCTGCTCCCTCATATCTGCTGGACTGCCTCTCCCCCTATGCTCCACCAAAGCAGCTTCACTAATCCAAACAGGGCCTTCTGCAGTGGCCATCCTGCAAATGGGCAAAATCTACAGCTGTCTGTACAGACACAATCTCTGTGGTAGTGACCCCCACCTTACAGAATGGCCTGCCTGACACGATCAAGAAAGCTCCCGCTCTTCTGGCTTTCCACACACTGTGCAAAACCAAATTATTCAGGAGGGCTTTCTTACACAGAGGACAGGGCCGTGCTGTAAGGAAATGGTTCAGAGAGATGCACTGGTGACTGTAGGCTATATAATGTGTACTGTCACTATTAAGTATGCTCCTACTTCTCAGTTTCCTTTCTAAAGAGAACCTACGCTGGTTTTTCTGCAATATATTTGTGTGTTCACTCAAATGCACTGATCAGGGCTTGTAAGGGAATCTTTTCCAGAAAACTATTAAGGGGTTGAAGGATATCTGGGCATAAAGTTCCTGTCTTGCCATTTCAGCCCCCCAACATTTGAAGAAATGTGAAATTAACAACACCCTTCGCTTCTTCTGCTGTCTTAGTGGTCCCTGTTTGGCTTCTCCCAAGGCTGCTCCTGTGCCATGAAACAGCAGCTTGGTCTGCAGACATTAGTCCATGACAACGCTTGCTAGAGATGGGCCACCTACCAATTCCAGCAGACCAAGCTACAGTGAAGGCATAAGAGCCAGCCACTGTAATATGCAGAAATCCATTTCACGTTTTATATTAGTTCCAGGGTTCCAGAGTCTGGAGGTACCCTAGCCCAGGTTTTAGGATGGATCTGGGTAAACTGCCTAGGCAAACTGCTGTGAAGACCTGTGGTAGGCCTTGGGTCTTTTTCTGTTTGTGCTGAAGCAAATTCAAGACAACCCTCAGCATATTCCTGAATGATTGCAGCATCCTACCGCCTGATAATGTCACACTGGATCTCTAAATAGAAAGCTTTTCACTGCTGAGTCTAAACTGATGTGGTCAAGAAATGTTGTCATTTCTTACAACACCACCTTTCCCACATGAAAAAAATACCTCAGAAACATTCCAGATACCATAATTAAAGAAGCTGATAAAGGAGGATGGTTGTTGTGGATTTTCCAGGCTGTGTTGCCGTGGTCTTGGCATTGTAGTTCCTGACGTTTCGCCAGCAGCTGTGGCTGGCATCTTCAGAGGTGTAGCACCAAAAGACAGAGATCTCTGAACTACAATGCCAAGACCACGGCTACACAGCCCAGAAAATCCACAACAACCATCGTTCTCCGGCCGTGAAAGCCTTCGACAATATATCTGATAAAGGAGGATTAGTTAGTGTTGCCAGGTCCCTATACATGCCAGTGAGGTAGGGGGGAGACCTGGCACTTAATGCCTCTGGTGGTCCTCATTCAGATATAGAACAATAGATCCCCCCCCCCCCGCGAATAGGGACATAGGATTCTTTTCTCACTACAGATGTTAATTTTCTGCATTTTGTCCCTGCTCTAATCAAGCTAATTACATTTCCCATTGTACCTCCACATCTTATCTTATTTCTTTGCAATACCCCTCCCACCTTCTGACTGGGATATAGACTCAGGATTTGCTGTATCTGATGAAGGGAGTGTGACTCTCAAAAGCTTATACCCTGGAAACTGTTGGTTTTTAAGGCGCTACTGGACTCTGAACTTTGATCAACATGGCTGCCCAAGTGAAACTATCTACAGCCACATCCCCCACCCCACCCCCACACCCTCAGGCTAGTTGGCAATTCTAGCTTACATTTTATATCCGTTCCAGGGTTCCACAGTCTGCTAGACAGCCTCCCAAACTCTCTTGCTGGCTCATTCCCTTTCTACTAGTGATAGATCCTTCTGTCTCCAAATCCAGCACAGGATTTTCTGTGAGTCAAACTGGCCTTAAACCTGTGTTGCCAAACTGCACAAAATGCAAACGCACCTGCATTGTGCCTGGTCAGTCACACTTAACTCGCTTGAGAGCTAGCACATTGTACTGGCTAAGGTGTTGGACTAGGATCTGGGAGGAACAGGTTTAAATCCACACTCTGCCATGGAAGGTCGCTGAGTGACCTTGGGCCAGTCACACACACTCAGCTTAACTTATCTCAGTCACAGGGATGTTGTGAAGATAAACTGGAGGAATGTATGCTGCTCTGAGTTCTCATTGAGGAGAACGGTGGGATATAAACAGAGTAAATAAATTATACCAGCACAGCTTGGAAATAACCATTATCTCCTGCTAACATCTGCAGACTAATACTATTTAAGGTATAAGTACAGAGGTCACTTGGCAACCCACAGGGTACTCCATTAAAGTTTGGCTTTCTTTGGCTTTCTCACTGCTACGCCGTGCATCACTTGGGCACCACGGAGAACGCGTGCGGACAGGCAGCTGCGCACCTTCCAAGCACTGAGATCCCCGGGGCCGACATGCGAGTAAATCACCCCGCACCCTCCGTGCCTGCAAAAACCAGAAAGGAAATCAAATCACATGATATGATTCGAGGGGGGGGGAGAAGGGGGTGGGTAGGGGAGAGGAGTCATGTGACGAGAGTCAGGCGCTGCTGCGGCGGGTGGCGAGGAGCAGCCACGTGGGGTGAGTCAGCAGGAGGAGCTTCAGCGCCCGCCGCCCAGTTGGGGGAGCTTCTGCGGGCTGCACTAGATAAGGGGCAAGAAACGGCCCGTTGGCCCGGGGTGGAGCCGCACTAGCCACATTGGCTTCTTTTTTCCTTTAGCTCGCAGGTAAGGAAAGCTTATTTTCTGTGGAATGTAGCATTACTCCCGCTTGTAGCAAGGGTTAGAGGAAAGCCACGGAGAAAGAGGAAGGGGCTGGCGGTCTTCTTTTTGCTTTTTCGCCTGGGGCGGGGTGATCAGGTAGTTTCAAGGCTGCAATCCGGTACGCAGCTATTAAGGGGGAAAGAGCGGCAGCGGAATTCCCGATGAGTCATGCGGATCCCCAAGGGTCTCGCCAAAATTGCAGGCAGGCACCCGATTGCAGTCTCTGCAATCTAAAGTGGGTCTAGGGTGGAGAAGCTTTGATGGAGCGAAGCCCTGAGGAGGCAACTTGAAGGAAGGGTGTGTGTGAACTGGTAAGGTAGACTAACCCCCCCCCCCCCAATAATTCTGTTGTGCACATCTAGTGTATTTGTATGCGTTTTTCAAGGTACTTGTTAAAGTGGAAATTAAAAACAGGAAGTGGTTCGGTTTGCGGGGGGAGATCAAGCAGATTTGTAGAGGTTTGGGGAGTTTTAGAAACTTGGCCCCTCTCCAGGTGTTTTTGGAGTGGCCTTTATGCCGTATTCACAAAACCACACCTTTTTGCTGTTTATGGAAACATCCCATGATGATTAACTGTCCGTCTCCTTTATGATTCTTTGAAAGGCCAACTTTCAGTAGGCTGCTTACTTCATGCATCTGCATGTATTGGAAGGGTGGAGGAAATTCCCTTACTTCTGTTTGCTTTGTTTATTGGGTTGGGTTTTGTCTTCTAAAACTCTGTTATCTTCCTGCAGTTTTGGAGTAGCCCTGGAGGCTGTATTGAATTGAATTCTTGGTCCAGTTATGGAATACCATCTTATATATTTAATTTATACTCTGTCTTTCTCCCAAGTGGGTACTCAAAGTGGCATACATCATTCTTCATTCCTCTGTTCTGTTCTCACAGCAACCCTGTGAGGTAGGTTAGGTTGAGTGTGTGTGACTGGCCAAGGTCACCCAGCAGGCTTCCATGACAGAGTGGGTATTTGGGCCTCGGTCTCCTGGATCTTAGACTGACACTAACCACTACAGAGAATAGGAAGGATTTTTTGTGAGAGTACATATTTACATCGGCGTAGCATTAGTAAGGTGGGGAAGGGTGTCCTGTGTAAATGGGAGAGGTGGATTTTTTCCCAAGCATGAGGGATATATTATAATCTGAAGTTATGGGTTGCAGGCCAATAGCCTCCTCATAAACTACTTTAGTTAGAAAGGAGCCTCCTTGAACTCCATGCATTTGCTTGTTTGTAAGTATGCTTCAGCCCAAGTCTGATTCCCTGTTGGGGCAGTGCTGACATTTCTGTTGCCTCTCATCATCTTATTCTTGCTTTTGAACTGTTTTATTTTGTCTGTTAGCAGTTTATGAAATGTAATGGGTGGGTTCTAGTCCATATGACTCTTCCTGCTCTTTGTATGAACACAGGCCTGCTTGTCTCCTTGATACGCTGTGTGCATCTGTTGAATTTGTGGCAGGGTACGCATTAATACTTTTGCTAATCCTTAAGGTTCCACAAGGCTCTTGCTTTCTTGCAAAAACCTTGCATGGATCTGATGGAGGGATTTGTGAGACTTCCTTTTGCTGCGAAGGGGTTACAATGTGTGGTGGATTTGATGCTTTGCCAAGCAAACAAGCGTCTCCGCAATTTCCAGGAAGATAGAAGGGGGAGGAAGAAACACCCTGCACAAAAGATTGAGGAGGAGTCAGACTGGAGCTGCCCATAGTGAACAATAAACCAAAGGGCAGTGAACCCTGACTTTCTTTGTAAGTGCCTGTGGGTATTTACCTGTCTGGCATATGTATGCTGTCACTTAAGAGAGACTTGCAGCCAGCTCAGTTTCTGAATCATTGGCTTTCAATAATGGGGTTTCAATCTGACAGAGGTAGAAGGGTAAAGCAAGAGAGACAAAGGACAGCTCAGAAAACCTGTAAAGGGGCTGGGGCAACAGCACAACAGTACTCCAATGCTGGTTTAAATTGTAATCTGTGGAAAGTTCCCTGTCCCTTTTCACTCCATACTTTCCCAGACTCTTCTTTCGTAAGGCTCTATATGAGTGTGTTCCGCAGATTCCTTGCCTTTCTCCTCCTGCCTAAGCTTTGCCCGTTAGTCTTTCAGTAGTCTTATCTTTGAGCTTCTTCTGTTCCTAGAGTTGCCAACTGTTGAGGTTTTTAAAGGCTGCCATGGACATTTCAGGGCCAGCAGCAGAGGCTGTTTCCTGCTTGGCTGGATAAAGTGCAGTTATGCCAGACATTCTCCACCCATGATCCAACAAGTGCTAACACCACTGCACCTTGGCCATGAAGTCACAGGATGACCATGGGCAGAGCCTGTTCTCTCAGTCTAACATACCTCAAAGAGTTGTGAAGACAAAATGGAGGCTGAGAGGACCCTGTGTTCCTTGGAAGAAGGGTAGAGTTAAAATAGGGTGTGGCTCCTGGAAGATCTGTCCATCTATCTTCCAGACTCCTAGAGTTGTCAGACCTTTAGAATTTCAGAAACTCTCTCTACACAGCTTCCCTACTTCTGTGGTATGCACATCACCATCCTGTAATACTCAAAAGCAGCTTACTGTATGGAGAAATTCCTCTCAGTGCTGGAACTTGGTCCATGACAGAAATGATTTGAAACTGGTTCAGGCAATCAGCAGAGCAGGAAGGCTGTGATGGCTCAGACATTCACATCAGAGAATTTTTGGAGTTCTTCATCCCTGGAAGCTCTATATTTTTATCTTGACCTTCCTCCAAAGAACTCAGGGTGGCATCCAAGCTCCCTCCCCTACCCAACACCATTTTATCACGAATCCTGTGAGGTTGTTTCAGCTGAAAGTGATTGAATCTCAGCCAGTTAGCATGCATCATGGCGGAAAGCAGATGGCATCCTAGGCTGAGCAGTGTGAGATGGGGTTTGCCTCTTCTTACGTTGCTTCACATGTTCCCCTGCTAGGCTAAGGTTAACAGTTTGTTTGCTTCAGTATCGCTTAGTTCTGGGCTTGATGATGTTCCAAGGCTCAGGCCAGGGGTCCAGCTTGTTTACTGCACAACTTGAAAACCACCATCCTCTGCAGGTTGACTCCTCTGGGCATATCTTTGGGAGTTTTCTAGGGTTTTCTCCATGGGAAGACTTGGTAGCGGCAAACAGACTTCCTTGAAAGACAGCTTGTCCCTTGCTACCAGCCTCCTCCCTGGAAATGGTTGGATTTGTTCTACTTGGTTGGCATGACTACGGTGAGGCCCAGTAGTCCTGGCCAAGGTGTCAGGTTAGTTGGCTTTGTGTCTTGAATGTGTCCTAGAATCTCTTGCAACACACAACTTCCATCGCCGACCCCCACGGTGCGTTTCTCAGCTGATACACTGATGCAGAAAGAACTCTTTGAAGGTCAAAACCTGAAAACTATGGGAGTAACAAAGCGATAAGAGAATTGGAGTGGGGGATCCCACTTGTTCTGATAGCTTGTGCAATAAAACTGAAGAGAAGCCACTGCTATAGCAACTGCTATGAGGAGTGGCAGGGATGTTGGGCAGTAGCCACCTTTCCTGCTCAACTGCTGCTTTGAGGCCCTTTGTGTTTCTAGAAGAATTTATGCTGTTCTTGTGGGCAGGGGAGGGAAGAGGCTTTCATAACTACCTGATACAGGTAACCATCTGCTTTGTTCTTTATGATTTTTATATTAAAAGCCAAGCCAATGCAAACAAGAGTACAAAATCTCCTTGGCTTTGTCTCCCATGAAGTCCTGACTTGGCAGTTTGTGTTTGGATTAGGGGAGGGAGAAAAAGAGGCTTCTGCTTAGCTTCTCTCAGGTTCTATCTGAGATGCCTTATCTGTTTTTGTCCAGCTTATCTTGATGCTTTGTGATGGTGATTTGGGGTCTTGTTCTTATCCTGTGATTCAGGCATCAGTCTCTCCCACCCCCTGGTAACTTGAAAAACTTGTGCAACAAAGTTATGACCTTTGGTCATAGGTTTTGTTCTTGGGCAATGACAAACATTGTATATGCGTACTAAGGGTATACTCAGATGTGCACTTACACAGTGTCTATGAAAATCATAGGCTGCTTAAAAACAACCACCTGTATGTTAGTGCAAAATGAAATTTCCCTCCAAGTGCACAATTAATGCATGGGCTTGAGCAAAAATAAAAATGTCCGAAGGCGTGCTTAAGTTACAGCCTACCCTCTCCCTAATTCTTTTCCCGTTTGTATCCTTCCTGCAAGGAGCTGAGGGCAGCACACACAAATTTTCCTTGCAACAATTTTGCCTGGCTGCCAGTCTCAGTGTGTGATACGTAATACCCTGCAGCCTTGTCACACATGGCAGTGAATGAAGTGGTAGACAGGACAGCAGCACTTCAGACTGCAGGAGGTTTGGGAAGTTCCTTCACATTAAAAAAGAAACCCCAATAGAAAGCTAGCATAGCAGGGAGAGATGTTCTGCCACCTCTCATGACTTGCTGTGCTGGCTTTCTTTTTGCATGGAGTTGTTAACAGAGAAGCATTCTAAATATTTACTGCATTTTTTTTTACTCCACCGTTCTCCCCAGCAGGAACCCAAAGCAGCTTACATCACTCACCATTTTATCTTCACAACAACCCTATGAGGTAGGTTAGGCCAAGTGTGTGACTGGCCCAAGGTCACCCAGTGAGCTTCCATGGCAGAATGGAGATTTAAACCTGGGTTTCCCAGATGCTAATCTGACACTTCTTACCACAGCACCACACTGCCTCTCTACCTGGAGTCTGAAGTGGTTCAGTCTCTTCTACCACCTCATCCTCTTGCATATGTGAAGACGTCACTTCCATAAGGGCCATCGGTGCCTTTTTGCATATATCCAGGCTGTGCTACTTGCTCTTTGAATCCCTCAACAAGGTAAAGCTCTGCACATCTTTCGGAGAGAAAACGCTAGCTCATCAGAGGGCAGGCAGGAACAATTGGTATCCTACCCGCTGCATGTTACGTACAAGTCCCAGGCAGGCAGCAGCAGCACAAGCCTTATTGAACCCTCTGTTAGGGGTCCTACATAGCTGGTGAGCCACATTCAGTTCAGCTTTTAAGATCTGTGAGCCAGCGGGAGAACAGGAAGCAGTCTGGCATGCCTTCACATCGTTTAGAGCCCAGCCTCCCTGAGGTCTGCTTTCCCGAATGCCTTTAATTTCTGTCTTAAATTGCTGTTATCTGCTTCGGAAGCCACTTCTGGGGGAGGGTAAAAATACAATAAAAGGCAAATCTGTCTAGAAATTAAGAACACACATGATGCAGCCTTATACCAAGTCAGTTGTTGGTCTGCCCACATCAGCATTGTCTACTGCGACTGGCAGTGGCTCTCCAGGATGGAGATCTTTCAGATTACCAGCTACTTAATCCCTTTAACTGGAGATGCTGGGGATTGAACCTGGGATCTTCTGTGTGCCAAACAGAGGCTCTACCGGTGAACTATGGTCCCAAAGTCATTTTTTATTATTATACTTGCTGCTTTTTCAAAAACAAACCCATAACTTGAGGGGTGAGGGGGGGTAAAATTTCTAGCACTCAGGAGCCATGACCCAGAGGTAGATCCAGAGGAGTTAGCCGTGTTAGTCTGTAGTAGCAAAATCAAAAAGAGTCCAGTAGCACCTTTAAGACTAACCAACTTTACTGTAGCATAAGCTTTCGAGAATCACAGTTCTCTTTGTCAGATGCATTCTCGAAAGCTTATGCTACAATAAAATTGGTTAGTCTTAAAGGTGCTACTGGACTCTTTTTGATGACCCAGTTGTGCATTCTCAAATGGCCCTAAAATTGATGGGAAGGTAGCCAGGCAGTGGAGACTGGGGGTGGGGGGTACAGGTAAGTGAGCAATGGCAGAGCTCCAGTAGCCATGGAAGGAACAGGAGAAGGTGGGGCTCCACCCATTGCAATTGAAGCATCAGAACAAAGTTTTCCATTCATGACTCTAAACACATCTGTTGATTTGGAAGGCAGCTGCATTGGCTTCATCAGAACTCCTAGGCCTGCAAGTGCATTATTTAGGGTTTTGTCCCTACTGTTACTTGCATGACTAAAAATGTGGTTATAGTCCTGCAGATCAAAGTCTGCTTTCAAGAGGTGAGGCAGCTAGAAGCTGTGAGCGGTCAAGACTTCAGCCCAGGTGGAAAACAATCTCTTGCCCTTTGCACCAGAGAGGTGTTTTGCATGTAACCATTGGAACTAGATTCGCAGCCTCGAGACCTCTGGTATCTGTTCTTCTTATCATGACTCTGTCTTACGGCCTCTCAGATGTTTTGTAAAGTGCCACCGTTGGCTGTAACAGCAGAAAGATCTTCCTGAGAATATTCAGAAGTGAAACTAGCCTCCCGTGTGGTCTGGTAGTTCTCAGCCTCATGACGCTACGTTTCATTTATTTACTTGTCTTTTAGGTTATTTCATTATGCTGCAGCTGATCAGTCTGTATTCAAAACAGGAAAAAGTGAGAGTAGCTTTAACTGCAAGTATCTGTTTTGAAGTACTGATACATATTTTTGGAAGGATCATGGAGCAAAAGAGATGTTAAGTGAAAGACTAGTTGGCTCGAGTGCATCCTGTCCTCACTAAGCATTGAGTTGTCGAATGCTTGAGGGCTGCTTTGGGATCAGTCCAGACTCTGCATACATGACCTAAGCTCCTCTTATTAGAGAATCTATTACCTTGGGGCAGAATTTAGTACAGAGCGTAAATTAGGCAACTTGGAAATGTGTCCATTTGGCATAATTCTTGCTTTTCTAGTATGGCTGGTACTAAGGACTACGCCTTCCACTGTCATCATCTCTTAGGCTATTTGTGATTTCCATAGCATATTTCCCAGCAAATCTTTGCATCCATAAGAATTGGAAACTTGCCTTTAGTGAGGGGCTGGCATACGATTCACCAGTCTGATGTTCTGGTAGCTGGCATCTGTGGCCACGACCAGATTCTGCTCTTTGTCCCTGCAATATTACATCAGTAGTAGTACTCCATTTCTTAACAATCCAATAACCCAGTGGTCTTGGTGAGGGCAATGTTGCCTCATGCATGATCTCTCAAGAGGGATGTTTACTGCATCGCCTTGAAAACCTCAGTGTTCTACCTGTGAAGGATTATTAGTGGTGGTTGATTACATTTTTGGCAGACAGTTTTTGCTTAAATGTCTGTATTAACAGCATTGTTGAATTTAGGCACAAATTTCTCCATCCAAAGGAGTTTCGCAGTTTGACACATTCACATTGCTGCTTTCTGTAATTCATAAAAGATTAAATGACATAATCAGTGTACAGTGACCTGTGGACATGAGCCCCTGTGTTCAGATAAGCACAGGGTCTGGCAAAGTGTTGGAAAAACATCACAAATCAAAGACCACTCCTGATACAGTGCACCCACTCCTGGCTGAACTGTTATCTAGAAAGTAGGGATTATGGATTCCGTGATGCTGATGGCAGGACTCGGATATAGAATTTAATGAGTATTGG